>NC_057851.1:187628826-188333826 GCF_015237465.2 Chelonia mydas
TACCATATCTACCACTTCCCTCCTACCCACAAGGCTTGTTACCCTGTCAAAGAAAGCTATCAGGTTGGTTTGATTCCCTTGTCTTTCCAAAGGGCAGGTCACAGACTGGGACAGCAGCAAAAGCTGTAGCTGTGGAAACAGCATTCTTTACAGCTGTGAGACTGGGATGCCCAGTAGATTGGGGCCTCTGCCATTTCTGAGGTGGTCAGTTCACACCTTCTGTAAGATGCCTTAGTGTACTCTAACCAAAAAAAGCACCCCAAAAGGGTATATGAGACAAAACAGGAGCAGAAGGGGAGTAAAAAACACCTTGGTTTCCACTGTTTTTTCACTTAGGACAAAGCTTTCTTCCATAGCTTTCAAGCCTTCCAAATCAAATTAAAAATCCGTATCAGACTGATGGGCTCAAAACTACCTGAGAGAATCTCTCCATAGACTTTCAAGTTCCTCTCCTTCCTTGGGAAAAGTAAACAGGCAATTGCAGACTTTATTTCACCAGAAACAGTTACTCCTTTTCCTGAGAACTATTTGTGTGAGAGAGAGAGAGTGCAGGGAGAGGGGGTTCATTCAAGACACTGGCTAGCTGGGAGAGAACAGACAAGTTCTGCCCAGTATTGTTTCTCTCCAGGCTGAATGACAATGTGCAAAGCCCATTTCTGCATGAAGTTCAGATCATTCTGTTAAACTTCGCTTCGGGATTGGAGCCTGTCCTCATGTGCCAATTTGCCAGTGCTACCTGCGCTTTGCCTTTGGCTTCTCTCCCCTCCTTGGCTTACCAGTCTACCAATATATCTGATGTCCAGTCTATGACTGAAAGCTCACAGATGACTTGATGGCCCACCAATACAAAATATTATCTGTACATACTGACTGGGCCTTCCAACTGTTTAAGTCCCTTGCCTTCATCTATTTTCAGAGGTGTTCCCTAGTGTCCTCTCAGTCAGATCTGGCCTGCCTCTGGACATTCTAGCAGACATTCCTGGTTCTAGTACAGTTGCCCAGGGAAATATTTCACAGTTTGTATTTTTTCTGGGAACTCCCCAAGTACTCCACTTACTTTATGAGACAGTGATTGGATTAAAATATATTCTGTGATGGCGACGCACTGCTGTATTCTACACATGTTCCTGATTGTCCATGGAATTTCCAGAATCAGGAACCTTCTGCATCACTGAGGGAGCTTTAACAGGCCCTATTCAATTCAAGGTACATGGTTGTCCTGAGAAACTCATCAGAACAACTTCCTACAGTAGCAAGCAGCTAAGAAGGTGCTTTTCCCTCTCAAGATTTCCTCTGAATTTGGTTGCCATTCACATAAGAAGCAACCAATAGTGCCCCCTCAGGACACATTAAGAATCCTGAATGAAGCAAGGGAAATTTTCTTGCTCCTAGAGCGGGAAGTTTTGTTGATTTATTACTTATTGTTTGTTTACGGAAGTGCCCATGCTTGGTAAGCCCTCACTAAGCCAAGCCCTCACTAAGGACAGTAAGAGCAGCCTGTAGGTCACCTGACTAAGCAGATGCCAGTTGGATATATGAGAATAAAACTAGTTATTCTATGTTGCTTTTCATTCCTAGATGTCAAAGTGCTCTACGGATGAGGTCAATATCATTATTGCTACGTTAGTGATGGAAAAATGGAAGGAAGTGACTTGCCTAAGGTCACCCAGCAAAGCAGCAGTTGTGAATTGAACCTAGCTTTCCTGAGTCCTAATCCAATGTCCGATCCACTAGGCCACACTGCCTAAAACCATTGAGTCCTCAAGCAGTTATCAGTTATGGTGGCCCAGGCACCCATGGTCTCTGACTCCTAAATATATTAGCTAAGCACCTTTGAAGCTCCTGGTCTGTAGGTAATTTCTATTCCAGGATTCTCTCCCTACAGACCTACAGCACTTGAGTTTCTTGTCAAAACCTCTCAGTTTACAGGAGAATATTCAGGATAGTTTGTGGGCTTCCTTCTCAGATCTAGAAACTGTCCCCAAATCTGGGCATTTCAAGGGATTCTGAGAACTTGATCTTCATGGTGCTCTTGAAAGGACAAGAATCATTGTGTTTCAACCAGAGAGATACTGGAGTTGCTCTTAGAAAGGCTCTTTATTGGGGCTGATTCTTGTTGCCTTCTCCACTCCCTTACCCTTTTGTGCAGCACCCAAGACACTGTCAGGAGAGTGGTGGAATGATGTGATGCTTTAGGTAATCTCTGAACCTTCTTTTTTTTAATATATGGAGGGATTTTCCCTGTACTTTCTATTAAAATACTGTCCCCATTAGCAATTGCATTGGCCAGGAGAGGAACTAAGTCTGAGGTCTTACCCACCTGCAGTCCTTATGTGCAATTTTTTATTCCAGATGAGGTGATTCTGAGGCCTGCACCTTGCATATGGGAAAGGGAGAAGAAAAGCAAAAGTTAAACAATAAAAGCTCATCTGCAGATAAAAACTGGTTTTCCTCTTGGCTCAGTTTTTTATTGATGATTGGTTTTACTGCTGGCTACTGCCCGGTTGTAATAGATTACAGAGCACCCAGAGCTCACAAGGGAGAAAAGTCAATTTGACTTATCGTAAATTTTTCTCTCTCTAAAGTGCGCACTTTGTTGCTCTGAGAGACATAACCCAGGGCATCCTCTAATCGGGGGGGAAATATTTAAATCCTTCCTTTTTTTCCCTTACAGGGGATTCCTTTAGAAAGAGGGAGAGATGGAGACATCTTGGGATTCTTCTTTGAGCGATGGGCCCTATAGCCCTATATGTATTCCAAAAGCAGGTGCGCATGTGTGTCATGCGCTGGAGCTGTATGTTTTTCCTCAGCAGTGGCCGTTGACCTGCACGGTCATCATATATCACCACGTGTTCTATGAGAGGTTATAGGAGGCCATGCGGGCCAACGTTCCCTCTTACCACATGGTGGGAATTGGAATCCCCTCTTCACACTTGTAGCTTTTCTATATTAAAGAAAAGCCCTTGTGTAGGAGCAGTTATGCTGCATAGTTTATTTCATCCAGTGAAACTAGTATAAACCGGGATCAGCAAAAGAGTGCTGTGTCTACACTAAGAGAGTTTGCTGGTATAGCTGTAACCACAACCCTTTTCCAGCGTACACTAGAGTGGCAATCAGGTCTCTGAACAGTACCACAGGCTGTTACTACATTATGAAACTAGAGAGAGAGGTTTAAAAAAAAAAAGGGAGGTGCCTCCATGCTTGGAAAAAGGAGATCCAGATGTAATGGATCACAGAGTACCAAGTACTCACTTCAGAGACAGAAAAATTATGGGTAGGTGAGTAAATTGTACCTTTTGCCATCTAATTCAATGGGAGCAGAGTTAGGCTAACACTGAGCACTTTTGAAAATACCAGCTGTTTTTCCAGTAAACAAATATTGAAGTGACATACAAGAGTGCCAATTTAATTATTTACATTATTTAATTCGTTGCCATTTGTTTTTTATGCCTGAAGAGTAACGGAACTGTGGTCAATATTTTGTGGAATGGGGTGTGCAATGGGACATGCTCCGAACTAAGAATGTCCTTTTAAAGCATTTCAAATAGCTCTTTTTGAACAAAGGCATGCTATCTAAGTCTGCATCCATCCACAAAGCAGAGAACCTTTTAGATGTATAACCTAACTGGCCTGACTTATGGCATTTATTGCAGCTTTTCAAAGATTCTAGGTCTGATTTTGTTAATGTTTTTCTGTCTCTGCCCACACAAACTCTGCAGACCACCTTAGTAGTATTTGCAATGTGAGTCAGGACTTGTGTTTAGCAGGGCTATCATTGCATAGACGATCCTGTGGCCTGCATTGCCGTTAACCCCACAAACAGGGAATCTATGCTTCCTGGACTGAGGACATGGTTACTCTTAAAAGGCTGCAACTCGCAGTTCAGCACATTCTGTCCCTGTAGTTCTGGCATGAACTCTTCAGCTCTGTTTCTTGGGCCTTTTGGTGCAGCATGTTTTCAGGTGGCCTCATGACATGAGATTTCTTTCCTCCTTCCTTGCTTTCACCTTTACAGGGCCATATATATCCTCTCTTAGTCTCTGTTGTCCTCTTCCATAACGTCAACCTGTGACTCAAAGAAGTAACTCACTTTCTGAAGATTTACTACTGGAGTAACTGAAATGTTCCAGTCTGTTAAAAAGGCATCACCAAAAAGCTGGAACATGCATCCCCCCCAAACCATGGGACATGCATCCATCATCAAGGCACTAATGTGTCTGCTCGGTATTCTGTATATGTGAATCCTCCTAAATCTGGAGATACCCCTCCACTATAGGAATTCCTTCTAGCATAAACATTCCCCACACATTTTTATGTTAGGAGGTACCACCTCAACAAGTCATAGTCAGGAAGAGTGTGATCATATTGTTTACATTCAGAAATACAAGCTTCCAATTCTAAGCCCAGACCAATAACTGGAAGTGCCCTTTATCTGTGTTTCCACTTTTTGTAGGATTCCTTTTCGATCGTTAGATTATTAAAGAACTCCTGATGGAGACTTTTTGGCCTCTTACTATTCTTCCTATCTTTCCTTTGCATTGGGTAGTTTGCTGTTGTGCCTCTTATATTGTCTCTGAGAAACTGCCAGCTCTTCTGAACTCCTTTTTCCCTTAGATTTTATTCCCATGGGTCCATACCTACCACTTCTGATTTTGTAAATAGTCTTCTTTTTTGAATTTTTCCATCCTCCTCCTTCTGCTACTCTCACTTCCTCCTTTTCTTAGAATCATAAAATCTATCATTGCATGATGATCACTTTCACCATAATTGCTTTCAGTCTTCAGGTTCACATCCAATTCCTTCCTGTTAGTCAGAATCAAGTCTAAAATGTCTGTCCCCCTAATTACTTCCTTCACCTTCTGAAACAAGAAGTTGTCCCCAATATCTTCCAAGAACTTATGGGACATGGCGTGTTCTGTTGTTTTACCTTTTCAACAGATGTCTGGTTACTTAAAGCCCCCATTACTACCAGATCTTGTCTTTTGGATATTTGTTCTAGAAATGCCTCATCCACCATCTCTTCCTCCTGATTTGATGGTCGATAGTAGACCCCCTACCATGTTTTTTTTTCTTTTGCCCTTTTATCTTCACCCAGACACTTTCAGCTCATCTGCTTCTCCCTTCCTCGACCTCAGAACAAGTATATATATTCTTGAAGTATAATGCAACACCTGCTCCCGTTTTTCCTGGTCTGTCCTCCCTGAACAAGCTATACCCTTCAGTACCAATATTCCAGTCATGAGATTTATCCCACCAAATTCAATTATGCCAATTAAGTTATAATTTAGCTTAGGTACAAGCTTACCACTATTAAGCTAAATTCTATACGACTATACAATAAGTAATTATTCTTGCCCCCAAAAGAGGTGAGTCGTAATTTAATCACAGTAGAGATGTGTATAGTACACTGAGTTGCAATTGCTGAGTTCACCACTCTCCAATCAAAATATCATACATTGCAATTTGGTTTTAGGGGCTGCTTTATCTGTATATGATGCAAAATAATGTACAGGTTTATTATGCATACTTACTAGCTATTTTTATCATCAGACGTTCAACAGCAATCTTTAAGTGACGTTAAATGGGAGAAGAAGTCTCCACGCAGGTGCTGGTTCAGCTGTAAATAGGTCCTTGTTGTGTAGCAATCCACAGTCTGACACACCTTGTGTTCTACACCCTTGTTTTTATTCTATCTGGTTCATTCATGAACCTGTCTCAGCTAATCAACTCAGGATTCAGTTTAAACCGTCCGCAAGTCCTGCCACTGAAATAAGTGAGGAAGCATAAGGGGGTCAGTTTAAGAGTTTAAAATGAAGTGGGAGACTGAAATAATAAATATGAAGGGCCTGACCCCAGTTCCCCTTTAGATCAATGGGATAAGAGCACCATTTCTCTGCCTAGCATGAGGAAGATTTTTCTTTTTTTTTTACAATCCAGCTAGTGCTATATATTACATAATGTTTAGTTTATAGCACGATTCTTGCCTACATAATATTATTGTTCGTCACATGTTGCGTTTGTGCTTGTGTAAAAAGTTCTATACCATGCTGCAACGGGGCACCTGCCCCGCACTGGCCCTGAGAGGGTTAAAACCAGCCTAGGGAGGCTGAGCAGCAGGCAGCCAAAGGAGTGGTTGCAGGGAAACAGCCAATTAGGGCTGTGGCTGCAGACAATTAGGGCAGCATCTGGATCAGCCAATCAGGGCCCAGCTGGCCCATATAAAAGGAAGCTGCAGACCAGAGCAAAGGAGTCTGCTGCAGAGAGCCCTTGGATTGGGTGTGGGGAAGAGGGCTAGCTCAGTGGTTTGAGCATTGCCCTGCTAAACCCAGGGTTGTGAGTTCAATCCTTAAGGGGGCCATTTAGGGATCTGGGCCAAAAATTGGGGATTGGTCCTGCTTTGAGCAGGGGGTTGGACTAGATGACCTCCTGAGGTCCTTCCAACCCTGATATTCTATGATTCTATCAGATTGTTACCTGGATTGGAGAGAAGGGAAATCAGCCATGAGACAGCTGGAACAGCCAGAGGTAGGTATCTATTTAATACATATTTCTCCATCTATACAACCTCTGTAATACACACAAGGGAGGTTTTTTCTAGGTCAGATTCTTAATGTTGCCTGATCATTAAGTATTTTAGTTGAATAATTTCCACACCACACTGTTACCATCAGGGACAGAACCCTTTAGCCAGGAGATACAAAGCTCATGGCTGCTTTTTTTTTTTTTTAGAACCTAGTAAATAATAAAAACAGGTTTGTAACCAACTAATTGATGTCTGGGTGGGGGAATAAGCCTTCCTCCAAATCATCCCTGTCTGCACACATCCATT
The DNA here is from genome assembly GCF_015237465.2 of Chelonia mydas. Classification (NCBI taxonomy): domain Eukaryota; kingdom Metazoa; phylum Chordata; order Testudines; family Cheloniidae; genus Chelonia; species Chelonia mydas. The sequence goes on from NC_057851.1 coordinate 187,635,656, forward strand.
GCTCTTTCAGTATAACTATCCCCGCCTCTCTCTCTCTCTGCCGCTGACTAGCATGATTATGGTTGTTCCCACCTCTTGCAACTTTCCAGGAGCCCAGGATGCTTTTTGCCTTCTCATCACAGGGACCAGGAGCTCTGACATTGTTATGAAATATTAGGTGCTACTTAATACTAAATTTACTATTGGCTCCAGCCAAGATTGGGGCCTTATTGTGGTAAGCACACATAGTAAGAGACATTCCCTGTCCTCAAATAACCTATCTAAATAGACGAGGCAGATAACGGAAGTGTTATTTATCCCCATTTCACAGGTGGGGAACTGAGACCTTAGCTATGTCACTTAAACTGAGCTTAAGTGACATAGCTAAGGTCATACAGGAAATCTGTGCTAGAGCCAGGAGTTGAACAAAAGTAGTCTGCATTCTAGACTAGGCCTTAACACAAGACCATCTTTCCTTTCTTGCTAGCAGCCTTTCTGCTTGCGAAGTTTTGGGTTACACAACCAACTTTCTAGATGGAGCATGAAACAAACCAATTGTCTCAATTAGTATAGAACACGTAAATCAGGGTCTTGGGCTAATTCCAGCTGGAATGTGAATTGCCAGCCAGCTGTCATGACAGTTGAAGCTTACGCATGAGATAGCCATTAGCATATCCATTGTTGTGTGTGTTCCCAAAGTTTATTATGGATAAAACTTGGCTTCATAAATGACCAATCCGTTCTTACAAACAAAGTGGCAGACTCTGATTGCAGAACTAACCCCAGAGATGGTTCAGTGCCTTCAGCGCATGATGCTTAAAGGAATGAACAACTTTCTAATACCTCATCCTAGCCCAGGATGATGTGCCTTTAGCTGTTTTCTTAACATTTTGAATGATGAGATTAAATTCCTCAACGGCTTGATGGCACAAGTGGAAATAAATATAAAAATGCTTGGCTCTTGACCAGAGACTAGATATTTACAATGGTGGAAACTATGCATGTATTTTTGGTGCGGTGCACTTAAATCTCTCCAAATATTTTTAGCAAGCCTCCCTGCATTCATGCACAGCCAGTCAGTGTCATTCATCTGATTCTGCCATTTCTTGCCTGTAAACAAGAGTTGACAGACTTGGGTCTGATTTCTATTTGATCATTGAGTGCAGCCCACTGTCTATGCAGGGTAAGACAAGATGACAACATCAGTACTTTTGACTGGTGTAACTTTTTAAAGCACTATAAAACCAAAAGTATCTTTGTGCCTGCATGTGTGACTGATAACTGTATACTGATATATCAGTAAATACACTTTGGAGTGAAATCAGCCACTCCAAAGTCAACAAACACTGAGTTAAACTCAGTCTGAATTCTCCCCCTTTTGCAATATAATATACTCTTAAAATGTGGTTTATCCTTAGACCACTATCATATTTGTCAAGTACACAGTGTATTATAAACTGGAATTTCTGTTTCAACATCTACATTTGTTAAGTTATGATAGTATTCACAGTTGACCAAAATATATTTAAGGCAAGGGATGGTTTTAATATTGAGCTTTCAGTCTCAATGGTGCATTTCCTGACATTAGAGTTCTTGATTTCTCTACCATAATGCTGCGTTAATGTCGGCTTATTTGGTTGAATTTTTGGATGGAATTTTCTTTCTCAGTTTTCTAAAAAGAGAAGAGGGCGGGGACATTTGCCAATGGAATTTTCAGTTTCTTGATCCTGAAGTATCAAGTTTGACAACTTTCCAAATCCAAGTCCCCTTTACATTTGAGACCACCTAAATTCAGATCACCTTTAGCTCTGGGAGGATTCAGACTCTGGATGCATTAAAAATGCAACCTGTTTTAAAAGTTTACATAGCAAAATTCTTCTGCCCTCATGTGACATTTCTGACTTCACAAGCACAACTTTAAACCTATAGTCTCTACTTTATTTTTCTTCAAACGTGGTTTATTAAGAATATGAAACAAGCCAAGGTAGAAAGTCCAAACTTCAACCGTGTTTTGCAGATGTTCTGTTGGAAGCATAGTATTTTTAATGCACACATCTCAGAATCAGCACCATTGTTTTTGTTCCAAATTTTCAAAAAGATATGGTTGGGAAATTTCAAACTGAAAGGAATTTGTGTTAAAAGGTTATGAACAACTGAAAAAGGTGGATTAGAATCGAAACCGGAAGTCAGCCTGAGCTGTAGTGTGTGCTGCCCCAGCTATAAAATATACATAAAAGTTGAAGCCAAGTTTTAAAACACAATGTCCTAAGTCCATATTTAGGCAACTGACTAAAGATCTTGATTCAAAAGTGCTGAGCACCCTGCAGCTTCTATCATGTCCATGCCCAGCCCTCCTCTCCCCAGCAGGTGCTGATGTTCAAAGAGGAATGGCTAGAGATTAGCATTGCTAAGGTTCAGGCTGCAAAAAGGAAAAGGTGAGGGGGAAATTGCTACGGAGGCAGAATCTTGCAATTATCAAAATGAGCTGAAAACGCATGACACGGTAAATCTTTTAAAAAAATAAATAAATGAACTCCAGCTGCATGGCAGCCCCTAGTGGCTTGACAACAATGAAAGAGGCTTCCCTGCAATAGCCCCAGGATTGGGACTCACCAAAGGAGCTCTCTGCTTGGTTAGGGTATGCTTCAATGAATGTGAATGTGTTGAGGAAAACCTCAGATCCGCACTGGCCTTTGGCCAGGCCCAACCCCAGAAAAGGGAAGCCTTCCAAAGGGGGAAAGGAAAACACGTTTATTTATTGATACCGTGAAGCAAATATCTTGTCACCCAACTGGAAGGTATGTCAGCCTAGTTCTCTCTCGCTTGTTAGCTCAATGCTGAATGGCAATTATGGTTGTCTACAAGTGGACAGTAATAAGCAACAACACAGCTACTAAGCTGTGGTTATGCCAGGAAGTCGGTACATCTTGGGTGTATTGGTCCTGTGCGTTCAACCAGCTGAGATGAAAGGATGTTCCTGAATGATCTTTTGGCAAGGAATTATAAAGGTGCCAGATTAACGCCACTGGAAAATGGCTTCCTCCATCCACAGCATGGGTAGCAGTCATATACCATCCCCCTCCCCTTCCCTGTCTGGCCAAATGTACTCTAGAGTAGGGTGTGTGAATGCATATCCTCCCTGAGTGCTAATTGGAGTGGAGTGCTTTGTGATACAGACATCTGTCCCACCTGTGCGTCTAACAGGGTCATACCCTATGGAGAAGGGACACTAGATCTCTGGGAGACTGAGGGTACATCTGCTCGGCAAAAAAATAAAACCTGGCAGGGAGTCTCAGAGCCTGAGTCAACTGAGTCAGGCTTGCAACGTAGATGTTCCTGCTCAGACAGGAGGCCGGACTCTGAAACCTGGCAAGGGGGGAGCCTGGCCACCAGCCTGAGTCCAAACCTCTACGCTGCTATTTTTAGCCCCACAGAGCAAGCCTTGCAAGCCCAAGTTAGTTGATCTGGGCTCTGAGATTCACTGCCAAAGGATGGGGTTTTTTTTTTTGGTTTTGGGTTTTTTTTTTTTTTGTTGTGTAGACATACCCCGAGGGGGACTGGCAGATTGCCGTGCAGAAGACGGAGGAGAAAATGCAGGATCTCGGGGAGTTTAATTTAAAAATAAATATGCAGTAAAGATACAAATCTACTGAGCAGGTGTTTTCACAGGCTTTGAATTTAGTTTTATTTTCCCAATGCAGGTGGGAAAGGGTCAGCAAAAAACAGCGCATAGACAAGGCTGGAGCTGCCATTCCCCATTTATCCCTGGGATGAAATCCTAATCCAACTGCAGTCACTGGCAAAACTCCCATTGACTTCCATGCGGTAGGATTTCACTCCTGGGATTTGGTTTGGATGCCACGCCCCTTGCTTTCTCTGTGGTCTCCAAGCCCTTCTCCCAAAGAGACGCATTCACTGGGAACTCCATAAGGTGAACCTCCCACAGTTTCCTAGGCCTTACGTTCTTCCCCACTTCCGATGGGATGTTACCATGGCTATGGACACGGCCCGTGAAAAGGAATTTACATCGCCCATAGCACATCAGCTCTAAAGATTTGTGTATGAAATAAGAGCCACCGTCCGCAGCTGCAGAGTCATAACTCTGTGGGTGATAACAGTATGCTGCTACGAGAACATCACACATTCCGCATGGTTAGGAACCAGCTGCAGGAAGAGAATGCACTGGGAACCAGACGGAGCTCGGGTTTAAGCACAAGTATGTTTGCAAGCTAAAATTTCAAAGAGAAGTGTGGAAAATGCAAGAGAGAAAACTCCAGGTCCCCTAAAAGCCACGCTGTCAACTGATATCACATCTGTCTGCAAAGGATGTACCTGCCATTGTCGCTCGTAACACCTGAGCTCGTGGAATGAATGTGAGAGAGTGAAATTGTAGAACAAAACAAAAGAGATCAGACTGTTGTTGATATTTATCCCATTTGTTCACACTGCATTTGACAGCACTTTCCTTATAGACAGTTTCACCATTTCCAGTGTTAATTTGGTCAGTTTTCCTTGTCCTCATGAGACTTTCAAACACCACCAGGAAAGAGAGAAACACTGTAAAACAAAAAGAAGCCCTGATTTAAAGACACACAAATTGGCAGGAGCATTCAGTGAAGGTGTAGTCCCTCAAACCACTTTAAATTTGTTTTTTTTTTGTTTTGTTTTGTTTTTTAATCTGGTTAGCTTTCAAGTTGACAGTCTCTTTAAAACACTAACCAGTGAATGAAAGTCTAAGCATACGAGGGTTGCTACATGATGGCAAGCACTGAAATGAGCATCCCTGAAAGGAGCTTGTTTTGTTTTGTTTTTTTAAAAAAAAAAGGTAAACCCCCTTCACACAACTTAGATCTGAAAAGGTGCCATCCATGCTGAGGTTATTGCAAGTTCCTGAAGGAAGTGGTTGTAAAGCTGTGGCATGAGGAGTAGAGAATCCAGATGCTGAGCAGAGACAGTTTTTGAACTCACAGAAAATTTGATACCTTTCTAGTGGAGCAACTGCCTTTTGTGACCATCTGAGCTTTGAAATAAATCTTCAAGAAGGCTCAGCCTGCAAGCCCCAGCTTCCTAATGGAAGGACTGTGATCTACAGATGTGACTGACAGTGCTGAAAGTAACCAGGGAGAGGGGTAGTGAGAGAATGCTGCTATGATCTGTACAGTGCTGTGAAATGGTGGACTTGCTCTGTTACACTGCAACTGTCATGGGGAATAAAGCTAGACCCTTATGAATGTGTAGGTTCTGTGTGATAGAGAGAGAGAGGCCTCTGTTGTAACGAATATAAAGGAGATTCCTACAGATGTTATCTTCCCACTATTTTGATGCAACATCTTGTTGAAAATGTCACTGCAATCCTCCCTAGAAGGGAGGTGTGCTGGGAATGTGCTAGCATTTATTTTTATTAGCTAGCTGTACCAAACATTCAATAGTGTGGAACATAGAAACTGCCATGCTGGAACAGACCCATGGCCTATTAGGCTGGGATCTTGTCTCCAACTGGAACCAATAACTTCAGAAGGAAGATGCAAGAAACTCCTTGCTAGAATGACCTGCCCATAGAGGATATTTCTTACCAAGCCCAGGCAGTTAGTGGTTGGTTTTTGCTCTGAAGCACAAAGCTTTATATGACTCATAATTGTGTCCCCTATCTACTGTAACAGTGATAAAGAGGTTGTGTTCATTGAGCACAAAACACTTACTATGTATGTAATTCCTCCACACCACAGCAAAGCAGCCCTTCACCCAGGGACACCAGCAGTGTTGGAACAATTTGTATAGTAGGGGTGCTAAGAGCCATTGAACACAACTGTAAATTATATGATAGAAACCACTTCAAGCCAGGGGGTGCTGCTGCTGCACCCCCAGCACCCCTAATTCCAGCATCCCTGTGGAACACCTTTTGTGGGGACTTCCCCAGTGCTGGGTCATCCTCTGACAGGAACCCTTTTTCTTCTTCAAGTGTTTGCACATATCCATTCAAATGTAGGGGTGTGTGCACCCCAAGCACAGTCGCCAGAAATTTTCCCCTCAGTCGGCTCTGACGTCCTCTGGTGCTGCATGCTTCTAGTGCTGGTATAAAGAGCCCTGTCTGCCCCCTCAGTTCCTTCTTACCACCCAGGATGGTCATTAGAACTGTGCTTACCTTGCTTTTGCAAGTCTTTCTCAGTGGACTTTGTTTCTTCTAAATTGTAGATAGTTGTTCTTTATAGTTATGAAGTATTCGTCGTTAGTGTTCTCTGTGATTAGCCAAGTTCTCTCGGCACCATGCCTTGTTTGCTGGGTTTCAAGCCTTGTGCCTCCTGCCGCAAGGCCATGCCCCTGAGCAACCCACACTCCAGCTGTCACAAGTGCTTGGGGGAAGCTCACATCAGGGACTGCTGCAAAATTTGCAGGGACTTCAAGCCCTGTTCTAAAAAGGATCGGGAGGCTAGGCTGAATTCCTTTGGAGCCAGGCCATTCCAACTTGGTTCCGAGCATCTTGGCATCCATGAGAAGTGCTCCTCCTGCCCTCCAGGAGTCTCCGCACTGCTCTCCATCTCCAGTGCTGAGGAAGAATCAAAAGAAGCTGTCAGCTGAGAGAGGATGTTCCCTGACCCCGAGAAGGGGCAGGCACAGAGTCCAGAGTGAAGTGCAATCCTTGTCAGGCCACTCTGCAGTTCTAGCAGCTCAGTCTGCACCTTTGTCTCCAGCCCATTTGCTGGACATCCCATCCGCACCGGAAGGGCAGCGCGGTACTAGTGATATGGCAATACCCTCAAACCCAGAGTCCTTTGCTGTGGCAAGAGACCTCCTCTCTCTCTCTCGATACCGGCATTGACAGCAGTGCAAGAGTCGGTGGTATCAGTGCTGACAGGCAGAAGAGAACACGAGGCTGCAGCCTACCATTTGGCACTGAGGCCCTTGGTGCTGTCTGAGAGGAAACTGGCCATGATGGCTCGGTCCCACTCTTCCACTCCCCAGCACCAGTCAGGGCCACTCCTCCATGGTCGCTGGGCACAGACTTCTCATCTTCAGAGTCGGAGGTGTACTCCTCTCATGACAGGAGTTGATCCCATCACATCTCAAGTCAGTGCTACCCGGTGCTGGACCCGGGCCAGGGAGGGCTGTCGATCTCCAGGGCATTGGCTGGTACCCATGCAATGGCCATTCTGGAATGCATGGGGTTTCCCTAAATGCAGGGGCTGCAATCGAGGTGCTCCTGTTCGGTGGCCTCTGAGGGAAGAGTTCCTCCCCTTCAGGCAGCGCCCAATCCAGACTCCAGTACTGAGGCTGGGAGTGAGCACCAGGAACCAATGCCATGGGATCTGGTTGGTGCCGAAGGTGAGGAGGAAGGCCCTCTGCCGGTGTTGGCCTCCTCCTCCTCCTCTCCTGATGAGGCCGTGGCTGGAGCAGGCAGGTCACCCTCCCTCAACGACTATAAGGCCCACCAGGAATGCTGAAGAGGGTGGCCCAAAACCTAGGCATACACGTAGAAGAGGTTAAGGAGTCCTCCGACTCTTTGGTGGACATCTTGACTGCTGCAGGCCTGTCAAGATTGGCTCTCCCTCTCAATGAGGTCATCATGGTCCCAATTAAAGCCCTGTGGCAATCCTCAGCATCCCTACCTCACATGACCAAGAAGACCAAGAATTACTTGGTCCTGGCTCAAGGGTATGAATTCCTATATACCTACTCTGGTCCAGGATCCCTTGTGGTCTCTGCAGTCAGAGTGTGAGTGGCAAGGTTTGCAAGGGGTGACCCCCGCAAAGCAAAGGACACAAAGTTGGACCTGTTTGGGGGGAAGATCTGCTCAACTGGGGTCCTGCAGCTCAGGATCGCTAACCAACAAGGGCTCCTGAGCAGATACAACTTTAACAGTGGGATTCCTTGTTAAATTTTTAGGACTCATTGCCCCAAGATGCCAATTGGGAGTTTTCCAGATCCATGGCTTCCTCAGTCCTCCTGCAAGAGGTTCCTCCCGGACCTTCCCTTTTGAGGGCACTTTGCTCTTCTCAGAGCAGACAGACACCCAGGCTCTATGGCCTCAAGGATGCCGGAGCTACTTTGAAGTCTCTGGGCTTATACACCCTGGTGACTTCAAGAAAGCAATATAGCCCCAGGAGTCCTCCCAGTTCTTCCCCCTGCCAGCCTGGCAGGACTCTGAGGAAGAAAAGCAGGGGCTTCAGGCCCTCCACTCCCGTCCTTGACATCAATGCCTGCCCCTCCCCGACATTCATGGGGCTCTAAGCAGGCCTTTTTGATGGGGCATTCGAGGATGCCGTACTAGTCGGAGACTTCAGATGCAGTTTACCCCTTGTTTGTGGACTGCTTGTCCCTCTTCCTCTGGGCATGCTACAGAGTTTTGGGTACTAAGCATGGTAGAAGTGGGATGGATATACCTTCCAATTCAGTTCTACCTGCCCTGCTCCACTCCTCAGAGAATCCTCTCAGGAGCAACTTCTGGCACAGGAGCTGCAGTCACTCCTGCAGGTGTGAGCTGTGGAAGAGGCTTCATGGAATTTAAGGGGTCAGGGGTCCTACTCCCATTATTTCCTAATCCTAAATGCCAAGGGAGGTCTCAGACTTACCCTGGACCTGCTCCAGCTCAACAGTTACCTCAAGAAGCTAAAGTTCTGCATGGTCTTGTTGGCTTCTATCATCCCCTCCCTAGATCCAGGGGACTGGTACACTGCCCTTAATTTGAGAGACGCCTATTTTCACATTTCAGTTTTTTAGGGACACAGAAGGTTCCTCAAATTCATCTTGGATCACATGCACTACCGATTCACAGTTTCCCCCGTTTGGCCTGTCAGCATCCCCGCGAGTGTTTACAAAATGCATCTCAGTTGTAGCGGCCTTCTTGAGAAGGCAAGGGGTGCAGGTGTAGCCTTACCCCAGCAACTGGCTGGTCAGAGGCCAGACCAGGGCTCGGGTGGAGTCCAGCGTTCACTTCATCCAGTTGACCTTCTGGGACCTGGGCCTGCTTGTAAATACTCAGAAATCCATCCTTACCCCGGTACAGAGGATGGAGTTTATCAGAGGTGCTCGACTTTGTCCAGGCCAGAGCCTTGCTCCCAGAAGGGTGGTTTCAAGAAGTTCTGGCACTCATGGTGATCCCTGAGGTGCACTCAATTATGACAGCCTGGAGTTGCCTGAGGCTTTTGGGCCACATGTACTTATCTAGTGCAGTACATGAGACTACGCCACAGACCTCTCTAGGCGTAGCTGGCTTCAGTGTGTTCACCAAATTGCCACCATCTGTATATGGTCCTCACAGTTCCTCATTTGGTTCTTGCCTCCCTTGATTGGTGGCTGGACCCACTGGTGGTTTGCACTGGCATTCTTCTCTCACAGCCCCATCCATCACTGTCCCTGGTCACAGTCGCGTCAGCACTGGGCTGGGGAGCTCACTTGGATCCCTTCGGAACTCAAGGCCTTCGGTCCCTGGAGGAGCGCTCTCTGCTCATCAATGTCAGGGAGCTCAGGGCAGTCCGCCTGGCTTGCCAGGTGTTCCTGCCTCATGTCACAGACAAAAGTGTTGGTTCCCACACACAACACGATGGCCATGTTCTATATAAACATGCAGGGAGGAGCTCTCTCTTCCCCCCTGTGTCAGGGGTCAGTTCAGTTGTGGGAATTTTGCTTAGCCCATTCAATTCTCCTCGAGGCCTCCTACCTACCAGGAGCAAAAACGAGCTAGCAGATCACCTCAGCAGATCCTTCTCCAATCACCCTGAGTGGTCCCTTCGCTCAGATGTCACAGAGGTTGTTTTCCAGCAGAGAGTGACTCCCCAGGTGGATCTGTTCATGACAAGGCACAATAGGATGTCACCAGATCTGTTCCCTTCTGAGTCACAGCCCCATGTCCCCCTCAGACACTTTCCTCTTTCCATGTTCTATGCGTTCCCTCCTATTCCGCTAGTACACAAGGTTCTGCTGAAGATCATCCCGATAGCTCTGACTTGGCCCCACCAGCATTGGTTTGCCACTCTGCTGGACCTCTTGGTGGCATCACTGATCCCACTACCTGTTCATCCAGACCTGATCTCTCAAGACCACAGTTGTCTGCTCCAACCAAACCTCAGGTCCCTCCACCTGACAGCCTGGAAGCTCCATGGCTAAACCCTGCAGAACTAGCCTGCTCGGAGTAGGTCTGTGAGGTTCTCCGAGGAAGCAGAAAGCCCTCCACCAGGGCTACTTACCAGTTGAAATGGAAGCGGTTCTCTGTCGGATCTTCCCAGAGGGGTGTCTTACCTACACTATGGTCATTGCTGTTCATTCTAGAGAACCTACTGCACTTAAAACTGCAGGGTTTAACTGTTTCATCAATTAGAGTCCACCTGGCAGAGATCTTGGCTTTTCACCCTTGGGTGAATGACTGATCCACTTTTTTTTTTTTTTTTCAAACAATATTTCTAACAATTTCCTTAGAGATCTTAAGAGGTTGTACCCTGGGTGCAACAGCCAGTCCCCCCTGGGACCTCAACCTGGTCGTATCAAAGCTTGCAGGCCTCCTGTTTGAGCCAATGGCAGCATGCTTTCTGCTATACCTCTCCTGGCAAATGACCTTCTTAGTGGCTCTTACTTCAGCCAGATGAGTTTCAGAGATCCAGGCCTTCACTTCAGAGCCACCCTACACTGTTTTGTTTAAGGATAAGGGGCAGGTGCATCCACATCCTGCTTTCCTTACAAAGGTGGTCTCCCAGTTTCATAGCTAACAAGCAATCATCCTGCTGGTTTTCTCTCCAAAGCCACATGCGAACAGGGAGGAGCAGAGACTCCACTCATTAAATGTTAGGCATGCACTAGCCTTCTACATAGAAACGACCAAACCGTTCTGGAAATCCACCCAGCTTTTTGTAGGAGTTGCAGATAGGATGAAGGGTCTCCCCATCTCAGCTCAGAGAATCTCATTGTGTATCCACATGTGCTACTAGCTGGTGGGTGTTCCACCTCCATCTGTCCTAATTACCCACTCCACAAGAGCACAAGCATCTTCAGTGGCGTTTCTGGCACCGGTCCCTATTCAGAGCATTTGCAGAGCAGCGACTTGGTCGTCGGTGCACAGATTTTCTTCTCATTATGCCATCACTCAGCAGGCCAGGGGCGATGACAGATTTGGTCAAGCTGTATTGCAGTCACCATGTCCATGAACTCCAAGCTCACTACCGATACAACTGCTTGGGAGTCTATCTACGTTGGAGTGGACATGTGCAAGCACGCAACGAGGAAAAATCTTTCCGTAACTGTAGTTCTTCGAGTTGTGTTGCACATGTCCATTCCAAGACCTGCCCTCCTACCCCTCTTAGCAGAGTTGGCCAGAAAGAAGAAACTTGGGGCGAGAGGTTGGCAGGGCCCTGTATACTGGTACTATGTCCGCATGGCACCAGAAGGCCTGAGAGCCGACTAACAGATACCACTGAGGGAAAAATTTCCAGCGACTGTGCTTGGGATGTGCACACACCTACATTGGAATGGACGTGTGCAACACCTCTCGAACAACAGTTGCGGAAGGGTTAGTAACTGGTTTTTCCCAGCATGCTTTGTGACAGCTAGCCCTAAAGCTGCCATTTTGCAACTGGTTTTGGCTGTTGTGTTTATTATTCTTTTCTCTCTCAGCTAATAAGTGTTCTGAAGTTCTGTTATGTATCTTCCAGTTTTCCCTGCTAAGAGTGGTACATTCTTATTCTTGTATAGTTTCCCTGTGTGCTCTTGGCTGCCAAAAAGGGGACACAATAATCCTAGGTGGGCATATGAGGCAGACAGTGAGGATAGAGGAGCATGTTTGTTTGATCATTTTCAATAGGTATGATTAGACTGGATTCAAGGTACTCGTTTTCTGGGCCTCACCTATCCCTTAGTTTCAGAAATAATTGTACCATAGACCTGTATCATTATCAGGGCCACATTTAGGATCCTAAATAAAAGTGGCCTAATTTTGAGTGATGCTGAGCATTCGCAGCTCCCACTGAAGTCAAGAAGAACTGCTAGGTTCTCAGCACTTCTTAAAATCAGGACTGCAATCTTAGTCTGATTGAAATCCGTGGCAAATCTCTCACTGAGTGAAGCCAGGGTTTCACTCTAGGCCTGGTATTTGGAAACATATCTAAATATTTATTTTTTCTAAAATCCTGGCCAATACATACAATATAGAACAATACAAAAATGCCTCTGTGTTTATTTTAGATTTGTGGAAAGCTTTTCTGTACACTTTCTCCTCCCTTATAAACCAATACGAAAGGACAACTTGTTCGTAACCTCTGCAGCCTGAGAGACCATCACAGTCCCTGTACAGTATAAGGGCCAAAGTTGTGATCCTGCTTCCAAATGACATCAGCAGAAGATCAGCCATTGGTTTTGATGAAAGCAGGAGTAGATGATTATTCTTGCTTGACTAACTCATGAAAGTAGGTCAGTTGAGGTATCATAGAATATCAGGGTTGGAAGGGACCTCAGGAGGTCATCTAGTCCAATCCCCTGCTCAAAGCTGGACCAATCCCCAACTAAATCATCCCAGCCAGGGCTTTGTCAAGCCTGACCTTAAATATTTTTAAGGAAGGAGATTCTACCACCTCCCTAGGTAACGCATTCCAGTGTTTCACCACCCTCCTAGTGGAAAAAGTTTTTCCTAATATCCAACCTAAACCTCCCCCACTGCAACTTGAGACCATTACTCCTTGTTCTGTCATTAGCTACCACTGAGAACAGTCTAGAGCCATCCTCTTTGGAACCCCCTTTCAGGTAGTTGAAAGCATCTCTCAAATCCCCCCTCATTCTTCTCTTCCACAGGCTAAACAATAGGTAATAGGCAATCAGGTAATAGAACCTGATAGATTTGTTATGACTCAAGCTCTATTTCGGGGTAGGCAACCTATGGCACGTGTGCCAAAGGCAGCACACAAGCTGATTTTCAGTGGCACTCTCACTGCCTGGGTCCTGGCCACCAGTCCGGGGGGGGCTCTGCATTTTAATGTAATTTTAAATGAAGTTTCTTAAACATTTTAAAAACCTTATTTACTTTACATACAACAATAGTTTAGTTATATATTCTAGACTTGTAGAAAGAGACCTTCTAAAAACGTTAAAATGTATTACTGGCATGCGAAACCTTAAATTAGAGTGAATAAATGAAGACTCGGCACACCACTTCTGAAAGGTTGCCGACCTCTGCTCCATTTGCTGTTCTACCACTGACTGAATGCATGACTTTGGAAAAGGCGAAGTCTAAAAGTCCCAAATAGATCCACTAACGTTGGAGCCCAATTTGAGACCTAGATCCTGGTTTTCTCGCTGACATTAACATGAGCGACAGGCGCTCAGCACCTCTGGAAATCAGGCCTGGATGTATCAAGCTGAGCACCTAAACTTAGTGACATTTTGAAAATGTGTGCCCTATCCTCTGTGCCTTAGTGTAGCTCCGCAGTATAATAGTGCTAGTGATCATAGAATCAGAGTTGGAAGGGACCTGGAGATCATCTAGTCCAACCCCCTGCTCAAAGCAGGACCAATCCCCAATTTTTGCCCCAGATCCCTAAATGGCCCCCTCAGGGATTGAACTCACAACCCTGAGTTTAGCAGGCCAATGCTCAAACCACTGAGCTCTCCCTCCGGCCAATATGTTGTGTAAAGCAATTTCAGACTCTTGGATGAAAGGCCTTATACAAGTTGGGAGGTTTTAAATCGTATACTCTGATGCAGCCTACGTGATGGAATGTGGAAAGTTTTCCCAGTCTGGAGAGGCACATATCAAGTAATTTTCAGTCTAGCTCTGGCTGCAGGGTTAGCCACATGATCTGATAATTCAACCTCCGAGTATAGGATGTATCACTGAAGTGTTGTAGGTGGATGATTTGCTTTTGTTTGTTGCCATAATGAACAGTCTGCTCCTACATTTTTCCATCCCGTACCTCATCTTTCCATTAACTGGGAGAAGTCTGAAAGTCAGTGATGTCAAGAGATTTCCTTCGGCTTTCACAACAGTAATGAGAATTATACCTGGACTACAGCAAGCTTAAGATAGTTGGGTCTTGCTGTTAGTAACAACTCAAACGCGAGAGCTCCACTGAATCTGGTCCAAATGTTAGCACATGGACATGTTCGAGTAGGTCGGGTTAGCTGCAGTTTAGCTTCAGAAGCCTCAGAAATATGTTCTCACATAAAATATGGCCTTTGGCTCTATACCTGCAGGCTTTGATCACTTCTGATTTCACAAGTGAGTCCACGTAGTACCTTGGATGGTGCTCACCAACTAAGTCCAGCAGTGTCAGGGTTTGGGAGGAGAGATGCTTCCCTTTGAGCTGCCGTCTGGAGCAATATCCTAATGTGGTCTAGGACACTGCAACTGGAGGTTGGTGTTTCTCAGAGATGTAAAATTGAGGTCCTCACTACATGAGGTCATTTATGGCTGAAGGTGCCAAACATGCTTAACTTTAATGCCCTATGAGTAACCCCCCTGGTGTCAATGGAACTCTTCATGGTGTGTAAAGTTAAGCCCAGGCATGTATCTTTGCAGGATTGTGGCCTACATTTGAAAAAGTTGTCTGACTTGCAAGCTGAGTTAGCTGCATTTCCATGCTGAGTAAAGTTATTATATATCATTTGAAAAGTGGTTTGGGTTGAAAGGTAATATATCTGTATAAAATTTAATTTAAAATAACATGGTTTCCTCCCAAGCTTATACATTTTAGATGTATTTCCTTTAAATGTAAATACTTCTCAGATGTATTTGAGAAGGAGGAAGATACCCATACAACTTCATATGAAGCTGTGGAAGACACTATATACCACAAAGGATCTTCTAGAGCATCACATTTACACAAGCTTTGCATCGATGTCAGGACCATGGCAAGGCTTTACTACGCTTCTTACAAAGTTGGCTTAGCTCCTGTCTGTACTGTAAAACAAAACCAGGAATTAGCCAAACTGTGGTACAACATGTTGCAAGTGACTCCCCTCAACAGGCTTGCATTTGTATTGTACGTAGGTCCAAAGGCAAACATCACGCTAGAAGATAGGTTTGCCAACCCTCCAGGTTTTGCCTGGAGTCTCCCGGAATCAGCAGCAGACTATTGAAAGCAATCCAGGAGATTTTAATAAAATTGTCATGATGCTGGAATAAGTTTGGATTGGGTGTTTAAAACCTAGCCCCATACATCTGTTCCTACTAGTTTGCAGCACTCAAGAGTATGCTGGGTTCCTCACTGTACAGATTGGATTACATGATCCCTGTCTCTCAGATCTTGCAAACCAATCCCAGTGTGACTGACTGAAGTAGGAGAGGGGTTGGGGAAGGAATGACAGGAAAACACTAATAAGATTATTTGGCTACTCGGTAAAGGCTACTATGTAGCATGATGGAGT
Source organism: Chelonia mydas (assembly GCF_015237465.2). NCBI lineage: Eukaryota > Metazoa > Chordata > Testudines > Cheloniidae > Chelonia > Chelonia mydas. Next base: position 187,650,974 of record NC_057851.1, read on the forward strand.
AGGAAGTGTATTTAAAAAATATAAATAGCTGTCTTAAAAAGCAAATTTCTCATGAGGAAGGATGATCTCTGGTTAAGGCACTGGACTGGGACTCAGGAGAGCTGGGTTCAATTTCCAGCTCTGTTATAGACTTCTCATGTGACCCTGGGCTAGTCACTTAGTCTCTCTGTCTCAGGTGCCTATTATTTAGATTGCAAGCTCTTCAGGGATTGTCTCTTAATCGGCATATGTACAGCCCCTAGCACAAGGGGGCCCTGATCTCGATTGGTGACTTTAAGCAGTATTCTAATAATTATTATTATTAATAATAATAATGGGTGTCTTCATTTCAGTGCATTACAACAATTTATGCCTTCATTTCATAACATAGGGAAGGAAGAGTATGTTTAAAGTCCTCTGTTGAAAACACCATGTCTTCGCCAGCTTTTAATTCCTCAGAGCAGTCTAATCCTGAGGTTAATGTAAAGAATCCAAAGATAATGGTGGTTTTGTGTTGACTTAGCTCGTGGGTACAGACAGGCCTATTGTAAGGGCAGGGGAGTATCCATATAGGGATGGCGTACTTATGCCATTCTCCCAGGACTGGTGATAACGGAGTCAAGAAAGGGTTAATGTCAATTCTGTGTGAGTTCAAGCAAACTATAGGTCTAAATATTCATAGCGTTATTGACATGCCAAATCTATGTTGGAAACCAGGAGCCTAAGACATTACAAAGCTGCTTTTGCACACAAGTCTATTAAGAATGCATCATGACAAGGGAAAAGCAAAAATACTGCCAGTAGTAGAGAACTTAATGTGACTTGGCTAGTGCTGTGCAGGGCTAAATTGGAGCTAACCTCCATTAATCCACTTAAATGGAATGGTGAACGTGATCCAGCAAAAGCAGTAATCCTCTCTCAGATTGACTAGACTCATGCTGACATGCAGAGAACTGGGGTTTGTGCCAGATAGTTGGCTAGGTGGGACTGCAAAGGGGATGTGTGGGGACGACCAGCCACGTAAACTCTGGGGCCTGAATTTCCCAAGATAGGTGCACCTCTGCACCCAGGTGACTTAGCCCAGAGGTGTGGGCAGGCCAGCTGGGGATACTACGTATCTCTAGGCACTTGGGACAAAATATGGAATTGGCAATTTACAGGCCAAATCAGACATGCGCAGACATGAGAGGCTTTCTTAGATCTCTGAAAAACTGAGCCTGAAGTTAGAAGGAGGCAAGCAGACCCACAGCTCTTTGTCATTTTTGTTCCAATACGTACTTGGATGGATTCGCTCACTCCTTTATATATAAAAATAATTTTTTTTAACTGCAAACTGGTTGCTGAAAGACTCACCCCACAGTGGAGGAGCTCCATTCAGCTGCGCAGAGAAAGCATGCACTGTAACCTTAGTTAGCCAATCTGGAAAGCGTTTCTTCTTGCCGAACGAACAGTTCAATGCATCTGAAGACATCTGGTCTGCCTTTTAAAGTAGTACGTGATCCATATTCTCTTTTTAGTTGGCCTTGTAATTTATGCCTTGTCTGTCGTTCTCTATTCAGGGCTGTTCCTTATGTTGACAGCTAAGTAGCTGTCTGTGAAAATAAGTAATGCTATCATCTGCTCTTCGGTATGCAGTTCTACAGGCCTGCTTTGTATGCATGTATTCCCCAACCCCCTTTTTCCTTAGCTGCCTTTCTACCCCTTTACCGAGTGGCCTGTGTTTGGGTTTCTCTGTGTTGGGAGGGGGAGGGGCAGTGATGTGTCTGTGGTTTAGATATTTGAAACTCAACAAGCTTTTATGCAAGGAAAGAGGAGGAGTTTTACTCCTGTCCCCTTGGGAAATTTTATCAAGCTTAACTAGACACTGCAGGTTGGACTAAAGTCTGACCTTCACGTATTTCAAATTTGCTGTTTTACATAAGAATGGCCATATTGGATCAGATCAATGGTCCATCTCACCCAGTATCTTGTCTTCCAACAGGGGATGGGTGCCATATGCTTCAGAGGGGATGGACAGAACAGGGCAATTGTCGAATGATCCATCCCCTCTTGTCTAGTCCCAACTTCAGACAGTCCAAGGCTAAGAGGCACACACAGCATGGGGTTGGATCCCTGACCTCTTAGCTAATAGTCATGGATGGACCTATCCTCCATGATCTTATCTAATTATTTTTGAACCCAGTTTTACTCTTGGTCTTCACAACTTCCCCTGGCAATGAGTTCCACAAGTTGACTGTGTGTTGTGTGAAGACATACTTTCTTGTGTTTGCTTTAAGCCTGCTGCCTATTAATTTCATTTTTTTGCCACTGCTGACTCTGTTCTGCCTTTTTTCTGCACTCTGACAAAGCCTCACAATATTTTTGAACAATGACACCTAGCTTACAGCTAGATAAACTGAGGTACAAATAAATGAAGCAACATGCCCAGTCGAAGGCATACCCGTCAGTCCTGCCTTCCATTTTCCTGCTCTAATGACTAGTCACTCTACTCTGTTTTCCCTACTCTTGCAGCTGTCGTCAGTCCTAGCACACGCTTTGTGGGATGACCATTTGTGAAGTAATTTGTACCTTTTGCTAGTTCTCTGTAGAAATATTCCCAGACTGGTTGTACTCTGGGCCTCTTTTACATGCTACGGTGCCATCTGGAGTATTTCTTGTATGGTTTGGGCATAATTTGATTGATTATATACTGCTCAGGGAAAATAAAACCCCTGCCGAGTGCAAAAGAAGTGTCTTACATTATTAAGGACAAACTCGGCATTTTCCTCTAAGGTCTTGTTCCTATTCTACTTGTCACATTTTACTTTTAAGTGTACTGCACCCTATACAAAGACCTGTGGGGGGGAAATCCTGGCCCCAGAGAAGTTGATGGCAAAACTCCCATTAGCTCCAATAAGGCCAGGTTTTCACCCCTGCCTCTTGCCTTGTGCAATGCAAGCTGTGACTTATAGGAAGAAGACTGTGCTGCATAGAGCTCTAATTGACTGCAAGCATCAGGCCCATTCACATCCAGCAGTACCAAGGCCTTGTATATGTAACCGGCCTTGTCTACACTACAGAGTTGTGTTGACAAAAGTTATGTCAACACTCAAAGCACTATAATAAAAATGGGCATTGCATGTTCACACTCACTCCCTCTATCAGCAGAGCGCATCCACAGTGGGGGCACTAACATTGACAGTGTGAGCAGCGCACTGCGGGTACCTATCCCACAGTCCAGCTTGACACCTGCTGCTGCTACGTCTTGTGGGAAGGCAGAGCAGATCGTGGCGCATCTTGGGATTGGGCTCAATGTCCCATGATGCATTGCTTTCTGTCCCAGCATTCCATGGACTTCTGGCTTTCTTTTGCGGCATTTTTCAACAGCCCTTCCTTGCTGTGCACCCCGGCATCTTTGTGAGAAGGGATGGATCCCGCACTGCTCTCCTATGCTCTGATAACTGTCATGAAGACATCACAGATGGCAGTGCAGTTAATCGTGAAGTTCCTAACTGAAGATGACTCCCGCTTGCCTGACATGCTGTAGGATATGGATAGGAGCAACTTTATAGTGCTTTTGGCATTCACAGAGCAGCTGCAGAGGGTGGACCATTGCTTTTGGGCTCAGGAAACAAGCACCGAACGGTGGGATCACATCGTCATGCAGGTCTGGGATGATGAGCAGCGGCTATAGAACTTTCGGATGCAGAAAGCCACCTTCCTGGAACTGTGCGCAGAGCTCGCCCCAGCCCTGCGGTGCAAGGACACCAGAATGAGAGTTGTCCTATGGGTAGAGAAGCGTGTGGCAATTGCTGTGTGGAAGCTGGCAACTCCAGACTGCTACCAGTCGGTCGCAAATCAGTTTGGAGTCGGGAAGTCAACCGTTGGGGCTACGTTAATGCAAGTGTGCAGGGCAATTAATCGCATCCTGCTATGAAGGATCATGATTCTGGGAAATGTGCATGAAATAGTGGATGGCTTTGCAGAAATGGGTTTCCTGAACTGTGGAGGGGCGATAGATGGCACACATTTTCCAATTTTGGCACCAGACCACCTTGCAATGGAGTACGTCAATAGGAAGTGGTACTTCTCTATGGTGTTGTAGGCACTTGTGGATCACCATGGGTGTTTCACTGACGACAACACAGGGCGGTCTGGGAAGGTACATGATGCACATATCTTCAGGATCACCAGCCTGTATAGAAAGCTACAAGCGGGGATTTTCTTTCCAGACCAGAAGATTACAGTGGGGGATGTTGAACTGCCTATAGTGATCTTGGGAGACCCAGTATACCCCTTACAGCCGTGGCTCATGAAACCTTACACGGGAAACCTGGACAGCAGTAAGGAGCAGTTCAAAAACAGGCTGAGTAGGTGGTGGATGACAGTGGAATGTGCCTTTGGCAGATTAAAGATGCGCTGGTGAATCCTTTATGGCAGGCTAGATCTCAATGAGGATAATATTCCCATGGTCATAGCTGCTTGTTGTACATTGCATAATCTTTGTGAAGCTAAGGGTAAAAAGTTTGCTCAGGGGTGGAGTGTTGAGGCAAACTGCTTGGCTGCTGATTTTGAGCAGCCAGATACCAGGGCTGTCAGAGGGGCCCAGAGTGGGGCAAGTCGAATCAGGGAGGCTTTGAAGCAACACTTGGAAAATGAAAACCAGCAATGTATATCCCTGTGATTGGTGCTGCAATGTTACATTACATGTAGTTGTCCTAGGAAGCAATAGTGACATTTTGGAGCCTTACATTCCAGCAAGCACAGGATTAAACCGCCTGTGTCTGGATTGGTAGTGCCTGCTATCTCAATTCGTAGGAAACAAATAAAGATGTTACCATTCAAAAACTTTGCTTTTATTGTACAAGAACAGCTGCCACCGCCACACACACACACGGAAAGGAGGTGCCAGGGAAGGGCAGACTTTTAGAGCTGTGTGTAGATCCAGCTATCACTTTGAAAGTTGTCCCAGGGGGTGGAGTGAAGGGGAAGCTGAGAAGTTCCGGAAAGTGGAAAGGACTGTGCGGGCGGAGTTTCAGGGGAGGGGGGCATGGAGAAGGGTTCTGAATGTGCTGCAGGGGAGGGCAGGCACGCCCGTACCTGCTCAGTCTGCAGAATTATTAAGGACTTCAGCATCTGCGTTTGCTCCTCCATGACTTTAATCACCTGCTCAGTAGTGTCCTTAACAAACTCCTGATCTTCTTTTCTGTCCTGCCTTTCAGCTTCCCTCTATGCCTTATGTTCCCTTTTCTCTGCATTGGAGCAGTGCAGTACCACCCGGAACATGTCTTCTTTGCTGGGTCTTGGGCACTTTCTTATCTGGCGGAGACACTCGGTTGGTGTATGTGTGGGGGTGTTCCTGAAGGCCACATCTGCCAAAGCACAAGGAACAATGCACAGAAGCATGATTGTTAAATTCACTCACAGCATTGAAACATTTCAGTTAAATACACCTTTTGCAACATAACAGTCACTCTCTCACTCATCTTTGGCAAGCACACATGTCTGCGAACACCAAAGCATGGTGAGTGTTGGCTGGGGGTGGGGTGCTCAACATGGGGGGGAAAAGAGCACTCTGCAAGCCACCTAGGGAAAAAACTATAAAATTCTCCCACACTTGTCCATAGGCGAGGTTCATTGTAGCAGACCTCTCACTGCTGAGGGTAAGCAGGGAGGTGAGGGTACATCTACTATACTTGTGGCTTCCGCCCTGCTCCCTATGCTGGTCGCCTGTGTGCCACTTTGGTCCCTGCACAAGTGATTGCCGAATGGCACAGGAAAGTTTCCTACAATGGGGGAAGGAAAAAGCAGCTCTGCCAAGGAACCTTCAGCAGAGGATTGCTGAGTATCTCCAGGAAAGTTTCCTGGAGATCTCTATGGAGGAGTCCTGGGAGATCTCAGCATGCATCAACACCCTGTTCTGCCATACTGATTAGCTATGGGATTTACCCAGGGAAATGTCCAGCTCACAGAAACACAGCCAACCTTGTACATTTCTATACCCTGAACCCACCTCTGCACTACACAAACCACAGCCACTTACCAGGCATCTCCTCTCCTGCTTCTTGCTCACTGGAGAGCAACTGCTGAGAGTTGCTAGACAGCTCCGGAGTGGTGAACAGTTCCTGGCTGCCTGCCCCACCAGGTGACCTCACCAGGAGCTCCACATGGTTGTCTAACTCCACCTCTTTGTCAATGACTACTTTCTCCAGGTTGGGTCCTCTTTCCACCGCCTCCAGACCCGCCAAAATATCTACGGTGCTCTTGGTGGTGGAGGTGGGGTCACTACCAAAGATAGCATCCAGCTCCTTATAGAACTGGCAGGTCTTAGGTGAAGCACCAGAGCAATGGTTTGCCTTATGGTACGCCTGCCTCAGCTCCTTTATCTTTGCTCTGCACTGCACTGTGTCCTGATCATAGCCCTTTTCGCACAAGCCTCGAGAAATGTGGCCATAGGTATCAAAATTCCTATGGCTCAAGTACAGCTGGGACTGCACAGCCTCCTCTCCCCATATACTGAGCAGATCCAGCAGCCCCACAGTGGTCCAAGTGGGAGAGCATTTGCTGTGACTTTTATAGTAGATGTATATATTTTACAGAACATATATGGAAAAGAAAGCAAGGGCTCTGGTCACAAAAGAGCCTTTCTGCCTTTTCAAGTTGAGCTCTGTCATTATGCCCTTTGGGGCCTGATCCTGCATCATGTCAGTCAATGGGTGTTTTAACACTCATTTGAGTGGGAATATGATCGATCCCTCTCTGTGCATGGTCATGCAGTTTGTGTCAATTTGCAAATACGATGTTACTGGACAAATCTCTCGCCCACCCCCACAAGCGCTGGTGCAGTTGTCATTTCTTTCTAAAGCCAGGTTTGTAACACAGTGCTCATGTTTGCAAAAGGATCAAATTGTCAGGTGGTACACAGTAAATCCACAGTAACTTTGACTTCAGTGCAGTTATTTCTGCTGTACTCTGGTGACACTGAGAACAGAATTTGCCCCTAAAGAGGGATTTTCCTTGTTTGTTTTTTATGTAAACGCTCCTGTCTGTGTGGCAAGCGAGTAGTTTTACAGGCAATTAAATCTTTCAGTTATCGGAACTGCACAGTAATAGAAAACTGTAACATCATAGCCTGGGAATCAAACACAATAAAACAAATGTGATCCATTTTTACAATTGTAATTCAGCATGTGCAATAATGTTGCTTTCAAGTCTGTGCTTAATTGCCAATAACTGAAAATCATTGAACACACTTTTAGCTTGGATAGCCTCTTTCTTTTGTTTTTGTTTTTTAAACATTGAGTTACATTTGACAGATCTCCCTGGAGCTAATTTAAGGAGGCCCCAGATTGTCTACCCAACCTCTTTTGTTTACATGTATGAAACCTGCAACAAATTTAGACACAACACTAGCCAGTCCCCTATCCCCCTGACAAGAACAGCTGCATAAAGACGACTTAAAACTGCAACGTACCATTTTGATTATTAGCTCTTGGGAAACTTGATGGTGGGATAACTTGATGATGGTGTAATATTTGTCCTGTAAATGCCTTCTCCCTTGAAAATTACATGTTGGGGTTTTTGGAGGGCAAATTTGCATTTGAACCAGCACCTTTTCCTTGGCGATAGAGGGAGCATATGGTGAATTGTTTCAGTACAGGGGTGAGTAGTTCCGGATTTGTGTCCCCCCTGTAAAATAAAAGCAGAGGAATAGCTATAGAATGAGTCCGTCTGATTTCCAGTCCCACTTTTCCATTCATAGGTCCTCTTTAATCCAGTTATCATGGTAATTAGAGACCGTGTGGTCTAGTAACGAGGCCACTGCACTGGTAGTCGGTAAACCTGAGTTATACTTTTGGATCTGCCACTGCATGACCTTTGGGCAAGTCATGTCACCTCTATTTCCCCTCCGCCCTTTGTATCTCTCATCTGTGTAGACTGTTGGTATATCTACACTGGAGCTGTAAATTCCAGCTTGAGCAGACATACTTGTGTCAGCTCCAATCGAGCGAGCACGCTAAAAATAAGAACAATGAGAGTGGCCAAGTACACCCCTAGGGTCTCTGAAGGGAATGTACTTGGGGCGGCTAGCCTCTCATGCTGCTGTGGACACACGCTGTTTTTGGGGCGCTGACTTGATGCAAGTGAGCCCGGCTACGTCTCCTTGGGCTGGAATTTACACCTCCAGCCTGAAGTGTAGATGTTCCTTTCAGAGGACGGGACTGTCTCCTCTGTATCTTTATACAGTACCTACCACAGCGGGGTCCTGAGCTCAGCGGGGGCCTGTAAGTGCCACCATCAACCAAATGATTAATATTAATCATTCAACTCAAATTACAAGTGGTTTGTATTGTCACTTTTTGTTTGTTTCGTTTAATTCAAATTCAGCCTTGGGAAATTAAAGTCAAATGGACACACGTGCTCTCAAACTTGCTATTTATATTTAAAACTATTAATATGTTGGCTTAGAACATAACTAAATATACAGAAACATGAACCTGCTATGTTATTAATTCAGTTTTAGCTCAAGCCTCATCTGCTTAAGCTTTTTATTCCTTTTTAAAAAGGTTTAAATATTAGCTAGGACTCAAATAAGTCCCTTGAGCATTTGACTTTTTACCAAGTCTTGCCCATCTCAAATGCTTTCCTGAGGCTCTTTTTTGTTTATCCAACACAATTTCCTTCCTTCCTTCACGTCCAGTCCTCTTTGCTCCCCTGGGGCTTCTTATGATAGGCTAGCCACTAATCATGTACTTCTGCCCCAGAAGCATAGATAAAGGCTTCCTCCCAAGGCTTCCAGTCCAAGGAGGATGTAAGCCGTAATGGTAATCTTAAACAACACTGCTATTCATTGTTTTGGAGATCTGGGAAATATCTTTAAATTCAGCTTGCTGAATTAGCTGCTCCTCGAGTAACCCACAGCTGCTGCCTATCTGTCCCATTACGTTTTACAAAAAATGCAGCAATTCTCATTACATACAATATTTTTTCAACAGATGGGCCTTCCATTAGGTTATGTCTCCGTGTGGCTCTGTTGCCATGAATGCATACACAGAAACATTTTCGTTTGTACTTCATTTACCACCACCCGCCTCCCCCACCGCCCCAAATAAATAACCCAACAACTCTGGAAAAAGCATTAGAAGACAGGGATTTTCAGTTGTTCAGACGGAGCAAAGATGCTGGAGTGCTCCAGAAGACAGCCTCCGTCGGGAGCGGACACTTTTTAGGTTAAAATAGCATGACTAATCCCTGAAAAATGGAACTGTGAGCCGCTTTAGGGCCTGATCCTGCAACCAGTTAACATATGTGAGCATCTCCATTGGCTTTGGTGGGACACCTCTCATGAGTAACTTTACTCGCCTTATAACTGCTGGCAGGATGCCCCTCACCCTTCGGTTTCCCATCCTCCCAGTTTTAGGGGCATACTTTGAAAGTAAGTAATAAATGCCATGAACAAAACCCTGTTCCCCTCCCACTTTGAGTGGTGGCAGAAAGTACTGGGTGTACTGGGAGAGGAAAGGTAAGTCGAGCTACTGCAAGTACTCAGCACCCTGTGATGAAGCCTTGTGAACAGGATCTCAAAGAAGGAGGTTGCTTTTTGGGGCACAGCTCTTACATCTACACTACCTTTTTGGGGCAGAGCTGTAGATCCTCTGACCAACCTCACCAGCAAGCCTGGAGGCTCTTGAGGCTGAATTAGTGTCTGCGCAGCACCCTGTGTATGTGGAAGAAGAGATTCTCTCTTCGCAGCCTCCCGAACACACACACCATTTATCCAGGCTTTGCACAGGGGAGAGGACTTACCCCTTGGTATGGAGACATTGCCTTAAAGGATGCCCAGAATCTATGCATTTGCCCTGAAGATCCCATAGTGTAGCCACACTCATTGCATTAAACTGGCCTTAGGGGATGACTTGTATCTATAAAGTATGTTTAAAAAAAAACAAACCCCACCACCACCAATAAAAAAACCCACCCCAAACTGACAGTTTTATACTGCTAGCTCCATGCACCCAACCATCCATAAGGGTCTGTCCAGCTCTCATTGATTTCGAGAGTTGGATCAGACCCAAGCAATTAGTTAATTCTCACAACTATTTGGTGGGGCAGAGAAGGACCACTCTCCCCCTTTTAAACTGAGCGCAGATACATTAAGTGACATGGCCATGGGCACACAGTGAGTCAGCAGCAGAACTGCCGGTGGGACTCTGGCATCCTGAATCCTGGGTCTCTGTTCTAATCATCAGACCACAGTGGCAGCATCGTGTTTTTCCCTGTCGCGAGCTGTGTACATCTGATCCCACCCTCTCAGCTCAGGCTGATACCAACTTCTGCTGGAGAGAGAGACAAGCTTTCCAGCTCCACAGAGCTCTTTTTCAGGTCTGAGAAAGGTAATCAGACCTGAAGAGCTCGGTGAAGCTCAAAAGCTTCTCTTTTTCACCAACAGAAGCTGGTCCAATAAACAATATTACCTCGCCCACCTTGTCTCTGTCATATTCTGGAACCAACATGGCAACAATGCTGCAAATAAAAAAATACTCAACTAACTGCCCATGGACAAGCTACGGACCAATGATTCTCAGAAGTTATTTAGCAAATAGTTTTGGATTAACACATTTGGAAAAAAACCCAACAACCCTGCTCTGATTGCAGACAATACATAAATAGAGACAAAATTAGTGAAATGATGTGATCCAAAGTGCATGCCAAGTCTTCCATTGCCTTAAATTAGTCAAGGATTATTTGCCTCGCTTGTTTTTAATCACAAGATCAAGTAACAATGGTAATGTCATCAAGGTAGAACAAGTGTTTCTACCTTCAGCTATTGCTCAGTTCTTAAAGCTGCTTTGCAAATGCACTTTTGTCATGTACTCCATAGCGTGCGTGTGTGTGTATATGTGTGTATATATAGCGGGGGAGAGGAAGAAGGAACATGGCTTGAAAACCTTCTTTTGGCCTAAGTGGGAATAGTCTCTGAGAGAGTTTGTCACTGGTCCAAGCTAGCTGGGGTTTAAATGCTTTCCTCAGCTTTTCTCCCTAAATCAATGTGAATATTCTTGGCAAGCTCTATTACTATGCATGGGGGGCAGCTGTGATTCAAGTAGGGATTTTTCCCCCCCTTTCTACTGTCCCAGTCTTCCTGTCTGATGCAGATGTGATCCTTTCCCTCTGCCTGTCTAACAGCTAATCATTTTATCAGACAAGCCAAGAGGCTGAAGAAAACAGACCATGCATATTCTTGACAAGCAACAACTGTACTAAAATGGGGGGAGGGTCACTCCCTTCTGACTTCTCCACCTAACAAAAACTTCCAAGAATAGAATGAATTCTGTTCCCTAAGTGAGCAGCCCGCCTTAAAAAACGCAAATTTTGCAGCAAATCTCTACCTGCACATGGGAAAGCCATTTAGATACAACATAAAGGAGATGTCGCTGAAGCGCATAGCAGGATCTTTGAGGAGTCCAACTTTTTGTTCTTAATGTTTCTGCTGGAGATTGGTGGAGGTGCTTGCAGGGCTCTTGTCTCAAATCCAAAGGTGCCCGTTTGCTGTTTCCATTTGTACGATTGGTCTTAGGTGACACCCACAGAACAGCATGGGAGGAGCGTAAAGAATGCACACTGGTGGGGAAAGGCACTGTATTTACACCTTCCATTTTCAAGTCGTATGGCATTGTAATATCAGAGGAACATGAGCCCTAAAATTATTCCTTTCAAAATTAAATTCCCTCTGTATGAGTAAACAGATGAATGGGCGAGGAATAATCCCAGTCGCTCATTTAACAATCTAACCTGTCCAGTGAACAGATTCTGAGGTAAACAGAACCATTATGATCAGCTAATTTGACCTCTCCAACAACACAGACTATAGATTTCCCCAACGATTCCTGCATCTGTCACCACAGATTGTTCTTTCTAATTGCTGCCTTTCAAACACAAACAGAAGAAGAGACTCAAACTCATGGTTACGTGGTGCCCCGCTCTGGGCACTTCCTCTGTGTGGTTAGTCACGGTATTTTCAGTTTGCATTGTATCTTGTCACAAGGGAGACCCAAGCTTACTCACAGGCTAGGTCATCTTTATTCCAGTGTAAGCAAACAGGAATCATCTTTTACAAATCATGCTAGTGATCATGTGAATAATCAGACTAACACATCCACAGTACTGAGACATAGAAAAATACCTGATGGGTCACCCACACCACATCCTGCCAAAGTCTAGGTATTATACCTTCCAAGTGCAGCTCAATGATGCTACACCAGATCTTAGCCAAGAATGAATAGTATGAATAGAATGTTCACTTGGTCACCCACCTGTGTTTTAAGCACTTGTGTAATTAGGTAATTATCTATTAATTACACAATAGTTTGGTCTTGCATGCTACTTGGATTCATTTGCCATTTAGCCTCTAGGGCTGACCATGTTTTAGAAATTCTAGTTATAGTGATAACATTTAAAGTTCTAACATCCTATTTACAGCTAGCCTTTCCTACTGGGAGAAACCTACAGCATTATGAGAATTAGCAAATCCATCCAGCTTTTACTTGAGTTGCCATGTTGTTTATTGAAGATGCATGTTAAAAGAAGGCTCAATGATCCAAACCAGAAGAAAACCCTAAGCTATTCCAAAGGGACACTGACTAGTGCCAAGGTGGTGCACAGCTGCCAAACAGGGGACAACTCTTTCCTTTAGCATTTTGTGGCTGGAGGTAGGTGTGACAGACACCACGAGGAGGCTGGACAGTTCCCCCAGATCCTGCCTTTCAAGTCTTTAGAACCCTCCCACCTCAACTTTTCTGCTGGGGCCAAGAAAGGTGGCAGCAGGGGTGCAAGGGATGGGTTGGTACGGGAAAGGGAAGTGCAGCAAAGGTGAAAATTTGGACTGGACAGCCCCGCATGAGTGTCACTGCTTTTAGAAAGTCAGCGTGTGCCTGGCGCACATGAAACGTGTGCTGTAAGCTCTGCTTTGATGTCAGCAAGTACCAATTAAAAAATGCCTGAAGAGATTTAAAATGCTTTGTTTCTCTCTAGGTTGGGCAGATTAGAGAAAATTGGTGCAGAAGGATCCCTGAAACATCTAAGCTTCAGGGCAAATAAAGAGATCGGCTGGGGGAAAGTGTGCATTGGGGACAGCTTTACAGGGGGGTGGACCCACCTCTCTCCAGGGGTTGGGTCCAACTCTCCTTGCTGCTGGCAATTGATAAGTTTTCAACAAACATTCCTGGATTTGGGGGCACAGGTAGCCTGGGCGAAAGGCCAGGGCTCCATTTCCCTTCCCAGTTTTGTAGCTGGGATGCACCAGTTGGGTTGGCAAGATGAGTCAGAGCCAAGTTCCTTTAAAAGGTTCCTAGCTCTGTCTCCTCCTAAGGAAGCTTAGTTCCTATTCTAGCTTAACCTTCTCATGTTTATGTCTAATTTCTCTGACGGGAGGAAAAAATAGACCGGCTGAGCCAAAAGTTTCCTCTTTCCCTAAAATTCCCTTCCTGCCCAACCTAGTCAAAGGCTCAGGATAGAGACAGCTAAGTTCAGGGAGCATTTCTACAACTGTCAAAGACCCGTTTTAAAACATGTATCCTTTGCCTATGATTAGTAGTCTTGGCAGTCCTGCTTTGGGGAAGAGATGTAAACACAGGTATTGGAAAGGTGGGTTATGCCTGCGGATGGTATTTTGGTAGAAATGTTTTGAGAATGTAACTCATAACATGCAGAGCTACGTACTACTGTCTGCATCACAGTTTTGTCCTGCCTTCTTTGCTTGTGCATGGTCTTCTGAAGACCAGCAAAATTCACTCCTCCCGGCATAAGGGAGAAGTACAAGTTGGGAATCGCATCTGTTTTCCTCAGGCCTGCTGGGCCTCGAATGCTGACATTTCCCCACTACAGGATGACTTTGCTCCAGAAACCAGCACAAGGTGAGCTGCCAGTGAAAACATTCTTAGTCACCCATTTCACTCTCAATAGGTGGACTTGGACAAAACAATTACTCAGTGTACATTTTTTAATGGTGGCTACAGAGTAACATCAAAGACAATTTGAGAAATTTTCATGCAATTTTCATGTTTGCCAGAACACAGGCAAATGAGCATAATTTAAGGTTGATTCTTTGTAGTGTTCAAACTGCTTGGCATACGTTGCCACAACAGAGCAGTATGGAAAGGGCTGTAAACACAAGGAAGACGTGCTTTTGTCACAATCCAGTGTCATGGGCAGAAACATAGTCACGTTAAAGAAAAGAAACCTGGAAAATGGTTACTGAGAGCGTTCTGTATGGTGATGGGAGATTAGAATTTTTTTCCCTTCCTCCATTAAGGTCCTAGCTACAAGCATTTGCACACAGCACAAAACTTACCTGACCCAACTACAAAGACAGTTGTAAGAAGAAAAGGAGTACTTGTGGCACCTTAGAGACTAACAAATTTATTTGAGCATAAGCTTTCGTGAGCTACAGCTGAAAGCTTATGCTCAAATAAATTTGTTAGTCTCTAAGGTGCCACAAGTCCTCCTTTTTCTTTTTGCGGATACAGACTAACACGGCTGCTACTCTGAAAAGACAGTTGTGTTCACAGCAGCATTTGTCACAACACAACCACATGTATCTACATCCACCATGGTGCCTAATGGTGTTTTAGTTCATCCTAGGTAAACCTGGGCAATTACCCCAAGTTGCTCAGCAGGGGGCAGAGTGCCCAGCAGATATACAGACATGACAGTGCCCTGCGAAACTGGCCAAACTTGGTTCAATCAGGGGCAGTATTCTATATGCCAAAAGGGGTACAAGAAAAAAATTGTGTGCTCCACCCAATGCTGATGGCCAGTGTGAAACAATTAGCTGACACACTTTATCTAGTATTAGCTTTAGTGGGCGTGGACACAAGCCATGGTTAAAACCAATCGTGTCACTAACCAATTACCAAACCCACTGAAATTTGTGGGGTAGACAGGGCCCAATGCTAAAAAGACATGAACACTGTGCTATACAAAGCTGCTTCATATTAAGTGCAGCTTTTAAAACATATCTACCTATCCCCTTACAACTAGCACAATTCTTCACTTTATCGATTAAGACAGGAAGAGTATTTAGCACCCTGCCACTTAATGCCAAGTGTTGTTTTCATATTGAAAAAAGTATTACTTTTGAAGGCTTTTCTCGGTCACTGGGCCAGTACTGTCCAGTGTATTCTAAAGTCAATGGAGCTGAGAGCTCTTAGCACTTCACAGGATCGGAGACCCAATCATAGTACCTAGCCCGGAAAATCTTAGCACTTGCCAGCCTGAATTCTGAACTGAGATTAAGAGTCTTGACAAGATTTTCTCTCATTGATGTATTTCTCCTCTACATAGGTATTTAATCCCAGATCCAGCAAGGGGTGCTTGTGCATTTTTAAACGCGCCAGTGATCAATAGGGAGCTTGTTATGTTGATTTCTCAGATTCTCTAGTTAGCCGTTCATAACATTTCCAATTTAAGTGGCTGATTAAAGGAGAAAATATAATAAACAACAGAATTGTGACTTCCCAAAGGAGACACAGCAAACATGAGCTACTTCGAAAAATCTGATTTTATTTTTTAAATTGAAAAGACCTGTCAGTTTGTTTCAGTGGATGTTTCTCTTTCCAGTCGTAGTCTCAAACGTCACCGTGTTTTAACATTGCTCAGAACAGTATAAAAAAAGCCATTCATGTTAATAGCTACACAGATTAACATCCTAAAACACATTGTGTTTTCAAAGCAGGTACGTTTAAAAATAGGTTGTTCACGAGAACTCTTACAATTGCTGAGGCATCCTGTATTTATGCTTAGACTCCCGTTAACGTTAAATTGTAAATTTAACTTGGTATTTGGTTTTTAAAAAGTTAAAACCAGATCGCTTTCACAGCAACATAGAAGTTCTGAAGTGGGAAATCACACACACGAGAGGGAACCGCACTGAGCACGAGAACACCCATTCAACACACAAACATGCCATTTGGATCATGTCTAAATGCGCTCTCTCAAACCCAGGATAGCAATAATTTTAAATGCTCGGGTTTAATATAAATACAGAGTCTCCATAGAAACTCCAGTTACTGCAAAACTGAGCGACATCTGTCGCTCATGGTGCTGTGAAGTACTCAAGCCTAAGGGTCTGATCTTGCAATACTTACTTACACAGACACACCTACCTGAGGCCAGTATGAGAACTTGAGCAAAGGGTTGTGCAGGGTCAGTCCCTAAATTTGAATGTTCAAATGGCACATTGTTATTCTAAAAATGTCATTCTTTGGTTTACTTCCATGGCTTTTGGACACACTGAGAACAAAGAGACATGCACCATGTGAGAAGCTACAACGGCTATTTGTTCTAAAAGCAACTCTTCTACTGTTGACGGCTGAACGGCATTTCTAAAGCATATCCGGTATTAAACTTACAGAAAACTACAGGAGTTCAGAGTACCCCTTACAACCATATCCCCA
Organism: Chelonia mydas; assembly: GCF_015237465.2. Lineage (NCBI taxonomy): Eukaryota > Metazoa > Chordata > Testudines > Cheloniidae > Chelonia > Chelonia mydas. Next base: position 187,667,386 of record NC_057851.1, read on the forward strand.
AAATCTAGTAACCATTGTAAGTGCATGCATTGAGGCATGACCGGCATGCCTATAAATTCATATTGTTCAAGTGAAGGGTAATCACAGCTGCAAAAACTACTCTTCTGTAATTAAATGGTCACTATTAACAGTACTTCAGTGACTGTTTTAGTATTAAAGACATGTAGACATGGTTATGCTTTCAGCCAAAAGGAAGGTCTCTCTCCATCAATTTAGGAACGAAAAAAAACGTTTCTGGAATCAAAGCAAGTTTTACATATTGCAGCGTTCGATGAGGACTAAATGTTCAAAGAGAGATGTGTGTAATTGTCAGGTCTTAGCATATACACGAATGAATGCAATGTCATGCACACCAAACTTGGAAAGTCTGTCCCTACTCCCACAACAGATCCTGGCTCTGCTGTTGTTAAATGTAGTAGTAAGGTTTTGGAAAAATTAGGTCAGACATGATATAATTTGATATTTTCAATGAATGGTGAAGTGACACCATGAACAGTTGGATGGAAATGCATACGTGAGCAATTTTTGCTACACTTTGCAGCCAGGCAGCAGATTTTACTCGGAGGATAGTTCCTGTATTTCCTGTCAACAAGAAAATCATGCTGGCAACTAGATTAAAAAAAATAAGATGTCTGATAATTACCAGTAACATCTATTTTTCAATGAATCTCAGCTTTTAATGTGGTTTTTGGAAACAACATTCCCAGCGCTGGTTTTACTTCCTTCCCCATAAGTATCAAAAATCAAGATTAGACAGAGTGAATTGTGGATATTTACCAACTAGCAACAAGTCTCACATGTCAATGTTATTTTTAACTGCAACAAATATAGGTCATTCTTCATAACCTACTGCCAGTGGTTGTTATAAATATCTGCTTGCTTTATTTAAACAAACACTGGTCAGTTAAGATGAAAGATTCATTTACAATAACTACTTGGCACGGGATTCGGTACTTGCAAATTTTAATAGAAGCGCTTCTGATGTACACAAAAGCGCTTACAACAAGCTTTTACAACTCAATTTGTTGGGGTATTTTATTGTATCTAATTAGAATTATTACAAGCATTTTTAAAAATGTTATTTTTCAATAGATTAAGATTTAGACTCCAGACCCAGCTGCTCTAAAACTTCTTAGCCAAAGCCTCAAACCCAATGAAATGGAATTGATAATATACCAGCTCTTGCTCTCTATTACATAGACACATCATGGTACCAAAATTTAACTATAAAAAGAAGACTATTTCTAAATAGAAGTTGACCCCCAGTGTCCCCTAGCAGTGAAGCTATATAACACCAAGAAAGTATAAGGCTAAGAATTTAAATTTGTCAGCATACTGGAGGTTTCTGATATGTATTGGTTTGTGGCAATAACTGCTTAGATGGCCATTCTGAAGAAACGCACCATGAAAAGCCCCATTGACTGTGTCATTTTGTTTAGGAATTCTGTCAAACAGTTGCAGATAAACTGCGTTAGAAGGCAGTTTAAGTGGCCAGTACATTTGGAGTCAACCTATGTTGGAACCGCGTGGAAAGCCATTTGGGCTGGTTAAACCAGTTCCTAACTGTGGTTTTAATCAGAATTCCTAATTGTGGTAAAAAATGCCAATGGAGATGGCGGCCAAAGATGCAAAGGTAAACACCACAATAACGTGAGGGTAAAAGCTGCTGCCGACAGGTTTTCTTATGCTAAGAAAGGCACACCACCCCCAGTGAGCTAGAGAAAAAAAAGCCAGCAGAACTACAGTAATAAACCCAGGAGAAAAAAGCCTACCAGAATTGCCTTCCTGAGAAGGAACAATGCAGTAGACAGGCTGCTCTTGCTCTGTTTTGTTTGCAGGGAAGTGGTCAAATTTAGCCATATTAACAAACATTTAACAAAAGCTACCCCAAGAAGCCAGAACAAAACCTGACCTTTGGGTCAAAGGGCACAGACAGGCCTTTCCATGTCATGTAGCTGAATGAGTTCAAAGATTGGCAATGAAGGAATAAAAGCTTTAGACATGTGATGGGAACAAGGTCGGGAGTTTATCGAACAGTCACACCAAGCTTCTCCAGCACACGCACTCCCTTTTCTTGGTATTCTTGTCGGGTCATCCAGAAGTTGTCTTTGTCTTTCATGATGTCTGCTAGAACTGCACCACCTAGAAACACCATGTGCTTTCGACGAGGTGGATCTTCAATACGGATCTTAAATTTCTAAGAAGGAAAAGGGACACGGTATTGTTTGGATTCCTGGGACCAAAAAAAAAAAAAATCACCCTTTTCTACCATAACAGTGAAACTGAAATTGTGTTTAGTGGGAAGAAAGTGAATGAAATGCTAGGAGAGGGCACGCTGCATGCGAGCTTTCTGTTTGTGCAATCTAAAATAAAATTAATTCATCAATAAAATAGCTACTTTGCATTGGAAATCAGAAACAATTAACTTGTTCTCCAAAACTGCATCTTGAGTGTACCTATAGAGAAGTGCAGGGGTCAGAATCACATTCTAAATTATATGTTCAGCTTTCATAGCTAAGATTATCAGGGAAGTTACCAGTTCATCAATTCACAAAATATTGTACAGTTTATATGACTAGAGTTATACTAAGTCTCAGGTGGGTGGAGGAATGGAAAGGATTCCACACCTGGGTTTCTACTTTAACTATTCCATATTCCCTTACAGAGCAGATAATTGAACCCCACAGACTGCACTATTCTGCATTTTAAATATGTGATTATTAAATATATAAGGCACCAAACTAGGAATATTTAAAAATGATAAAAGAATGTTGTGCTTTCGTGACTAATTAGTATAGTTTAAATATTCTGGCTACCTATATGATTAGCTCAGTCCAATTATGATCCAGAAAACATTCTTCAAATAAGTCCTCTTTGGGGATTTAGAGAGCAAATGTTTTATTAAAATGTATTTTGTTAAAAGGTATTTTGAAAAAAATTTGGATGTAATTCAAGACTTAAAAAAAAAAAAAAACCCAAACCCCCTTTGTTCCAAAAAGCATTTCCTCTCTAAAGACAGACCTTCCTTCTACAAGGCAGACAGCAACACAATGCAATCTTAGTTCTGCAATTCTCGTGAGTGGTACGTCTGCCCACTACAATTACCTATGAATTAAAGGGAAGGAAAAGACTGAGCCACACAGAGTAATTGTGGAATGTGGTATTAAAAATAAAAATTCAAGGATAAAGAGGCAGGTAAGCATCCAAACTCTAAGAGCTGAAATTCAAAACTGACATGAAGCAGGCACTGCCGCTGTTTAGAAAAGGCAACTAATGTTCTTGCTAATAGTAGCTGGATTTCCTAAGGTGCCAAGTTAGGTCTGAGTGCAGGACTGCTCACCAAAGTTTAACAGCACATATTTACATTGAAACTCTGCTTAACCTTCTGAAGTAACCTAGTACTGTGGCCTTGTTTCAAGTGTATCGAAACAGGTCACCAGGATGGCTATACAAAGTCTGTATTGGTCATTCTGAAACACTGATGTTTCAGTTAGAGAGGATGGGATGTGAATACTTCACATACTGCTTTTTCCATCCTATTGCTGACCATCTCACTCCCTCTAGTGGTAGTTCAGGATATCTGATCTATCTACAAATTAAGCAATTAATCAATCACTACTTACAGAGAGTTTTTCTACATCTCCTTTCAGGACCCCTTCCAGATACAGCTGTTTAAGTTCACGTTCCAGTCGTGAAGGCAGCCCAGGGTACATAGTGGAACCTCCAGACAATACAATGTGCTTATAGAATTCAGACCTAATAGAGGAGAAAAAAAAACATTCTTTCTAGTGGCAACAGTTTCTCCTCTGTACAACGAATATAGAAACCCCAATGTGCAGGTAAGTGAAAGTCCAAGAAATGCAGACAGCTGTCACTGAACAGACACGACGCCTTTACAATGAACTCTGAAATAGCTACATATTCTCTTGTTCAATATAAACTCTCCATGCACTATGCCTTGGAGAGCAGAGATTTTAGGAGTGGAATAACACTGCATGTCCTACATGTATGTTTGTTATTGTTTAGTTCTAAGCACTACAAACTCCATTTCAAAGAGAGATTATGTTAACTCATGAATACTAACCTCACAAGGAAACACCTTGCTCACACTCATCACTACACCTGTATTTAGAAAATTTCTTTTGCCATAAAGTGTCCGTTTTTGTGGATGAATTGATTTTTCCTTGTCCACACTTGTGCCCTGATAGAAGTTTTAGAGAAGAAGATCCAAAGCCTTCTAGATGTCCTGCTCTTACCTGGTGTCAATGTCAGCAGCCTGGATGGTATTAAACAGCAGTTCAGCAACACCAACCCCCTCCACGTTGATTAAGTGAGGCTGAAACAGAGCTTCTGGTGCCTCAAACCGCTCTCCACCAACTTTGATAATCCTGCCATCAGGGAGCTATAGAATAGAAAGCACAAATTAAAGCTTATTCTGATATTACTTAGATACTAATACATAGTAGACCAAAAAAGCAGGATCTTTCACTGTGAAACAGTACAGAATAGGAAAAAAATATTTTTCCAAAAACTTACTACAGTTTCAAGCCATTACAAAAAACATTGTTTAGTATTGTTGAAAGAAAGTTCCAAGTCTTGCAGTCATTTTATAACTTAATTTGCAGCTATTTACAAAGGCAAGGAATCTGTTACTTGAAATGGTGTTAACTCATACTGGAAGGCAGTCTTCATCATACAGGTTTTCAACTTCAAAATTGATATACATCTCTCGTATACACTCACCGTATAGGACTCAACTAGTACTGTGGTCTCTAAGGCCAGTTTCTGCTCCTGTACAATGTTATATCCCACATAACATAACTTCTCCTTGATCATACGAACAGTTTCAAAGTCAGCAGAATGGTTGAAGGCATATCCTCGCAGCAAGAGCAGCTGATGGGAAAAGAACGTTGGGTTAGCAATAAACTTGGAGTGGCTCAGTTCTCATGATCCGTGATTACGTGTATAATGTACATTTAATTGATTACTCCCCTTCTTTTGTATTTCTCAGGAGAAACGGAGACTTCTCCAAAGACAAATTAAATGAAAAATGTGACAAGAATCAAGTTTAAGAAAATAAGGGGAGGAGTAAATTGCATTTATTTCGATCAGCGTGAAAACGACAGTATAACTCTGAAAAGTGGAAGATACGTTCCACACTACAGTTTTCACTATGATCTTTACAAAGGAAATAGTGAAAGAAAGATCTAACAAATTGTTCTTTTTCTTGGGATTTCATTTCAAAATTTGGAGATTCATTGTGATTTCTCAATCCGGCTGATTTCGTTTAGGTCTTTATAGGTTGTAGCAACAATACAATTGATTTTAATTTGACCACTCTATTGACTGGAACAGAGTCACTTTTACTGTAGAAAATGCATACGTTCCTCATTGCCATATGAATATTGGGAAAGATTTTCCCACATACTTGAAAATCTTTAAAAGAATTACTCTAGCTCTGAAAAAACAACAAGGAGTCCTTGTGGCACCTTAGAGACTAAAATTTATTTGGGCATATGCCAAAATAAATTTGTTAGTCTCTAAGGTGCCAAATGTGCCCAAATAAATTTGTTAGTCTCTAAGATGCCACAAGGACTCCTCGTTGTTTTTGCTGATACAGACTAACACGGCTACCACTCTGAAATCTAGCTCTGAAGATTCACAAGCCCAGAACGTATTCTCCATCAGTTTGAGTGGCTAAATCCCAGGCTACGTTAGTTTTTGATTGCCACTCAAAGAGGTCATGAACTTGAGTAACAGTTTTACCAAACAGAATATGTGAAATCCTTTCAGGTATGCAGTCAATGGAACCATTAACTGAAACTCACTATGGGAACCTCTCCAAATGGATTTCCCCCACATCAGGTGGGACCAAATTTAGAAATAATGTATTAGGGAGTGTAAGTTACTTACCAACTTAGACTCCCGTGCAGGTATGTACTTATACCTTCTGGTTCATCGCTACGCAAGTCACACTTACTGACTGCTCCCTTTTGAAGTCTGACTCTTAGAGTATAACTCAGTCTAGTATGAATGTTTTTGGAGGGAGATGAGGCAGAATTTGGTGCAGCACATCTCAAGCCCAGTATTTTGGAAATGGAAGCAATGACCAGGAGGACCTTGTCAGAGGGGGTCCTCCAAATCTTTGGTTTCTGATTGATCCTTCCCTGCCTGACCAATGCCAGAGGACAGGAAGCACCATCCACTATCCACACAGCGAAGCAAGGTCCAAGAATGCAAAATATCCGAACTGCTGAGGCTCCTCCATCCACTCTTTCCAGAACACCATTGGGCAAGGTTCTGGGCTCAGTTTTAAAGGGAAATTCCCTGCATGCTGCAAGCAGCTGAATTTAAATTTTAAAGAGGGAGATTTAACAAATGAAATATGAACATTTATGTAAGAGTACAGTAGCCCTGATGGTGTATGTTGATATTAAATTCAACTCATCCCCACATTTGCCATTTTTAATATATACCAGACAATCACAGGAGCTTGTGTTTAGGGGTGGGCTGGTGGTGCTTTTGGAATGCAGTTTGTAATTGTGAAATAAGCACTTCAGCTGGAAATTTCAGCCTAAATAATGAGCAGTGAAATAGACAGACAATTTAAATATTACTGCTCTTAGGTTTCATAGGTATCACGGCACTGAGATAAATGGGCCACTTCACATACCGCAGAGCAGCTGTTTAAGGCTGTTTGGAAAGACTAGTACCATCAGTGAACTGATGTACACTGTTTGTAGTTGGAAGGTTCTTCTTGCAACCCATAAGGACTAGAAATGTGTTTTTACAATGGATTCTGAAGCACCATTCTGCAGTAAAGAAATGATCCCACAGCAAATTCCATACCACCTACAGAACCCTGCTTTAAAGCATCCCGGAAAAAGCATACAAGAACAATTTCCCCCCGCAACTGAGAGGAAAGAGGACAGATTTCTCCACTAATAGCAAGCTTTCAACTTTCTAAGCTTCAACTGATTTGAACTTGGATAGTGGCCACATAGCGGCCTGATAGGGACTGTAGCTCCAAGAAATTTTTTTCCAGCTTACCTTGATGAGGTATCTGGTAATATCCCTCCCAGCAATGTCTAGTCGTCTGGTAAGATGAGGAAGAGAAAAACCTTCATAGACTGGGCAAATGTGAGTTACACCATCTCCAGAGTCCACAACAACACCAGTTAATAAGCCTAAGTAAGAACAGTAATATTACATCTGAAAGCAGATACGGAGAACGATACATCACAGTACATTAGGACCCTCCTAACTGGACCAACCGGGTGGCCAGTCTACTGTCCTGATGAAGTAACTGTCCTAATTAAGAGAGACCTTTCCCCTTGTGAGAGAAGTCTGATCACATTTGAAAATAAAATATTGTACTAAAATTAAGTTCTCCACTTCATTTTAACTATTTGTTTTAAGCTTTACTTGGAAAATTCTGTATGAACAGAGATGAACTCCTCCACCCCAATCTTTTAAAAAAAAATGCTAGTAACCCTTCTTAAGTGACTGCAGCCCCAGCATATGGAATTTTTTCTCATGTCCTGACATCCCCATAAATCATGTTCCAATTAAATGGAGAATATTTAAACTGGTTAAATGCTGGTTGGGGGCATAAACTCCAGCTTTCTGCATTAATGTGCAAATAGATTAGCCTCATTTTCAAAGATGCTGAACACCTGGAGATCTCATTCATGCCACACATACTTTACCTTATTTGAATAATGAAGCAGAATTGTGTGATTTTGGGTGGGGTGGCGCTGGAGTGCATGATTTGAGGCTTCTGTAATTTCGTATTTTGTAGGACGTAAACAAAAGCCACTTAAAATTACAGCAGAGCCGACAAACTGGCCATTCTAAATTTGTTTTTCAAAGGACAGTCTCAGCTTAATTTGGGTTTTGTAAAGGGATTTTCCAAACACTTAGGAAGTCTAATTCCAATGAGAAGTTGGGGGTTTTTTTGGTTTAGTCAAGTTACAAGAAACACATCCAGAAAGTGAAACGGCCTCGAATTGGTCATATAAGCAAAATGCAGAAAACAACTAGTTAGAGTTGATGATGAAAAGTAAGGCTCAGTCTACACTTAAAACCTATATCAACATAGCTAAGTAGGTCAGGGGTGTGAAAAAACCTACACCCTGACTGATATAGTATGCTGACAAACTCCCCAGTGTAGACACGGCTAACTCAACAGAGGAGCGCTTCTGTCAACCTAGCTAATGTCATTAGGGGAGATGGTGTTCCTACACTGGCAGAAAAACACTGTCATTGTAGACTGCATCTACACTAGGGGGGCTATGCTAGCACAGGGTATGTCTGTGCTACAGAGCTCAAATAGAATCTTTAGTTTTAGTTTCTGATGTGTTACCACAAGCAGACAAACACCTTTAAATATAAGATTCTTAATCTGACAATATCCAATTTACATAGGAATTGTCTCAAAATCACATGCCATGAAATGCAGGCACATACAGAATTATAGGCTAAATTTCCAAACCATTTGACATCGGTGAGCATTGCAATTGCTCAGCACCACTGACATAGGAGTGTGACTTTAGGCAGTGTTAATAGAGAATCTCAGGCAGTCCCTGAAGTTGAGAGTGGGAAGGAAGTCTGCAGTCCATCCTGCCCTCTGGAGTCCTGTCTCAGAGCCTGAAGTTAGGACAACAGTTTGGGATGCAGGCCCTTGCTCGGGAATAGATAGGTTTATCATCTAGCCTGCAGTGGGAATGATGACACTTCCCTCATGCCTAGAAGGAATATAAATTACCAGAAGAAAAATCCCTCCCAGTGAGAATATGTGTGCGCCAAATTTCAGCCTGGAAAGATTTTTTATTGTTCAGCTATGAACCCAATAAACGAGGGGATTTCAGAGAAAAGTTTGGGCATTATCTTAACTCAAGTATCATAAATGTGTCAGCTGAATTTTAGTGTCATCTTTTACAATCCTTCTATAAGTTCTGAATTGTTGCAGATGGTTTGTTTTTCCCTTTTTTAAGGGGAAAAAAAACCCCACAGCTGGTACTGAATAACATTGTTTCAACCGTTTTTCGGCTAGCACTTAAATTTGTAAATATAACCATGTTCAGTTGTTAATATCTTGCTCTTAACACGTAGTGTGGCAGAGCAAATTTATACCATTCTTGACATAAAAGCTGTGATAACAAATGTTATTGCCAAAAGGCTGTGCACATTCTACCATTTAAAGGTAATTTCACCATACTACTAATAAAAGGTGTAAGGAGTCATGTTATCATACACATATGCTTGGAATTAACTCTCTTTCAAGTCCAAGGATGAAATCCAAGCCCCACTGAAGCCAATAGCAAACACCCACGGGTTTCAACAGGGGCAGGATTTCACCTCCAGTCTCTTAACTCTCAAACTCAAATTGTGATTTATTCCAACTTGTCCATAGCAGAGAAGTCTACTTCCTTCTCTTGCCCCAGAAATAAAACACAGTCATCTTAATGGTTTCACAACTTTTAGGCATCGACTTAAGGCAATGTAATTTTGCTTCCATAAAATGAAATAAAATTTAAAGGACTTGTTGAAACCTTTTCTTGAAAACTGAAAATATGCTAAAGACTTTCTGAAAATGACACTTTAAACATCTGAGATACAAGGACAGTCACTTTATATATTACCAGGTTTTAGCATTTACAAACAAGAATCCAGTGTTATTTTTATGGGGAAAAGAGGAATAAGCTACGGACCATGAGAAGAACTACTCATGCGGATGCTCATCAACCCAAAACTCTTGATGAAGATCCAGTCAGCTAGGCTCAGTTATACTAGTGGTGAATTGGGACCAAGATCTTTTCTTTATTAATAGCTAGGGCTGTCAATTAATTTTTTTGAGTTTATTGCGCGAGTTAACTGTGATTAACTGGCAGCCCTATTAACACCATATTAAGACTTCAACGAAGTAATGCATTTAGATATTAAACGTGCTAAGTTATAACCTTTACCTACCTTGGGCATACAAAGTAAGAACAGCTTGAATGGCTACATATACCCCAGAAAACTGGTATGTCTCAAACATTACCTGAAAAACAAAACAAAAACAAAACAAAACAAAAATTAGTGTCCAAATAAGGAGGAAATTCTTTAAAGATTTATAGCAGCTTAAAAGAAAAGTTTACATCTACTGTAATTATTAGGTGATCGAAATAATACATCTTTGCTACCTTTATTGGAAAAATATTTTGTAGCGTTATGTTGCATGTTGGGGCAACAACTACATGCTTTAATTCTTCGTACCCATCAGTAGCTTCTTGTAATTGGATTTTACACAACCATTCCGTTTTTTAATAAACTTCAGAAAGTGATTTATTTCACTCCAATAAGCAACACCTAAATTCTTACACAGCACTTGCCCATTCATACAATGAGAGGAAATATCAGTACGCAGAGTTGCTGTAGCCGTATCAGTCCCAGGACATTAGAGAGAAAAGGTGGTTGAGGTAATATCTTTTATTGGACCAACTTCTGTTGGGGAGAGAATTTTTCGAGCTAAGACAGAGCTCTTCTTCAGGTCTGGGAAACATACTCAACTGTCACAGCTAAATACAAGATGGAAGAGATTATTTAGCATAAGTAGTTAACATATTTCAAGGGACCAATCAAGGTAAGGCGGCCTGTTAACACATCTTCAGTTAGAGGGGAAAAGGGAAGGGGAGAGAGGCTGCTGGGCAGGGCGTTGTTAGTGGGCTACGGATTGTAATAAGCCAGAAATCCAGTGTCTCTGTTCAGTCCATGATTTTTAGTGTCTAGCAAAGTTATGCATTTAAGCTCCCAGGCTCATCTTTTGACAGTGTTGTGCAGGTTTCCTTTGAGGATGAGGACTGATGGGTCAGACAGAGTGATCGCTTTGTGAAAAGTGTTTCATTCACAGGTGACAGGGTATTTTTGTCTTTTATCGTTTTTCTGTGAGAGATCATTCAAGACTGTAGTGATTGTCTGGTTTCACCCACATACACCTCTACCTCAATATAACACAGTCCTCTGGAGAAAAAAAATCTAACCGCGTTATATCGAACATGCTATGGAGGGCCGGGTAGGGAAGGCTGTGCCTTCCCAAACAGCCAGGCCCCACCCCCTATCCAACCCCCACCTACTTCCTGCCCCGACTGACCCTTCAGAACCCCCGACCCATCCAACCCCCCAGCTCCTTGTCCCCTAACTGCCCCCCCCAGGACCCTCTGCCCCTTATCCAACCCCCCAGCCCGGCCCCCTTAACACGCCGCTCGGAGCTGCATAATATCGTTATATTTGCATTCTATCGGATCGCATTATGTCGGGGTAGAGGTGTAGTTGCTATTGTGGCATCTAGTGCACTGGATGAGGTATACCTCACGTAGTGATAGGCATGTGTAGGTCCCACAGATCTTGAAAAAATGGTTACTAATCTTTCTGTAACTGTTGTTTGAGATGTGTTGCTCATGTCCATTCAACAGGTACGCGCACCCCGCATGTGCTGTTGCCGGAGATTTTTCCCCTCGGTGGTATCCATCTGGCCAGCTCTAGCGCCTTCTGGTGTCGTGCACTTATGCGCTAGCATAAGGGTGCTGCCGGCCCCACACCATCTCAGTTCTTTCTTGCCAACCAACCAGGAGAGAGTGTTGTGGAATGGACATGAGCAACACATCTTGAAGAACAACAGTTATGGAAAGGTTAGTAAACCTTTTTTCTTCTTCTTCGAGTGCTTGCTTGTGTCCATTCCACGCTAGATGACTCTCAAGCAGTACCCAAGGAGGTGGGCTCAGAATTCATGGACATGCAGACTACAACACAGCTCTCCTGAACCTGGCATTGTCTTGAACCTGTTGAGTGATGGCATAGTGGGATGAGAAGCTATGCACCAATGACCACGTTGCAGCAGATGCCTTGGATTGGAACCTGCACAGGAATGCTGCTGAAGAGGCCTGAGCTCTCATGGAGTGAGCGATCACGATGGCCGGAGGTGGGACATCTACCTGCTCATAGCATGCCAAAATAGAGGAGGTTACCCAGGACGAGAATTCCTAGGCTGAGGCTAGTAGGCCTTTCATCCTTTCTGCTACTGCCACAAAAAATTGCATGGATCTGTGAAAGGGTTTAGTCCTCTTGATGTAGAAGGCCAGGGCATGCCTAACATCCAATGAGTGATGCTGCTGCTCTTCTGAATTCTTGAGAGGCTTCAGAAAGACAAATGGCAGGAAAATGGCCTGATTGATTTGGAACTGCAAAACCACCTTTGGCAGGAAGACCGGGTGGGGGCACAGTTGGACCTTATCCTTGAGAAACACAGTGTATGGTAGCTCTGATGTAAGGGCTTTGATTTTAGAGGGCACGATGCCAGTGGTTCAAAGGGAGGACCTGTGAGCCTCAACGGAACCAGGATTAAATCCCATAAGGGTGGGATTGGCTTGCGGACCGGAGGATAAAGGACAGGCCTTTAAGAAAGTGGACTGTCATTTCATGAGAGAACACTAACCTGCAGTTCACCTCTGTGTGGGAAGGCCAAAATACACCTTGATAGACACAAGAGCTAGACCCTATTGCTTAAGATGGAACAAATAATCCAGGATAGACTGAAGGGAAGACTGAGTCAGAAAGTGGTCTCGTTGAGACACCCATATTGAGAAACACTTCAATTTGTCGAGGCAGGTAGCCCTAGTGGATGGCTTCCTACTACCCAGCAAGACCTGTCGAACTTGTTCCAAACAGGCCTGCTCCTCTGGGTTCAGCCATGTAACATCCATGCAGTTAGGTGAAGGGAGCTGAGGTTCAGGTGGAGTAACCGACTGATCTTGAGAGATCAGGTCCAGGCAGAACGGGAGCAGAAGTGACGTTGCTACTGATAGATCTAGCAGTATGCTGAATCAGTGTTGGCGTAGCCACACAGAGCCTATAAGAATAACTCTTGCCTTGTCCAGTTTGATTTTCAGAAGGATTTTGTGAACCAGATGAACCAGGGGGAATGCATAGGAGTTCTGTTCAAGGAAGCAGGATGGCATCTGAGAGGGAGCCTGGGCTGTGCCCGCTCAGTGAGCAAAACTGCTGGCATTTCCTGTTCTGCTTGGTCACGAAGGAGGTCCACCTGGGGAGACATCCACCTTTGGAAGATAAACCTGGTGACCTCTGGGTGAAGGGACCACTCGTGGTGAGAGGAGAAGGATCTGCTGAGGTGATCCGCCAGTGCATTCTAGGGTTTCAGAAGATGGGAAACCTCAAGGTGGATGGAGTGCTTCATGCAGAAGTCCCATAGACAGATGGCCTCCTGACACAGGGCAGAGGAATGAGCTCCTCCCTGCTTGTTGATATAGAACATGGCCACAGTGTTGTCCGTCAGAACTTACACGACCTTGCCTGTGATCTGGGAAAAGAACACTTAGAAGCTAAGTGGGTCGCTCTGAGCTCCCTGATGTTTATGTGCAGGGAGAGTTCTTTCTGGAACCACAGGCCTTGAGTCCTGAGGCTGTCAAGGTGGGCTCCCCAACCTAGGTCTGATGCGTACAAGACTAGGGACACTGATGGCTGGGGTACAACAAAGGGGACTCCCATCATCACAAACCGTGGGTCCTTCCACCAGTTGATGGAGATGAGGACCAGGGTTTGAACAGTAAGCACCTAGTAGCCCAAGTAGTATCTGTTTGGGGAATAAACTAAAGCTTGCCATGTCTGCAGGGGCCTGCAGCGTAGCGTTGCATGGCGGACCATGTATTTGCACACAGCCATGTGTCCCAGTAGCTTGTGGCAAACCCAGCCTATCCTGATTGGGTGGACCATGACCTTGCATATCAGGTCCAACATAGTCTGTAACCGGGCCTCTGGAAGGCTCTGCCTTGGGTCGAGTCGAGCACTGCCTCAACAAACTCTATTCTCTGAACTGGAATAAGAGTTCATTTTTACTCGTTTACAAACAGGCCCAGCACTCAAAAGGTGGCTTGGACTGGGCTGACGCTGTTCTTTACTTGAGCCTCTGTATGACTTTGGATTACTCAGTCATCGAGGTACAGGTAGACTTGAATGCCTTGCTGTCTGAGGAAGGCAGCTACCACCGCCATGCACTTCATGAAAACCTGAGGGACAGTGAACAGGCAGAAGGAAAGAGAGGTGAATTGATAATGAGTCTGGTTTACAATAAACCTGAGAATTCTTCTGTGGCCAAGGAAAACAGAAATATGAAAGTAAGTGTTCTTCAAGTCGAGGGCGGTGTACAATTCCCTGGATCCAGAGAGAGAATGATGGAGGCCAGAGAGACCATGCATAACCTCAGTTTCTTGAGACATCTGTTGAGACAACACAGGTTCAGGATCAGACAAAGGCTCCCTTTGGGATTAGGAAATAACAGGAGTAAAACCCCTTCCCTCTCAAGTTTCAAGGTATCTCCTCTATGGCCCCCATCCGTAGGAGATTCTGCACCTTCTGGCCAAGGAGTTGCTAGTGAGAAGGCCTGCTTGGGCCCACCAAAGTACGTATGAGACCCCAGCAGGAAGGTTGAGGTGAATGGAATCAGTTGACAGTGCTTGTAACCTTTCCTTTTTCTCTTATAGGGGTCCTGTCTCGGAGGCGGAGCCAAGAAGCATAGCAGCTGTTGAGGCCTTAAGCACTTTCTTGAAGCAGACAAAGCATAGAGGCCTAGGATCCTGAGGGTAGACCTTGAATCCTTCAGACTACGTAGTCTTGTGTCCCTCTGCTCTGAAAATAGTGAGGAGCCTTTGAAATGGAGGTCCATTGGATAGACTGGAGCTCCTGAGGGATTCCCGAGGACTGAAGCCAAGAGCATCATCTCACGGTGACAGAGGAGGCCTTTGTCCTAGCCACTGCATCTGCTGTGTCCAGTGCCGCTTGAAGAGAGGCTCTGGCAACATTCTCTCTTTTTTAAGAGGCCTGAGAATTCCTGCCTTCAGTCTTGGGGCCTGGAGTCCTTAAATTTGGACAGGGAATCCCACAAATTGTAGTTGTATTTCCCCAGTAAGACTTGCTCGTTTGAGATATGTAGTTGTAGACCACCTATTGAATAATTTTCCTCCTAAACAGATCAAGTTTCTTTGTGTCCTTCTGTTTTGGGGTAGCACTCAACTGCCCTGTCTGTCCCTTTCGTTAGCCGTCCATACAACAAGGTGCCTAGAGTGGGGTGAGAGTACAGATACTCATACCCGCTGGCTAGCACATAATATTTCTTCTCTGCCCTCTTCGAAGTGAGGGGGAGGGGAAAGAGAAGATGAAGTCTGCCAGAGGTTTGATCGGACCCATTACTGCTACATCCTGTAAATCAGTACTTGGGTTGGTACTGGAGTTGGGGTCCAATGCTGGTTGTGGAGGAGTGGGAGTCCGCCTCTCAGAAGTAACTGAGTAGAAATGTTGGGAAGGTGGATCTGGTATGGGGGGAAAACACCAAGAGTTCCAGAAGGGCCAATGCATAGGCCACTGTTCTTCTTGCCAGATACCAGCAGGAGGACCTGTACTGAGGTGTGGCGGCATGTACCACGGGGGGCCCTTAGGTTGAACACAGGGCTCCGCATCAGACTCAGATTAAGAATCCTCTTTAGGTGTCCACGGGAAACGGTACCTCTCACTGCCTCCAATCAGTACTGAGGGTCTGGTGGTGGGCTTGGGATGACATCTCAGAGGACAGAAGAGTGGGCTTGCCTCTAGAAGGAGATGGCGGGCCTGGAGCCAGGGAAGGAGCTTGGAGCACCATACTCTCTCCTGCTAGAGGACAACGAAGCTAGCGGCTGACCTAATGGTGTCAGCAGGACTGGGAGCATCTAACGTGGAATGGACATGAGCAAGCACTCAAAGAAGAAAGGTGTGTTGTAGGAGGGTGTTGATCACTGTAACAGGGGAGATATGTCTGCAGGTTTTGCATCTATTGTTCTAGCTGGGTCTAGTGCCGCTTTGAGCTGGTGTGTCCTGGTCTGTGGGGAGCTTGCAGCTGACGAGCTTAGAGAGGTTGCAAATTCAGGAAAGATTTCTGACACTCCACCATAAAAGTAGATCACATCATGGAACAGGCCACCCAAAAACCTCAAGAGAACCTGCTTTAATACGGAAATAAAATCCCCTCTACTTGTCAACTACCACCGACACTGGAATCCATACAGGGTATCATCAAACAATTACATGGCTTATTACAACCATCTATAATCAACTAACGACCCCCTTCAACTGCCCTCTCCCCTCCCTACTTGAGGGGTGTTAATGGGTCACTTCACCTTGAATGGTTCCTTGTGTTTGCTAAACAATCTGTTCCACCTTGTACTTATCACACTTTTGAGTAGTTTCCCAAACCTGAAGAGCTGTGTGTAAACTCAAAAGCTTATCTTTCTTACCAACAGAAGTTGGTCCAACAAAAGGTATTACCTCACCCACCTTGTTTCTCTAGGACCTATCAGTGTAAGTTAATAAACATATTCCACATTAATTTAAGCAGGGGGGGGGGGCAAGGGGAGGGTTTAATGCTTGTAAATAAAACCCACACACCACTTTTTTCATAGCTTTAGTGAACTGAACTGTTTTTCAAAAAACAAAGAAAAAAACAACCACAACTAATTGACGAGTGGGAGGCAGCCATGTACTTCATTACTGCAATTTGACTTTGGAATGAAGTTAGACAAGGTGGGTGAGGTACTTTCTTTAATTAGACCCACTTCTGTTGGTGAAAGAGAGGGGCTTTCGCGCTTCCACAGGGCATGGAACCTACTGTTTGTTAAAGGTGTGCATTCCTGTCACTTTCTGAAGATCATCTAACTTTTTTTTCCTGTTGCCAACGTCTATTTGACTCATTCCTTCAACTGTCTTTTGTGCGATATACAGAAGACAGACCCTGTAGCTGCAATGTAAGAAATAGGGCCAGCCCCTTACAATAAATCTATACACAGCACCAATCGTGGGCATCGGAGCCTGTACCACAAGCTATTTTATACAGCTCTGCCTTCCTGTTCCCTGTTCTTGGTGAAGACAGAATGGACTGCAGTGTGGCCAACTCATGATTTTATCATCAGTCTCTCAATATTTGGTGTTTTTCTTAAAGCACCAGCTGCTGGAATGAAGAGATTGCATGAGATTCTCAGGTTTCATTATTAAAAAAAAAAAAGCAAAGTGTATGGTTGTGAAGAAAATTTTGAAAATGTAAGCGAATGTATCCTAAAGCCTGAGAAACCAGATAGCAAATAAAAAGAACCCAAAAATTACTATTTAAAAATAATAATGTAAATTTCTGAGGCCTTGCTAAGGATTCTTAAATTATATAACATTTTAAGAAAAACGTTTACTGCATATAATACGAAGTAAAGGTAACTTGTCTTTCAAACACATTAACATCCTGCTGCTATAGGCAAGTATAAATGACACAGACTTCCTGGATTTAAAAAAGCAATATGTTAAAGTCAGGCACAGTTGAAATCGTACAGCTAAATAACCACAATATTTAATAATACCTTGCAAACGTGTATCGTTCTAAGAAAAGCACTCATCAAAACTTACACAAGTTAAATATCAAAGAGTTCTTATCCTGTGCTCTAGCTCTCCTTAACCATTAATTTGCCTTTAGCTTATAATTTTAAATACAATTTGACTATTTAAAGAAACAGACTCCACAGACTTAGGACAGTGCTTCACAGAGTAGTTCTTTTATCCAGTTTACAGCGAAGGCAAGAAAGACTGAGTGAACAAAACACTCCGTTTATTACAGCCATGAGTCACAAGTGATTGACCACTTCCCCTTGTCTCAATATGCTATTACCAGAGCAGAAAAAACTGATAAGAATTCAGTAGCTTTTAGCATTCAAGACTGGTTAAACCAGAAATGCTCTGACAGCTGACTAGTTAAAACAAACAGCTCCAGGAAAAGATGACATTTCCCTTCTCTTAAAATATCTAAATGAATCAAGCACTGACTTTTCCCCAACTTCTCCTTGGCACTGTTTCAAAAAGTCTGCTGTTAACAGGGCTCAATTTAAAAGACTGCCCAGTTTCACAAATTTGTTCCTTGGCTGGTTAAGATCTACAGCCATATTTCATAGCTTTTTTGCTCAAGTTTTAGTGATCTGCAAAGTATGTCTCAATGTTTTAAAACAAGTTTGGAATTAAGGGGGCATTCTTTTTTAAAGTGTATTTTCTTTCCTCTGCCCCCCACCACTCTCTGGCGTACAACAGAACCTCAGAGTTATGAATGGCAGAGTTACGAACTGACCAACCAACCGCACACCTCGTCGGGAACCGGAACTGCACAATCAGGCAGCAGCAGAGACAAAGGGGGGAAAAAAGCAGGTACGGTACAGTACTGTATTAAACATAAACTACTAAAAAAATAAAGAGAAAGCAGCATTTTTCTTCTGCATAGTAGAATGTTTCAAAGCTGTATTAAGTCAATGTTCAGTTGCAAACTTTTGAAAGAACAACCGTAACATTTCGTTCAGAGTTACGAACAACCTCCACTCCCAAGGTTGTTCGTAACTCTGAGGTTCTACTGTATAAGCCTTCAGATTTCTCCCATATAAAGTATTGTACCATGTCTTCTCCTCCTTCTATTAAGTCTCTAACATTAACAACCCCTCTACAGACTCTACTGAACTCCCACTTGACCTCTCCTCCCAGATTTTACTTTCTCGATTTTCAAAAGGCACAAATGACAGCTAGATGCTTAACTGCCATTTGTGCTTTTAAAAATCTCCCCCCAGACCATACTACTGCTGTTCTATTGTATATGAGAGCAAAACACTCCATGAGTTACAGACCCCATTTAATCAAAAAAAAAACAAAAAAAAAAAAACACCCAAACAACTCAACACACATCCCTCACAGGGTCAACACTACAAAGAAAGGAAATGAGCAAAATTTACTTTTGCTGACCTCATTTTTTAACAGTAACTAGGCTAATTCTGCAATGAGATAATGCTGTGACACTTAGTTGGAGTTTAAAAATAAAGTAATGCCAGCATATTTAGGAATTGCTGCAGAGATCTTGACAGAAAAAGTGCGATCTTGTGTGGTTAAAAATTGACTATCCAAAGCCTGCTAACCGAAGTACACTGTAAACAAAACTGGAAAGACCAGCATACATTTTTCCAAAACATTTGCGTGAGCGTGATACATAGGAAGACGGAAGTCAAGGAGTACAAAATGTACAAAGATCAGGCTGTGGAGCACCTTGCTGTAGGGTTCTTAAAAAACTGACTCCGTGATGTGGAAGACAGTTTGGTAGAATACCTACTCACCTTGCACATTCAGGTATGTGCAAGATACCACAAGTTAGGGGTAGGGTTCTGCAGTGGCCATGATCTAATGTGCACAAACACAGCAGTTCAGTAAGTTACAAGGCAGAAATAGTATTCTACCTCAAAAGGGAGCGTGGGAAAGAACAGCAAGCAAAACAAGAAACTGTCTGAGCTTCTAGACCTCAACTGACACAGAATTACTGCTGTTCCCAATCTGTATGAATTCTACTGCTCATAAAATGAACCAAAATTGTAATGCGAGAAAGGTATGTAACAATTTCTATCTGCCCATAACCAGAATATGCATACAGGATTAGTTACTGCGTTCGCATGTTCCACTATATTCCTGATATTCCTGGAAAGATATACTTTTTGCAGTAAACACATAAGGCTTGTTTTTAGCTATGCTTATTTCAGACATTTTAGACTTATTTTGTTTGACATCTATAATTGCAGTCTCGCCACATGCATGACACACACCACATTTGACAAATCTGATATCCAAATAGCGTCAAGAATATTCTCCTCAAAATAAATCTTTGCTTCTATTCAAGTTATTGTTTTGTTGCCAGTCCAATGTCTTTCTCCAAAAATGGCAGGAGCCCAACAATAAAGCACTGGAAGCTAGAAAAAGAGAATGCTCCAGAATACTAAACAATGGAGTTGTAAGGGGTGACAATGCCAAAGAATGCTTCCACCACACCACAGAATACACCACAGAAAGGTACACAACTGGGCTGTTCCTGAGAGGGGATGTTACAGGTGTGAGAATTTAATGGCTATGCAGAGGTTGAGACAAAAGTTACACAAAGACACTTATAAAGCTAATTACACTGAAGAGCAAAGCGGAAATTGTCTCTCTTTAAGTATGTTCTGAAACAAACCGCGGCAGTGCTTTAGCGTTGTCAGTGCAGACTAGCCCTAACAAAAGCCAGGCAGACTAAAATAACGGTTAGGATTTATCAGGATATGTTAAGTGCATGCAGTCAAAATGACTTTTCATAAAAACTCATTTCAATTAATCATTTCTTTAAGAAGCAATTGTGTTGCATTGCACCAAGGATTTCATGATAAATATACCAGAATTATTATAGCTTCATTACATATTCTGAAAGTCTTAACTCAGTCTTTCATCTGATCTCGGATTGGCCTCTCATTCTAGCTTCAAAAATAGAAAAAAATTGGATAAAGTTTTGATTCTTTTCCTGTAACATTACCTTTTAAAATTAGAAAGATTTGATTTTATCATGCTGTGATCAATACAAAAGCTGAGGCATTAAAAGAACTAAAGTTTTTACTTCACTCAAAAAACTATAAAAGTGTTTATATAAAAAGGCTAAATGCTCCACACACACAAAAAAAATTCTTAATTCCCTTGCTCATATTTAAGGTTTACATTCTCTGAATTGGTGTAATAAAGTACGGTAATTTCTCCCCAATGAAGACTATGAAACAACAGAGTATAGAAAACACATTTCAGAAGTTATAGTGAGCTCAAACAAGATCATTTTGTACTAGAATAATCACAACAGAGTCTTTGGATAAGCCATGTTAGGATATAGATATTCAGGCCTTTCTGTAAAGGCCTATACTCTAAGAATTTAGCTGTATTCTTATCACTTAGCTAGTTATAGAGGTAGAAAAGAAAGAATCAAAATCACTGTCTGCTGGTGTAAGGGCCTTCTCTTACTGTGACAGTCACATCCTCACATTCCGAACTAGTCACATTGAAAGAAGGTGCTATTGGGCTGTTAGGAATACAATCCTGTCCTGATAATGCCGATCAGCCCCAGAGAAAGGGAAGAGCCTAGAAGATGTAAAAGGAAACTTAGTTTGATAGCATCCTGTCTGGCAAGAACTCACCTATCAATAGCTGAGATGTGAAATCCTCATTTCTTGTTGTTCTATCACTGTAGCACATTCTTTCAATGTGACTAGTTTGGAATGTGAGGATGTGACCGTTCGCTTCCCAGCTTATGGCTGCCTCCGCTGTTTAGCCAGAGATCTTAGCCTAAGAACAGGGCCTCAGACTGTCACAGTAAGAGAAGGCCCTTACACCAGCAGACAGTGATTCTGATTCTTTCTTTTCTACCTCTATAACTAGCTAAGTGATAAGAATACACCTAAATTCTTAGAGTATAGGCCTTTATAGACAGGCCTGAATATCTATATCCTAACAAGCCAGAAAAACAAAAAACAACCACATCCTGATAGATTTCTGAATGGCCGAGAAACCTGATAAGGAAATTCAATCATTCATGCCACGATGGCAGCCATATATTTGTTAGAACTGTTCAGTCTGTCTATTGCACCACATTAGTCAGTCAGTCATGAATGTACCTGATAAAGCAGATATGACTAGTTAACGTTGCTTTACATAGCCTTATGAGATGACATCATCTAACGTTCATGAGCTCACTCCCCCCAAAACCTCAAGTTTCATATCCGTTAACACTAATGTTCTACAGAGTCTTTGAAAGTTTTCAGTTAAAATATCACCTTTTAAATAATCAATTTATTCCTGCAGCAAAGTCTCTGAAAGAAGAGGTTATTACCGAGGTATTCTCTGCCACATTTGAAACTATACTGAATATTTACATTAACAGAGGTCTATGTGCTAGAGTAATAACGTGACAGAAAGTCAACAAATTTTATGCTATTCTCACATTACTACCTTTCCAAAACTGTGAGACTTTGTGACAGATAATTATTAAAAATAGGAATTGTATAAGGAGCTATTTCTTTTATATGAGGCACTTGACCATCTAAGTCAATGCTGGATTGGGGATGCAGCCTAAGGGTATGTCTAAACTGTAATTAAAAACCCACAGCTGGCCTGTGCCAGCTGACTTGGGCTGAGGGGCTGTTTAACTGTAGTGCAGACATCTGGCTTCAGGCTGGAGGCCAAGCTCTAGGACCCTGCGAGGTGGGAGAGTCCCAGACTTCAGGCTGCAGCCAGAGCTGGAACGTCTACACCATCTACACCACAATTAAATGGCCGCACACCTCGAGCCCGAGTCAGCTGGCACAGACCAACTATGGTGTTTAATTGCAGTGTAGACATACCCTCTACGACCTCACCCACTCCAGACAGCACTGTGGCACCCGACAGCTAGTTTCAGGAGCTCCTTTCTAGAAAGGCTGTTATTAGATAGTCCCCAGAACCTATTACAGATTTGGAGGGTGGGGGAGGGGGGAAGAAGATGTGCTGGCAAAAACTGACTCTTTCTTAACATGTCCCAGGTGCCTACAGCAACACTATACACTCTGCCTGGTAAACCACTCCTTACTTCCAAGCCACCACCTTAATTTCCCTTGTAAACTCTGCTAATCTCCCAGCTGGAGTCAAATTCATTTAGGGCCTATCCTGAGAAATGCTGAGAGCTCTGGCACTAATCCAATATACAGTAGTCAATGGGACTGCTCACATGCTTAAAGATAAGCATGAACTTTAGTGCTTTGCTTGATTTGGTCTACTCAGAATACTGCAGGATTAAGTCATTGAGAAAGGGAGGTGAAGGAAGATTAACTGGGTTTTGGAAGACCTTTCCTATGTATTAGGCATTAGCTCACCTTATTGGGTCAATGGGGATGGGATGTGCAGGAATACCTGAACTTCAGTGCCTGAATCAGTGATTTCCTGGTCCAGAAGCTTGCACGGGACTGCTAGTCTGTTTAGACTTTAGGACTAAGTAGGATTGTTTGCCCTTGGATAAACTAGGAAGGTGACTATTCTGGGCTGTAACCAATTCTCCCATTTTCTGCAAGGAAGAATGTTGCCTTGAGGGGTTATCTTACATTTTAAAAAAGCAGTGACCTCTTAGACAAAATTTAGTGCCTGCCATCATCAATTCCTGCTCTCCACAAATAGGTTTTCCTTATTCAAGTCAAGAAACATACCTCTACAATCTTCTCCCTGTTTTTTGTTGGGTTCATGGGAGGCTCCGTGAGTAATATTTTACAGTTTTTCGTATCGATGTTAAGTTTTTCTGGTCCAAACGTGTAGTCCCAGAGGTGCTTCATATCATCCCAGTTCCGGACTATGCCATTCTCCATTGGGTAGTTAACTTCCAGCATTGAGCGTAATTCACTTGCTTCATCACCAACCATAAGATCCTATAAAGTCACAGTATTGAAGTTTTTATGTCAGTTTGCAAGAATTTTCATTATTCTTTAGCAGTTTTTGATTATTAAGAATAAAAGATATTCCAACTTGCATCTGATTATATGTACTGAATGGCCCATGACCTGAAATTAGTTTTTATATATAAAAAGTAGGCTTTACTGCACAAAATATTTAATGTGGCTGAGACCCATACTAGATCTTTTCAGAGAACTCGTATTTGGAAGACTTCAAAACCTTAAATCAAACTTACCGTAGTAAGAAGCTACCCTGCATTTTGTCACCATGGAACAGTAAAGAAACCTTAGTATGTACAGACGTTTACTCATTGAGATCTCCAAAATTACTTCATCAAATACTCACTTGAATAGGTTGAGATGTGAAAAAGCACATAAAAGATAGTAGGTGGAGCTAGCAGAAAATTTTTCCATGCATGCTGCAAGTTTCTGTGCACATTCCCAAAACAGGGATAATGAGAGCTGCATAAGCATACAGAACAAGTAGCAAAAGCAAATAAGGGACTGGAAGTACCACACTAAACATTAAAATAAAAAGTGGTTTAACTAAGCCTTTGCCAGTAAAGTTTTAACAGGGTAGACAGATAACTGATATGTATCCCTTTTATTCCGCATCAAAAAACAAAACAAAAAAACCCCAACCCCAGTATGATATTTTATACAAAATACACATATTACCCAGTTGTGATTCATATAGTCAATTTCTAAATTGATTATATAAGAAAACCCTTTCCTTTTCCACAGGTATTTCCTGAGGCAAGTGGGTACAATGAAATGTTACCTTTGCTTCCCACTATAGACCATCTTCTTCCAGAGGAGCCTTAATGCCTGACTTACCACCATATTTAAAGAAATGAATTAAAATATATCCTCTTTTTAAAGATCACATTTCTACAATCTAGCAAAATAATAAGTGTTTCCTTTATTATAATATTAAAGTACAACAAAATGGTTGCTTTTGACCAAATTGTCTACTGCAGAGTTTACAGCCCAATCACTGTGCCACTGAGAGGTAAAGGTGACTCAGATTCTCTGTTTAAGCTAAGAAAGAAAAAGACATAATGAAAAGCAAACTGGAACTTTTAAATTATTTTTAGTTTTAATAATCTAAGAAGTTACTAGTAACTGGTAAAGAAATACTTTTATTACATGATTTTTAATTCGAGTCCCCTAATCAGTTTTCTTAATTTTATAAAACAGTTTTCATAGAATGGACTATTAATGTAAAAATTAGAAACCTAAACCCCTAAACTTTAGGAAGATCATAATTTGCTAAACTTACTCCAACAAACATACCACTCAGTAACCATGTGACTACATCAGTTCTATCACAACAAATTCATAAAATTCTGACTTTATTTAACAATCGCTAGTTAAAGAAGAACCATTTGAAATCTGTTCCGTGCATGACGTATACCTCAGACCAGGACAAGGTCAAGGAAAAGCCATGATCTTTTCCTATCTTCATTATTTTGTTATGTTAGATAAAGCATTTTCTAACGTTAACATTAAAGTCATGTTGCTCTTATAGAAAAGTGAATTATTCTTGCATCTGCACATAACTCAGGTCATGTCACAATCAGAAGCAATATACAAGATTCTTATAGTATTAGTTGCTACTAAACCAAAGCAATGAACAAAGTTTAAAATAAGTAATCAAATGTAAAATGTGGGACAAGACAAAACATTAAAAAGCATCAAAATAATGCAACGGCAACTGCGTCCCATAAAGCAAAAAATGGGAAACAAACAATACAGGGGCACCTCACTTACCATCTTTTTGTTATTCTACTTCAACAGGTCAAGAAAGGTGAAGAAAGAAGATAGAAGCAAGAGAGTCAGAAAAGGCCTAAAGGAAATCCTCAAATTATTTTAAGTACACAGTAGATATACAGCAGAAAAGAGATGCACGTATTGCTGCAAGTGTTCTGAGTTAGCGTAGTTAGGGCCAAGCTATCACTGTCAACGACATTGCTGTTCTTCTCAGAAGCCATTTCTGTCTGTGATTAACTTGTTTCCATTAGTTTAGTGGCGGGCTTCTCATTTTTATTCACAATCTGCTATTGACAATAACTAGTGTCTTTGCATCTTTTCTAAGAAGCAAGATCTTTTATATGCCGATATCCCATTAAAAATCGAATTTTATCCAAAGTGAGTGGTAGATCTGGAGTAGACTAATTGCGTGGTGGATTTGGAAGCAACTAACGCCAGCACATTGCCACCAGGATCCCTGCTTTCCTCCACCTCTTTTTTTCCATAAAATATTCATCCTTCCAGCTCTTGGAGTTGAATTTTTACTATAACAGTTATAAAAATATTAAGCTAAAATACAAACTTGTGAGTACATGAAGTTCATAAACTTAAATGCTGTTTATGTATTCATTCTAACTGAATTAAGCGCTCATGAAGTGACACAGCAACAGCAATGACCTGAAAAGGGTACAGTGCAGGCAGATTTGTGCACATTTTCCTACACAGCTCCGCATCTCAGTTCTGCCATGCAGTACCCTGCTGTGCTGGAGAGGGGCTAGGAGAATTAACAGCCATTGTGCTACACAGCAAGATACGTACTTTTGTGGACAAGCAGGGACTAGGATGCCATTTTCACTTGTGACCCAATCCAAGATCAAAACCTAGGCCTCCTCAATCACCAACCCTTCCAATAGCATTTTAATAAGAAAAATATCAGCTCCAGTAAGGCATGTTTACTTGCTCTACTTACACATGACGATAACATCAGGGCAAGTACTCTGCAAAGGCAGCTGCCAGAAAATGCACATCCAGTCGCAGGAGGAACACAGGGTGAATGCTGACTATATTCTCCACCCACTCAAAGCCTACAGACACCCCACTCTATGGATTTCTGAGATAGTAACTGAGGAAGATAATTGTGGGGCATGGACTAGGAATAAAAATGAGGTAAAGTGCATAGTTGGGTCTGTTCTACTACAAGAAAGTATCCCTAAAGATTCTAATTAGTTTTAAAATTGATCCATCAAAATCTATTTTAAAACCAGTTGGAAGTGCAGCATAGTTTAGGCTGCCTAAGCCAACCATTTTTACCAAACCAGTTTCAAAAACTGCTGAAGGTAGTTTAGAAGCTGGTTCAGTAAAACTAGTTCAAGCTGCCAGGAGCCTTATCTGCACTACAACTTCAAGCAGTTTTAAAATCAATTTAGCTCAACAGGTTTTAAAACTGGTTGGAATTTTGGGGGAAACTGTTCCAGTGAAAACCACACCTTTGATGTAGCAGTGTCTCCTTATGTCCTCATTTGCTCTCCTGACAGGAATAAGAGGCAAGGGAGGGTTAGGCTGCTTTTATAAAACCCTGTTTTAGGGCTCATTTCACTCAGTTCCTGAATTTGGCTAGTTTTTCTGAATATTTTTAAAGAGCTAAACTGACGATGTTCTTGTCAATTTCCTTTGCTCAAGAGTCTTCTGAATGAGCCACAATGTTCTTTAATGTGTAGCTAGAATTAATCCATTCAAATTTTAGTATAATTTATCTGCCAAAAATATCTTTTTAGGAAAGCAGCAAAAATGGAATGACATCCAGAGGGGAAAAAAATGGCGCTCAGACAGTTTCACTGTGCTGTCTTTCTGAATTTATCCTACATATGCACCAGGAAGGAAGATCTGAGACAGATCTGTAGGATGGTTGTTTGCTTCTCCTGACCTGGTTTTATTTTGGCCTTGTCTTACAGCAACTACAATAAAGTAGATAGGTCCTGTAAAGTAGTTACAAAATAAATCAGGAGTCCAAGTCCCATTCTTCATTAAAATATCCTTGAGTGATTCTATCTTTAGAATGGGAGACATGATACAAGAAGTTAGATGCAAAAAAGCATCAATACATCATATATGACACTCCCCTCAACCCCATTCCAGAGCCTCAACTCATACTAAATCAAATACTCAGATGATCAAAGGCCATCCTAAACTGGGCTAGCAGCATTGACCATGTCGGGGCTTGAAAAATGTATCAGAGCCATTACCCATAACACTAAAGCTTCGAGCCTAAAGTAGAAACAAAGCAGAAAGAAGATGGGTCCACATCAGTAATCTCCAGGAGAAATTCCTTGGTGAGACATTTCTAACCACTGTGTAGGGTGAGGGGATTTCTGCCAGGATTGTACTTTGACTCTGCTTGCGGAATCTAGCTTTCACTTCAGCTACTGGCAAGTAGATGTCTGAAAAATGTGGACCTTCAATTGCCCCCACCAAGCTTCTAGAAATGAGGAGAAGCACTCTCTCTTTCTCCCTCCATGTTCTCCCAGCTACTGTGAAGGTGAAAAGTCCTCTACTACCCAACCTCCTGGCTGCTGAGGGATGCAGGGAAGGAAATGAAAGATCTCCGCTACTTTACCCCTTTCCGGTCTAGACCTTTACTTTGCATTTTTTGTCATTCTTCCCCTTAAATAATTCTAATGCCACCTTCTACTAATGCTCATACTTTCCCCTAATCACCAGCAAGAAACTGTTTCAGTGCTACCTCTAGGATTCCAAATATCAGGAGTGAAACTGACCAGAGTTCTGTTGATTTCACTCTGCCACTCATAGCTTTGTGAAGCAGAAGCAGCAAAGACACAAACTTTATCTGCACACTCAGGAAGTCAGCCCTGCATGTATTTAAATCTGAAATAGTATCTCTGCAATCAGAAGGGTTAGAAACATAGGCCCCCACATACCTCAAGGAAGGTTTTCAACTAAATGCTAGTGATTAGATTGTTTTCAAACCTGGAATATTACAATATTTTTAGACTGTAAGCTCCTCAGAGCAGGGATTGTTTCTCTATTCTGTGGAAAGCACTATGTCTACCATCACTACTTAAAACATAATGAAAAATAAATACAAGCAAAGTTAGGCAACTAATACAAGTTCACAGATGGTTTTGCTTACAACTAATTGTGTACTGAATAGTAAAAATTACAGGTTATAGCCAATACTCACCATTGTCTCAGAATCTTGCTCTAAGACTGGACAGCAAGGATCAGACATCTGATCAACTTCTGCCTCATTTCCCCAAATCCCTTATCAAGATCTAAGAGCCCCAGCCCCCCAGTGCACACTGGCCCCCTGACAGTCAGCTTCCAGTAACGTTAATCTACCTTTCTGCTCACCACATGCCCCGAAGGGGTGCAGCTGCTAAAGCTCATTACTTAAGCAGTGAATCACAGGAGAGACTGCTAGGGGGGCATGATAAAAGAAGGAGAAAGTACTTTCATGTGTTACAGTAGAACCTCAGAGTTACGAACACCTTGTTAATGGAGGTTGTTCATAACTCTGAAATGTTCATAACTCTGACCAAAACGTTACGGTTGTTCTTTCAAAAGTTTGCAACTGAACATTGACATAATACAGCTTTGAAAGTCTAATATGCACACAAAAAAATGCTGCTTTTACCCATCTTAATTTAAATGAAACAAGCACAGAAACTGTTTCCTTACCCTTTTTTTTTAAGTAGTTTACATTTGCAGGGGTTCTCAAACTTCATTGCACCGTGACCCCCTTCTGACAATAAAAATTACTACATGAGCCCAGGAGAGGGGACCAAAGCCTGAGCCCTGCCACCCTGGGTGGGGGAGGGCCAAAGCCCGAACCCCACGGCCCCAGGTGGGGGGGACCAAAGCTGAAGCCCAAGGGCTTCAGTCCCACGCAGGAGACCTGTAACCTGAGCACCGCTGCCCAGGGCTGAAGTCCTCAGGCTGCAGCTTTGGCCTGAGGAGGTGGGGCTTGGGCTTCTGCCTCAGACCCCAGCAAATCTAGGCCAGCCCCGGCAACACTATTAAAATGGGGTTGCGACCTACTTTGGGGTCCCACCCCACAGTTTGAGAACTGCTGGTGTACCGTGTTTGCTTTTTCTTTCTTTCTTTCTTTTTGTCTCTGCTGCTTGATTGCATCCTTCCAGTTCCAAATGAGGTATGAGGCTGACTGATCAGTTTGTAACTCCGAGGTTCTACTGTATACAACTGAAAGACTACCGTGAATGCTTTAAACTGTTATAGAAAAAAACATTACCTTGATTTCAATGTTTCCCACTTTGGCAGTTGATCTTATAATTGGTCTTCCAACCAAAGCTGGAAAGATGTGTTCCGGAAAATTTGAGCCTGCATACCCACATTTCACAAACTGAAAAGAAAAAAGTTAAATAATTTGATTAGTTAATATATGCATCACATTTGTTTATTGCTATTAAAAATATTTTAGTCTTTATGGGGAAATTTTCAAATGCAGGTAAGGAATTTTAGAAAATAAATCATGTTGTATTAATTTAGATTTAATAAAGGGGCCCAAAGGTGTTAACGTGATCCTGACTGTCCAACATTAAACAGTTTTAAACGAAGTTCGGGGTTTGGAAGACAGTGACCTCAGCCTGCTTTGTTCCACGGCAAACACATCATTACAAATCTTTTTATTAAAGATACAGAGAAGAAGGAAAAACAGTAGAAGCATTTGAAACGTAAAGTATTAAATAGGGCTCTCATTTTAACAACATCGCTTGTTCCCTTTCCCTGTATCTGGAGAGTTTTTAGAAGGAAAAAAAAACTAGCCTCTTCGGTAGTATTAAAGAAGGTAATGACTGTTCTTTTGGGGAAAAACAAAGAAATTAGTTGAGATGGTCTGGAGCTATTATTGCTGGTGTTGTTAAAGCCCGATCCCATTTCCTAAGATGACAAAACAAAACAAACACACACAAGGGGGGAAAGAAAAGAATAGCAAAGACAGAAAATGCAGCTTCTGTCTCTGGTGTTGACTCTCACATGCACTTTCACTGCTGAAAAAAACAGACACAGCACATAGACTTATTACCCACTCCAAGACCTGGCAAACTTATACCTGAAGAGGCCTATTTAGGGCATTGTGTTTAGCTACCTCTTTCTGGTCACAGGCTCACAGCAATGCTGAAAAACTTGCAGTCTTGGCCAGCTAAGCCAGACTCTCTTTAGACAGAAGGGAAAAGGAGTGAGAGATATGAAAGAGAAGAAATAAGGTAAGGAAGGAAAAAGACATATTGGGGGAGGTGGGAGAAAAGAGTCTCACATCCCAGGTGGTGTTTGGGATGCGAGACTAGTGGGGGTAGTGATGTCATCTGGCCCAGTTTGGTCAGGACATCTTTCACAATAAAAAAGATCTGAGCTCCGAGGAGACAGTGGGGATGGTAGCCATGATGGTGAAGCTCACTCCCACTGGCCAGTTGTTCTCCCCAAAGTCTCTTTAAGGACCCCAAAAGGCAATGATGGCTGGAATAGACCACCCTCTCATTATTTTGTCCAACAATTAGACCTAGTTTCCAATACACCAATTGTAGTTTACTGATTTCTGCTTCCACACTTTTCTTGTTTACCAAGAATGATCTTAACGTAGTCCTTGAGTAATATCAGTAGACATTTTTGCTTGAACTATTTCAGTCTGTCCCACTTTTGCACCTTTTCCCACCAATACTTGTTGTTGTAAGTTATCGCAACATCTAATGAACATATACTCACTGTTTACAGTTGAGCTCACAATTAGGGTAAATTTGTAGGCCCAAATGTACATTTACAAGTCTCTGCCTAGAACGTCAATACTCATTTTAAATAGTTTTAGAAACTTTTTTTACGCACATATCTGAAATTTTGAAGAGATACTAATTCTGCCTGTTTCTTTGGTAAAGATATGCGCGAAACCTCTGAGCTGAACTATACTGTATTTGGCTCACCTCCCCCACCATTCTTCAACTCTACATTGATCACCTTTCAGGGTGGTCCTCTGGCAGCAAGCAGCTTACTTCTCAAACCCTTAGGGCCTGTCTATACTACCCCATAGTTTGGGCTAATGGGGTGTGAATAGCAGTGCACAAATGCTGTGCTGTAACTCCCCAGTAAGGATACTGCAGGCACGAACTGAAAAGTTGGGCTGCAAACTTGGGGCTCTTCAGATTGCGCCCATAGCGTCCACATCAGGGACAGCACAGCACTTTAGCGTGCATTGCTATTCACATCTTCTTAGTCCAAACTGCAGGGTAATAAGGCATTATTAAAATTATACTTAAAAAGCCATGTAACACTTGAAAGAACTTAATGTAAGTCTACATTTTCTAAGATGTGGGACATGCTACCCTGGGAAAAAGTGTTTGTTTCATTTTGGGAGCGGGGAGCGGCTTGCTGTGGGAGCGGCTTGCTGTGGGAGCAGACAGATTTCAAATTTTCTCTAGCATTTCTGCTGTGTCTATAAAAACAAAAAGTCTCTAGCTGTTACAGTTGTGGAAAAACACTCGGATCACTTTTTGAAGGCTAACTGATGCAGTAATTTCTGCCTGAATTCTAAAGTGTGAACTGTCCTATTCATTTCAACTGATATTAACTCAAATGCCAGTTAGAATACTTTAAATATCAACATTGCTCAAAGTATGTAAGAAGGGATGGGAAGTTATACACCAGTACTTCCCTGAGAGAAGAGGAGAAGTGGTGGTGCATGAAGATATATACATTAAAAGGAACAGTAGGCCTTTAACATTCTTTGGGGCGTTTTGGGGCGGGAGGCACATTTGGGGTTTTTTCCCCCAAAGGAAGGCTCAACTTTCAAAAGTTTGGGAAATGTGGATATAAGTTAAGAACCTTAAATACAATGGCAAGAATTACGAATCATTTAATATGGCTCCTTACCTAGTAGCTTCTATACTTTTAATTAGCAAAATCAATTTGCATTCAGCATCAATGGAAAAACATGATGCAGGGCAAAACTTTTGTCGCCCTCACTTTTCTTCTTGTACACCACCTCCATTTTTAAATGTGTTCTGTCTGCCGTTGGAGCCAACTTGACATGTTTGAGGGTTAGGACGTGTGTTCTTGAGCTTATCAACTCCCTTCCACAAGTCCCGACTCCTTTCCAAAGATGAAAGGTCTCCTTCAGCAATATGGTATGAAATGGCAAGGCAAGGGCTTGTCAGCCCTTCTGCTTATTCTGAGGCTATCAATATCTAGGATTTATTCAGATCTTGTCTACACATGCAAGAGAGTGCTGCTCCTATTTATGACAGCAATTAATGGCCAACCGTATTTGGAACATCGGAACAGGCTGAACAGGCTGGAGCCCAAAATCTTTTTGCCAATGCACTTATTTCCACACCTGAGTATCAGAGAGTCTGCAAAGCTATGAAGCCAGTCTGATTAATGGGGGATAGAGCCTCACAAGCCTATTACCCCAATTTGATCAAACATGCTCTTTAATACAAAAGTGCATGTGACTTCATACGCTTTTATATCAATTACATGAACAGATGAGTACAACTGTCATATTTAAAGCATTGGTGGAGTTAATTTGCCTTAACACAGCTGAGGTCACTCAAGTTTGATCAAGTAGGGGTATATATTACTTTGGGAATCTGTTGGAGATGGAAACCTTATGGAGCAATGAAGCGCATTATCAAAAGTGCTGTCTGCAATGTGCAGGTAGAAAGAAGTGCTTTCCCCATAACTTATTTCCATGCTTCTAAGGTTTTGGGTGGCTGGGATGTGCCCTGTTGCAATGTTAAATGCCACTAAATGTAATTTTTGTTCACTAATTTCTTAGTTTTTTTTATACAGGTGAAGCTGCTTCTGAAGACTGTGCAAGGCTGATATGCCTTAGCAAACTGTGCGCCTGCAACCCCTTATTCTACGAAGGAGTCCACGTAAATACTCAATTCCCAAAACACTCCATCAGAGCCTCTCATGGACTCCAGAAACTACATACAGCCACAAGCAGCGGCAGCAGCACTATACCAGTAAATCTGCCTACTGCTCCTCCCACGCCCTTTCACGCAAGTATTAAGCGTACTTCTCAACCTTCAAACACACCAACACGAGAGACCTGCAAGTGTCATGGACGCCATGTTGGCCAACACTATGAATTGAAACAATGATCTCCAAAATTGAAAGCATGAGTCTTTACAGCTTGTGCGGGGTACAGGGCCAAGTTCTCAAGCTGAGAGCTGTCACAAACACTCATTCTCTTCAGACTGGGCAGAGGATGACATACAACACAGATACACCTACCAGGAGGGTGACAAAAGTTAAATGTGCAATAAACAACTGAAAGGTGAAGTGTGTGTTTTGGTGATTCACACATTTACAATCTACGAATCATCATAGTTTAAGTTCTACAATACTGTTGTAAAGTGGTCTTTTCACAGAGCAAATCACACACAACCCTACCTCCACATAGATCAGCAGCAGGGTTTGAACTGCTTCACCTTGAGAGCTCCAGCTTAGGCTCTTACTATTTGAACTACAGGAGTAACTGCCAGTCCCTTTCTATACCAGCCTGGAGAAGGACTAACATACACTATCCCAGGGATTATACACAACTATTTACTAGTCAGCAGCAGAATACTGGTGATCAGGAATCCTGGGTTCTATCCCTGGCTCTGGAGAAAGAATGGGGTTTATAGTGGCAGGAAACAGTACAGCTAAACTGGCTTAGTCACTCTGAAAGGCAGTGTAGTATAGTGGATAAGAGCAGGGTCTGTCACATAAGAAACCTGGGTTCACAGTGCCTTTGCATGAGCCTTCTGCTAACCTATTTAAAAACGGGGGGGACGGGGGGAGATTTTCAGCAGCTTGTCCCCCCATCTTCTGGTTTGGGGTTCATGGCCCCTTGGTCAATAATAAGTTTAGCAAGTCTGATAGGAATTTAAATAGCATTTAGAAGATGAGACCTGAACTCCTGGTTTCCTTTCCCAGCTCAGGGAACCTTTCCCCAGGCTACAGGAGGATCCGGTGAATGAGGGAGGTCAGCCTTTTTTTTAAAAAGGATTCTTAGAAGTTAATGATGAGATTCATATTGCAGCACAGTTTTCATCGTCAACTTAAAATTCAGTGGCTTCAGATGGCTAAACATATTTGACACTATGGCTACAAAGTTATAACACTTTATGTACGCTACTGATCTATAACGGATATTCTAGGAGTCAGAGTAACAGCCGTGTTAGTCTGTATTCGCAAAAAGAAAAGGAGTACTTGTGGCACCTTAGAGACTAACCAATTTATTTGAGCATAAGCTTTCGTGAGCTACAGCTCACTTCATCGGATGCATCAGCACAAAGAGTAACAACGCTGCCGAAGAAAAGGCCCCAGAGTGTTTTTGATTTCTTGCTAAAGGAGTAAAAACGAAAAGTGACACTTGCCAACTAAAAAATAAAATCAAATCACAAATGCCTATTTTTCAGCAGCTTATTAAAAAACTTTCCAGAACTTCAAACTATACAATCAATACACTCAAAAATCTGTAATTAGTCAAGGATAATCCATTTTTCATTTTACTAAAAAACTCCTTTTACTAAAAAGACCCCAGATATTCCCCATTCTTTCCACTGGCAAACAAATTCCCTAATGCAACCAAAATTGAAGTGTTCCTTGGGGCAGTTATCGAATTCCAAGTTCAGCACAACTAAGCATATTGTAAATGTTTAACAGCAGCAACATTTAAATGCAACACTGCATCTTACAAAGTAGTGAAGAACTACTCATTGAAAAACATCTTTGCAAGATGTACATGTCGTACATTATAATGCACAGAACAAATGTCTATTGTACATATATTTACAAGTGTGTTTTAAGAATAGTTACTTAGTTTGCCTGGTGCATGCAAGAATCCGGTGTATAAGAAATTATTTTACCATATATAGTTTCCTCTTCTTAGCATTGTGGTTTAAATTGGTGCTCTGACTTCCCACTGAGTCATCAAGTGGTAAGAACATGCAGTGTATAAATATTCTTTCAAATAAAAATAAATACACAGGCTACATCTGCTCACAAACCTGTCTTGAGACCAATTTTATACTGAATAATCTTATATCTCATCAAGTCTCAATGTTAAGGTAGTTTAAAGTAGTATAAATCTCTCGAACAAAAGAATTTTAAATATAATTAGGACAACACTCCAGGCCTAAAGTAACTTATTATTTGTTCTTAAAAAAAAAAAAAAAAAAAAAAAAAATCATAAAATCTAGAATGTTTGAGGTGGACATTAAGATCCTGCTGCTGACCTTATTAAAGGTTGTCCTACATTACATGTGTTGTGAAAACTCATTTTTAAATTACTGTGGATCTTATTGCAATCTGTCTTTAAGAAAAAGTAATCACATACTACAGTAAGCATTACAGGAACTGCAGGTTTCCAATCAATTTATTCAAAAATTTTAAAGAAGAAAATTAAAGCATTTTGGCTACAACTGTTAAGGTAGTTCATATTTAACATTTTCTGTTATATTTCTGAGTAACTGAAGGGTTTTTTAATGCTAATCATGGTGTATTCATTCACTTTATCATGAAAATATTTTATTAAAAAATAATTCTAAAATAAGACAGCTTTGTCTATCATAGTATAACATTTTCTATTACAATATTGACTTGATAATGAAAATGTATGGCTTTAACTCAATTTATGGCTCAATTTATTCTTCTCAAAAACTGGGTTTTGCTTATGTTGAAAAATCATTTTTCTGACATAACTGCAGCTACAGACTTAAATGACATCAAGTAATTATGCCCCTAACCCAATAAAATTAAGCATGTTTCTAGGACTATTTACGTGTTAAAATTAAGCATTTGTCCAAGGGACTGTCTACACACAAAAATTATACAAGTATAATCAGTACAAAGCTGTTTTCCACTGGTACATCTGTTCCCATACAGAAAGGGGAATAAGCAGCACTTGTATAACTGTGTCCACACTAGGGATCTACAGGTAGTTAGTTCAGTTTACCAAAATCAATCAATCACATCCCTAACCAAAATAGTTACACTGGTACAAAAAGTGTGTGTAGACTAGGCCTAAGTGACTGAAGTTTGGACCAAAGACAAAAGCAGTTCTTATACTGCATACTTGAGATGAACTATAGTAATGTAAGTCATGGTCTTGGTCTCCATAATTAACATATTTGCAAATAAACATACTTACACCACAATAAAGAGACAGATCCTGAGAGCACCTAAAACTACCACTGAGATCAACCTCTCGGGATCAGGCCCTCAAGAGCTTTAAGGTCTTATAAAGATAACCTGCAAAGAATTCTTTTGCCATTTTTGTATGATGTATAGAGATGACCTAAAGGTTTCAGGCCCTGCCAGTCCAAAAAACAATTGACTTTTTGACCTTTGAAATATTAGAATTGTCAAATCTAAATCTAGGTAGGCTATAATATCATTAGGGCCCTACCAATTTCATGACATGGGATTTTTAAAAAAACAAATTTCATGATTTCAGCTATTTAAATTTGAAATTTCATGGTGTTGTAACTTTAGGGGTCCTGACCCATAAAGGAGTTGGGGGGGGGTCACAAGGTCATTGTAGGGGAGGTTGTGATACTGTTACCCTTACTCTGTGCTCCTGTTGGCAGCAGCACTGCCTTCAGAGCTGGGAAGCTGGAGAGCAGCGGCTGCTGGCCAGGAGCTCAGCTCTGAAGGCAGAGCTGAGCTCCTGGCCCTACTTGCCCTACTATCCTTACTTCTGCGCTGCTGCTGGCAGGACACTGCCTTCAGAGCTGGGTGCCCAGCTAACAGCCGCTGCTCTGCAGCCATCCAGATCTGAAGGCAGCTCAGAAGGGTGGCAACACTGCGACCCCTCCCCTAAAATAACTCTGTAACCCTCCTGCAACTCCCTTTTGGGTCAGGACCCCCAATTTGAGAACCGTCTCCCCTGTGAAACCTGTGTAGTATAGAGTAAAAGCACACGAAAGATTTCACAGGGGGAAGACCAGATTTCACGGTCTGTGATGCGTTTTTCATGGCCGTGAATTTGGTAGGGCCCTAAATATCAACAAACGTAGCAGTAAAGGTGCTAAACAGTATTTACATGAGATGTTAAAGATGGTTTCAAGTTATGTTAGCTCATTTGAGTTACCTTATCTGTTTTTAAAGAGCACCTCATTTCCTAGGGCTTGTCTACACTTACAGCTCTGCAGTGGGACAGCTGCACTGCTCTAGTGCTTAGTGACGACACTACCTACACCAATGGGACAGCTTCTCTTGTCAGCACAGCTACTCCACTTCCCTGAGAGGCGGTAGCTCTGTCGAAAGGAGAAGCCCTCCAGTCAACACAGTGCTGTCTACACTGGGAGTTGGGTCAATATAACTGTGTTGCTCAGGGGTGTGAGTTTTCCATATGTTTGTAGTGCAGACCAGGGCCTCATCTTGACAGGTTCATAAAGTCTTCCCAGGTAGACAAAAACTGAATTTCTAATAAGAGGGGAAAAACCAAAGCCCCCGCAACCTTTCAGGCCTTCTTTACCAAAAGAGGGAAAAGAGGAGAGACAAAAACAATTTTTGGCATTCTGTAGGTCACAGCGCTAAGTCTGTAACTAAAAGTTTTAAAGAGTTACTCTCTGTTTTAGTGATCTAGAGAGACAAGGTGCAAGAGGTAATATCTTTGATTGGACCAACTTCTGCTGCTGACAGACAAGTTTTCAAGCTCCACAGAGCTCTTCTGGTCTGCGAAACTTACTAAGGGTTGCCTACACTTAGAGTGCTGCAGCTTCACCGTTGCCGCTGTAGCACTTAGTGAAGACGCTATCAACGCCAAGGGGAGAGGTTCTCTGTTGGCGTAGTAGGTACTTCACCTCCTGCAGAGGCGGTAGCTATGTTCAGGGGAGAAGCCCTAGGATTGACCTAGCACTGTCTACACCGGGAGTTAAGTCAGTA
Organism: Chelonia mydas; assembly: GCF_015237465.2. Lineage (NCBI taxonomy): Eukaryota > Metazoa > Chordata > Testudines > Cheloniidae > Chelonia > Chelonia mydas. The sequence goes on from NC_057851.1 coordinate 187,705,392, forward strand.
CAACTACGTTGCTCCACACCCCTGAGTGACAATTATATCGACATAACTTTGTAGTGTAGACCAAGGCTCAGAGTATCACAGCTAAATACAAGATGGAACAGACTGTTTAGCGTACATAGTTGATACATATTTCAAGGGACCATTAGAGGTGAAATGGCCCATTTCCTCTCTATGACTAGAGGGGTGTTAAGGAAGAGGAGGGGTTATTAGTGGGTTATAGATTGTTATAAGCAGCCATAAATCCAGTGGTCTGATCTACACTATAGAATCAGGTTGCCGCAAGGCAGCTTACGGCAACCTAACTAAGTATGTATCTACATTAAAATTTTGTTCCCACTAACATAACTCACCAGCTACATCAACGTAGGGCTTGCCTACACATAAAGCCACTGCGGTGCATCTGGTGAAGATGCTCTATGTCAAGAGAAGAGAGCTCTCCTATCAGCATAATAAAACCACCTCCATAAAAGGTGGTAGCTATGTTGGCTGGAGAAGATCTCCTGCCAACATAGAGGGGTTCACACTAGCACTTATGTCGGTGTAATTTACGTCGCTCGGGGTGATTATTCACACCCCTGTGCGACATAAATTATGCTGACATAAGTAGTCGTGTAGGCATAGCGCCTTGTCTAAACCATACAGTTTTGTCGTCAAAAGTCAGGTTTCATCGACAAAGCGGTGAAAGTGTACACACAACAATGCTCCTCCCACCGATTTAACTCTCCTGCTTCACTGATGTAATAAAATCACCTTGACAAGCGGCATAGAACTTTTTGAGACAAAGTTGGAGGGATGACATGGAGCGATAGACAGTGCACTTGCTCCTGTCGCCCTAAGTGGCCTCCAGGTGTTGTCCCACAATGCCCATCATGACGGCTCTGGTAAGCAGTTTCTCCTCTTCTGCCCTGCAGCCAGGTACACAGGCATGCATCCCCTCCCCGCTTTAAAGCCCCAGGAATTTTTGAAATTCCGCTTCCTGTTTGCTCTACGGGGACAACTCACATCATATCTTCCCAGCTGACCATGCCGGCTTTCACGCTCCCGCCTGGAGTACAGAGTTGCTGGATTTGTTGGGTGTATGGGGAGAGGAGGCTTTGCGGCTGCAGCTCCGATCCTGCCATACTAACTTTTGTGTGAGATGGGGCACAAAAGGGACATGCAGCAGTGCCGTGACACACACATACAAGCGATGTAATTACTGCAGCAGCTGTATGCCAATGTAAATTAGGTCGACTTTATTTTGTAGCATAGACATGACCAGTGTCTCTATTCAGTCCATGACTTTTAGTGTCTAGCAAAGTTATGAACTTAAACTCCCAGGTTCATCTTTTGAAAGTGTTGTGCAGGTTTCCTTTGAGGATAAGGACCGATAGAGTGATCACTTTGTGAAAAGCGTTTATAGTCATAATGATATGCTGTTTTTGTCTGTTATCATTTTCTTGTAAGAGTTCATTAGAGAGCGTAGTGATTGTCTGGTTCTACCCATACTTATAGTTTAGTGAGCTAGAGTCATTTAATATAAACCAACCTCTGTTTTCTGCACTCATCACTGAACAGAATTTTTTGAAGACACTCCAAGAAGATATTTTAACATGCAGGCTAGCCTAAACAATGCAGGATTATTAACAGAATTATCAAAATTAGAGGCTACTTTAGTATAAAGCCAAAAAAAAATTTGTATTAGTTTCCAATACCTCATTCTGCCTGTAAAAGCACAACTCGCAGTAAGAAAATCTTTCAACTATAAATATTCTCATTCTCTTTATCCTCTTTTTTATACACAGTATATTTAATATTATACACACATATACACACCAAGAAATGCCAACAATAGTCAATTTTAGCCTATGAGAGACATGAGCTACTGGGCTTAGTGGACAAGCATCCACATTATCCCAAAGCAGCACAATGAGCACTGATGTGCCCCCAAGGGTGGAAAGGCCCAGAGCACTGAGTTACCCTGTTGTTCTTAGGCTGCATCTATATTGTAAAAAATAATCAGACAGGTAGTTTGCCCCCAGCAAAACCCTGCTTATGGTGGCAGCAGAAGAAGCTACAGCACAGACAGGGGCAGAAGCCTTTTCGCCATCTAACCACTCATCCTGCTGAGAACTGCTCAACTCCCGCTGCGCTGGTGGTGTCCTTGGGAGCTGCTCCAGCTCCACGTTACAGGCCTCTGTGCTTTGGTATGGGATGCCAGGGAGGGTGGTGGGTTCGTGCTGGGAGGGGAAAGGGATCCCATCTAGGGGAGCTCTCAGGCAGTGGGGAGAGGTCCATGGGGGTGAGACGCTGTGGAGCTCTGGGGCAGTGGGGGATTTCCATGGGGATGGGTTGTGGTCTTTTAGGGCAGTGGAATGGGAGGAAATCCACATGGGCAGGATGCAGAACTCTAGGGGCAGTATGAGGGTTTATTTATGGTGCGGGTTGTGGGGTTCAGAAGGAAGCAGGTTGGTGCCGGGGAGGGGGGAGGAGATCCTGCCCGGGGGAGCTGGGGGGGGGAGCAGGCCGGTGCCGGGAGGGTGGGGGAAGGAGATCCTGCCCATGAGGGTGGGGGGGCCAGGCCGGTGCCGGGAGGGGGGGAGGAGATCCTGCCCATGAGGAAGAGGGGAGGAGATCCTGTCCGGGGGAGCGGTGGGGGGAGGGCAGGCCGGTGCCGGGAAGGGGGGAGGAGATCCTGCCCATGGGGGAGGGGGGCCAGGCCGGTGCCGGCAGGGGGGGAGGAGATCCTGCCCGGAGGGGGGCGGGGGGAAGAGGTGGGCAGGCGGCGCCGGAATGAAGATCCCGTAGGGCGAAGCAGGCAGGAGCAGGCCGGGACGGGAGAGGGATCCCAGCAGGGGGAGGAGGAGCGGGCGGCAGGCCAGAAGGGAAGGAAATCCCAGTGGGGGGGCGGGCTGGGAGGGAGAAGGGGATCCTGCCCCGAGATCCTATGGAAAATCCCAGGGGAAGTGGGCAGGCGGCAGGCCGGGAGGAAGATCCCAGCGGCTAGAAGGTGCTGGGAAGAGGGGAAGGAGATCCCGGCCGGGTGAGGCGGGCAGCGAGCCTGCGCCAGGAAGGGGAGCGGATCTCGCCCGGCGGATCTCTCGAGCGGCCCCTTTCCCCGCTCCGCCCGCAGCGAGCTGGCCGAGTGACAGACGCTGGGGGCGGCCGGGCCCCGTGAGCGGCCCCGCTGCCGGCGCCCCGCGGGGCTGGCTGGCCGGTCGCTGCCCCGGGAGCCCGCGGGGGGCCGCAGCCCCAGTCCCCTGCCCGGTGCCCGGCCGCTCACCCCGGTGCCGTTGTCGCACACCACCACCTTCCTGCCCAGCGCGTCCATGCTCCGCACCGCCCGAGCCCGCGCCGCCCGCCGCCTGCGCTCCGCGCTGCCTGACGCGCCGCCGCCGTCGCCTCCAATCAGCGGCCGGCTCGGCGCTGCCGCCTGCAGTTCCCGCTGCGGTCCGACCCCTCGCGGCGCCCAGGCTTCTGTCGGGTCCGCTCCGGCCTGGCCTTTGGGGTTGTCATAGCGGCGGCTCCTCCGGCAGGGCGCGGCGCCAGTGACTGCGGCCAGGAGGCCGTGACAGGTGAACGGGGCCGGGCACGGCGGGATTGCTCCGGGCAGTCAGCGCGCCCCCCGACAGACAGACAGAGAGCCCCACCCCCAAGACCCCCGAGACAGCGCCACCCCTGCCCCCTCCCCTATCCCAGACACCCACACTGCACCTACCCCGCCCCCAGGCACTCCTCTGCCCCAACCCTCGCAAACACCCAGCCCCACCACGCCCCTCACCCACACCTCCCACTCCCAATAGGCGCACACACAGCTCCAATACTGCCCCCCCACCCCTCTACCCCCCATAGATACCCCACTGCCTCAGCCTGACACAACCCCCATCCCTATGGACATCCCCCTCCTTGGCCCACTGCTCCATAATTCCCCCACATACACTGGTCCGCCGCCCTCAGCTCCACAACCTCCCCCCGCAACTGCCCCCTGTAGATACATCCTCCTACTGCCCTCGAGTTCGGCATCCCGCCCTCGTGGGTTTCCTCCCATCCCACCGCCCTAGAGGGCCACAACCCATCCCCATGGAAATCCCCCAGTGCCCCAGAGCTCCACAATGTCTCACCCTTGTGGACCTCCCCCTCACCCCCTGCCTGAGAGCTCCTCAGCCCCATGGACACCCCTGCTCCAGAGATCCATAACACACCCATGTCCAAATATTCCCCCTACAACACCCCTCCCTCATCAGCCAAATACCTAGGAGAAATTACTAGGCCCTCTGAGTTATTTAGATATCTGCAAACCTAAAAGATTGACTTCCTCTACTCATTTGAAAAATATGGAATGAAGTCATCAGGCATGTTCTAACAAGGAACTACCTGAGGCAAGGCACCTTATGTATAATCAGAAATAGTTGGTGTTATCAGTGTATTAAATCCAGTCTTTAGTTGAGCTCAATACAGGCAAGGGGAGGGATAAATGATCATTTTACTGTACATGTTTCCATCTAGTTTCATTTTCTGATGCTTTACATATAATGAACTTATTAGACTATTCATTTTTGTTGTTTATAAATATAAAATGACACAGTGGCCAGTTTTAAATAACTACCTTTATATAGTTAAAAGGACTTTAGTACTCTTACCTTTTGGTACAATTTTTACCATCTCATATTTACAATATCCTCTTCGAAATCTCAAAATAGAATGTCCTTCCCTAACAGTTTTGGGCTTTTCTGCTTGGCAAACATTTTGCATTTCTCAGTGGGTTCCAAATAAAGAATGAAATAAACATGTTTTCTTACTTTGCTTCTTAACAGCTGCTTTTTTTGCACACCCCAAATTCCCCTTGACTTCAATGACATTTTTAAGATGGACAAGAAATGTGGTATCAGATCCTCATTTTTCTCTTGTATCACTGGAGATGTCAGGCCAACATTGGAAGTAGTGTTTTCTAATTAAACATAGTGAAAGGCACATAAGCACAATGTTGGGGGGGTCCTAAATAAATAGTGGCCATTGTGTTGTTCTTTGATGCCTTTAAAATATTAAATTTTAAGTGCAATCTTGGTGAACATTCAGATTTTTTAAAAAAATCAGAATTTGGGTCTAATACTTGACAGGTTTTTAAACTAATTATGTCCAGATCTTGAGAATGATGAAAAAGACAGGGTGCTATGTAGTAGGACAAGGAGGCTACCCAAGCAAAGATGGAATAATTCAATGTGATACAGCTATAATGGAAGGGCTACATCCCGGTCATTTTGGAGTGGCAGCAGCTTTGACTGGGCATGACTGTACATTTATATATAAAATTATATACATACATACACACACACACACACTCTTCTTAAAAATGTGTGAAGTTTTGGGATAAAAGTGAGGGCCTTAAAGTTAGAACTGTGCAAATAACTAATTTTTTGCTTTGCTAGCTAGCTGAACCGAAATTTGTTTAAAAAAAAAGTTTCAGGTTGACTTGAAATGAAAGCTTTAGTACTTTTTGGTGAACTGACAGTTAAAAAAATTGTTTTTGATCCGAAATGAAATATTTGATTTATTAACTTTTTTAAAATGTAATTGAGGTAAACTTAGTTTTCAAACAAACTTGAAACATTTCTTTTACAAAATGTCAAAAAGTGCAATTTTGGAGGAATTTTTTTTGAGGGTTTGGCGGAGGAGGATTGACCAAAACAGTTGGGGGAATTAGACATGAAGTTGCAAATTGTTTTGGCTGACCCAAATGTGCATTTTATGGTGAAAAAGGTTTTGTCTGAAAAATTTCACCCAACTCTACTTGTGGAACTGGTTTAGAGCAGTTTTTTATGGAAACCTAATGCCCATCAATCCTGAAATATTAACTAACAACTGAGGCTGACACCACTCAACTCATTTACCCATAAGGTTGTGTGGTTCAAAATACAACACCAAAACCAAACTCATGATTTATCAGAGCTGTGTATTTTGAACATTACTTTATAGTGTAGAATATTGTTTTTGAAGTCAAAGGGTCTAGGGCAGAAAAATCTTGCAGGAGAAAACCTAGCAATATATAAACTTAGCACAAAATATTAAAAGTGCAGTGTAAATTTGTTCTGTATCTAGTCTGTGTTTGTTATGTTTAGGCCAAGATAGAAGCTCTAGTTGAAAGTCATAAAAAAAAATCAAGATTTTTAATAAAAAAAAAATCCTTCCTATTCTTGGAACCTAATATTTGTATATGTCTTGGTTTTAGTTTTAGGTATTTTTATCCCTTGTTTTTGTTGTTGTACTGATTTAGAAAAAATAACCATTGCATAAAAATTGTGTAAAAATGTAATTTTCATTCTGAAAAAGAATTGGAACACCACTTGCTGTAACTCAAAGTCATGGAGACAACTACTCACTGTATGCTGGTTAGAAAGGGTGCTGTGGCATTTGCAAGAAAGCAGGACTTCACAATAGAAGATCATAAAAACCTGATGACTAAGCAGAGTGCTGAAGCTTATCAGGTAATGTACTGCACCTGTCCTGTATTGATATGAACGGGCTTTCATATTAAGAGGTCTCTCTGAGCTATCTTGATGTGCATACACACAGAAGCCACACTAATGTGAATGGGAGTTACCCGCACACAAAGAGAAAAATAAACTCTAAAGGCCAGATTCTGTCCCAGAGTTCTTTGCTGTACTAAATGAAAAGGGGGTGCAGTCAGCTCCCTTAATATTTTGGTCAGCCCCAACCTAGTTCAGAGCAGCGTGAGTTGTTCTAAATGCTGCCATTTGGTAATGGTTACGAAGAGACTGTCTGCAAGCTGGGAGTTAATGGCACACAGTGCCCTGCAGCTGCACCACTACCATACCTGTTCCAACCCTTGCTCCCACTCCTCACCATGTCCTTTACACCTGAGGGTGGGGGGTACACTTACTCTTTGCCTGCTGTGGAGTTGAGGCCAGTTTCTACCCACATTGAGCAGAGTCAGGGGAGAGAAACTGCACCTGAAGTGTTACCAGGAAATGTTTCCTGATTATCAAACTAGTCTTCATTGTTTTGATCTATTTTTTTTTTTTACTGTGCTGTATTATTCTGCTGCCAAGATTAACATATTAATACAAAAGAACCTCATTAATCTAAACTTCACTAAACAATACATTTTGTAGTCCACACAAAACTAGCCCTAAAATTGACTAAACATTACATAGGATTTGGTGGACTGTAAAATAGTATATAAAACAAGTCAGAAATGTTTAGCAAGTGCAACTACTTACAATTTTTATAAGCCATTTGACAGATGGGCTGGCTCCTCCTGCCGTAGCAGATTATGACCACCTCATTACAATAAAGCATCTCTGAGTTTCCCAAATGTCAAAAATCCAAATCACCACGTTAACAACCACTTGTTCGTGGCCCAAAAGTTGTGTTGAAACCAAAAGTTATGAAATCCTGATTTTGCTAAAGTTCTGAATATCTTGTGAGACTATTGTAAAATTGGGGTATATCTCTATTGTATTTTGCCAATTCGGTTTCATGTTTGATTGCAGAATGCCATTTTTATTGTAGATGAATGTGTTTTCTTTGTAATGAAATTACTTATGACTATTATGAGAAAAATAAAGGGAAGGACTTTGATCAGAATTCTAAAGCTAACTCATTTTTCTTTCTCAGTTACACTAATTCTGGTTGGATGATGCTGGAAGGAGCTTAACTACACAAAACCTTTCTGTGGAAATTGCAATGTTCTTTTGTAGATCCAGCCCTATGATTCTAGAGATAGAGACTTTGACATCTAAAGAAATATATATTTTTATGTGGAGGGGGGAACATCTTTAACATTTCTTTGTGGGGTGGTGTAACAGGGTGCTGGACACGAACTGCTGAGTCCAGCCCAGTCCTCTGTCAGGCCAGCTCCCATTAAGGGAGAGAAATTGGAGCTGGCTAGGGAAACTTGTGCCTGATTGGCAAAGGGGAAATAGCTGCCAGGTGGTTAACCTGGGGCTGCATAAAAGCCTCAAAGGAAGGAAAGGGGGAAGCCAGAGAGTGGAAGCTTGTCTTTCATAGCTGTAGAGGCTGGGAAGTCCTTCAGATGGAAACCCCCCATGTTGTATATGGTGAGACGGTGGTGGGATTTTATGCTGTAAATAAACTGCACCAGTGATTGCAGAGCCAGAAGGTCTCTTAGTGGTTTTTGGAGTAGAGGCAGGAGCAAAGGGGGTCCTGCTATGCCCTGTTACAGGTGGGGAAAACTTTCTTTTCTAGCCCTCAGGCACTCTGGAGTGGACTCTCCACTGCCTTGCACACTGTGTAGTTATTTAGACCTATGCAAAGTGGGTGGGAAATGCTACGAAATTAGATTTCTCCATTCACTTTTGCCATTGGTAGCATTTTACACTCTCCTTTTACAGGGGTAAACTACATGAGTTCTCAGGAGTGGAGAATGAAGCATCCTAAGGTCTGATTTGAAGGGGGATTGAGCACCCATAACGCCAGCTGAAGTCAGTGGGACATCTGGGTATTCATAACCTCTGAAAATGAGGTCCTAGATGTCTAAAGTTTGGCAATGAAAAATTGAGGTACCCAAAATAAGATACCACTTTTGAAAATGTAGTCCTAAGTGACTACAGTCATAGGGGAAGTCTGCAGCAGAGCCAGGAATAGAATCTGAATCATCTGACTCCCAGTCCTGTGGCTTATCCATAAGACCAACCTTCATCTCCAGATAACAGCAGCAGATTCTTTCAGATATGAATGGAGGTTTCAAATTCATCCACACCATATAAAGAACAACACTTTAACATGATTCACTGATAATTGAGTCCTCGTATCAGAACTACATTCTCTCCTCAAATTAAAAAAAGGGGTTTTGGTTTTTGAAATCAATTTACACTTTGCTACTGTGAAGTCCACTGAGAGGAGTAAACATTGCATTTAACATCTCCATTCCTTCTGCTACCCTGCTTCACTTTTCAGCATGTAAGAATGACTTTAAAATTAGTTTTTTTGTAAACACTTTACCTCACTAAAAATATAACTGAAATACTCTGATTCAGGAGAAAACACATTGTTATAAGATCTCTGATTTTGAGAATATCCCTTATTTTCTTCAAAAAAAAATTTGCTGGAACATTTAGAAAAAATTTCAGAGGACACAGTACCTTAAATAGTAATTTTAATGATTTGATTATTTTGTATGAAAAATGTGGTAAGTACTGGAGTTAGAGGTCATTAAGAATCGAACTGGCTTGCATACATACATAAATGGATGTGATGTTAGAGGATAAAAATTTCTATCAGCAGCAGCAAGGATATTGTGGTGAAGTGATAATTGTATGCTGACTAGCATCCCAAAACACTTCACAGAGAGAAGTGATACAAGAGCTGGCATAAATTTTAGTGAAGACAATCAAGGAAAAATTCTGCCATTGTAAGTGCAGAGGGCTCCTGACAGTAGAATTGGTATGGTTCTACTGGTTGAGGACATGCTGCATGTACCACATGGAGTCCACACCATGCACAGAGAAGGGTTGGGTATGGTGGAACAATTGGAAGGTTTTAAGGCTGAGATATGTTATGTATTTGTGTACATGGGAGAAGACAGACATGTGCATATTGGAGTCTGGAAAGTGGGAGTGACAAGAATCAGAACAAGAGAAGATGAAGATATGGACAGGGATTTCAGAACAGGTTGATTCAAGAAAGTAGAGCTGATAGGCTGTGTGGAGGAGTTTGGGAAGGATAGAATCCTGTCTCCTCCCTCAACCTGGGAGCAGGTTGCAGAAGGGTTATAAGCACCTACACATGAGTTTTTGCTGGTGGATCCCTCTATATGTGGGGTCTGCCTCCTTTTTGAGGGGCTACACGGCAGGCTGTCCTGCAGGTCCCTAATTTCTTTGCACAGTAGAACTCTTCTGGTTCTGTTGTCTTTGGGAGGCTTCATGTGACCTTTCCAAGCCTGGGCAGGCTGTGCCCCTTGTAACTAAAATGAGAGCTGTTATATAATGAAACATGAAATCTTATCAATCATAGTTCATCTTTTGTTGACGATTAAACTATCTTTTCCAGAAAACTACAGTAGAATTTATTTATTTATTTTGTTCAGACTGCCAAGGCACAACAGAAATAATGCATTCACTCTTCAAGAGAGAATTAGCGTATGCTGCTCTTGGAGTTCCCCCTACTGACCTTTGGATGATACTATGACTCAGTAAAGCCGAAAGCATACCAAAGTTGAGAGTTATAAGAGGGAAATGGTGGCCCAGAAAAAAGGGATGTGTCACTTACTTGAAGTAACGAGAGCCTCTTGGCATATGTTCTTATCTTGGAAAGAGTGCTAAACAATTCCAGGAACCTCACATTACAAGCTGATATAGATATGTGTTTGTATTTCCAAGGAAATATAAGACGACAAAAATTTTACAGGGAATCTTGTTTAAGGAGAATTACTGTCTATAGACACACGTTAGACCTTTCATAGGCTGCATATTGTATGCCACAAATTAAACACCAGCATTTTGATGACACTTGAAGTGCTTAAAAACAGATTCCTGAACATGTTGTGCTTGCTATTGACATGGAATATAGGAACCACTTATTTTAAGAGATTGTTGGTTTGAGTTTGGAGTAACATACGCCAAAAATAAAATGAATTGGTACCAGTTGTAGTAGTTTCAAACAGAGCTTACATGTGTTTAAACATAAGTATTACCTAGAAGGCAAAATGAGCATGGAAGTTATGCGTATATCTTGAAGGGAAAGCATTCTTTCCACCCACCCCTTTTCTATCCGCTAACAGTTATGCCAGGTATAAAGTAACAATTTTTTTATTTAAAAATTATAAATGTCTATATTAGTATGAAAATTCAGACACTTTGCATGTTTGAATTTGATTTGAATTAATGTGTAATGTCTTTGCCAGCTAGCAGATGTATCCCTCTAAACACACTTTTCTCTAATATTTAGAATATTCACTTTTTAGGTGGTTAATGATTCACTTATTCATAAATGTTTTAAATACAAAATTCTGTTAAGCAGAAATTCCAGCAATTACTTTCTGCCCATTAGGGTAACAACTGATTAATAATGTCTGTTCTAGCAGGCCTTTCTCAGGCAAATCTCCTCTTGAAATTGGGAACCATTAGGTATTACCATATTGAATCAGACTCCTCATCCACCTAGTCCAGTGGGAGTTTTGTTTAAGCATTTGTCTACATGCAGTTTTTACACTGGATTTAATTATATTAAAACTCAATGTAATTAAATTGGTGCAGTCCTCTAGGGTGAACACAGTTATACCAGCATAGCTTATTTCTGACCAGTACTGTAAAAACAAATACACACAGTGTGTGTGTAGGCCAACCCTAAGTAAGGACTGTAGGATTTTGTCCAAAAGTTTTAACCAAGACCGAATTGTCTCTTGAATCTTGCCTAGCTCTAGTAAATATTGTCATAAAAATAAAGGGAAGGGTTACCACCTTTCTGTATACAGTGCTATAAAATCCCTCCTGATCAGAGGTAAAACCCTTTCACCTGTAAAGGGTTAAGAAGCTAAGATAACCTCGCTGGCACCTGACCAAAATGACCAATGAGGAGACAAGATACTTTCAAAGCTGGAGCGGGGGGAAAGAAAGGGTTTGTCTGTCTATGTGATGCTTCTGCTGGGAACAGATCAGGAATGCAGTCTCAGAACTTCTGTTAGCAAGTAATTGAGCTAGAAATGCGTTAGATTTCCTTTTGTTTAATGGCTGGTAAAATAAGCTGCGCTGGGTGGAATGTGTATTCCTGTTTTTGTGTCTTTTTATAACTTAAGGTTTTTTTCCTAGAGGGATTCTCTATGTTTTGAATCTGATTACCCTGTAAGGTATTTACCATCCTGAGTTTACAGAGGTGATTCTTTTACCTTTTCTTTAATTAAAATTCTTCTTTTAAGAAATGATTGATTTTTCATTGTTCTTAAGATCCAAGGGTTTAGGTCTGTGTTCAACTGTACAAATTGGTGAGGATTTTTATCAAGCCTTAACCAGGAAAGGGGGTGTAGGGCTTGGGGGAAGACATCTCCAAGTGGGCTCTTTCCCTGTTCTTTGTTTAATACGCTTGGTGGTGGAAGCATACAGTTCAAGGACAAGGCAAAGTTTGTACCTTGGGGAAGTTTTTAACCTAAGCTGGTAAGAATAAGCTTAGGGGGTTTTTCATGCAGGTCCCCACATCTGTACCCTAGAGTTCAGAATGGGGAAGGAACCTTGATAATAGTGTTCTAGTTTCTGAATCTGCCCCCAACCTAGATTAATTGGGCATCCAAAACTCTGCCTTCAGTGGGAGTTTTGCCTGAATAAGGACAGCAGTCTGCAGGATCACACCTAGCAAGAATTCCTGCAAAAACCATAGCTATTTCTTGCCTCGTCTATTGAGTTCCTTCATTTGGTTTGTTAAGCTTCAAATCTCTCTTGCATTTTAACTACATGTGCTGCACATTCTTCTAAATGGATTAATAAATTCTCATTCAGCAAGTAAATCAGCTAGACTCTTTACAGGAAGATTTCCAAAGATAACACTTGATCATAGTTTTATGGGATTATTTGTTCATCTGTAAAATTTGTTCTTCCTCTAAATCAAGAATTCCTTAATCTTAATTCTGGTAGTGCAGAATTTTCATTAACTGCTTTAGCAAAATAAAGTTAATATTAGCATCTGAGAAAGGAGCAAGACAGGAGAGCGTAGTGCTTATCACATACAAAATGAAATACTAATTACATTAGGACTTTATCCTACTTCTTTTGAAGTCAATGACAAAATTTCCATTGACTTCATTGGAGCAAGATCAAGCCCTTAGTGACAGAAGTCTTCTGCCTACAAATCATGTATACATGCTACCCTATATTTTGGCTTCCAGGGTTTAATCTAAAGGGATTGATCTTCTTTAATTAAAATGGTAATTCACTGTGGCAGTTTAATGTTTGAACTTTGAGTCAATATACTGACTATTTGTGCTACCATCTGCCGAGTAATCATGGAACACCAAATTAATGTCTTTGGGTCTCTTGGTGAAGTTCTAACCATTTAGCTACTTGTTATTTACAGTACAAATCCAGATGTGGCTAAAATGTATTTTTCTGCAAAAGACATTTGTTTACATATGTGAAGTCTTGAGAAGTTCCTATAAAATGATCATATCTAAAAGGACATTGACAGCTTGCATTTTTTTTATTTGAATATATATATATATATATTTTTTTTTTACAAAATCCAGTTTAGAGTAGATCATCCTTTACATTATGTCCTGATTTTTTTAGAACATTTTTGTAATGGTTTTTCAGTTTCCTCCTTGCAAGGAGGAAATTAAGGCTCTTATTCTGCAAACACACACACACACATGCATAACTTCACTCTGACTTGAGTAGGGCTACTCATGAGAGTAAATTTACACACATGAACAAATGTGTACAGCATCTTGGTCTAACTGACTATATGCAGGGGAATGGCTGTGCACAAGGGGCTGTGAAAAGCAGAGGGTCAAATACACAAAGTGGAGAAAATAGCAAAAGCCATTTCTCTAACTTTTCAGTTATAGTAATATTAGGTGCTACTTATAACAAAAGTTGGTAAAAATCTCCAGAGAAATTTTTCTTCAAGTTTTCCTTTTAATTAATATTTTATAAATTCTGCACTGTGCTTCAGATATCTGAAATGTATAATTATTTTGGGACTAACTAATCTGCATAATAAAAATGATCTTTCTTTTGACACAAAATCCACAGTGTTTCTTGAGAAGTAAATCTGCTCTTTCTGTATATTAATTGGATCTAATTTCCTGGGATATTCATGGAAATATAACTGTTGATAAGAGAAATATATTGTAAACTGTTTAACTTCACATCTTCCTTATTTCATCCTTATTGTTGCCATCTGAATATTTGTATCTGATTATTTTTGTGGGAATATGCTTCCTGTGTGCAGTTAATTCTGGAGATGGAGCGGGACCGGGAGCATTTTGGCTGGTGCTGACTAGAAATTGGCCAGGATATGTGAGTAGGGAATATGGACAGGAGGTGGCAGCTCTGAGCAACAGCTTATTGTTTCCTTTAGTTTTTGTATTATGGCATTTAAACACCAGGGTGACAGGCATCTTAGATACTAGAGATGGGCCCACCTTGCTGTAACTTTTTTCACTGTTAGATAATACTCTGATTTGAAAAATCCATGAATACAGCAAAATTAACAGTGAAGATGAAGTGGTCTGTTAATTTTCTTATTTTGTATGTGATGTGGGGGGTGAAATGGCTACAATTACACTGTATGCTGTGTCAGTCCCAGGATATTAGACAGACAAGTTGGGTGAAGTAATCTCTTTTATTGGGCCAACTTCTGTTGGTGTTAGCACATATTGTAAGGGACCATTCAAGGTAGAATGGCCTGCTAACTACTTATGCTAAACAATCTGTTCCACCTTGCATTTCACTGTGACACTGGGGGAGTAACTTTCCCAGACCTGAAGAAGAGCTCTGTGTGGCTCAAAAGCTTGTCTCTATCACCAATAGAAGTTGATCCAATAAAAGATATTACCTCACCCACCTTGTCTCTCTTAGGAAAAAAAATTGTAACTCAGATAACAAGCAAAACTATACCAGTTACAGCATCTGTTCTCTTTCCATTGTTAGAGAGTCTATATTTTTTTTCCTCAGAAGTAAACATCAAATAGGGAAAAGGAACAACTTCTAATAAAATTATGTTTGTTACTACTATTAATAGGTGTATATACCTCTGGAGTTCCCTTTAAATATCCTGGAAGGGTGGGTGACTCTGCATACAGATAATCAGGTACTTAAAAATTCTCCACAAACTATGTCATAAAAAAATAATCGTAAATACACCAAGTTTTACTAAAAATGTCACTCACTGAAATTGTCTAACCAACATCACAATGCAAAACATGTGATACTACTGCACTGGCAGAGAGGTGGGCTAGAATCTGGTTCTTAACCTTCCCAGACTACTGTACCCTTTTCAGGAGTCTAATTTGTCTTGTGTGCCCCAAGTTTCACCTCACTTAAAAATACTTGCTTACAAAATCAGACATAAAAATACAAAAGTGTCACAGCACACTATTACTGAAAAATTGCTTACTTGCTCATTTTTACCATAGAATTATAAATCAATTAGATATAAATATTGTACTTAGTGTGATACTTGAGCGTGTTTTTCACTTGTGAGCCTTGTCTGAAGCCCAAGCCCCGCTCCCTGGAGCTGAAGTACATAATTTAGCTTCACAGGGCCCCTTGTAGCATGGGGCCATGGAGAATTGCCCTGCTTGCCACCCCTTAACACTGGCCCTGCACAACCCCCCTAAACCTATCCTGTGACCCTCCTGGGAGGGGTCACATCCCCGAGGTTGAGAAACACCAATCTAGATGAGTTGAGTACCCCCTGGAAGACCTCTGCGTACCCCCAGGGTACACATACCCCAGGTTGAGAACCACTGGGCTACATGATAACATTGTCGTCCCCCCCCCTCCCCATCTCTGATTTCTATCATAAAGCCTAACTGGGGGGGCGGGAATGAAAAAATAGGACATTGCAATTAGGTCCATGCAAAAATCTTGCTCTTAATCCTTCTGAAGAATTTTGGCATTACCATTCATTGGGGTAACCAAAGTGTAGCTGACTCATTTCTATAGTGTGGCTTAGTTCCATCTCATCTTTATAGCATTGTCCTCGCTCATGATTTTTTTATCCTGAATATTGTGATATTTGTTGTTTGTGTTAAAGCCCCAGGTCTTGAATACATGTGATTAGGAGAGAATCTCTGCTTTAAAAAAAAAAGTTTCTAGTCCTCGTGGTTGTGGAGAAAAGCTTGAAAACGTAATACAAGCGGGTATGTCTACACAGCTCATGGCAGCTATTCTTACACAGCTATTTTAGTGCGCTAGCCCCACTGATGCAAGTCTGTTGACACAGGGTGGGAGGCTTGCTGCTGTAGGCTGTGTAGACATACCCAATGTGACCGAAAGGTGCAAAAACAAAACCCCCAAAATTTAACTTTTTTAAAAAAAAACCTTATTAATTTTTAAGTCATTTGTAGTTTTGGGTGGGCTTCACTCATGATATTTGGAGTTGACAATTACTGTCTTAATACAAATTTGCGCCCTGCAGAAACTACAGATCCCAGCATACTTTGTTCCATCTTATCTGATCAGGCAGGCCAGTTGAAAAGGATTACTTTTTCAGGCAAAGTGTAAGCAGTATTGATCCACTGTAAAAGAACTCCTCTACTTCTGGAGGCTGATCAGAGTGCATTAACAGGCCTCACCACTGTTAGTTTTGTAAGTTAGTTGTGACTGAAGTTGTGTAAGCCCTTTTGGGTCCATACATTTAACCTTCAACAATGCAACTTCAACTCTGATGAAGCTTGGAAAGCCAAATGGAGTTTACCAGTCTCAAATAAACATCCTGTGAAAGACCCAATGCAGAAGATCCCTGACTTTGATCTCCCATGAAGCTCATGGGCAACCCTAAACTGCATCCGCGCAAATCATGGCAGATGTGGATTCTTGCTGCACAAATGGAAAATTAAAGACTCTCCATTGTGCGACTCTGGTCGCCCAGAACAGACCCTGGAACAACTCAATGACTGATTCACAAATACGAAGGAGGCATCACAGCAATACACTCTACTACTCCAGACGGTATCTGGCTCAACTATCTAAATGTAAAATTATAGTTGTTGCTCTACAGTCTAAGTAGAGAAATTTGACAGAGCCTTGATATAAGAGGGATGTTGTTAAGGTCCTGATGGATGGGAAGATGTTCATTTTCCACGATCTTCTGGAATTCCCAAAGGGTTGCAACATCGTGGTGAATGGATGGGGGAGCAACGTGCCACAGCACTGGCAGGCAAGGTGTTGTAGTCGACTTGAGGGTTGCAGTGATGCATTGCAGCTTTTAGTTGGACATCAACCAGTCCAGTATGGCTACTTCTGGTCCATACTGATGCACAGTACTCAGCTACAGAGTACAGAAGGGCCACCACTGATGTCTGTAACACTGGTGCTCCCCAGCTTGTGCTTGTCAATTTCTGGACCAGGTTAACCCTTGTCTTCATCTTGGCAGCTGCTTTCTTAAGATGGTCATGGAAGGTTAACGTGTGATCCAGCTTCACTCCGAGATGTGTCATAGTGGGGTCATGTTGTACACTGTTGCCGCAGAAGGTTACTTTCAAGATGCGCTTAGCATTCCTGTTATCAAGATGGAATGCAGTGACTTGTTTTGTGAGGATTTGGCTTAAGCCTCCATTTCTGGAAATATTGCTCCATGGTGTTTAGGTCCCTGTTCAAGTTGGACTCAATGTCGCTAATGGTGGCTGCTTGTTGCAAGGGCAAGGTCAGCTGCATATGCAAATTCCTGTGACTTCGTTGGAGGCATGTCATTTGAGTAAACATTGAAAAGCATCAGCACAAGTACTGAGCCTTGTGGCAGTCCATTGTTGAGGAACCAGAGAGAACTGTCTTTGCTGTCAAAGTGGACATGTAGCCGCCTATTGCTCAGCATCATCCATAGCAGGCATAGTGTTTTGCAGCAGGGGATAATCCTTGCAAGTTTCAGCATCAGGCCTATCATAAACATACAGCTAAGGGTAGCATAAAATCCCTCCTTTACCTGTAAAGGGTTAAGCAGCTCAGATAACCTGGTTGGCACCTGACCAAAAGGACCAATAACGGGAGAAGATACTTTCAAATCTGTGGGGAGAGGTTTTAGTTTCGGGTTTTTTGTGTCGTCTCCGAGTCAATGAGGAACCAGGGCAGGGAAAATACATCTCCTAAAGCCATACCTGAACTAAGCATCTAAGATTACAAATTGTAAGTAATAGGAAGGAAAGGCATTAGATTAGCTTTTGTTTTAGCTTGTGAATTTTCCCTGTGCTAAGAGGGAGGTTTATCCCTGTTTTTTGTAACTTTGAAGTTTTGCCTAGAGCAGAATCCTCTATGTTTTAAATCTTATTACCCTGTAAAATTACCTTCCATCCTGATTTTACAGAGGTGTTTCTTTTACTTTTTTTTCTCTTTATAATAAAGTTCTGTTTTTTAAGAATCTGATTCGGTTTTTAGAGTCCTAAAAACCCAAGGGTCTTGTCTGTGCTCACTTTGTTTACCTATCTGGTTGGTAGATTATTCTCAAGCCTCCCCAGGGAAGGGGGTGAAGGGACTTGGGGGAGTATTTTGGGGAAAACAGGAACTCCAAGTTGTCCTTTTCCTGCATCTTTGTCTAACTCACTTGGTGGTGGCAGCAGTACTCATCCAAGAACAGGGAAGGATTTGTGCCTTGGGGAAGTGTTTAACCTAAGCTGGTAGAAATAAGCTTAGGGGGTCTTTCTTGCGGGTCCCCACATCTGTACCCCAGAGTTCAGAGTGGGGAGGGAACCCTGATAAGGCCTTTAATCCAGATTATATTGTAGGTCAATGACAAATCTACAGAGGCTGCGCCGGTCTTAAATTTCCTCTGCACTCAATCCACTGCTGGCATCTGGCTGAGTCTAGAGACTAACAGGGCCTTCACCTGTGGGCTGCCCAACTGGTTGTACTGCTAGTGCAGGTCCTGGGTCTCTTTTGTCCAGCAGAGATGGTATTCTTCCCAGAACCCCCAAGGGATACTGTTCTTGGTGGCAGCTGTAAGGACGCCAACAACTGGTGATGACATTCTGGTGTGGGAATTCGGATCACTTTTTCTACAGCTTCCCTTTAGCAATCCCTATCAGCTCTGGTCAGGTTCCACCAGGGGATTTGTTTAAACAGAATCATGGGGATTTCTATACCGATGTGGGTGGTGATAGACTTGTGTTAATCATAGAATCCTAGACTTTAAAGTCAGAAGGGACCATTATGATAGTCTAGTCTGACCTACTGCACAACGCAGGCCACAGAATCTCACCCACCCACTCCTGTAACAAACCCCTGACCTATGTCTGAGTTATTGAAGTCCTCAAATCGTGGTTTAAAGACTTCAAGGTGCAGAGAATCCTCCAGCAAGTGACCCGTGCCCCATGCTACAGAGGAAGGCGAAAACCCCCCAGGGCCTCTGCCAATCTGCCCTGGAGGAAAATTCCTTCCCGACCCCAAATATGGCAATCGGCTAAACCCTAAGCATGTGGGCAAGACTCACCAACCAGACACCCAGGAAAGAATTCTCTATAGTAACTCGGATCCCACCCCATCTAGTGTCCCATCACAGGCCATTGGGCATATTTACTGCTAATAGTCAAAGATCAATTAATTGCTAAAATTAGGCTATCCCATCATACCATCTCCTCCATAAACTTATCAAGCTTAGTCTTGAAGCCAGATATGTCTTTTGCCTCCACTGCTCCCCTTGGAAGGCTATTCCAGAACTTCACTCCTCTGATGGTTAGAAACCTTCATCAAATTTCAAGTCTAAACTTCCTGATGGCCAGTTAAGAACAAATGGATATAGTGTCCACATTGGTACTGAGCTTAGAAGTTGGGAAGTAATTTGCAGGATGTAAATGCGAGTTGTAATTGCATTGCGTTGCCAGCAAGAAGTATGGAATGTTGATTGCCGTTTGGGATCAAAGACCAGTTGCAGATCTTCCGCAGACATCCAGTTTGTGAGGTCTTCACAGTCTGCTTCATTAACTTCATAGCCCCACATAGTGTGGTAACTGTTAAAGTCACCAACATATCGGGCTGGGATTGGTGCTCTTGGGAGTGCTGGCTTCAGCCATTTTGAATTACGGGCTTTATACACATTGGTGATGTGCACTTCCCCTATTCTGATGGCAGGAGTGTAGGTGGCTTCCTTTTCAGTGTGGGGAGGGGACATCAAAATCTGTGATGGTGGTGTTCTTCACATATATGGCCAGGCCATATTTTGGATGGTAGCATCTGTTCCAGTTTCATCCCACAGGATCTCTTCTTGGATCATGTCCTGGATCTGGGCATGTTATGACTTAGCAAAGATACCTACCCCCGCGCTGATGGCACACTCCACAAGGGCACAGGCATCCTCAGCGGCGTTCCTGGCACAAATCCTTATTGAAGACATCTGCAGGGCAGCGACCTGGTCGTTGATCCACACCTTTACATCGCACTACGCCATTACACAGCAGGCCAGAGATGATGCCGCATTTGGTAGAACAGTGCTGCAGTCGGCGACCCGCTGAGCTCTGACCCCTCCTCCTAGGAGGTGCTTGGGAGTCACTGTGATGCTCTGTACCTCGAGGGAACACCCAGCATCCCCATGTTCATCCTTGTAAAATGATTGTGTGGTATCCTACGCAAAGTTTGTCCTGTTGGGTGTCTTCTGAAGGCTCATGATGCACTGAGCATTGTTATAGTGATGTTATAGTAATTGTTACAGTAGTGTTATAGGTTATAATTTCATGTATATAGTTATGAGGCTGAAAATGTATCCTCATGGCTTAAAATAAGCCCAGGCAAAAACTCTCCAAGAGCAGAGAGGCAGTTCACACCTCATCAGGGCAAGTATGAGACAAACCCAGCCCAGCCTCACAGCAACAAAAGGATCTGCTCGAGTGAGTCATCCCCCTTCCTTTGGTCAGTATGGGACTGCGATGAGGTAATACTCACCTGACTCTGAAGGGGGGTGGGCAAAGCCAAGAGGGAAGAAAGGACATGATAAAAGGGAGAGACGTCTGCCATGCTCTTCCTCTGTCTTCCACCTACTCCTACAGACACCACACCAAGCAACTGAAGCACTGATCAAAGGGGAGAGCCTGGCTGAAGGACAACCAGCCAGCCTGTGGTGAGAAGCATCTAAGTTTGTAAGGGCATTGAAAGTGTTAAGATCAGCTTAGAATACAATTTGATTTTATTTCATTTGACCAAATCTGACTTGTTATGGGTGGACTTACAATCACTTAAAATCTGTTTGTTTGTTCTACCTGAAGCAGTGTGTTTGGTTTGAAGTGTGTTAGAGGCTCCCCTTGAGTTAACAAGCCTTGTACATATCAGTTTCTTTGTTAAATTGATGAACTCATAAGCTTGCAGCGTCCAGCAGGCGTAACTGGGCACTGGAAGACGGAGGCTGCTAGGGTTGTGTCTGGGACCGGAGATATTGGCTAGTGTCATTCGGTTGCACAATCCAAGGAGCGGCTTACATGCCAGAGGCTGTGCGTGAACAGCCCAGGAGTGGGGGTTCTTATAGCAGAGCAGGGTAAGGCTGGCTCCCAGAGTCAAGGATTGGAGTGACCAGCAGATCACCAGTCCAGATAACACCAGAGGGGAACATCACAGTCACCTACTTGGAATAGACATGAGCAAGCACTCTAAGAAGAAAAAACGGTTACCTACCTTCTCGTAATTGTTGTTCTTCGAGATGTGTTGCTCATGTCCATTCCGAGACCCACCCTCCTTCCCCTCTGTCAGGGTATTCGGCAAGAAGGAACTGAAGAGGCAGCAGTCACCAGGGACCTATATAGACTACCATGAAGGTGCGACTCCAGGCGGCTCCACAGCCCATCAAGAGGGTACTGCTTAGACGCTAGGGGGAAAACCTTCCAACGACTGTGCATGTGGCGTGCACACACACCTACTTGGAATGGACATGAACACCACATCTTGAAGAACAACAATTACAAGAAGATAGGTAACAGTTTTTTCCCCTCACACACTGCCACTTTCATATGAGTCCTGAAGGGGGGTGGTACCAGAAGTTCTTTGTTCTTTATTGTAGTAAAAAAGAGGAATAACCTTGATTGTGATACTGAGAGAAAAATAAGAGACCGGTCATTTCCTGTGTCTCTTGTAGCAGACGTGCACACATGTATGCTAGGCTGAAGGGGGAGAAAGCATTTGTGGAATGTGGTTGCAATAGTCATTTTGTGCAGGTCTAATGTGTTGAAATAGACCTCAGATGCCCTACTGCTGTGAGGGAAGGGAATGCACAAGAGATTTTAATCATAGCAATAGGAATAAAGTCTGCAGAAAAATCAATTTATTATTTCAAAAATATTAAAGGACAATGATCTTAATAATCACATTTTCTCTAAAAGGTTTTTCCTACTGTTTTACATACAGTGACAAAGCTCTGTCCTTGCCTCCATGGGTCCTACGTTTCCTGACGGATTTCGCTAGCCTCAGAGGCTCACTGTGACCCTCCATGTAACCCTTCTCTCTCTAGAGACAAGGGTCACAGTCTACTGAGCCATTTTCATCATAAGCCAGCGAGGGAGGTGAGGAGAAGTTATCCTTCCTTGCACAGTCTCTGTTGTCTCCCAGTCTCAGTGATTAATCAGGGGGCAAAGGGGGAGGGGAAGCCCAGGTCCACCCTCTACTGCGGGCTTCAGCCCAGGGACCCTAATAGTATCAGCTGTGATAGCTGACCTTTTAGAAACATGACATGTACAATTCCCTGGGCTACTTCCCCCACAGCAGCCCTCACTTCCTCAAGCTCCACTTCATCCTTACCTCAGGGCCTCCTTCCTTGTGCCTGATATGGTGTGTACTACTCAGTCTCTCCAACAGCACAACTTCCTCCCACAGCTCTTGACATGCACACCCACCTGACTAACTGGGAGGCTTTTGACTAGTTTCAGCCAGCCCCTGATTGGCTTCAGGTGTCCCAATCAACCTAGCATTCTCCCTGCCTTCTGGAAAGTCCTTAATTGCCCCCAGGTGTCTTAATTGACCTGGAGCAGCTGCCATTTCACTTATCCTGGTACCAGGGATTTGTTTAGCCTGGAGCTAATATATCTATCTCCCACTACTTTTCTATAGCCATCTGGCCTTGCCCCATCACAACACACATATCTTAGATGAATAAAACTGAAAGATTATTGGGGGATGATTTTTCTTTTTCTCCCCTCCCTGTTTGTTAGTTTTCTGTTTTTGTATTTGACAGTACTCTCTGTATAGTGAGTTTATTTCCTTGTCTCATGCCTGAGCATGATGTCCTGACTGTTGTAGAAGGCCACTGTGCATGTCCTTCCCCAGCCACTCCAGCAGGGGGTTCGTAGAGCACAGTAGAAAAGCACATACCTTGACTTTCAGAACATAGAATGAAAATAAGGGCTGATAGATAGAAAGCCCATATATTTATTTTTAAAATGAATAAATTGGGTATGAAAATGATTGGGACAATAACCATGGAACTGCATGATGCCATTTTACAGAGCTGCTTTCCTCATCAAAGAGATTTCAGAAATAGCTGACAAGCATGTCTAAAGTATTGTCTTTATGGAAGCTCTTAAAATAAATTCAACACTTGCAAACACAAAATTCTGCAGAGAAGGAAGTAATTCTGCCATCTGGGGATAGAGATTATTTAAGGGAGGGGCAGAGAAAACAAATTTAATTTGATCTTAACTCTTCTTTTTTTAATCCACCCTCACATAGAGAAGCCCTAGCTGGACTCTCCTGTTGTACGTGCCACTCCTAGAAATGTTTCAGAGTAACAGCCGTGTTAGTCTGTATTCGCAAAAAGAAAAGGAGTACTTGTGGCACCTTAGAGACTAACCAATTTATTTGAGCATAAGCTTTCGTGAGCTACAGCTCACTTCATCGGATGCATACTGTGGAAAGTGTAGAAGATCTTTTTATACACACAAAGCATGAAAAAATACCTCCCCCCACCCCACTCTCCTGCTGGTAATAGCTTATCTAAAGTGATCACTCTCCTTACAATGTGTATGATAATCAAGGTGGGCCATTTCCAGCACAAATCCAGGGTTTAACAAGAACGTCTGGGGGTGGGGGGTAGGAAAAAACAAGGGGAAATAGGTTACCTTGCATAATGACTTAGCCACTCCCAGTCTCTATTCAAGCCTAAGTTAATTGTATCCAATTTGCAAATTAATTCCAATTCAGCAGTCTCTGGCTGGAGTCTGGATTTGAAGTTTTTTTGTTGTTGTAATATCGCAACTTTCATGTCTGTAATCACGTGACCAGAGAGATTGAAGTGTTCTCCGACTGGTTTATGAATGTTATAATTCTTGACATCTGATTTGTGTCCATTTATTCTTTTACGTAGAGACTGTCTAGTTTGACCAATGTACATGGCAGAGGGGCATTGCTGGCACATGATGGCATATATCACATTGGTGGATGTGCAGGTGAACGAGCCTCTGATAGTGTGTCTGATGTTATTAGGCCCTGTGATGGTGTCCCCTGAATAGATATGTGGGCACAGTTGGCAACGGGCTTTGTTGCAAGGATAGGTTCCTGGGTTAGTGGTTCTGTTGTGTGGTATGTGGCTGTAGGGGAAACAGGCACTTTTATCTTAAAGCCCTGACCGTATAAAAAGATTGATCTATTTGAAAACAATGTATCTCACTATTTTTATTTGAATTCTCCTGATACTTCACCATATGCCATAAACTTGTACATATGTACATGTATACTGTACTGCATGTCTGATATATGTGTGTGTGTGTGTATGTCATATATGTATATATGACACCTCACCTAAATGAAGAGACATTGTTCAAAACATTGTGGATGCCAAAGTGGAGTTAAATCCTTCCATGATCTGTATATGAGCTGGCAGGACCTGAGGGGTTCTTTAAAAACACTATACTTTCTATATTGTGACCTTTGGTGAACTGATACTGCTCAGTCCCTCCTGTTCTCTGTCTATGGCGTGCAATAGTCTCCTGACAACTGTAATACTGTGGTTTAATTCTGGTCCTTAGACTTGGTGTGAAGGTGGCTGGGTAGAGTTTAGTGGCCTTTGAGATACAGGAGGTCAGACTAAATTATCTGTAGACCCTTCCAGCCTTAAGCTGTATGACTTTCTGACCTTGGCAGGGCAGTCATTCAAAAATGTGTTCTGATACCATCTGCACCGATAGTTAGGCCATTCTGCAATAGATCAATTCTTTTCCATTCTGATACCAGTGGTGGAATGACAAATACCATCCTGGCCACTATGGATGTAGAAGCCCTCTATACCAACATTCCACACAAAGATGGACTACAAGCCGTCAGGAACACTATCCCCGATAATGTCACGGCAAACCTGGTGGCTGAACTTTGTGACTTTATCCTCACCCATAACTATTTCACATTTGGGAACAATGTATAACTTCAAGTCAGCGGCACTCCTATGGGTACCCGCATGGCCCCACAGTATGCCAACATTTTTATCGCTGACTTAGAACAACGCTTCCTCAGCTCTCGCCCCCTAACGCCCCTACTCTACTTGCGCTACATTGATGACATCTTCATCATCTGGACCCATGGAAAAGAAGCCCTTGAGGAATTCCACCATTATGTCAACAATTTCCATCCCACCATCAACCTCAGCCTGGACCAGTCCACACAAGAGATCCACTTCCTGGACACTACAGTGCTAATAAGCAATGGTCACATAAACACCACCCTATACCAGAAACCTACTGACTGCTATACTTACCTACATGCCTCCAGCTTTCATCCAGACCACACCACACGATCCATTGTCTACAGCCAAGCTCTGATACAACCGCATTTGCTCCATCCCTTCAGACAGAGACAAACACCTACAAGATCTCTATCAAGCATTCTTACAACTACACTACCCACCTGCTGAAGTGAAGAACCAGAATAACAGAGCCAGAAGAGTACCCAGGAGTTACCTACTACAGGACAGGCCCAACAAAGAAAGTAACAGAACGCCACTAGCCATCACCTTCAGCCCCCAACTAAAACCTCTCCAACGCATCATCAAGGATCTACAACCTATCCTGAAGGACAATCCCTCACTCTCACAGATCTTTGGAGACAGGCCAGTCCTTACTTACAGATTAGCCCCCCCAACCTGAAGCAAATACTCACCTACAACCACACAACAAAAACACTAACCTAGGAGCCTATCCTTGCAACAAAGCCTGTTGCCAATTCTGTCCACATATCTATTCGGGGACACCATCATAGGACCTAATCACATCAACCACACTATCAGAGGCTCGTTCACCTGCACATCTACCAATGTGATATATGCCATCATGTACATTGGCCAAACCAGACAGTCTCTACTTAAAAGAATAAATGGACACAAATCAGACATCAAGAATTATAACATTCAAAAACCAGTTGGAGAACACTTCCATCTCCCTGGTCACTCGATTACAGACCTAAAAGTCGCAATATTACAACAAAAAAACTTCAGAAACAGACTCCAACGAGAGACTGTTGAATTGGAATTAATTTGCAAACTGGACACCATTAACTTAGGCTTGAATAGAGACTGGGAGTGGATGTGTCATTACACAAAGTAAAACTATTTCCCCATGTTTATTCCTCCTCCCCCCCCCCCCCCGCTCCTCAGATGTTCTTGTCAACTGCTGGAAATGGCCCACCTTGATTATCACTACAAAAGACCCCCCTCCCCCCCCCCCCCCCCCCCCCCCGCTGGTAATAGCTCACCTTACCTGATCACTCTCGTTACAGTGTGTATGGTAACACCCATTGTTTCATGTTCTCTGTGTATATAAATTTCCCCACTGTATTTTCCACTGAATGCATCCGATGAGGTGAGCTGTAGCTCAAAAAAGCTTATGCTCAAATAAATTTGTTAGTCTCTAAGGTGCCACAAGTACTCCTTTTCTTTTTGAGTAATGGACAGAATTTGTTTTGAAACCAGACCTCCATAGTTCAGAGATAATCCCTGCTGAATTAAAATGGTTATGTTAATTCTCATGGTTGGGGATAGACCCTAATATTTATGCAACTCTAGTTAAAACAGACTCATGCTGTGTACTGGGAGAAAACACCCCTCCCTTTGGAATCCATGTTATTTTCATTAGAGACTTGGGTCCCTAGCCTGCAAGTCCATCTGCTCCACTGGCACATGTGCATAAAGAGCTCTTGGCAGGATTGAGCCTGTCTAAACTGCAATGTCTAGGCGTCAGTATTAATTACTCTTCATATGTGATAAAAGTGAAATGGAACCATTATAATTCCTAGTTTTGATACATGACAATTTCTGCTTTGTTTTACACTGGAAATTCCTCATACGCTAACATTCCTCCAGGCTGTTACGTTGCCAGAACAGGTGCTGTTATAATGTAAAGGAAAGTCAAGCAGGCTGTCACCGTGTCAGCAGAAGTGCCCATTGCCACTTCCAGTGTACATAGTGGTGCAATGGCTGTTCCATTATCAATGGGAGAATTCAGTTTCATACTTTTACGAATTAAAAAAGTTAACATTATTTTAACACCTTAGTTTTAACTATCTA
Organism: Chelonia mydas; assembly: GCF_015237465.2. Taxonomy (NCBI): domain Eukaryota; kingdom Metazoa; phylum Chordata; order Testudines; family Cheloniidae; genus Chelonia; species Chelonia mydas. The sequence continues at coordinate 187,732,515 of NC_057851.1, forward strand.
ATAAACTGGTTAAAAACAAAGACATTCAGAGTGAAACACCTGACCCTTCAATGAACTCTGGGTGGGCAGAACCCCATTGACACCAGTGAGGGTAGGCCTGGGCCCAGAGGCTGTCTGCATGGAACTCCTGGCAGGCTCAGACCCTAAGGCTGCATTCTATCTGCATATTCAGAATTATGCCCAGTTGTAAGAGGGAGTCTAAAGTATTGGGTGACTTTTCACGTGTGCCTAGTTACAATAAAGGCCAAAGTGCAGCTATTCTTATTCTCCAGTGGTGTGTCTTCTAAGTTATTACCTCTGTAACATTTTTTGGGGGGGAGATAATTAAAATCTTTTTTTTTTTTAATTTTAATAGAAATTTGTTAGACAAACTGCCTAAATCCAATGTCGTGTGTGTGTCGTTCCCTCCCCGGGTTTGTCTCCTATGGAAAATATGTTTGAGCTTGGCATAATGGCAATGAATAATGAAGGTACAGACAAGTATATTCTCACATTTCCTGGAACTCTTCCCTTTAGTGAACACAACAATGCCGTGACTTACTGTTGGCCACATCCTCTGGAATATGAGTCATATAGCAGACAAAATGGGTCAGTTCTGCCCTGACTTACTTTATTGGGGTTGCAAAGGCTGAAAGGTAGGACTGGATTAGGCACAATATGTTTGCAGTTGAAATAGTGTTTTTAATCATGCATAGTTATCACTACCATACAAATATCACCTGCCAAGAGAAAGAAAAGGGAGTAAAGAAGCATCACTTATGGTTTTTACAATACAAGTCTACAGTGTTTTCCTGTTCACAAGTGTGAAAAATATTATAATAGTTTTCAAGATGCAGTGAATTAGAAGAAAACATGTTTCCCTGTAAAATGTACTTTAAGAAAGCTTATTTAAGACATGTAATGCAATAAACAGGTGTAATGATAATATATGAGGTTAATCAGACAAGGGAGGTTTGGGAGAAGGCTCAAAGATCTGGTTCGCCATTGCCTTGCACCTTGTGTAGTCATTTAGACCTGTGCAGAGTGAATGTGAAACATTATCATTCTGATCAGGTAGTGTATTACACCCACTTTGCACAGGCGTAAATGTTGACATTAGGTGCAAGGCAGTGGAGAAACAAGGCCTCACATTTTGTAAAGTTAGGGGTTGTTTTTTTTTTGTTTTTTTTTTAAAGCTTGATCTATTTAGAAAGTCTAAATGTGATTTATTCAAAGGGAACTAGTGCACAATGATAAGATTAGGTGGAATATTTTGAGTTATTGAAGTGATCTGCTGATAATGCTGGTTAGCTCTTGATGGATGTCACAGTTCTTCATTAGTCTTGCAGAACTTACAAGCTCGTCTGTCACAGTCGTCAGAGCTTCTAATCTGTGCAAGATCTAGCTTGTCTTCAAGGAACATAGGAACTCTGCAGACACACTTCTGGGGTATTTGTAAGCCAAATAGCTCTGGTTTAGGGGGCTTTCAATAGCTCATGAATTTTAAAAGCAAACTGACTCCACATCAGAAAGTCTTTCCATGAGCCTTTCTTAGCAGGTACGGTGACCATCAAGAACAAAAGGTAAGGATAGTAATGCATAAAAACTTTCCACTGCAGCTTCCTATATTCAGATACATTCATGGATTCCATGAGATTTTCATCAGGTATATGCAAAAAAAAAAAGGAGTACTTGTGACACCTTAGAGACTAACAAATTTATTTGAGCATAAGCTTTCGTGAGCTACAGCTCACTTCATCGGATGCAACCGTAGGCATGTGGTTTCTAATTGAGAAGGCATTTCAATTAGAAGATTTGAAATGAGAAGGCATTTCTGGGTCAGAGTTTGAAAAGGTGACAAGTCAGCTCCTCAGATTTGCCAAGTTTCTCAGGCGTTATCTATTCCAGAAAATCTAGGATAAAGGGGAAGGGGGTGGATGAAGACTCTTCCAGTTATCATGTCCTCCCAAAAAACAGTCTACAAGCTTTAGTGATCAGCGGTTGGCCAACTACAAGTAGTAACTGACTTTTTGCAAAGGCAAAGCATGTAGCAGACGAGGCAGGAGACAAGATTCTACTCCTCAGTCCCCTGTTACTGGCTCCAGAACACCCTTGAGTCTGCAGTCCTTCAGATCTTCCAGTTTTCTCAAGCACAAAGTCATACATGAGAAGATCACACACCTTTCTGTGAATGGAGTGATGGAACCAGTGCCTCCTGAAGAGAATATTGTTTTATTGAAGAGAAGCAACCAGTGAAGGGCAGTCTTGATCTGAAATTGGTCAACAGATGTATGAGAGTTCAAATTCTGGATTAAGGGCCAAATTCAGAACTGGGTGTAAACAGATGCAACTTTACTGATTTTGATGGAATTCCATCAGTTTACACTAGGGTTAATTTGGCCTGGACTCTCTAGCATCTATGCTGAGATCAGTCCTGTAAGAAAACCACAGGAAGACCTAGTCCTTGTTCCCAAGGAGCGTATTATCTAAGTAATAGTTTCAAATTACATCTCTTCCCTAAAGTACTCCTGGGGGAATTCTGTGCCAAAAAAAATTCTGTGCACAATATTTTAAAATTCTCCATATTTTGTCAAAATAACATAATATAGTCACGCCAGTTTTAATTATTTTGGTAATTTATTTCAAAATTCCTTTCAACAAGTATGTCTGTAACAATACAGACAACAAAAAAGATTCAGGAAATGTTTTTTGACAAATAGATTCCTTACTAGGCATATTAATACAGAACTTTGAGGAATAATTCATTTAAACTACAATACAGAAACGTATTTCCCGTGCCCCTCAGAAGCTGTTCAAAGGCTTGGTGGAGCTGAAGGAGAGGGAAGTAGTTGCTGGAAGGAGCCTGGGAGTGAACCTGGAGGGTTGTTGGGTGTGGGTGGAGAAGTATGGAATGTTTTTTTTGGGGGGGGGCGGGGGAAGGGGGAGTGAAGTGAAGAGGGATTGTTAGGAAGTTGGGGAACCTTCCCCGTGCAGACCCTGGCGGACCCCTAGCCCCTCCCAATCTGTCAGGTACATCTACCTACCCTGTCCCCATGTGTCCCTGTGCCCCATCCATGCGTCCCTGCACCCCCATTCAGCCACCCTTCCTCTTGTCCCCATGTGTCCCTGCACACGCCTCACCTGTCCCCCATGCACCCTTCTCCCCCTGTCCTCATATGTCCCTGCACCCCCGCTCAGCCACCCCCTGCTCCCTGTCCCCATCTGTCCCTGCACCCGCCTTGCCCATCTCCATGCATGCCCTCCCCCATCCCATGTGTCCCTGCTCCCCTGCCCCTGTTCCCATGTGTCCATGCACCCCCACTCAGCCACTCCTCCCGCATCCCTATGTGTCACTAAAACCCCTGTCCCCATGTGTCCCTGCCCCTCCTAGCCCCAGGAGTCTCTACACTCCCACTCAGCTCTCCCCATCCTCCTCTGGCCCTGCACTCCAACTGAGCCACCCTGCACCCCCACTCCCATTCAGCCCCAGTCCTGTCTGTTCCCCCAACTAGTCCTTCTGAACCAGCCTATGTGACCCCCCCCCAGTAGCCCTGTGTACCCCGCTCTGTCTGTTCTCCCCCATATCTCATGCTTCCTCACCTGGCCCCACAGGCAGGGAGCTGTAAGGAATGCAGCCTCTGCTCTCTCCCTATCAGCTGCTGACTGCTATGGCAGGTGAGCAGTGAGCCAGCTGTCTCTGTTCTGATGCCACAGCAGCCCCTGGAGGGCAAAAGGTGTAACTGCAGAGCCTCTCCAGCAGAATATATTTTCTGCAGAGAAAAGGACACATGAATTCTGCACTTGTGAAGTGGCACAGAATTCCCTTAGGAGTAATAAAGGCATATAGATGACCAAATAAATCTTGTCATGCTGTCCTTATTATGTTCCCTCTCAAGTGAAATCTCATGTAACCAGTATCAAGTTTAAGTGTTTTTTGTCCCATTGCCATTTAGTTGTTTTAGACTTATATTAGTATATGTTTTAAATTTTAATTTAAAAAGTACTTAAAATGTGGCATAACACAATTCCTGGAACAAATTTTACATTGTGGAATATACTACTACCAAATGGCTGGATTATATTTTAAACTAATCTCATGCTTTCAAAATATGACCTTTTTATGTGGTATAAAAATAATCTCATTAGTTAATGAACTTAGGCAATGCGTAAATTATATAGTGATGGTGTCCTATTAAACTGAATTGTGTATTACTTGATCTTTAAATAGATTTTTTTTAAAGCTAAAAGGAGAAATAAATTTAGTAAATTATCTACCTAATTTTTCACCACAATAGCCAGTGAAAACTGCATAGTTAGTCTTTAATTAGTGATGAATTTATAACTGCTGAAATTAGGTATCTATTTTTATTCCTTTTGTTGTCTTTCCTAGGGAGAAGCTGGAGCTGCTTCATCAGTTCCATTTCGATACTGCATGTGGTCTCAGAGAAAGGACTCCATAGAAGAATTAGTGCAACAACCCTACTAGAGATGAAAAAATACAGTAAAAGATAATTCTTCTGTCATACAGGCCAAATTATGAACTCCTTACTCACAATGGTGAGCAGTACAATTAGTCCCTTTGACTTTTTGATTTAACCGAGATGCATACTAAATAATGTATAACCCTTTCTCTGAATTAATTGCTCAAGGATTTAAAATATAGTTACCAACGACAGGTCTACAGGTTATAACTGACTAGTATCAACAAATCAAGGGTAGAATAAAGATGATAGCATTTCACTCTTCTAACAGATTATCCAAAGACTGAGTTGTTTTGGGCTTTGTCTGTAGATACAACAAATCTCATGCTTAACAAAAAATCATAATTGAAAAACAAATGCATCTAGTTTTCTGTTGTTAGTTTAATGTAGTATATGACTTTGGCCAAGGTTTAGTCTATCAGCTAAGGAAACTATCCAATTATAATTATTGATAAGATAAACCAGTTATACAACCTTCTTTTCAGATCTCACTAAATCTTACAAAAGTTCCAGATCCTACAATACTCAAGCAAAAATTTCGAGATGAAGGTCATCCATGTGCAAAGGTCCAGTAGAAAGCCTATGTACCACTTAGGCCCTACATTTAGGGCTTAAGTGGGTGATGATAAACAGGCCTTGTGCTGGTTTTCCACACAGGGTTAATTTCATCCCTGAGACAGAAACTGGCCTAGGGAGCTTAGGGAGAGAGAGTGAGCAAGAAACACAGGTTGAGAGAGAAATTTTAGGGGCAGAGATCTGGGGAGGACCAAGGAGTAACAATATAATATAGGGAGAAGCATAGAGGAGACTGAAAGATCAGAATGGGGGAAGTAAAGGGGATAGGAACTAGCTGTATCTTTGAACTAGAGCAGTGTTTCTCATTCTAGAGGTGGGTGCCTTGCCAGGGGCTCAGACTAATCCGGTGTAGGGCCAGGAAAGCAATAACGGAGGTGGTAAAAGTTGCATGACCTCAAATGTGTCCTTTCTCAATACAGATGCACTTCAGTAACTGAGTAAAGCAATAAGTGACTCCTTGAAAGCCACCCACCTTCCACCCCACTCCTATAGAACTGAATGTACACCTGTTACAGAAGAAGGTGATTTCATGCACAGGTGTATCCCCAAGATGCAAGATTCTCTCATTTACTCACCTGACACTAACTTAGCTGTATGGGGATGTGAGAGCTTCATGAAGTGATCAGTGGATGCTTCATGAAGTAATCAGTGGATGCTCCACTCCAAGCAGGCTCTAGCCTTCTGCTTCATGGGGCTGACTGAGAGGGGGAGCCATGAAACAAAGTAGATGGGGGAGAAAGGTGGGGAAAGGTAACCATTTTGTCAGGCTATCGCAGAAAGGGATGCCCATCTGCCATTCCTTCACATCGTGGAGCTTCACCAGAACAAGGATTAGGTCCAATGAGCTAGGCATATCACTCCTGGCAAAGAGGACAGATATTAGCAGAGAAAAGAAACCAAGGGGACATGAGACTGGCAAAGGGGAGGACAACAAAGAATGTGAATATAAAAGGGAGAAAATTAGAGGAAAGGGTACTGCTTTTAAAAGTAAAAAAGCAGGAGGTAAGAAAATAATGTTAAAAAGGGGAAAATGGCATGGAGATGGAAAACGAAAAATAAAGGGATGAAGAAATAGAAGGGACAACACAAGAAAACAACTACATGTTAGTTTGGTGAATTTCATTTGTGCTCCTCCTGGCAGGAGTCCTGTGTTTTGTTTATTTATAAATGTATTTTGGTGCCCTTTGGCAAATACTTTACATTTATAAAAACCATTAGAAAATACCAGCCTCTGATCTTAAGGACTAACCATGCAAACCCCCATTCCAGAGCAACAACATAAAAAAAAAACCAATTCATAGTATTATGTGAAAGCAAACTAATTTCAGGGGGTTGACCAAACTAAGTAAAACCCTGTGCCCTGTAGAGAGAAGCAGTCCTCTGGGATAACTATGCTAGAGCATCTAGGGCTTTGTAGGTGATAACCAACCTAATAAAATTGCACTCTGATGCAAATAGATAGCCAGAGAGTAGTGTGCTGGGACCAAATTCTGCCCTCACTCACGTTTTCTGCAACCCCACTAAAGTGCACACGGTTGCACACGGTATGAGTCAAGGCAGAATCTGGCCTTGGTGTTATGCACCAATATGGTACCTTGACCCCCACCTAAGAGACATTTTTCAAAGGTAGCTCCAAGTGCACTGTGTTACAGTAATCCACGTTACAGTTTACAAAGGACTGAGTCACTATGCCAGGGTCCGCATCATAAAGAAAGAGGCACAACCTCTGGACCTATGTTAGATAGAAACAGGGACTGTGTCCAGGACCCTGTATTCTCCATGATTCTGCATCCATATAATCCAATCTTTGCTGCAAGATCATGCTTCAGAATTTAAGCTTTCATTTTAAAAAACAAACAAGCTAGATCCTCAGCTGACATGAATTGGCATAGGTGCACTGAAACACGGGCACTATGATAACTTATGCCAGCTGAGCATCCAGCTCAATATCCTCTTTGTCCTCATGGCTGTGAAAATAATATTGAAAATGTGACCCAAGTGTAACCAATGCAGTGATATCTGCCTGGATCTGCAGATGATCGCCTGAAAGAAAAGCTCATAGAAGTGTGAACTCATCTGTAGGGGGTGGTATCTCTGAAAACCGAAAGATAGTTAACAATGCTGATTTTTAAACTGAATTGAATATCAAACCAAATAACACACTAAGTACTGTACTGGTTGTATTGTTTGCTTTCATACTTATTTCAAGAAAATCCTCCATTTTCAAATTTAAACTGAAGCTGCCAGAGAATTTCCAGTCTGCTGTTCTACAAAGCCATAGAATCCAAGGACCTTGCTCCAGAATTAGGGTTCAAGTTGCTACAGAATACATGGAGCCTTGTCTGTGTCCTAGAGCTGCTACCTCAGAATTTAAGAACTGAGATGGCCCCAATCTCTTGGCAAAAATGAGACCTACAGTCCCAAAGGAAAATGCACTGAGCACCCTTGCTCGTTCCCCAAGATGATTCACACCACCTATCATCATTAGTTCTGCCTAAAATCAGGATTGAGTCAAAGCCAGTTTGGAGTCTATCCACTTCCCCTGCCCATACACCCCAGTGCGCACTGGGAAAGCCCAGAATCTGCTGTATCAGGACTGGACAAAAAGGAAATGTAGATCTGAGTGTCATCCACACATTGGTGGCACTGCAGGTCACAATGTTTCACTATCTTTCAGTGGCCACAAGTGCATATTGAACAGGAGGGGTGACATGATAGAACCCTACAAGTCCAGGTCCTTGGAAAGGAATATATATTTGTTATGAATGCATGACCGGCTGTTTTTAATCTCTGGAGAACTGTGATCACCCTCTCATATAGAATTACCTACAGTTCCTGGCCCACAATGATACGTAAAGTTAATATAAAGAAAAGGAGTACTTGTGGCACCTTAGAAACTAACAAATTTATTTGAGCATAAGCTGTAGCTCACGAAAGCTTATGCTCAAATAAATTTGTTAGTCTCTAAGGTGCCACAAGTCCTCCTTTTCTTTTTGCAAATACAGACTAACACGGCTGCTACTCTGAAACCTGTCATAAAGTTAATATAGTAAGGTCTCCCAAACATATTGCAAGAAACTGCAATTACTATCTCAAAGCCCTTGAAAGATTAAAAGCCCTATATTTGTACTAAGTAGCATGGGAGAATTGTGAGCACTTCAACAGTGGCACCATATTAGTAATGTGTTAAAATCAACATTTTTTTTCTGTTATCAATCAAATTTATTGCAGTATTTCAACTAGTTTTTATGTATCCAGAAGTAAATTTGTGACCTTCCCCATGGGTGGATTATATGCAGAAAAAAAATAACTATTTTCAGCTCCTCTGTTTTTATCTAAAGTGCAGGGAGGAGAGAACATGTTGACATTTTGAGGTATAATCACATCTTCCCATTGCAGCATTAATGTGGGCTGTTTATAATTATGCACTGCTTTTGTCATATGCATGCTGGTTTGGTTACTGTTTTGTTATGAGGAACAATTGTGATTCTTCTTCCTTTTTAGTCAAAAACCGCTACTCAGCATAGAAAAAAATACTTCAAGTAATAATTTAGAATGTGTTAACAGAGAAGAACATTAAGAGAGCATCAGTGCATGCAAGCCTTCCAGTCACTACATCCATGACAGCACAAGTCCTTTTGTATTGCGAAGAAAATATCTATGCTGATGTAAGAAAAGAGGAGGGTAACTCCAGTGCAGATTACTGTTTTTGTCAGGCTAAATTCTGCTCTGATTTATTCCCTGGCAACCACACTGAGTGCAATGGGGTTGCATGGAGTGTAAGCATTGGAGTCTATACCCCTCATATCAATGGGAACTTTACAATACGGGTAGACTCAAACCCAAAGTCAGAGCAGAATTCAGCCTTCAAAAGTTTACAAATAATATTTCCTAAATAGCATAACTGAATCCAAAATAATGAATGGCTCCTTCCTTTGTGACAGAGTCATATGAATAAGAGATAGACACGGCCTCTCAAACCATCCAGTGCTGTTTAGAGTCAGACACAAGCTATGAACCGACAGCTCCAGGGGTCATAGCAGGGTATATTGCACATCAATCACCTCTCAGTTCCAGTTGAGGACACAGACAGGTGTCATGAGTTGGTTCACCTGGTTGAACTTATACACAGCTAGGGGACACACTAGCAATAAACTGACTGTTGAATTTATTAGTTTCACCAGCCAGGAGAGAGATATTACTATTCAAATTATTATTATTTATTATTTATTAATAAATTATTGTTATTAATTTTTGTCATTTTTGTTTGGTCAGACAGTTCAAATACAAACTTCTCAAATTCTAAAGACGTAATTGGTCTGAGATGAAACACCCTCCCTCTTTCCCCCAGCCTATCTCCTACTTCAGATGTAAATTTAATTTGTGTCTTGTGTTCAGTAACTTCTATCTAATCACTCTCTGTTATTGTTGGTTTGTCTGTGTGCCTACTCTAAGCTATCAGGGGCAGAATGTATTATATGTTTGTACCACACCTAGCACAATAGGGCCCAAGATGATTGTGGTCTGTAGCCCATAGAGCTAGCTTACGTTCGAAAATAGGCTCTTCCCACCACTAATAGGTCTTTAAGCACTACTGCAATATAAACATTAAAAGATAATAATTATAACAACAACAATCAGGATACGAGATGGAGCCTTTAATTTCAGTGGAGCAATGAAAAAAATGGGAGCACAACCTTGTGTTCTAAATGTTAAAAAGTCCACCTCCAAAATCACTCTCAGCCCAGCAAAGATGAATTTAGCATAAAAACACTACATCTTTTTCTGACTGACAACACAAATCACTGTCTGCTAAACAAGAATTGCACTATGGGACACTCCTGCACATCTCATCACCTACTATACAGTGTATGTCTCAAAGGCCATATATGAACATAATATATTGACATTTGTTCCAAGAGGTTATGTGGCTATTACAGGAGTGGGTGGGTGAGGTTCTGTGGCCTGCAATGTGCATGAGGTCAAACTAAATTATCATGATGGTCCTTTCTCGCCTTAAAGTCTGTAAGTCTATGAGAATTCAAGGATTTACAGGGTTTTATAATAACCATTAAACTAGAGGACTCTACTTCCCTTTTATTATTTCATATATATAGATAAAACTCCCTGACCAGTAATACAGGGGGGGAAATCTTGTAAAAAATGTAAACAAATCCAAACCCTTTTAAACTAATGTTCAATATTTTTAATTATTAGTAGTACTTTTTACACTTCTTTTTTTATTGATTTTCTAAAAACCCACCCCAAAATGGCATATAAAAACAAAAGTAAACAGAGAGGTGTCAGATGTGTGACCTTCACTAACTTACTGAAAAAAAAAGCTACAGGGCAGGGTGCAATTGCAGTTCTCACTTGAGACTCAGTCCAGTTTTCATTGCTGTCAATAGAAAAACTTCCTTTGACATCAACAGTAGGCCTTGGGTAGTCTCACAGAAGTCAGTGTGTCTACTTACATAAATAATAGCTTGCAGGGTTGTGAAATTGACTGTATCACTTGTTAACAGCTATGTTATAACTGTTGTGGTCACACAGTTAGTTTGTGGTCTGAAGATGGAAACATTACTGCTTATGTTTTTCCACATGGCAACTTTCAGTGATCTTGCAATCAACCTGTGAATTATTCTCCCCCTTTTTAGGGCAAGTAGGAAGATAAACTTTGGTCAGCGCATTATACTGTGCCCTTTGTAATGAAAAACATAAGATAATATGTGTTTGGTGGGGATTTAAATTCCTGAGCTGATTAAAAGGAGCTGTTAAGACTTGTAAAGCTTAAAAATGTCCTAGTAACGATACTTATGGCACTTTTTAAATGGTTTGTTCCGATGGACAATTTTATACAAACTAATGCCTCATTAAAAAAAAAAAGGATAAGTATCTACAGGGTCAGACATGTAACTTGATATTGACTTGGGATTTGTTTTAAGGGTGAGAGTAGGGGACTGGGATTCAGGAATCCTGAGTTCTTCCAGTTGTACCACTGACTTACCCTGCAACCTGAACCATATTGCTTAACTTCTCCAGGTCTCCATTTTCCCAAATGTAAAATGAGTGTAATGAAATGTTCCCTACCACAAAGGAGATTGTGAGGCTTAACTAACTAATACTTTTAAAGTGTTTTGAGGTCCTTTGATAAAAGGTGCTATGACAGTGCAAATTATTATTAATATTATAAAAAAGAGGTCCCGACTTCTACAACTATGCTGTGCTATCAAACATACTTTAGAAACTGTAACATAGCCAACCATCCACATCATCTCTATTTTGTAGCAAAATATTTTTCCATTTTGAGTTCCAGTACATTTCTATCAGTGGAGTTAAATGGGATGTCTTATTTTTTCCCCCAAATGCTACTATTAACAACTTTTAAATGTTAGCAGGCATGTCTTTGCTTTTAAAGATGAAATGTAACAACTCTCAGTGCACCATAGCCTGAGCATGGGCACTCATCAAACCTTTATGGCCAATTTTTTAATAAGTGACTGATTTTGGGTGCTTCAACTTTTTTGGTGCTCAGTTGAGTCATCTTAAAGGTGGATGTTCAGCACTGTTTGAAAACAGGATCCCCTTAAAGCAGTGGTCCCCAAACACTGGTGCGTCCCCCTAGAGGGTGCAGAGGAACTTCAGGGTGGGGGTGTGTGGTGGGGTCTGGGCCAGCCCCCATGGAAGCGGGGATGGAGCACCATCCAACCCCTCTCTGCCCCCAGGCCAGCTCTGCCTGTAGCCCCAGCTCTTCCCCACTCCCCAGTTCTGCCCCTGCTCCACCTTCAGCCCAAGCTCCTCCGCTGATCCAACTGTGCAGGAATGGAGGGGGGGGGGAGTGCAGACAGATTCCATTACTGGTAACAGGGGGTGCAACAGAAAAAGTTTGGGCACCACTGCTTTAAAATGTCTCAAGTTGGGCATCCACAAAACAGAACTGCCAGAAGAGCACTGATATTAGAACCAGCAATGCAGTGTATTCACACTTGCCATGTAGTTTTGGGTAGAGTTTTGCCCCTCATCCACATTTGTACTATACCATCACACTGTTCACTGCTTCCTGGATACCTACTTCCCATTTCCCAGCACAGCTTCCTGAAGCAGTGATTTGTGGGAGACTTTCAAAGGCCCTTCTGAGAGCCCAGAGGAAGTGTCAGAGTAGTGGTCAAACTCTCATCAATCTCTGGGAATCTCCCATAAATTCCCAGGAACTGGTGACATTTTCAAGTCCTGTTCTCAAAATGGAGGCCAGGCTGAGCACTGAGGCCTTGCTTCTTGCTCAGAAAGAAAGGGTTCAACTGGAACTTTTGAAAAGCAGTTGTGAGGCAGCTGAGATGGCTGTAGTGTTGCATGTTCTAGTCTGAGTACCTGTGGAGAGTCAGAAACCAAGGGCCACAATTCACAGAGTTATTTTTGAAACGGTCTCATAATTCACATCGCTTTGGGAATATGTAGATCTGTGTGGAACTTGAGCAGGATGTTCCCTGTGGGTAGAGCACTGGGTCTGAATCAGACTGAAAAGACAGTTGTTCTCAAGATCTAGGAAAAACACCAGTGGCTGCATATCATCAGAAGGAATAAAATTAAGAGACTTCCCTGTACATTGAGTTAGACTCAACATTGATGAGGAGGAGAGCTCTATTCTCCACAGAAAAGAGAATGGAGATTGATTCTTGGGAGCTAGCTACTCCAGAGAGTTCATGGATAGTTGAGTACCAGTTTCGGGTTGGGAAGACCGTGGTGAGTGCTGTTGTCATGGAGATCTTAATGGTGCTACATTGACAGGTTGCCAATGTGGTAGCAATCACTGAGGGATTTAAACAATTGCAGTTCCAAAACTCTGCTGCAGATATTAATGTCACTCTTCTGTGCTGCCGACAGGCTCAGGAGTACGTAGACGGGAAGGGGGACTACTCAGTGGTGATGCAAGCCTCCGTGGATCATCACAATAGCCTTCTCACTGTCAACAAAGCGAAGCACATCACACTAGAATTTTCAAAAATTCTAAATTTTTCTAGAGCGTTCAAAGAACTGTTTTCCCGCAGATCAACACTGGTCTTAATGGTGTGTCTATTCCTGCTATAATTCTGGATGGCCCCCAGACCCATTTTTGCTCATGAAAGAACTCACAGATTCCACTAACCCAAAAAGATGCTGCTTTTGGGAGATTGAAAGCAAGGTGGAGATGAAAGTTCAGTGACTAATGTAGCAGTTACAATATCTGTATGTTGCATTTTTTAATAATAAATCTGAAAGTAAAGGTGATGTCTTCAATATACAGTGGAACGAGGAGCAGTGGGGTGTGTGGCAACTTATGCACAGACACACAGAAAATGTTTTCCTCCTTACACTAATTACTATAATTATCTCCATTCTACTGTACTGGATCGCAAGTCTCTTTACTATTTCATGACACTTCTTGTCAGTCTGAGTGTTGCTTATCTCAGCTAGACACATGGACCCCCATTCATAGGCCAATATGTTCAAAATGGTTCAGTTCCACTTGATCTGGATTTCGTCACTACCCTAGGCAGTGAGCAAGTGCTCCCACACGGCTTCTGACCACCTCGCAGCATGCTCATTGATAGCATCTTCTGAGACAAGCTAGCGATCGGAATAGAACCAAGGAGACCCATGTTGAAGACGCTGATGCTGGCAAAATAAGTACCATGGTGTGTTCAATGTTATGCGTAGTGGCTCTGGCATCTCGACGTTTGTGAGAACCCAAAGCAGACAGGTGACCTAATCAGTGACCAGTGCATTATGGGTCACTAGTGGGCAGACTATTTCCACAGTAGGGACTATTGCCCCAGTGGTTCCCATCCCAGATAACCATGTGCTGGTGGAGTTTGGCACAGAGGAGGACCGTGTGGTAGTTGGCCTTGCTCACAACCACAGCAGTCCAAATGGGTGTGTAATTGCCTGGGCACTGCTGGGTGCATTGCTGCATGCAGGTGTGTTCCAGGCTGCCGCTTGCCCGCTCTGTTCCCAACTGCTAACCCTATTCCTACCTTTCCCTTGCTGCCCCAAACCCACACTCCCTCCCCTGCTCCTCTCTCCTCCCATCCTCCTGCTGCCCCCTCACTCAGCCACTCCATTCCAATAGTGCCCTCTGCTGCCAGACCCTCCTGCCCCTGCTTCCCCCACCCTCCCTCTGATGCCCTGCTCCCTCCTGCCCCTGCCCCCTCTACCCACTGCTGCCCTGCCCTCCTACCCCAGCTCCTTCCATCCTACTGCAGCCCTGCCCTCCTGCCCCTCCCCACCCCAACCCGCGGCCACGCCCTCTTCTTTCCCTCCGGTTAGTGAGTCGCCCGAGCTGCCACGTCTCACGGCTGACGTTGCCCGGCCGGCTCGCTCTCAGCCAATCCACTGCCTGGACAGCAAAGCAGAGTCAACCGAGGAGAGAAAAGAAAGACTCGAGACTGCGCATGCGCCGGATAGGCGCGGGGGGCGCCGGGAAGGCGAGTTCCTACCCGTCAAAGGCTCCGGCAGGATGCAGGGGTAGCTCACGTGGCTGAGAACTCGCTTTCCCAGCGTCCCCCGCCGCCGCCCTCCCACCATGTAAACCCTCCTTGGGGAGAGGTTTCCCTGTTTCCTGGTTCGGGGCTGGCAGCCATTTTGGGTTGAGGAGCTCAGAGCGGAGGCCGCCGCCTGCGAGGGGACGGGGGAGAAGCTGCTGCCTCCGCTGCCCCGTCGGACGCCTGCATCTGCGGAGCTCCCGCTGGGGGGGTCTGGCCGGCGCTGCTCCTCAGAGCGAGCTCGTTCTCCAGAGGCCGCGGGGTCCCCACTGACATGTCCAGCATGAATCCCGAATAGTGAGTCCGGGGGGGTGGCACTGCGCGGGGGCGCCCGCCCGGTATGAGGGAGGGGAGGAGGACCTGCTGTGAGGGAGGCGGGGGGGCTCATTGCCTCAGCCTCCCGGCGAGGGGTGGTGCGAGCCGGGGCAGGGATGCGGTGGGGCTGGGAGAGGTGGGGGGCAGGTGGGGCGGGGTGAGCCGGCTGGGGGGAGGAGAGGAGGGTGTGGGGCCGGGGTGTGAGAGCTGCCGTGGGAAGCGCAGGGTAAGAGCCAGGTGGCGGCATCCTCCAGCCAGGATGAGTGGCCGCGAGCACCTCATTGGCCCGCGGGCTTGGCTACAGCGCTTTGCTTTTTTCTTTTGGGGGGGGGGGGTAGTAAACATGACCTGTCTGCCTGCGAGGGGCAGGGCAGCGTCTCCTGGGCCTTAACAGAGGGTGTAGGTCACTGGGGTTTGGGGAAGGGGGATGGGAGGGGGACCTGAGGTCACCGGCTAGGCTCTGGGTCCCCCCCAACTTTTCAGATGCCAGGAGCGATTTGCGTACAGCCCTGGCAAACTCGGGTCCGTTTTCATTGGTTATTAACAGGCTGTAAAGCGAATGATCACCTCTTCCAGTCAGTCTTTCAAATCGCTTTTGCTCCGTACAAAATGGCACGGAAAAACACACAATTAAGATGAATGAAAAGAGAAACCAATATGGCCTTTTATGCTCTCTGGAGAGTTTGGGTTACACCTGGCAATCCTCACAGATAGGGAGTGAGGAGGTTTCATGATTTGTCATGAAAAGTTAATGGTATTTTCTCCTCTAACATGAGAAACGGTAGACCAGACGTTCATAGTAAACTTTGTTTTTAACTTTCATCCAGGTAACCATTGCAGGAGAAGGAAGAACTTAATTTGATTTTTCAAGTAAATCTCACTGCCATTGTATGCTTAAGACTCTACTAAGGCTTGTTCGGTCCCTAAAATATTAAGTTTCTCCTTGGAGAGAAAGGGGACCAAGGATTTAAAAACCTGGAAAAATTAGTTCTTGTGAAAGTGGATCTTTCTGACCACTTGCTGTTGGCAGCTTAACATTCAGAAGTCCACCCTTCATTTTAGCTGCAAGTCATGTGTGTGTCACATGGCTCTTGCAAAACACATTCTTGCTTATGTAGATTTTGCAATACTGTGGTTTGATAGTGAAATATTTCTATAGGTCAGTGGTTCTCAACCTTTTTCTTGCTGAGGGAGCCCCCCCCCCATATGCTATAAAAATTTCACAGCCCACCTGTGCCACAATAACTGGTTTTCGGCATATAAAAGCCAGGATCAGTATCAGGCCCCCACAAAGCTACACTGCTCAAGCTTCGGCTTCAGCCCTGAGTAGGGGACTCAGGCCCCTGGGCTTCAGCCGCATGTGGTGGGGCTTCAACTTTGTACTCTGGGACTCAGTGAGTCTAATGCTGGCCCTGCTTAGTGGCCCCCTTGAAACCTGCTCGCAGCCCCCCAAGGGGCCTGGACCTCTGGTTGAGAACCACTGCTACAGGTGATGCCTTGAACTGGAGATAGAGGCATTTATGAATGAAAAATAGTATATACTTATTAATAATAGCACTGCAACTTAAGTGACAGTTTTTGATCAACTTAAGTGTTTGATTTTTTTATTTATTTTAATAGTTACTACTTTGGGAGTAGAGCTGACTGAGGTCCCTAGTTACTGTTGCCAGGAGGCTGCTAAGAGTAGTGTGACTTTGCCACCTCTGAAAAGTTGGACAATCTTTTTTTTGCTCTCTCAATTTGCCAGTGTACAAGAGAACAGAATCCGTGCTTATAATTAAAGAAAATGTGAAAACAAGCTCTATTTGTATCTAATACTGTAGATACTGAAGTGAATTTTAAAAATCCTTTATTTTCTTCTGGCATTCTTTGCATTTCAGCTTGGGATAATGAAGCTAGATTTACCTTTCTGTCCACTATCACAAAATTACAGTGTTTTGAATATTGGAAAGCAAGGGTGATTCAGTTGTGGACTTAGTTTTTGGCTATGTCTAGATATTTCTTGATAAAATTAAATATCTGTAAATCCAGAAACAAATCTTTTATGATTCTAAAGGTTTGCTTTTACATAGTGGGACTACTTCTCTGTGACAGTGGCTTCTGAATTTCTTGGTTGACATATGATCACAACCTTGTGTGTTTTTTGTGCTGGCTAATTAGAAGCAGCCTTGAAAGGAGAAGCACTTCAGAAATCTCTTGATAAATGGTAAAAATCCTTTGAAGGGTAAATCATTGTTGAAAGAATTAATTTAACCCCCAAATTCAAGATTAGAATGGTTCTGGGTCAAGTTTAATCTTGGACTTCAAGACAAAGCAGGATGTTTGGTTTGTTTCTGTAAAGCTGGCTAGCTTTGCTGCTTGATAGGATTATGTAACAAGTTTGTGTGATTTCAGCAAAAACACTTCTCAAACATATAGTTACATATGATCAGTGAATGTAAAGACTTGCAGATTATCAAAGCATTTTCACAATCATTTGACTTTTTGAAATATTCAGTAATCTGGACAACTCCCTACAAGATCTAGTAATAAATAGGCTAGAGCAAATGCTATAATGAAAGCTTGTTAGTGATTCCAACTATTGGAGAAGTTCAGAAACACTTGACTAAAATGTTGTAACAGTTAACGGGGGGGAGAAGAGATAAGGTGTATTTATTTTTTTTACTATGTTCATGATATGTCTGGAAGGATGGGAAGTACTTGCACAATTGGTTTTCAAATAAAACAATTTACACACAAATATTTCCTTTTAATAGAACTAGTTTTCCAGTGACTAAGGGACTCACTGAAAATTACTAAATTTTACAAGTTGGCAAGTAAAACAAAACAAGGAGAAAAATACATAAGGTAACGTTACAACTTTAGTCCTAATTTTAATTATAAGGTGAGACCAGTGGGCAGAAACTCTACATCATGCAAAATCTGACTGTTGTTAAATGTTTGAGTAGTATTTTTTTCAGGGAATTATGAGGTGTGTAGGTGTACTAATTTTCATCTTGGTTTTGTTCTGCTTGTGGGAGCAGTTGTTGACAGACCTGTATGTATCAATGTGAATGTAAACACCCTTTCAGAAGAATAGCATCTCTAAAGAAGAGACCCAAAATGAGCTGTTGCATACTCGGTTTGAAAAACTGGCATTTAATGTTAGAAAAGCTAGCTTCAATATGGAAAAAACTTGTACAAATGCACACTTTAGATTGGATAATGCTGGCTTTTTTGTACTATTCAAAGCTTGAAATCTAAAATGAAGAGGGATGCAAGAGTTCATTAATATCAATCCTTAGTTTTATTTTTATCACAGAAATTAGTTAACCAGATATAGCACTCTTCACCCTGCCACAGGGTTGGAGGCTGCTGTACACTATTCTTTGGAGAATAAAGGATTTCCATTGACTTCCAAAGTGACCAAACCATGCCACTCCTAAATTATAAAGTAACTAGTCTGAATGGAAAAGATTAAAGGGGAAGATTAAAGCACATCCCTTACAGGAAATACAACTTACATCATGAGGGTTAAATTCCTTTCTGGACTTCTAGAAAGTGTATATTCTGGAGACTTCACTAATCCATGGCTTAGAAATTCCTTACTCATTACTTTTCTCCTATGAAACTTCTGATACTTTTCAAACTTAGACTGTCTTTACTTTCTTTTATACTCTTATTGGAATGGTCCATTCTAATTCTTAGAACTTGCTTACGGACTTTCTATTACTGAATTGCAGGTATTCTTGCAAATAAGAAAAATGCTGCTTTCTCCAGTGTAGGGCAAGTTCGTGTTTAAAGTGTAAATATTGTGGCTTTTTCCGCTTACTGTTGGAGTGCAATAAATAACTTTAATCAATCATAAGTTGACTTAACTCTGCTTTTTATCTTCCTTTAAATGAGATTTTCTTCTTTTCACCTTTACTGTACTTCTAAACAGTGCAACTCTTCTCTTGCTGCCATGGTAGAACTAATGGTACCTCATCTTTCAGAGTAACTATCACATTGTTTAAGTAAAATCTGAGCTTAATGAGACTATAAAAGAAAACCAATCAATCTCCCCTCCTAGTCAAAGTTTTTGGTAGCAGAATAAAGAATTTAAGAGTTCTTGGTGATAGACATCTACTGCAATCCCTAAAACACATCTATTCTTTTTATTACACTGGGTACAAAATCCTAAAGAACACTTTAATACAGGACACAAATTTCCACTACATTATCAATTTTGGTCTTACATAAGGGATCACCTAGTCTCTTGTTCTTTCTGCATTAGGGTTAAAACCATGCTAGTAACTGTTATATAACCAGTGTGCCCTTAACTTGTGTGGACAGGAACACTCCTGTTGTGTTGCAAAACTGATCTAGACAAACCATGTAACCCCAAGCCCTCCTTCCCAACTGCCTTGGTCTGTCAGTTTAAGCCTGGAAGGACCAAAGCACCCTACTTCCACCCATCTTTGATGTGCATGTGCTGGGTGAAAACAGATGTTGGCTGATCAGAAGTCCATGGTCCACTCTTTGTTGTAGCGCATAAAACTCTTGAATGAGCTCCGGAAGGGCATCTGAGTGGGGTGCTGTGTTCCTCCATGTCCCCACTTTGGCTGACAGGGAGCTTGGGAAACCAATCCCCAAGAATTCCTTATGGCTGGCTAGACCCTCTGATTTCTACAACACTGTGGCAAATGAGAAATCTGGTGGCAGGCTTTTAATGAATCAAATATGAAAAAGTATAACCTCAACATAGTATTATATTTTAGATGCAGTTATGTACCCAAACTTCATGTTGGCTTTTTTGTAATGTAAATGTATAATAGCATTGAAAGTACTGTCAGAAGTTGGATAGGGACACTTTTTTTGAGGCAGCCTTGATACCTTTGCTACTGAGGAGGAAACTGAGGGTTTTGGACAATGGGAGGGTAAGCATCTCCTTCCCCTCACCTTTTTGGCGAGGGGAGATTGGCCATAAATTTACCTTAAAGTAAAGAGGATTCAAAAGCGTTTGTTCTCTTCAGCCTAGTAATTCTTTATTGCAGTGGTTCTCAACAGGGGTACATGTACTGTTGGGGGTATGCAGAGGTCTTCCAGGGGTATATCAACTCAGGAAAATGTTTGCTTAGTTTTACAACAGGCTACATAGAAAGCACAAGCAAAGTAAGTACAAACTAAAATTTCATATAGCCAGTGACTTGTTTATACTGCTGTGTATTTTTCAGTGTATAGTAGATTTATATTCCAACTGATTAATTGTATAATTACATGGTAAAAATGAGGAGAATGCAATTTTTCAATAATAGTGTGACACTTTTTTAAAAAAAAAATGTTTAATTCCTGATTTTGTGAGCATGTAGTTTTTAAGTCTGGTGTAACTTGGGGGATATACAAAACAAATCAAACTCCTCAAAGGGGTACAGTAGTCTGGAAAGGTTAAGAACCACTGCTTTATGGCTTGGAGCTGCCCTGCTACACCTCCCCCTACAACTTGCTGTATCCCACAATGGACAGTTACACTAGCTTGTTTATCTAAGGTCCAGCATTGAAATAGTTGATGCTGAATCCAAGTTCACTGTTAACTCCCCATCATAATGACTGGGAGAAGTTTCACACTTCCCAGCTGCTTGAGAATGTCTGCTGAGATAATTTCATCCATTTACATTCAGTACACTTCATGAAGGTTCTTTTCAACCATAAGGGCTAGACTTAACTTTTGAAAAAGCTTAAATTACAGGACACAATTATGCAGCAATTACATATGGGGCAATCATATGGCTATCTGCAGCTACATGAATGCATTATGCACAGGTTAAGCTACAGAGTCCCACATAACCTGTCTAAATAAAGAAATTCACCTGTAGTGATGTTAAACAAAGATACTCCAGCCAGATGCGTTAGCCAAAAATCAGACAAGATCTGGCAACCAAACATTTTACTCTAGCTTGCTAGGATTTAGTTGCTGATCTTTTTGTGAATTCTGGAGAAAGTGGATTGAAAATGATACTCTAGCTGTTCTCCTGTGGCTGTATTTTTCCACCCAGGTGCTCTAAGTGTTAATGGAAACTCTCCCTTGTTGGGATTGTTATGACAAATGTGGCTATTAGGCCCTTACTTTAATCCAGGTTCATTCATATAGAGAAACAGTCTTCAATTATTCTGTTCGTGGCTCTGGGTCCACCACAGCTATGGATACTGAAGTCACTTGAGGATATCTATGCACTTCCTTGCATACATAAAGTGCTACTTTAGATCACAGGGGCAGACCTCATGTTTACATCACACACCAAATTCCTTCCATATGGGTCGCATCATGATATATCCACCAATGCCATTTTTCTTTTGATAAAGTTTGATATAAGTTTTCCAGGTTTGGACACTTATCCATAAGGAAACTCTTGGTGCTAGTAACATTGTCACTCTTTCACAGTGATGCTAATTCCTTCAAAGTATAGTGGGGGGACACTCTTTTTTTTTTTTTTTTTTTCTTTAAATAATTGAAGTAATGCTTTGAGGCCTCAATCTGCATCCCTTAGGACTTCTTCTCTGCTAGGCAAAAACCAACACCAGCCCTGACTCAAAGTTAATATAAACTAAGGAGCGCAAACACATTATAAAATAGAAGCTAGCCTGACAAGAGAGGTGAGATTCCCGGCACTACAAAACAAGGAAATGCACAGCAGAAGTTGCCCAAAGAACCTTAGATCTTTCCCATTCCTGATGATTACAGCCCCATGTTTTTCCCAAATACAAAATAAAACAACTTATAAAACAAGATAAACTCACCCTGCAGCTGCAGTCCTGTCCCACAGGGCTGGGCCTGGCTCCCTACCCTGGAAGTTGAGATGTCACATGCAGGGTCACAGCACCACTCAAGTTTGGCCTGGCCCACTCCATTATGGGGGAGGGATTGTTGCCATGCCAAATATGAGAGTTGCATTGTGACCTGCAAAAAGCTATTACAAATTTTATAGGGCTCTGTGGCTGATCATGAATGCCAGCATATAAGATGGAGGCACTTTTAAAGGAGTTTTTGATACTGTGTGCAGCCTATCTTGGCCATCTTAATGTGTGGTGACTGACATGAGGAAAGATCCTAGTGATGACCAGGCAGGTTGAGGTATACACTAGAGCAGGGGTTCTCAGACTGGGGGTAGGGACCCCTCAGGGGGTCATGAGCTGTCAACCTCCACTCCAAATCCTGCTTTGCCTCCAGCATTTATAATGGTGTTAAATATATAAAAAGTGGGTTTTAATTTATAAGGGGGCTCGCACTCAGAGGCTTGCTATGTGAAAGGGGTCACCATAAAAAAGTTTGAGCCACTGCACTAGAGCTTAGTTTACCTATGCCTGCTAATACATTAATTTTACAGCTGCCTTGTCTTTTGGCTTTTAACTTCTTAGCTAACAGGTGCTAAGAACATACGTTTGTCTTCCCAGTGAAGACCAGACCATAGTGGATCTTTCAGAATCTTCACTAAGCTATTCTGTGCTCTAAAATGAGGAATAAGTGTCCCTTCTAAATCTTAGAATTGTTCACAACAGTAATATCGAAGCACTAGCTTGTGTCTTGCTAGAAGCATCTTGCTGGCTTTGTAGATGAGAGAACTACTGCATGGCTCACTTTACTGTTCAGTCTAAATTAGAAATGAGCAGAACTACTCCAAAGTTTCTCAATTGAGCTGTTGAGTCAGTCTCCAATTTCACTTAGAGTTGCTGTGTCTTTTCTTGGCTTACAGCAAGGCTCTTTGCCCTTAGGGGCCTGAAGGCCTGACCCTTATGTCCAGAGGACAAATAGTGGGCCACTTGTCATGTACTTTGTCCTCCACTCCTCACTAAAACTGCCTGCCTTTCTGCTGCTCCAAACCTATTGCTATAGCAGCACTTCTCTCAGAACAACTGCCTTCAGGTGGCTGCCTGTCTAATCTTTTTGCATGCTCCTTTTGTTTTGGTAGAGCATGAGGCAGAATTGTCGAAGGCTGGAGGGAAAGGCAGAGGCTCAGAACAACAGGATTGATATAAGTAAACACTGAAACTTATGGACCAGTATGGCTTTCTCTTGAAAATAAGTCTGTAGTTCTCAAACTTTTGTACTGGTGATGCCTTTCACATACCAAGCCTCTGATTGCAGACTCCCCCTTAAATATATTAAAGCGTTTTTAATTTATAACACCATTTATAAATGCTGGATGCAAAGCAGGATTTGGGGTGGAGGCTGACCGCTTGTGACAACCCCTCCCCCGAGGAGTCCCAACTCCCAGTTTGAGAACCCCTGATCTAAGTCCTTGTCTAGAAAAGAATTTAAAGCTGTTGTGACCATTTTGTTTTCTGCATGCTAGCCCTAAGCAGGATACTGTAGCTAATAGTCACACTTCCAGTAATCCAATCTTTAGAGAAGTCAGATTTAGAAGTTGTAACAAGTTTCAGTCTGTAAAAACTTAATTATGGAGTATGCTTGGCTTACTTGTCTCCACTTCCAAATTGCTAGGGATTTTTATTAAAAATTTTGGGCAACACTTCTGTAAGCAGGTAAACTTACTTTATTTCTAGCTCTTATGAACACATGACTTGGTGGATGACATACAAAATGCTGAGAACCCTTGAACTGTAAACTCCTACTTCTTTCCTGATCTAGAAACTTTTTTATTTAAAAATCTTAAACTTACATATTTGTACTTTTGGTTAAAAACAAATCCTAGATTCTCCCAAATCTATATGTGCTTGGTAAATGTGATAGGTTATAGAAGCTAAACCTTAAAAGAGAAAACACCTCCTTGTACTTCTAACTTGGCTTTAGAATGACTAGCCTTTTTATATTTAATAAAAAAAGAGAGAGAAAGCTGGGTGAAGGCTTCACCCAGCTATCATACACTTGCTAATCCCTGGCTAGTGCCAAAGTGCTATCCCTGTGTGTTGCTTAGGAAACAAAAGTGGTGGGGATCTTAGTATTTGGATTTTGCCTACAGCTCTTTCCAGTGTTATGGAGATGGAGGGAATGTTTAAACTTCCTCCAGCTAGTTGGTGTCCAGCTGATGGGCAGTGCTAGGGGAATTCATATAGGTAGTACCAGTCAAGCTAATGGAAAGTTAAGACTATCCTTGACTTGTCCACTTGAGAAGATTCCAGATGTCATCTCTATATTGTGAAACTCCTGTGGCTAAGTAATGAGTGGTCAGCTTCAAGTCTGTCTTCCTGTCTCTGGCGGTTTACCTTAAACTTAGCATAGCCTCTTGTACATAGCTAGAGTAGTAAGTGTCTCCTCAAGTTGATGGCTCTAAAGGTAAGAACACTCTTGTCTAACCTTACTAGGGTATAGGTAGCATAACTCAATACCCCTTTTTTGTCTAGAACAGGCTAACTCTATGCTGCAGGACCACTCTAGAGTAGTTGCAGTCTTCAGTCATTTGTAGGTAATCATCTAATAGGCAGTTTTAGTTAAAGGGCTATTTGATTCTCTTGTAAATACTGAAGGACTCCATATCATGTGATTCTTTGCTTGTTGCTCAGCCCTGAGATTAGGGTCCTATTGTTTTAGAGGATTTACAGAAATGTAAGCTTTTGGGGAAGACAGATGATTACTATCTAATCCGACAAGACAGTCGGTGCGAGGTCAAGTGTCTGATCCTGGAATAGAACCCAGGTCTTCTGAGTATCTGTCCATGCCCTATCCACTAAACCATGCTGGAGTAGTGGAGGTGGTAAGAGAATACCATTGTTTCACAACAGGGTCTGATAATTTTTTTGGTCTCCCATTGCTCAGGCTGGAATACTAACTTCAAAGCATAATGACATTTAAAATGTCAAGAACTTTCTTACTGCTTATCCATTCAGCAGATGAAATGGAGGTGAGATGGCAATACAACCCATAAAGGTGGGGGATCTGGGGATACTGCAAGGAAAGAAATGCAGAGAGAAGGTAGACAGAGGAGGAGAGTGGGGAGAAATAGTGGTGCATCTGTTTAAACATGACGTTTGGAAGGCTGTAATCTTTAAATGAATGCTTGGGTTCTACTGAAGTTGATGATGGCATTTTCCCCCTCAGTGGTCAGGAATATCTTCTGGGCAAGTGGATTGTTCAAATGGTGGTGTGAAGAGTATGACTAAGCTAAATGTCCATTCAACTTAAAATATTGCAGTATAAATACTGTCTGGTTCTTTGCAAGTTATTAACTGTAGTTTAGGCCAGTGGTTCTCAACGAGATTACCTCTGGCAGCACAGAGCGGTCTTCCATGGGGTACATCAACTCAGGAAGACTTGCCTACTTTTACAACAGGCTACATAAAAAGCACTAGTGAAGTCAGTACAAACTAAAATTTCAGACACAAATGACCTGTTAATACTGCTCTATATACTGTACACTGCAATGTAAGTACAATATTTATATTCTAAATGATTACATGGTAAAAAATGAGTAAGCAATTTTCAGTAATAGTATGCTGTTGTACTTCTGTATTTTTTGTCTGACTTTGTAAAGCAAGTAGTTCTTAAGTGAGTCATAACTTGGGGGTCCACAAGAGAAATCAATTTCCTGAAAGGGGTACAGTAGTCTGGAAAGGTTGAGAGCCACTGGTTTAGGCTGCTATAATACATCATGGCAATATGAAGCAAACTGTATGTGATCACTTAAATTTGGTATCTTGATGATGAACAATTTTCTCATAAGTAAGTGTTCCAGATTTTAACTTCAAGTTATGCTGTTTGCTGTAGTGATCAACTTTAGTACAAATTTCCTTACACCAGCATCAGATCTGTATAGCTGAGAAATGTTAATGTTTTAAACAGTTGAGAAAGATGTTTGTTAATGAGTATAATTGTCATAAGGTCTCTCAATTCTATTTCCCTACACTGTTACATAGTCTCATGAAAAGTAGTCAAATGACTTACAAAAACAGTCTCAAATGGCACCTCCATGTGTCTGGAAAAGAGTATTTTAACGTATCTCCCTGCCAGAGTATAGGGATGACCAATGTACAGCTCCAGATGTACCAGAGATGAGCAGGATGTCTTTCCATGTCTTTCTATGCTATCAAACATTTAATCACATAAATAGATATTTGAAAATCACTGACAAATGTGGCCCAAACTATAGTTCAGGGGTGGCTTAATGCCACTGCCCTATAACCGTCATGATTATAGGTTTTAAAATAGGGAGTTGTCAGTGTAGACTTTTTTTTTTTCTTCAGGAGACGACAATGCTACTCTTCAGTACAATGCATGTCTCCTACAGAAGCTTTGATCTCTTTTAGTGTTACACTGCCCTATTTGTCTTGAGTTATGACTGACTTATATTTGGATCAATAGACTTAGGCTGCTAGTATTAATGAAATAGAATCTCATTTCTCTTGAAGTTGAAGCTTGTTTAAACCAATAGAATGGTATCTTAGATTTTTTGCCAAAGGGAGGAATCTCAGAACTCAAGGCTTTAACTTTCTTGGTTGGTTGTAAGTGGCAGCTGTCTGGTATTCAGACTTCAGTATAGTAATATTGGCATCAATACTGAAGTATTAAATCAATACCTTTTTTAAAATTTACAAGGTGTAGTTAACTTAGTTTCTCAGGTTTGAATCCTTAATATTGCTGGTTTAAAAAGTACAAATGCCTTAGCAGTATTGATTCCACATTCCATATTTGTCATTCTGGTGGCTGGGATCTTTAGCTAATAAATGGTCAGTTCTGACCTGATACACTTAGGTGACAAGGGTCAGAGTAAAGAGTTCTTAGTTGATTAGTTCTAGGCAGCTCCACAGAGTAATGTCACATTGGACACCTTTTTGGAGCATGAAAATCTCTGTTCTGGTTTGCCAGTAGCAAACTTTCTCTGCCTAAACTAAAGGCAATGTGAGTGGAATGGAATAGATAATGATTTGCTGTCATCTTTAGCTCTTACTCAGCCAAGACTATCAAATGCTCTTGTCTTCATTAAGACACTGATAATACAATTGCTTACATTTCAGTGATGGCTGTTAGCAAATCATTGAGTTGCACACTACACTGTTAGCCTTCCTTCTGAGGCTTAAAGGCAAACTTCAGCCAGTTTAAAAAAAAAATCCATTAAGATTTGACTGACAATGTTCAATGTTTTAGCAACAAGGGTGTAATTGAGCAAACTTTAGAAGGCACATTCTGTTTTGGTACTGAGTAGGTACATTGTACTGATCCAAAAAAGGAGGTGGAATCAAACTTTTTACTCTTTTTAATTTAGAAAAGACAAGTCAGTCCCCAGCTTTTCATTCTTCTGCTGTGACCAGGTATTTTGGTGTACATGCTTGCTTGAGTTGGCTCTCAGATCTGAGAGCCAACTGTTAATAATAATCTTTACTGACTTTTTGCTAGTTGACTCAGCCTTAGTACAGTTAGTACTAGGATAATAAATCCTTACTTGTGAGAATTTATGCTATTTAGAAACATGAATATACTGACAATTGTGACAGTAATGTATTTGACTTGAGTGCACAAAGGAGAATAAGGTCTAGTTAAAACCAATCCTATTTCTGTTACATGACAAAACATTACATGAGTACTGCAAATGTAAAGAACATACTTCAAACACTGAATCTTCCATTCCAACATGTGAGTGTTTACTTTTATTTAAATAAAGTATACTATACAAAATAGTAAAGACTGAATAGTAATCTTATTTCCTGACCGTAATGGTAGCAAATTGCTATTTCTTTGAAATTGTATTTACACCAAAGTATATGGACTGAGTAACTCAAGTTCTTCAAATATCCAATTAAAATTTGTGGTATATAAATACTAACATAATATCTTGTCTTTGCAGTGACTATTTATTCAAGCTACTTCTGATTGGAGACTCTGGTGTTGGGAAGTCTTGCCTTCTACTTAGGTTTGCAGTAAGTTCAGTTATGCTTTCAAAGCTATTTTGTCAATGATATAAAGTTTTATTCAAGCAGTTGTAAGTGAGGTGCCTCCATTTGAGGGGACTGATACTTGACTTTCCGGGAGTTGGTATGCCAAGGGAAGATGGGTGGGTACAAGAGGGTACTTTGCTTATTCTCTTCCCATATTTTACTGATACAGCTAATTGGATTGTTCTGTCACAATGACTTATGAATGGCTAAGAACTGGTGATTCCCCATTTCTTAATTAATGAGACCAGGAAAAACTTTCAAAAGTTGACTTGGGTACCTAAGTCCCATTGACTTTTAATGAAATCTAGGCTCCCAAATCTGTCAGTAGGACTTAGTTCCATTTTTGAAAGTGACTTGAGTACCTATGAGGAAAATTTTCAAAAGCTCCTATTTATATGCTGGTAGTGTTGAAGGGGCCTTGTTCAAGGGCCCATTGTGTTAGGCACTGTTCAAACAGACCCCATCCCAATTAACATAATGTAGAAGTAGAATGTAGGCATTTTATGAATGTTTCTTCACCATAGGTATCTGATATTCCTACAGAGAGATTTAAGATTTCATTGGTTTGTAATCAGTAATTTATTCTTTTCTCTGGTTCTAGGATGACACATACACAGAAAGCTACATCAGCACAATTGGTGTGGATTTTAAAATCCGGACTATAGAGTTAGATGGGAAAACTATCAAACTTCAAATAGTAAGTGTGTCTTAACTCAGATAATATTCAGAGGCTATTAATAGTAATCTTGTAAATTCTGACTAATCCATAACTTTATAGATCTGGCACAGGGCACATTTTTCTGTATGCCCAGTAAAATATTGGGCAGATTTGCTTGTCAAATGTTTCAATAAGCAAGTACGAACTACTGTTTTTGAAAACCAAGTTGCATAGTTATTAACATGTTGTAAGCAAGCATTTCCTTGAGAATCAAAAGTAGTACCTCAATCTTAAGATTTCTCACGCGAATATCTCGCTTAGCTCTTGATAGGATTGTCTACCTGCACTTATTACAATGCTTGTAGATAGTTTTATAGGATGCACAGAGGTGTGTCTTCGTCTAAGCTGAAAGATTAAACAGCATCTCAGAGTTGCAAATTGCTTAGATTATGAACAAAAATGAAGCATAAGGAAAACACTTGGGCTAAATCCAGTATCAAGATGGTTAATGAATAGTGGAGGACACCTGTCATTTAACAAATGCAGGTTCAGATACAGATCTTTTAAGACACAAATAGCCTGAAAATCTACCTTGTGTTGTAAGGAACTGCTTTATAGTAACTCTTTGCTCTTTGTGCAAATGGCTGTAACTTTAAACTATTGAATATAAACTGCCCAGTACATACACATTCTTTGCTGGTACTCTTAAATGCAGGAACCTCAACTTGGTTAGTGTTTGGGTAACTGATCCTTAGTCTTTAGTATACAACTAGGCCTCATAGTGAAAGATGTGAACTGGTAAGTTCAACCTGAACACTTGAGGAAGGTAAACACTCTTAACCTGCATTGCTCAAATTCTTAATACTAAATTTATTTCTGCTAGCAAGAATGTTCAGATTAACCTTACACCTTGAGTTAGCTGAAACACCAACTTGGGGATGTAGTATTAACACTTAGCCTTTACAGGCTTTATCTTTAGATGTCAAAGCCCTTTAAAACTGGGAAACTAACAGTGACCCACATCTGTATAGTGGAGTTAATGTGTAATTTACCAAAGTCAAGTAATAAGTAGGTAGACCTCAGTACCTTCTGTTGCCAATGGATGTCTACCAAAATAGAACTATCACAAGTTGCTATATAGTAGTAGCAGACTAAATATGCTTTTGTGTAAAAAGCATTCTTTACTTGGCCATTTTTGCTCTTAGTGCCTCTTTGAAGTGTGTTCGGGCTTTGGAGGGGGAAAAAAAAAGCTTGCCTAGGAAGAGCAGAAACTGCAGAGTAGATTGAGGGAACTGCTATCCACCCCTTCTTGGTGGGAAAGACAAGGAGAAGAATGGCTCAGATATTACTGATTCTTCAGGAGAAGAGGGGAAGGAAAGCAGTGGCCCATGAACTGTATCTCTGTAGAGAGACAGGTGCAGAGGGAGGAGCTGGGCGCTCCAGAATCTACATTTGCTGGGTGCCTGAGGGTGTCCTCAGTATGTGAGCTGCATAAAGAAGGGGTGGGAATTTTTGGCAGGGTGTAGAAGTGAAGGTGTAACAGTGAATTAACTATACCGCTGGTATATACATCTTTCACGTGGCCTAATAGGCTTAGTCTTTGTGTGAGGTGGTATTAAACACTCTTAGACCCCTGCCTTATATCAAGCAATGTGTGTAAATTACACTTCTTAATTCTGCCAAACTGCAGCTTCTCCACTCTGACTTACACTTCGCCATAGTTACTTAATCTAGCTCAGGTGAAACCGTATTACGCTCTGCTTAGAACTGAAGGTTCTGGATGTTCTTCAAGGACAGTTCAGTGCAGATGTAGCAGCCTGTCTCAATTGCATTTTGCCCCATTGGCATATAGAACATGCTTTGTACTAGCCACTTGAGTAAAATGTGAAGAATTTTATCTTTTAAATCCCTGAATGGTCTTTAGCTGCCTACCAGGAAACATGACTTTTTCTCCTGTGTGTTTGCAACACTTACAAGCTGCTTTGATTTTTGGTTCCTAGAATAGACCCAGTTTTCAATAGAAAGCTCTTGCCTACAAAACTTGTTCAGTTTAGGACAGGTCAAGGATGACCTGTCTAGCAAGGTATTTAATGGCTACCATAACACGGAGTGCATGGGTAGGGCTAATAAATGGTGGTAACTAATTATTTTGGGTGACTTAAGTATTCTGTGTAATGTAAAGTGCCCAGATTCTATAGGGATAGGAGCCAAAAATACCTAAACTAATATAGTTGGGTTTGGAATAAGCATTAGCAATAGTCCAGGGTTTGAAATGCATGGACTACCTACAGCATACTTTCCTTGCACTACACTCTCTGCTCTCAAGAATGCCAATAGATAGGGGACAGTGACTTCGCAATCTGAATTAATGTAATTGCACTGAGCTATAGTACTCTGCAATAAAGGAGATATTACTACTATGACATGGCACTCTTAATATTGATCTTAAACTTTGAACCAAAGTATTGCATTAGTACTGAAAATATTATGGGGAAAAAGCTTAAATCTAGAAGCAGCTCTTCTAGTGAGAGTAGGAGCCTGCTGGAAACTCATTCTAGCCACTTAAGGTCAGAAGTTGTCTATAACACTTCACGCATTCTTTAAAATAGAACTACTATTGTAGGTGGTGGTTTCATAATTTAACTTTTCCCATGCTAAATATACAAATCTATTGTAGATGGCTTGCTAAAGTTAGTGACTAATATACTTAGACAAATGGATTTGCTTCTATGAAAACCCTTCTGAGAGAACCAAAAGCTACAATTGTTAAGCTCATCTATACTAGTAAAACTTGCTGGAAAGGGACCAATCTTATCCCTGCACTGAGGGGTGCAAGGGCTTACACTTCCCTTTCTTGGGGGCTGGTGCATCCTTCTGTGCAGTTTAGGTCCAGTCTTGCCTTATTGGGGTGCAGGATTGTCTTGGTCCTGTCCCCTCCTTCTCCTGTCCTGATTCTCTTCTCTCCTGCTCCTTCCCAGGAGCAGTTCTGGAGCTGGGGCTGCCCTAGGTGGGTGTGCCCCCTAAATCAAGGCTATTACCGGGGGGTTATGGTTGTCTATGGGAGGGCTGCTCTTCACCAGCCTAGGTGACACTTAAGCATTGTAGCAGAACAATAAATCTAGCCCAAGGGATGTCAGTAATAGCTGATACAGTTGAATCAGACATTTTTGACAACGGTTTCTGAAATGATGCTAAACATAGCTTATTTTTTGGGTATACCTGCAGTTCAGCTGCACTTCTGATGAAACAGTTGGCAATGGTTGTCTCTGCTAATGTCGACAAGGATTTAGTGAAGTAGTTTAACATGACTTCAGCTGCCTTCAGTAGCATGCCCTTGACCTATTATGATAGAAATTGGCTTGAAACTAGTTTCTACCTGCTTTCCAGCCTTGCCAATGCCTCAAAGGCAATCAGTTTTAACACTTGCATATCTTACATCTGGGAAACAAAAGGCTTGACAAGCCATTTTTGAGTGGGCTGGGATAGGTGTGAGGTACTGCTGCAACTGATCTGTGGCCCTAAAGTTGGATTCCAGTTGAAGGTGATTGCCTTAATATTCTTCACAGCATTGTGTTGGCCTTGGGTGGTGGTTCTTTTGGCTAGCCTACTTTCATTCAGTTTCTTAGGAGGAAAGAGGATGCCCGTTAGTATTATCAGACTGTAGGAAGATGAAAGTTTTTTCCATCTACTTGTTATGGACTTGCAAGGATCATTTTAGAGGCTTGTTCTGCTGCAGTAATCTTTCTCATATGGGGGAGGCTGCTTCATTGCACTGAAGTTCTAAAATGTGAGACAGGACTGGTGCTCAGTGAACAGTTATTGTGCAGGCTGTCTTGTAAAGCAGTGGTAAGATGACTGACTTGTCTTCTCTGAGAGTGTTCATTGTTAAGGGATGTTTCTACTCCAACTGATTGTATGTAATCAGGGAACTTCAGATGTCCAGCCATTAGATAGTCTTTTAACTGGATTGTAAAAATAAAACTTTAGTCTCTCTGGTACAGTTACACCTTTTTTGTTTAGACCTCTAACAGTCTTAATTATCACACTTTGCAGTGGGACACAGCAGGCCAAGAGAGATTTCGAACGATCACCTCCAGTTATTACAGAGGAGCCCATGGCATCATAGTTGTGTATGATGTTACAGACCAGGTAAGGTCTAAATTAGACACTCATGTAGTACTTTATACCTTGAGAAACAACTTAGGCCAACTTATACAAAGTCAGTTCTTTCAGATGTAGATTTATTTGGCTCTTGAATTATGCTCAGACACCTTATAGGCTATGAATTGGTATTTCTGAATGCTAAAAATCTGGTCATACTTGCTGAATATTTTTAACTGATCAGTTTTCTCCAGACTTGCACCAATATTACACAAACTTAAGTTAGACACAGCTTCAAACTTCTTAGTTCTGCCAGACTTAGTTTTATGGCTGATTCCTCTGGGCTTCAAGTTGGGGGAGTGGTGTCAGGTGGGGATGGGAAAAACTTTCAACAAAACTTGACAGGCAGCTGAGACATGGACATGTTAAAATGTACTGGTATTGGCAGCAGGAACAACACTAGCATGAAAGGGTTAAAATGACTTCTACTTTAAGTTAACTGAAGGAAAACTCCTACTTTCCAAGGGCAAATGCTCCTGCTTTATTCCATATGTACTTAAGCTTTGTGTGGCCTAGAGTCAGAATTGCTGTAGTGGGATTTACTATCAGATACTCCCAGGGTGAGAGCTGTCATACTGTTTTATATTCCTTCTGAAATGAAAGCTAGTTGAGAATCTTCAGTGACATGGGATTTATTTTTCTCCTAAATGAATAGGAAACATCTTAACATCAGCAAATTTACTTCCATCACGCATGCATTATCTTGGCGAACTATTATAATAGGCTTTCCTGAAGGCTTCTTTTCTTGTAGATTTGATGAGGGCATCTAACACTATGAAAACAAACTTCTGTAATACGCTTGTTGCCCTCCTAGTTAACTCATGAATTCAAGTTACTGCTCACTGATGCATTTTGCAGAATGGATGGTTCCAGTGGCATGGCTTGTAGGGATTTTTGTTGGGAAGACAGCTGAAGATGGATTAGGGCCCCTGGAGCCCAGTTAACTGAACAGAATACAATTGGCTGACCACTCCTCAGTACAGAGTACAAAACTGCTTTCTCTGAAGCTTGCCCTAAAAGAACTCAAAACTCACTTGTCAATGTGTTTGACTTTTTAGTAGTCCAGTGTCTGCTTTTGTTTTACAAAGGTGAAAAAGCATCCTTTCCTTTAGCTTACACTTGTATGAGATGGTACTTGGCATATGGCCAGTTTTACTTATGTACTGCTTTGACAGCTCAGACATGTTTCCCAGTTATTTGGAGTCCAGGCTCCTCTGCAGGGACAGTGGAGGACCTGGGGCAGGAAGCTCTCATTGGTCCAATACATACCCTGGAGGAAACATTTGTGGATGGGCGTACTAGAGACTTCCATAATGCTAGGGATAGACAATCAGAAGCCCTGGGTCTTTTTAGAGCTGAGGGAAGCAGTAGGGCCAGGTCAGAGGAACCAGCATACACTAGTGCAGGATTGGAGAACATAGGATACTCCTGAGGAAATTTTGCACCAAATTTTATTTTTCAATAAATGTGGAGGTTCCAGTGTGGCAGTGGGGAACACAGGCCACTGGTCGCACAGAGGTGGGAGATCACCCTGCAGTCTCCCCCCACCCCAGGGACACTGATTCAGCAGTGAGGCTGCACCAACCCTGACAGTGCAAAGGCTGGACCTGCCCCAGAAAATCCCCCCCCCCCCCCGTGCTAAGCACACCAGGTGTGGGTGGGCAGACTCAACCTGGCAGGATCTCTGTGTGTATCTCTGTGTGGGGCCATCTAGGTGCAGGGTGCTTGTGGGGTGGGGTGGTCCGGTCCAGGTGCATTGGGGCTGGGTGCAGGGGGTGAGGCTTGTGGGAGGGCCTCAGCAGGGATCTGGATGCAGGAGGGTTGGGGCTTGACAGGGAAGACAGGTGCAAGGGGCTTGGTGGGGGTGTCTGGGTGTGGAGAGTCCAGATGCATGGTGGTTGGGCTGATGGGGGAGCAGCACCCTGCTGTGACCCTGCCCCATGGCTGGGGAGCAATGGCAGCTGGAAGTAGGGGGCAGGTGTGGAACTGGGGGTGGGTCTGACCCAGTCACTCCATGCAGAGGAAGTGTGCTCCTCACCCAGGTGGGACTTGCAGCTGAGCTTGGTGTAGGATAGGAACCACTGGGTGGGGCTGAGGAGAGCCAGGTGCAGGGGACTCCGGATGCAATGAGTGAGGCTTGGGGGGGGGGGGGGGGGGAGGGGGGCGGCACGAGACTTGGCAGGAACATCTGGGTATAGATGCATGGGGTTGGGCAGATAAGGTGCATCTGGCCCAGCACGAGCTGGGGTGTCCACAGTCCCATTGCCCTCTCTTCCCCCAGCAGTGATTTTCCTCTCTGGGTGATTGAAATGCCATGCCGTGCTGCTGGGGAGGGGCATGTGGCTGCTCTTGCAGCTTCCTGTTCCTTCCCCGTCAGGCATTTTTCTGCAGTGGATACAAGTTCTGTGCATGTGGAGTGGCACAGAATTCCCCCAGGAGGAACAGCCACACTGGCTCAGACCAGTGGTCCTTCTAGATCCTATACAGTCTTCTGACCATGGCCAGATGTTTCAGAGGGATTGGACAGAATAGGGCAACTTTGAGTGGTCCAGTCCCAGCTTCTGGCAGTTGGAGGCTCAGGGAAACTCAGTGTGGGGTTACATTCCCTGGCCATCTTGGCTAATAGCCATTGGTGGACCTTTTCCTCCATGAGATTATCAAATCCTTTTTTGAACCCAGTTTTACTTTTGGCAATCACAACCTCCTACGGCAATGAATTCCAAAAGTTGACTGTTGTGTGAAGTTCTTTCAGTTAGGTGCTAGGGGTCATCAGATGACCGCTAATTGTTGTGTAGGGATAAATAACTTTCTCCATAGCACTTATGATTTTATAAACCTGTCACAGTCCCCCTTACTTATCTCTTTTCTAAGCTGAAGAGTCCCAGTCTTTAATCTCGACTCATATGGAAGCTGTTCCATACCCCTAATAACTTCTGTTGCCTTTCTCTGCAGCTTTTCCAAGTCTAGTATCCTTGGCACAGGGTGACCAGAACTGCACACAGTATTCAAAGTGTGGGCATACTGTGGATTTATGGCAGCGTTATATTTTCTGTCTTATTTTCTATCCATTCCCTAATTGTTCCTAACATTCTGTTCACTCTTGACATTGAGTGGATGTTTTCAGGGAATTATCCATGCTGACCGCACAGTCTGAGTGGTAACAGCTAAATTAGACCCCTTTATTTTGTATGTGCAGTCAGCAATATTTTTTCCAATGTGCATTACTTTGCACTTATTAACATTGAATTTCATCTGTCATTTCGTCACCCCATGCAGGCTGCTTTGGACTTTACTATCAAGTAATTTTGTATTGCTTGCAAATTTTGCACCCTCACTGTTCACCCCTTTTCCAGATCACTTAAGAATATGCTGAGCAGCCCAGGTGTCAGTTCAGACTTCTGGTGGGAGGGGACCATGCTATTACCTCTGCCCCTTGTGAAAACTGACCACTTGTTCTTATCCCTTTCCTATCTTTTAACCAATTACTGATCCTTTTTAAGCAAACTTAAGTGGTCCTGGATAAGACTTGCCTTTGCTGAGGGACCTCATCATAGACTTTCTGAAAGTCCAAGTACACTATATATTGGCTCCTACCATTTGGAGAGACGTGTTTCTATGCTAGCATTTTTGCTTAACATCAAGGAGATAAATACATGCAAAGCATCTGAAATACAAACTATCACTGGATATGCAGATGATGCAATTTATAATAGTGCACTTGTGAAGGCTGTCTCCAATTTCTGAATAATGAATGGTACTGTAATGGCACTGGTTTCTTGGAGAGGAATACTTAAAGTAATCTCTTATCTTCTAGGAGTCCTTCAATAATGTAAAACAGTGGCTGCAAGAAATAGACCGTTATGCCAGTGAAAATGTTAACAAGTTGTTGGTAGGGAACAAATGTGACCTGACCACAAAGAAAGTAGTAGACTATACAACAGCAAAGGTATGTCAACTGGCTTATTAATGATCCAGTCAAATAAATATTACCAAAACTGAACCTACTTGAATGCATCCTAATTAAGTAAATAACTCACTTCTGTTAGTCCTCAAATGTGCTGATGCTAGAAAATGCAAATCCTGGTGTGTCCCTCAAGTGTTATGAAGTGCACATGATCTAATTTAAGGGTTGTGCTGGTGAGGGAGGGATGATGGTTTGAACCAGTAGTCGTTTTCCTGAACATTCATAAATCCATTTTTAATTTAAAGTAACTCGGGTGAATCCTGAGCTTTCTAGTAGCAAGTATTAAGACTTACTCTTTGCTATTTCTCAATTCACAGGAATTTGCAGATTCCCTTGGAATTCCATTTTTGGAAACCAGTGCAAAGAATGCAACAAATGTAGAACAGTCTTTCATGACCATGGCTGCAGAGATTAAAAAACGAATGGGTCCTGGAGCTACAGCTGGTGGTGCAGAAAAGTCCAATGTTAAAATTCAGAGCACTCCAGTCAAGCAGTCTAGTGGAGGTTGCTGCTAAAATTTGCCTCCCCCTTTTGTCTCACAACAATGAATTTTGCAATCTGAACCCAAGTGAAAAAAATTGCCTGAATTGTACTGTATGTAGCTGCACTACAACAGATTCTTACCGTCTCCACAAAGGTCAGAGATTGTAAATGGTCAATGCTGACTTTTTTTTATTCCCTTGACTCAAGACAGCTGACTTCATTTTCAGAACTGTTTTAAACCTTTGTGTACTGGTTTATAAATGTGTGTAATCCTTGTTGCTTTTCCTGATACCAGACTGTTTCCCGTGGTTGGTTAGAATATATTTTTTGTTTTGATGTTTATATTGGCATGTTTTGATGTTGGGTTTAGTCTTCTGAAGATGAAGTTCAGCCATTTTGTATCAAACAGCACAACAGTGTCTGTCACTTTCCATGCATAAAGTTTAGTAAGATGTTATATGTAAGATCTGATTTGCTAGTTCTTTCTTGTAGAGTTATAAATGGAAAGATTACACTATCTGATTAATAGTTTCTTCATACTCTGCATATAATTTGTGGCTGCAGAATATTGTAATTTGTTGCACAATATGTAACTAACAACCGAAGAAATGTTTAATAAATATTGTACTTATTGGAAGTAATATCAAACTGTATGGTGATAAATATTGTCTTAATTCTTATGGCTAAGGGGGAAATTAGGCTTGCATTGTGCCCAAAATGTATCATGTGCAGTAATGGCACTTTAGACCCTCTAGTAGACCAAACACCCTTCCCCAAAAATGTAACTAGGAAGTATGGCCTAAAAGACTAAGTTGTCCTAGTCCTTCAGGCATATATACTGTACTTGAAAGACAATTTAAGAGACTAATGTTCATGGAAGCATAATGCATTCTGAATGTACAGTATTTTTTCCCCATCTTAGTCTATGAACTTTAATTTATTTCTGAAGGACTTCCTTTAGAAATTCTTGTCTACTTTGCTCTGTAGTAGAGGTGGAAAACATTTTTCCTAACATGTGAATGACTTAAAACTAACAACTCAAAGTGATGTAACTCTGCCAGTATGTCATGTCTTTCTATATACTGTTACTTCCATATTCTTTTAATCAAATACTGTTTTGACTTTATTTAATAAACATAGTGCAACAACTTAGTTATTATTCAGTTCTGCACAGGGCATCAGTAGGATGAAACTGAAGTGATACTAAAACAGTTGAAAGGTCAGTAAGAAGTCACCAAGAAATTGTACCTTAAAATAAAGGAACTGATTAAAGACTTCAAAATTAAGTAGCAGCAAAGTAGCTGAGTCAATTAAAACCAAATGCACATGTGATCTGATCTTTGTACAGAAGAACTAATCAAATCATTAGCTTCCTGTGTCAGGCACTAGCCTGGAACACTTCCTATAAAGGTAAAATTGTTCAGCTTTATCTAAACTGCAATTTTCAATTTACTTTGTAAATATCTCATGTTTAAAATGACCATGCGG
The DNA here is from genome assembly GCF_015237465.2 of Chelonia mydas. NCBI lineage: Eukaryota > Metazoa > Chordata > Testudines > Cheloniidae > Chelonia > Chelonia mydas. The sequence continues at coordinate 187,770,981 of NC_057851.1, forward strand.
ACATTCATTCCCTCCTGGGTAAAAATACACTCACTTGTGATTGCAAAATATAACTTGGGTATGTTGTGAGATGCAAATGAGAAAACAAATTGGTGCAAATCTGCTTTTGAATATGGGAAACAAATTCTGGGGGAGCAGCTCTTTACAAAAATTATTATAAACTTTTTTGTGTCCATTTAACAGGAAATCCTAATACATGGTACCAAAATAAGTGAGTATTGTCATATGACTGAAATGAATTGAACTTCTTTCCACCTGAGAAACTGTCAAGGTGGTATACTTTTGTATTATAGATACATGCTTGTTGGATCAATTCAGACTAATGTAAGGTGACATGCTCTTTTATAAGCAGGAGTGGTGGTATTTGGGTGTTGCTCACTGCTAATGAAATCAGGAAATGGGCAGTATATTCTGAAAGAGGGTGTTTGCTGAAGGGGAAAGAAACACTTTCAAATGAGACTGCCACACAAGTGAATTCATTTATTTCTAAATGTCAAGCTGCCTGCTAAATGCAACCCAAAACCCTACTGTTCATATATAGTAATAAAAATCTTGCAAAACCAACTTGGGCTACACCATTAAGTCTTATTTGGTGTTTTGCTAAATCATGCTGCAGTGAACTTTGTCTTCATGTAGTGGTGCATCTGTGCATGCTACCGTTTTAAGGAAAGGGCTGACTATGGAGCTATCTGGGGCTGAGAGAATAGTGAGGAGTGAAGAACAGTAGAATCTCAGTTCAAATGGTAGGAGTCAGCCATTGCTTAGCAGCAGAAGTAGGAAGCAAGCTTCCTCAAAACCAAAGCTACAACTATCCCCTACATCACAGGCCCACTGTACTGATTTGTTTTCTAAAATGTGTGGTTAAACTGATTCTAACACCATATAAACTTTACATTCTCATACTGCTTACTACTCCCCTCTTGGAATGCTGGAAGGGATGGAATTCTAATCCCACCACTATCAGATCCAGCTGAATTAGTTTCCTAACTAGACAAATAGCCTTTTAAATAACACAAGAAATCTGAAAGTCTTTATTATGGGATACAGTTTTGGTGGGAGAAGCTGCCTAATGATAAACAGACATGCCTAGATGTTGGACTGTTGAATTTGACTATTTTTGTAGGCTTTTGGCAGGGGGTACATCACATTAACAGATATTTGCTGGCTTCTGACCACCTGACTCATAAATTGAGAAGGTTTTGGAGGCAGGTAGCATCACTGCAATGATCCACAAGCAAGAGGGCAACTCTTGTACCATGGAGGACTGACAAGAAATGAGGGACATGGGCTAAGGCCCTCCTCACAAAAGCAGTGCAAATATGAGGTGTCAGTGGGATGGAGGGAGATGGAATGTTCCAAATGAGTCTGACCTCCCTCCACATTGTGGGAGGAAATGATTAGGTCTCAAGTCTTATCAAACATTGCAATAACTGCTCCACTGACTTTCTGGAAAATGATTTTGAGACAGGAACATAAGAGCTGAGGTTGCAGAGATGAAATTCCTTCTCGTTTCCCCACCCTTAAAGTATGTGTCATAGGCAGCCCTTCTCTTCTGCTTCTGTAGCAGAGATCTGAAACAGGTTCTTCCTTAAACCTTAGAGTTGAGTTGTCCCATAAAATGGGACTCTGTTAAAGCCTGTAGCTACTGTCTCAGCAAATCTGAGAATGAAATAATTGATTGGCCTTGTCAGTAACCAACTGTTTTTTCAAAGGGCAGGCAGTAGATTTTTAGGCTGTGGATAACTGTTAAGCAGGAAGTAATTCAGTCTTCCAAAATCATATATAGGAGGTCAGAGTGGAGACTTCTTGGTGGTCTCTACGTTTTGTAGGTAGAGGATTTGCCCCCTTGTGCTTGTCTTTTTTGCAGAGAAGTTTCCCTCTTCCTACTAGAAGCTAGTCTGCCTCTTGGTGCCACACCTTCTGCACCTATTTGTAGAAATCTAGGGCTGCAAGTGACTTACAAGTTTAAATGTTCAGCAGTTGTGTCTTCTTGTTTCATTTCCATTCTGAGCTTCAGAGCTACTTAGGTATAGCTTGTTTCTCTGTCCTTCTCTACTAGTGTTTACCCCTACACCTCAACAGCCACACTCCATCCTCCACACACATTAGAGTTGCTTTTTCCTCAAGTGATAAAACTGCTATTCTAGTTGTGTGGTAGCCACCTCCTTAGGCTGTCCCAGAGACCATAAGCAGTAATGCTCTCCTTTCGGCATCCAGCTGCTCAAACAATAGCTGTGTTGGACAACACAGTCCTCTCGTCCAGTGCACTGCCTCCATTTCATCTTTCTAATTATGAAATGCTTAATCTCTAGATGTTTGCTTGATGAGGAAAATGTTCATGGCTTAATTGAAGATTAAACTGAACAGAACTTGACTTTTCTTCTTCCTTCAAAGCCAGGGCAGTTAGCAGCTAACTTTACTAAAAATAAGTTCCTTTTCCTTGGGGTGCTCCAAGCAGGAGCTCTGCCCCTGTTCTGAGTTTGGAAGAACTTAGTGTAACCTCTGGAGCATAAATTTAATATACTAACCCCCTTTAATATTCACTAAATGCTGTATTTGCCTGGCCCAGGGTAAGCATAGATTGTACAAACATCCTCTGCCTTAACCTTTTCACTATCTATTATGTAACTTTTTAAACACAGTGCTACTGTTTAGGAAACAAATTCTTCAATGTTTAAGTATACAGTATTTTCCCCTACTGCTAATGTATGAGCCACAAAAATGAACTTCCATTTTGCACAGTATTGTCACAAGAACAGGATGGGGAACTGATGCAGATTAGTTCTGAAGATGGTTATATAACAGCAGTCAGATTGTTTTAAAGGCAGTTGAATAATGTCAGTGGCTAATTTGGTGGCAGCTTGCTTAGAATCACTGACAGAAAAATTCTGTTTTTTGGAATGGTATCAGTAGTTGAAATACCTTCTGGACACCATGGTGCACCTGTTAACCAAAGGTTTGTGCAAAAGGAAAAATGGCCTTGTCACCACTTTATGCATAAAGCAGAGTTGCTTTTTTTTTTTTAAGAATGTTCCCATGCTCTAAATTCAGGTTGTCTAGTTTTCCTCAAAGAGATTATCAATAGACTAGGTTCAAAACATCTATAGTGGGAAAACACACACCTTTTGAGAAGGGTTTTTAGTGGACTTGAAAATCTTACCCAAGCACCTGGACAGTTAGAAAAGACCCTTGTGGCCCTTCTGTTACAGGCTGAGCATGTCTCCCGTTGTCTAGCTTTCAAAGGTTTTCTCCCACAAGAAGAAAAATAAGACTTCATATTTCCAAGACTAAAATGAGGAGAAAAGCCCCCTACTTTGTGGGGGAAGAAGGGAGTACCTTTCAGGACTAATTTACTTGTTTTACACCCTCTTTCACAACATTTTGTTCTTGTGCTGGTCACCTCTGACATCTCAAAATAGGGCTCATCAATGTACTTGATCAAGCTAAGGCAATTTGTGTGCTCTTCACAAATGGTCAAGGATGCTTTGTGATACAGCTCTTTGGGTACCTTTGCTAATTTTTCAGGTCTTAAAGGCACTGAAGATGTCTCTTTTTGGGCTTCAGTGCTATAAAAGCCTTTTCTTTCTGAGCTGGAGTTACAGATCTTCAGCTTGTGTGACTAACTTTACCCTTACCCTTTACCATTCACAGCACAAAGTTTTCCAACTGAGATGATGAAACCTTTACAAAATCATTGCATTCTTGTGGGGTGCTTCTGGGCCCACCTCTACATACTGCACTAGCTGTTTCTCCAGGGCTGTAAGGGGCCAGAGGAAAATTCTCCCAGTACAGGTACAGTAGGGGGCAGTCAAAGGCTTTATACCATCTTCCCTTGCAGGTGGTGGCAGCAGCCATGGTCTTAGAGTTCAGCATGTAGGCAGCTACAGGGAGATGGCTATAGTTTGAACAGGCCCTGAGGATGCTTTAACTTATGCTGAAGCACCCTCACCCAGAATCCAGGCAACCCAAAAGCAACTTAAATCCACCATCTACCCTCCTCGCTGCTTGGGCTGTGCCTAAGGGGTACAGCTCAAATTCTACCCTTTAATGTTTAGTGATCTCTGCATTACATTTCATTACTTTAAAAAGATGAAAGAAAACCATCCTCTTATAGGGAAACTGAGAAGATGTGTATTTCACCACATGCCATCCTCTTTACTTCATGCCACTGTCAAGAGTGGCATAAGGATTACTCAATCTTGGTGTCTGCACCTGCTTCTTGTCAATTCCATGTTAGCTCAGTAAAGCTGATAAAAGGGACTACTCTCTGGTACAGTGAACCTAAGCAGCCTCAGAGAAACATTGTTTTTGAATATACATCTGTAGGTAGCTCGGTTCTCAGCAGCCAGTTACAGTGGAAGGAGCAGAAAAGCATCTCTGATAGTGGTGCACTAGAAAAATGTCAGTAAGTGTCCTGCAGGGCCTGGGTTCTCCTCCTTACTAGATGAAGTGCAATGAGTCAACTTTTGTTTACTTCAGTTATCTACCATCAGCCATTTATGCTGCTTTTCTCTCCTTTTCTGTGAAAGCAGCATAAATTACTAAAGAGAAATAAAGGGAGATCAGTGCAATGGTTAATTAAACAGCTGTGACACTAGCCCTCTCTGTCATGGTGTTTTACAAACATCAATTTGCATTAAGATGATTAGCAGATCTGGAAGAACTACTCAAAGCTTTTGGCATATTTAACTGTCATTTAGCTAAGGGCTTTCAACCTTTTCGCATCAGACAAACTACTTGTGAACATGCACATAATCTGCTTCAGTGGTTGATAAGAGAAATAGGAACTAGAGTGTTTTAGTATGATCCTGAGAAGCGGAAGAGGGTCCTCCTATCAGTAAATCCCAGTGCCAAATTTTAGAGTAAAAGTAAAAAATAAATGCAACAATAAAATAAAACCACACAGCTTTACTTGAAACGAAGTTGTGTATCGGCGATACAGCACAAACACTGTGGGTACTGTGTTTAGCTGACTCGCTCGTTTTAAAAGGTGGTAGTTCCTGACAATTACACACTGTTAAATGGAACAAGCAACTTCTAAAGGGAAATGCTAATGACAATTTCAGTGAGCGCTTGCTTGAAGAGCACCTGTGTATCTGCTACAACAACAACTTAAACTGCAGGACTAGTTTAAATAAAAAACAACCCCGTAACCACCAGCTCTTACTTCACAAACTGATGAAAAGCATCCCAGCATTGCCAAGTAGCACTGTACTTCGTGATCAATTTCACTTTGACATTTCTATAAAAGTTGAAAATGTTATTGCTTAGAGTGTCTTGCTGCATCTCACTCTTCATGCCTCCAAAGATCGGCTGACAAATTCCATCTCTGCTAGAGGTATGACCTGAAATATAAAGAGAGAGCTAGTTACCACGAGCTGGCTGCAGTCTAGGTAAAGAAAAGCCATGTTTGCATTGCTTAATAATCTCTGGGTATATCTTTGAAAAGTAAAATATTATACTTTTATCGCTTGTTCCTTGCTAAGTCACAGGTGTGGTTCTTATTCCCTAACAGCTTTCAAGGAAGCAAGTTCCTGTTTGCAACTAAACAAGTTGAAAAAGAAACAGCAAAAGTAGGTTAGGTTAGGTATCCTCTTAGAGATTAAAAGCTGAGTTGTCACTAGCTAAAGAAATGCATCTCTTCGCATGACTGTCACCATACTGTGCTGCAAAGAAAACAGCTTGAAGCATGTCAATGAAGGCAAATGATTCAGAGCCATGCATGTGAAATTCAGATATCAACTGAATACTATAGTAGTATTACATGCATCAGAGCAGCACCAAGGGTATGTCTAAAATGCATTGTAAACCAAGGTCCGGGACCTGGCTTGTGGTTCCCAAACCCGTACTTGAGTATCCACACTGCATTGTAAACCGGGGTTTACAATTGCTGGACCCAGATCTTACAGTTGTGCTAGCGCATCCATACTGTCCACACCAATCTTCTGACTCAGGTCTGCGGCTTGAGCTGTGCCAAACACTGTGAAATGAAAGGGCTTAGACGCAAACCTTAGTGGGACTTAGGCCGTGATATACCATCCCTTAGTAGGGTCCTAGGACCTGGCTCCAGAGTTCTTGCTTACCCAAGTCAGACTGATTTGTGTGTAGATGGAAGGGGGCTGGGGCTCAAACCTGAGTTGGAGACCAGGCTTAGTGTGCAGTGTAGACATACCCCCACGTAGTTCCAACTGAAATTGTGGCTCCACTGCTAGGCACTGGACAAACACATGGCATGAAACAGTCTCTGCCCCAAAGAATAGGCAAGATCGAGAACCCTCTTTTATGGATGGGGAACTGGACAAGTGTGACTTGCCCAAGATCCTACAAGAAATCTCAGGATCATCTTGTGGTTAAGGCACTAGCCTGACTGTATCCTCTACAGTTTAAGGCTGAGATGTTGATGTACTGAAGAGGCTGGGATTGTTTTAGACAGGTACCACCTACACCACAAAAAGAACCTACCCCCATAGGAGCCTCATAATTTGAGCCAAATTGGTTCTGAGTGTCACTTTGAACAACAAGGGCAGCCTCAGCACTCATTCATCTCCTCTCAGTCCCATTTCTGTGCCTTTTGAAAGAAGACTCCCTGACTCCCTTGCTCAGGAATTCGAGATGCTGCTGCCTATTACTTTATATATTCTATTGGGGGGAAAAAATCCCCCCTCCTCCCCACCAACAGGGGAGAAAGGCCATTTCATTTTGGGTACCTGGCCCATATCGCTCAGGGTGGGCCTCTGATGGATGGAGACAGCTGGGGGACGGGAGGAGGTTCTAATCCACCTAAAGAAATCCCTGTAGCCTGCTGCAGGGCCCTTGTGCTGTGGAGTTTGGAGGGGAGGAAGGAGGAGGCCTGGTTACTCCTCACACTCATTGTTGATATCAGCTACCAGAGTTGGGTTACATGGGAATCAAGTGAGAAGTAAGGACACTCTGTTGCCCCTCTCTCCTCTCCAATACCACTCAGGTATCTGGACTGCCTGGGCCCTGGTGCCTCCCACATGGAACAGGCCTCCTACCTGGGCAGAGAGGAGCCTATTGTCTGGGTGCGCAAGGTAGCAGAAGACTGGAGTTGAGCGAAGGCGGCTTGGAAGGATAGCTCTGGTGGATGCCAGAAGCCTAGCCTAGCCCAGCCCAGCCAGCTATAGGGCCAGAGCTGTATGCACCAGTGTGAATAACAGGATTCTGTTTTGGGATGTACCCTGACTTTCTGGAAACTCTCCAGCTCATGGAAAACTTGGTTCTTTAGATAGTTCCTGTAGCCAGACAGCTGATATTGCTTAGGCCAGGGGTTGGCAACCTTTCAGAAGTGGTGTGCCGAGTCTTCATTTATTCACTTTAATTTCAGGTTTCGCGTGCCAATAATACATTTTAATGTTTTTTAGAAGGTCTCTCTCTATAAGTCTGTATATTATATAACTAAACTATTGTCATATGTAAACAAGGTTTTCAAAATGTTTAAGAAGCTTCATTTAAAATTAAATTAAAATGCTGATCTTACGCCGCCGGCCCGCTCAGCCCATTGCCAGCCTGGGGTTCCGTTCACCTAGGCCGGCAGCAGGCTGAGCGGGGCCTGCGGCCGGGACCCCGGCTGGCAAGGGGCCGGCAGCCAGAACCCCAGACCGTCAGTGGGCTGAGCGGGGCTGGCGGCCGGGACCCCAGACTGGCAGTGGGCTGAGAGGCTCAGCCTGCTGTCGATCTGGGGTTCCGTCTGCCGGCCCCGCTCAGCCTGCTGCCAGTCTGGGATCCTGGCCTGCCCCCATACAGTGGGTACCTACCTTCTCCCCGGTTCTAGCCATTCTCTTCCTCTCTCTGCACTGAGATGAGGGTGGGAGTGTGCTGAGCACAGGGCTGGGGGTGAAGGAGCAGGCTGGGGGTTGGGGTGCAGGGTCTGGCTAGGAGCTAGAATGAGGGAGGGGGCTCAGGGTTGGGGCAGGAGGTTTGGGTGTGGAGCACTTACCTGGGCAGCTCCCATTTGGTGCAAGGGGTGCAGGTGGGAATGGGGGGGGGGGGTGCAGGAGCTCCTGTTTGGTGCTCAGGGTGGGAGTGGGGATGTGGGGGGTGCAAGGGTCAGGGCATAGGGTGTGGGGGGTGCAGGAGTCAGGGCAGGGGGCTGGAGGGTGTGTGAGGAGGGTGCAGGAGTCAGGGCGGGGGCTGGGTATGTGTGGGGGGTGCCGGAGTCAGGGCTGGGGTTGTAGGGGGGTTTAGGGGTGAGGGCAGAGGGCTGGGTGTGTGTGGGGGGGTTTAGGGGTAAGGGCAGAGGGCTGGGGGTGTGGGCTGGGGTCGTGGGAGTGCTCCCAGGCCCCTGCCCTGAGCAGCTCACGGGCACTCTTGTCACGCTATATTACAGTAACCCAGAGGTGCAGCTTGTAAAAGTCAAGATCAGGGCACGTTGCGCTCGACAATGTACAAACACCTAGTAGAGCCAGTCCTTATTCCAAAGAGCTAACTAAGGCGCAGTGATTTGCCCAAGGTCACACAGCAAGTTGTTGTCAGAGCTGGGAATGGAACCAAGCTTTCCTGAGTCCCGGGCCAGCCGTCTATAACCTGACGCATCCTGCCTGACTCATGAAACCAATGCATCTTCCAGAAGGAAAAACATACTTCCCAGGACAAGGAGCCACTGACCAGCATCTTTCGCAAGTTGCTAAGACCTCAACTTCCCTGCACCCTTGACAGGGTTAATTCTATAAAGATAACGATCTGTTGGACTCTATCTTGGAAGAGGCAAAGAATTTCATAACTACCAGGGAGATGACTGGAAGAAGATACCATGTTCTCTAGCTGTTCCAGAGCGTTTCTGAACGCTAAAGCCTTTGCAGAGGCTCCGAGGTCAATGCCTAGGTGTCGTCTCATGCGTTTTTAATGTTTTTGAGGCAAAAGTCTCATGAGTTTAAATTTAAGTGCTCTACCCGCAACTGTCACGGGTAGTCCTTGTTTAAACATCAAGCCCTACAGAACAAGGCTAGCGCACAAGTCTTACAGAGAGAAAATTATATATATGAATGAATCTAAATTCCTCTAAACAAAATACTTCTTGATTATCCAGTGCTGATCCTTTGGCAATACTGCCCACGGCGAAAGACCTCAATGTTTCATAGCATAAGCTGCTTGCTGGTGGTGAAGCTTTACTTTGCAACCCCAATAGGAAACAGTAGTTTGAAATCCCTTGAGAATCCAACACATTCTCCCCTCTACTGGTGAGGGCCTGTAGCAGCTGCTCTGTAATTCGGCACAGACCAAAACCCATGGTGAAGTCAGGCTTTACGCCTGTGGAAGTTGGGTAATTCTCAAAGACAACAAAGCTCAGAGGCCCCACTGCGCCTTCCCCACAAGGAACACAGCTTTCTACGGGCTGTGCGTCCACCACCTACCCCTGTCATGCCTGAGCCTTCCCACCCCAAACTCCAAGGGGTGTCCATGCTGGGAAGGGAAAGCTAATGATCTTGTGAATAGCATTAACTTCTGCTGCCTTTCCCAGCAGATTTTTGGGCAGGTTTGGGAAGGAGCACGTGGAACCTAGCAGCTGCTTTCCCTCACCACCCAAAACTAAACACACGTAGCCCCCCGGAGGATGCCATGTGGCCCCCACTCATGAAGGCCACATGTAGAAACATAGGAATTGCCCTTCCTGCTCAGACCAGCGATCTATTCTGGCAATGACCACTGTCCGGTGCTTCAGAGAAAGGTGCAAGAAACCTTGTAGCAGACAATAACGGAGCAACCTGCCCACAGGTTCCTAACTCCAATCTGTTAGTTTTTGAATTATGCCTTAAAACGTTGGGTATCTGATCTAATGTAACTGTGGTTGTTCGCTTTACCCACACAAATGTCTAATGATTTTCTGAAGCCTATCATTGGCCTTTATGATATTCTTGTGGCAATGAGTTCCACAGATTGGTTATGTGGAATGCTATTTGTTTTTATCATTTTGAAACCTGTCGCTTTTCAAGTTAAGAACAAGAGAACATTTAATTGTCGTATGAGGAAGGGCACACAAGAGCGTCTGATTTATTTCTCTAAGCCAGTCGTTATTTTTGTACATCTCTAACTGGTCCCTTCTCTAAACAAAAACAATCTCTTCTCGCATAGAAGTCTCTCCATGCTTGTAATCAATATTGTCATTTGCCTCTGAACTACTTCTATGTCTGCTGCCAGTATGTTGTTTGAGAAACACAGTATTCTGGTTTAGGGTGGACCCATAATGTATAGAATGGCAAGACAATATTTTCTATCCCATATGTTACACATATTGCCACTGTTTTATGTTTTGACCATCATTACACATCGAACAGAGGTTTCATTGAGATGATCTTTTTCCTAAGTTGTTACATTAGCTTAGCTGACATTACTCCTTCCAGCATGAATCGCCTTTCATTTGTCAGCAGTGAACTTCATCTGCAGCATTCTGCTGCCCACTCACCTACTTGTTAAATCTTGATCTTATGTCATTGGCAAGTATTGCCACCTTTCCCCTCTCATTTACTACACTCCCTTCAGCAAAAGGGTGCAGGACCCTTTGTGATTTCGCACTTCGGAATCCCCTTTGGGGCTGGGTCTAAGGTTTTGGAAGTTCCAAAAACATGTGGTCTTTAATCACAGAGATAAGTCTGATTTCCCGAATGGGCTAATTCAACTGTTTATCCTGAGTATCACCATGTCACAAGAACCAATGCAGGAAGGGATTCACATTTTAGTCCTTTGCTTACCCACTTGGCTTCTTTTGCCTGCGCAACCGTTTGTTGTGTGTCACTGTCCTTTGTCAGGCTGTGACCCCCAATGGTATCCGTAGCTGCCAAAACCGATTCATACAAACGTTCTGCATGGCTTTCAAGTTCTTCTGATTGTTTTGCAATCAATCCAAGGGTGTCCTTTAAAACTAACAAGAGTATAGGGAGATTTTTATTACCATGGAACTTCTACATAGTGAAGCCAACACAGAAAGCAGACAGGAGTGTTCCATCTACATTTTATCAGATTTATTTGTAACGCAAATCTAGGCATGTGCTTCTAGAAATGATGCCTCTAGTGCAGTGGTTCACCGCCTTTTCAATACCTCAATGCAATGTTATAATAGAAAAACGTTTGGGGACCCCCAAGTTGAGACCAGGTCTTGAGATACACATGCAGTGACTGTGCATGCAGTCAGATCTTTTTGAAAACTTAAATCTCTTTGAACAAAGTTCCAGCTAGATTTCATTCCCCCAGGCAGTGGAGGATTTTTCAAAGCTCTATTCACACACATGTCTGTGGGCACAGCTGTTAGCTCTCTACTCAATTCACTCCCCAAACATTAAATTAAGGTTTTAGAAGTGCAAAGTTTTACAAAAACAAATCAATAGAAAATAGAATCCCAAATCAAAGCTCCTGAAGGTTTACAGACCCTGACTTCCTTTGCACAGGAAAGCGGATGATGCAGCTACTACTGGTTGTAATCTAAGTAGCCCCCCACCCCCACCCCTCCCAAGCTTTTGTCTGAAGCCAAGATAGCTCCAACACAAGCTGACTTTAAAAACCAACTAGTCTCTCTCTCTGCATATCTAATCAACATTCTATCAAAAAAACAAGGTCCTGATCTGGCCCCTGACAGCTCCAGCAGCTTAAAGAATGTGACCTCAGGTGTGTCTCCCCACCAGGGAAATCCACCTGACACAGAGGTGTTCTCTTGCCACCACAAGCACTAGGCTGCCCTCGTGTGCAGCCCCTAGGGGTGCGCTCCAGCTATTCTGAGCTGGTGGAGTGGCCCACAGGTGTCTATTCAAACAAATCCTTACTGAGCACAGAAGGGTGCAATGGAAGCTTAAAGCCATCTCATAGAATCATAGACTATCAGGGTTGGAAGGGACCTCAGGAGGTCATCTAGTCCAACCCCCTGGCTCAAAGCAGGACCAATCCCCAATTTTTGCCCCATATCCCTAAGTGGCCCCCTCAAGGATTGAACTCACAACCCTGGGTTTAGCAGGCCAAAGCTCAAACCACTGAGCTATCTCTGTCTCCTCCTGCTTGTGTTAAATGGTCCCTTCCCAGCACAAGATTTACACCCCAATCTACAGGGAGTTTACCACATCAGGGTTCTCAAACCCTTAATACAAAAACCGAAGCATTGAAATGGAAACGGTGGCAGAACCAAAACGATGACGTCTCCTACTGCTGCTGCCATGCATTAGGGAAAGGGCAAAGAGCGCTCCATGCCTGGAGCAGCTCGGCTGCACTACCTGCCAATGCTATTAGAGGAAAGGAAGGCGCAGAAGCAGTCTAGAGAAGGGAAAAGAGAGCACCAACCCTGTGACCTTATTACAGAAGAAATCAAGATCTGCTACTGTCTGTTACCAGCAAACTTCACGACCATAACATCTCCAGCTGAGTGATGGCTGGAGATGAAGTTGGCAAGTAGCGTGTTCGAGAGACAACTATACAGAGGTACAGGAAAGAAGCATAAATACGTGGCTCTCCCGTTAAATTTCCAAGAAGTATCTTTGACAAATGCCTTCTTATTTGAGGTGGAGTAGAGGTGGCATGGGGAAGTTATGACACTAGTTTAAAAAACTGTAAGCGCTAAACTAGCCTGTGAGTGATGGCTTAAATGGAGACAAATAACTAGACTAGTCTTCCACGAATTGGAGTCTGAACTGCAGTTGAGGGGCCAAATGCAGCTCTTGAATTGACTTGCCACGGTTTTCACCAGGACTCTCACCTTCACCTTAGACCTGCATCTTCAAGGGTAGACTTTAGTCCCCAGACTATAAGTAAAAAACTCTCATTACCCTCCTCCTAGAGCTCACTGATAAACAGCCCAGTTTCAAGTTATTATCAGCCACTTCTCTTTAAAGCTCCCACTAATTTTGACATGGTTGCTGAATCTCTCCCCCACACAAAGCATAGCTCAGGACATGAATCTCAGAGTCTGGCTGCAGCTGGATGTTGACCTCTTGCAGGTTTTGTTGTCACACGCAAAGAGACACCCTCCACATCCCGTCCAAAAGAAAGTCCCCTTACCCGGTGAATTTGACGCCATACATTTCAGGAGGGTTTCACCCCTTTGTAACACACTCTCTGTCAGCGTCTGGTGATCAGCTACATCTTTCTTGAATTGCTGCGAAGATAACAAGTTTTGTTTTTACAAGCGTTTTGCGGCCCGTATACCAGGACAGAAATGTACCACTAGCTGCTTGCATCATGCTGCCTGGAGGAAGACCTATCATTGAAAGGACCTCAACATTCCTGATCTCCTGGCCTATGGGAAGCAGCCATTTTGGAGGTGTGATGTGCTTGATGTTTTGGGTAGAGATGGGCCCAAAGGTGTCCCCTGGATATGAATTTTCCCTTAGTTTTTGGGGGTGCTTGGATCCTGTGGTTTGACTCTGGATCAGATAGAGAAGCCTAAGACAGAAGGCTCTGACTTGGACCTACTCATCCCAGGAAATCTACTCACACAATTTCCATTACAGTGTACATGCAGCCTTATAGATGAGCCCTGCGCATCACTCTTGCTGAGCGATAGGGTTCCAAGCACTTTAGGCCACGCTGTAATCTTCACAGTCACCCTTGGGAGGCAAATGGGTAATATTATCCTCCCCATTTTACAGAGGGAAGAACAGACGGAGCTCAGGTGATGTGCCCCAAGGCCACGCAGCGACTCCTTGGCAGAGCAGAACTAGACTCGAGTTCTGCCACCACCCTGAGAGCTATGCGCTAAACCTGGGAGCACATGGCCTCCCAGAGTCCTGGGCACCTCCCCTGGGGAGGAGAAAATGAACAAGTCCCTCCAAAGGTAACTAAAAAGGATTACAACTAGTAACGGTCCATTCATTCTACCACTCTGATTTCTCATCACATGCCAACACAAGTGGAATATTGTGTGTAGCATGTGCTCACTGCCCTAAAAAGACACACAGAAAAGTTATACTAACTTCTAACTTGTAGAATACCTCGAACACCTGTGCCCCACACAGGTAGGGAAAGAGACACCTGGAGACAGAGAGCATTTAGTGGGCCAGGCCAAGTGGAAGATGAAGCCCAGCTGGGGGAGGAGCTGAGCAGGGAGCACAAAGGGAGGAAGCCCCTGCTGAGAAGGCGGCTGCAGGGAGAGAATGCTGCAGTCCCTCTCTGGTTGCTGGAGAGTGGAGGGAAAGCCTTGCGAAGCAGAGGTACAACAAGCCCTGGGCGGGGCTGTGGGAAGGCCAAGGGAGGCAGAAATCCAGGAAGGCAGTGAGCAGCCTGAGGCAGCAGTGGAACCCAGAGGAGCCTGGTTCCCTGACCAACCACAGGGATGGGTGGTGTGGACACACCCTGACACAAGGGGGAGGACGACTACTGAGTGTGGAACTGGGCCAACCGGGAGAAAGCCCTGGGAGGCATCACTCTGCATGTTAGGAGGGCGACAGCCCTGCAGAGCCCAGAAAGGGTGAAGAGCCTGCAGCGGAATACGGAGAGTTATGTTTATTTGAGTTTAGTTTATTTGTTTAAGGGGTGGGGAGGGAACTAAACGTGACCTGGCTGGAGGGGCATGTCCTGAGGAGAGGCAGAGCACCGCATGGCTGGAGGGGCTCAGCTGTCATCAGGAGGCGCTAAAGAAGAAGAGCCTGAGATGCCACACCCAGCCATGGGGGAGCACGCTAGTGGCGAGTCTAATCTAACAGTTGGCTTATTTGGAACGAGTAAAATGGCCTATGCACCACTTAACACCCTCAAACGGACTCTAGGTGAGCTGTGGGGCTGGCCCCACGCCCGGGGTGGATATTCTAGGGCTCTGAGTACAGCACATCTCTGGAAGGAGAACAGAATGGTAGTGCAGATACCGTCCCCAAATGGCCAGGGCCCACCCCTTTGTTCAGTAAGATACAGCAGGTAACCAAAGAACGTAACAAGGAGAAGTAACAGAGGATGTTAATAAAATACAACAATGGAAGATAAGGTTCCTTCCCCCAGTCACATAGAGAAAGTCTAAATATAAAGCGTTAGAGCTACGTGACGCTCTCACGCTGACCAAGATAACCCCCCACCCTTGTTTCAAAGCACACTCTACCGAAATATGCTGAGTGGGATTTTCAAAAAGGCTCCCAGCACTGGCCTAACTCTTCTCCCACTGAAATCAATAGGAGCAGCCATCTATCTTAGGTACTTACATGGCCTCCATTACTTTGTACCTGAGCACCTCATAATCTTTAATATATTTATCTTCAGAACAGCCCTGTGAGGTAGGGTAGTGGTATTATCCTTATCTGAGAGATGAGGAACTGAGGTACAAAAAGGCTGAGTGACTTTCCCAAGGTCACCTAGGAAGTCTGACAGAGCAAAAATTGAACATAGGTCTCCCAGACTAACATCCAATAACTGACCCAAGGCCAACACGGAGTCTTTTTGAAGAGAAAAAAAAAATCACAACCCTGAAGTATTTAGAAGAAAAAAAAGAAGAGTTTTATGCAATATTTCCTACTAAAATACATGGGGAGAAAATATAATTACCAGGTAACGATGTAGGGAAGTCTTCACACTTTCAACATCTGGTTCGGGTGGAATCCAGTTGTCTGTAACGTCTGCTACTTTATACAGCCAATGAATTAGCTCTTCTAGCTGACAGCAAAATATCTACTTAGATGAATCACAATAAAAGGCATTACTTCTCTCTTTTTCCATAATAATAACATTAATACGTGGCCAAAGGATGCTTCATAGAATGTTTATTCCATGCTGGCTTAGAATCACTGCTCTTGAAGGTCCTTGTTTGAGTGCTGACTTCTTCCTTCTCTTCTCTCCCCTCCGCCCCACAAAAAACCCAAGAAAGCTATTCATTTATTTGGGTTTAATACTCTTGAAACGAAAATTAATGTCTAAAAGCACACTGAACAAAATTAATATTGCGAGTTACATCCTATGCTCTTGCAAGCCATTTTAGGGCACAGATGAGGAGGGAAGGCAGAGACAGATGAAAAATTACCAGCATACCCCAAAACGTATTCAACATGGCTAACCAGTCACTAGCGTTATTGACTTGACTTTCAAATGGCTGCTACGAAAGGCCTTTTAGTCAACGGAGTTCTGCACAGGCATGAGGGTTTGCTCGCTCGTCTCTCTCTGCAGGAGCGGGGCCCCACTTTGTAGAGCACCAGAGTTACTGAATGTTTTTGCCATGAATCTTCTTAAAGGTCTATTTTTAAATTAAGTGTGTGTGTGGGGGGAGGCAGGGTGTATTTCTGCAGGGTGCTGAGGACCCTCTGTACGAGCTAAGCACCCTCCGCTGCCTTGAAGATAAGAATCAGGCCCTAATTCACCTAACCCTTGTCTACACTAGAAAATTATAGCACTTTAACCATACGAGTAATGTTAAAGCACAACCAACTCCTCCTCCCTACCAAAAGGATGCAGTTATATTGGTATAAAGGTGCTTTATACTGCTATAGCTAGCCTTGTACAGGAAGGGGAATAAGCTATCCTGGTAAAAGGCACCTTTCTACCAATATCTGCATCCACGCTATGGCTTGCACTGATATAACTATGTCAATTAAAAAAAAACAAACAAAAAAACCCCACTCCCCTGCCTGAAACGGTTATACAGTTACAACTTGCAAGTTTACAACAGGCCTAATAAGAACTTATGTGGTGCAAAGTACAACCAAACAAACACAGAGATGAAACTGCTTGTTCGAAATGCTAAGGCTGGGATTGGTGGACCTAATTCTGATCTCACATACTGTAGTGAGTTAGTCCTGTGCCTAAGTACAGCAATCCCTCCGTATCTGTCTCTGTAACTGGCATTAGCAATTAGCAGCATGGTCGCTTATTCAGAATACTGACAACCATATGACCAAATAAACGCAGTGTGATACTGGGGACAAAGCCACTACTTAGGAAGGTCTAGACCCAGCTGAAAATAAAGGGAGCAAAAGTCCAGCAGGAGGAAAATCAACCCCTGCCCCCCCTTTTTGAAATGTCATCAAAATGCAGAAAAATGCAACCAGCTCAACAGCGAGTCAAAAAAGTGTGTGTGTGGAGGGGGGGGAGAAATCACTAAAAATGTTTTTCCTTTCCCCTTCCCACCACCAAATTTCAAAGCTGGATAAAAATTTTGATCAGTCCTAGGAGTTACACTGAAAATTCTGATTTACAGCATATTAAGAAAAAGAGACTTAATAAACTTTCCTGACAAAAAATCTACCTGGTTTCAATATGCACTTAAACAGGAGCCAACTCACGGATAGGCTCACAAACTTTCCAGCAAGCTGGGGTTGAGCTTCAAGCCATGCTGTAGTTTGGGGCAGAAAAGCCGACAATTTCACAGTGTCACTCTTGCTGTGTCTACCCTAGACCGTTTCCCCAAAGATTTGCCACCAGGGCAGCTTCACGTCAATGGCAGCAAAGGCAAGAGTGCTTGTGTAGACAAGTCACCAGAATCACCAGTGTTTTCACCATCAATATCATCTAACCCTGCTCAGAGAAAGCCAAGGAAAAATGCTGTTAATAATGCCAGTGCCTTGGCTACACCAGAGCTCTTATTGGTGGAGCCGCACTAGTGGGAAAGGTTGTCGGCGAAAGTCCAGCGCAGACACAGCTTCTGAGCTTTTCAGTGTGTTCGAACCTGAAATTTCAATGTGAAACTCAGCAGATACGAAACCACAGCGCCTCACGAAGCTGCAGGAAAAAGCTCCTGTTGCCTGCTGGGATCTGCACTTTATCCACAGGCAGCAAAGAGTTGTGTAGCGTTCTGGAACCCCAAGCTGGCAAAGGCGCCCTCCCGCCATCAGAACCAGTCTGCTCCAGTGAGACCTAATGTATAAATTAGTAGCAGCTGCAGGAAATTTAAACGTCATGCAAAAGGAACTGGGAGGAAGACAAAAATACACAGACAGCTTCCATTAATTCTGGTTTCAACCCACCTTAATACATTGTGCAAGTGACTCCTTCTGTTGGTCCTTCCCTTTTGTTAGATGCTGCCCTTCACCCTCCAGTGCACACAGGTATCTCCCATCTAGCATGTCCCTGATGGAGGGCATTCCCAATCTTCTTACAGATTCCCTGTGGTCCTGGTAAATGGTTTTTATAGAGGGCTTTTGAGGGTTGCATGCGTGACACAGAACACAATCCTCACTGCCCTGAATTCCATATTTGCTCTTTATGCTGCCTTGATCTTCAACAGAGTCAGAGGAAAGCTGCCCTCTGCTGCCACTGTAGCATGGAAGGTCTTGTTGCACCTGGTCATGCCCCGGTCTCCCTTTAGTCAGCGAAAGATCAGACAAATATTGAGCCAAACCTTCTAACTCCTTGATTCTGGGAGGCAGGGAAAGAAATTCTTCATCATTCTCCCATGCTTTTTTCAGTGGCAGTATTTGTGTAGTGGATACAAAATGACTGGCACCCTTTTCCTTTACCTGACACTTTGAAAAGTCTTCATCTCCTCTGTTACCCCAGCCTCTCCCATCTATGTGAGTCGGATTACATGGACTTAGTCCAGCACACTTGGAAGTAAGCAAACCGTTTGCAAACCCTCTAACGGGATCTGCTTTGGTGGCAGTACCAACACATTCTGCAAAGGACACTTTTGTGACAGGTGAAGGTCCATAGTAAGGAACTGCTCCTAAATACCCTGGCTTCTTAGACAAGGGAGTTGAAAATCTCTCTGCTGAGATCCCACACTCCTTACTCTGGCTTACGTTGCTCCCTGAAGCATGTTGATTTTGACCGGGTGCACTGATACACTTCAAAGTGCTCTCAGGTGAAACGGAAAAGCTGTCAAGATCTATACCAGAGTCATGGAAGAAGGGATCAGGCATCACAGACTTGGGGTTCTTTGCAAGCTTGTATTTTGGCTTCAAGGGGTAAGTGTAATCAAGCAAGTCCTCATACTCTTTATTAGGGTTCCAGTGTGGAGACTGCCGGTCCGGAGACGGGGGTAAAGAATCAGGTATTGCACATGCCCAGTAATCAGCCTGAAAGGACGACCTCTTTTTTTCCTGTTCCACGGCTACGCAGTCATCAAAGAGAGGATTTAACCGCCTGCGTGTGCTGAGCATGGGATCTTCTACTGGAGTAGAGCCACTGTGCAGATACCGAGAGGGGAAGACTTCAGATGAAGGAAAAACCCTTCGAGCTGGTAAGCTTCTTGACCTTATCTCCTGCTGTTCAAAGTCGTCGTCTTCTGAAGGTGGAGTGGAAAGGCTCGATCTGGAAAACGTTGGGATTGCTGTCTCAAAACTGGGGAGTGTTCTGTTAGGCAAAGACTTCAAAGTGGCTGAAGAAAGGGAAAGTGAGGCCTGGCTCCCATGGTCAGCATTTATGGCAGGAAGGGGCTCAGAACTGGAGAGGTAAACTTTGGCGTCCATTGCTGAGCTCTGAAGTGTTGGCTGATGCTCAGGAGCATTCGGAAGGTGCTCCTTGCAGCCCAGACATTCCACCATTTTCATCTGCTTGAAACATTGGAGGGAGGGGGGAAAAACATATAGAATGAAGCAATGATAGTTCACACATTAAAGGCCTGTACTTCGCGTACGGCTTTGACTAGGTTATAAATGCGTTTCACCAATGGGGAGAACTCCAGCAAACAGAAATGAGAAAACAAATTTCTAACTCAAAGGGAATTCTTTGAACAATACAAGTAGCAGAAGTGCAGATAAAAGCCCTATTGTGTTGTCAGCAGGGCAGGAATATGGAGATTCAGAGCCTAATCCAGGCCTGGTGTAAGCAAGCACTCACATGTCAACTCCATTGCCTTCAGGGCAGTTGTACCCATTTACACCAGCTCTGAAATGGGCTGGTACTGTCGCCATATTTGCAGTGAGGCAAACCAGGTACTTGGAGGCTGTATGACACATCTGTCAGCACGAGACATCATTCATGATAAAGCATGTGTTGTGGGGAAAAGGGATGTGAAGTGTCATCACGCTACATTTATTTATTTACTTATTTATTCAGAGTGTTTAAATACAACACACACCAATCCAGTGATCTGAGCCTCTATCCCATAAACTAACCATCACAACAAAAACAAAGGCCCGCACAGAAGCGTAGGCAATCCTCACCCGCTTTAACAAGCAGGAGAAAGGATGGGCTTTGCAGCATGCCCACAAGGTTAACAAGTCTGGGTTTTCATGGACAAAAGGAGTCCACAACTGAAGACCCCTCAGAAAGCACCACCAGCTGTTCCCTCTCATTTCTACTGAGGGAGCTCAAGCATCTCTGCCGATCTGAACAGCGGCAGTGTGTCGCAGAGAGAGATAATCTCGCAGGTAACCAGGTCTCACACTGTTTGTGGCTTTCACAGGTTAAAACCAACACTTTGAATTCCACCCAGAAGCTTATTGGAAGCCAACGCAGACCACCAAGCACTAGTCTGATGTGCTCCCAATGTGCAGCACACTAGGCTGCATCTGCTCCTGATAGAGTATGTGCCCCACACAGTTGACAAAGGAGTTAACTGGAAACAGAAAGCAACTAGTACACAGGGTTGCACCTGGAGGCTGGGCCAGGCCTAACTGATGATGAAGCCCAGCTGGAGGAGGTGCTGGGTGGAGAGCATAGAGGGAGGAGGCCCTTGATGAGAAGATGGCTGCAGGGAGAGAGGGGAAGGACTCTGCAGTCCCTCTCCGGATGCTAGAAAGTGGAGGAAAAGACTTGAGAGAAGCAAATGTACAGTAAGCCCCGAAAGGGGCTGTGGGAAAGGACCAGAAGGAAGGAAAATGAGTCCAGGCAGGCAGAGAGAAGTCTGAGGGAGCAGACCCTAGCTGCTTGCCACAGGGTACCTGGACTGGAACCCAAGGAGAGGGAGGACCTGGGTTTCCTAACCAGCCACTGGAAAAGATGGTGCAAACACACCGTGACACAAGGGGGGAAAAGGACAATGGAGTTTGGAACTGGGGAGAAAGCCCTGGGCAGGCATCCACCTGTCCAAGAGCGAGAGACCAACCTCACAAAACCTGGGAAGGGATGAAGAATCCGTGGAGGAGTGAGCCTGAGTAGAGGCAATGAGTTACGTTTATCTGAGTTTAATTTATTGGACTCTGTTTACTCCACAAGAGCTGGGACTAAATGTGATCTGGCTGCAGGGCTAATTCACGAGAAGAGGCAAACCATCACAGGGCCAGAGGAACTACCGACAGGGGGTGCTAGAGGTGGAGAACCTGATACCTCCTGCCCAACCCCAAGAGGGCAAGTCAGTGGTGAGTCCATTCTAACAGTGATCTAATTTAGCGTTTAGATGCACATCACTGGCCAGGTCAAGCAAAAGAGACTACTTGCAATGATCTGGAGGAAGGCTCCAGATAAATGCTCCGAGTGGCTTACCAGGCACAGAAGGATTTACCAAAAAATGAATTAATCTGAAATGCTTTGGTAAAATCTTTCCAATAGCCAGGCTGAGGGCTGAGGGAGGGGGATGTCTGCACTGAACCTCATTCCCAACATGTCTATCTCAAAGGCCAAAATTTACAAACTTGGGGAGTCCAAAGGCAGCCTCCTAAATAAGCGATATGGGGGCTTGGCACAAGTGAAAAAATCAAGCCTAGTATTACAGATCTCCAACATCATCCGGGGGTCTTTTGCTGAAAATGTAATAGATAAAATAATAAGTGAAATCTTCTCACCTGCCGCCCTTCGGGGTGGAAAAGAGTGCTGCTAAAGCGATGGGGCAAATAGAACCATTCACGGTAGCAATCAGTTAATGGCTGCCTCTCCACATATGTTGCTTTTGCTCTGGAAAACCTGGAAGAAGGTGTTAAAGATACTTCACAAAGGCTGGGCTTTCTCTGGGAGACACCAGTTACTCTGTGGCCTGTTCCATCCATTGCCAGATCCTCAGTTCCTTTTGGGGATGGCTTCACCTCCGTGGCTTCTGAAAGCGGACGCTCACTGCTAACTAGCTCAGGGCAGTCGGTCTCTAGTTCTGGGTAGTTCCACCTCCCACAGACCTTGTCCTTCACATTCAGGGAGGCTTCAGAACCTAATTTTCCCACATCCAAGGCCATTCATGCAGAACTCCTTCCCCTCACAGACCATGCACTCGCAGCCTTGGGCTCTCTGAAAGAAACAACAAAGTGACCCTCTTTCCCCACTTCCACACAACTAAAACAACATGGATTTGCTTTACCCTGCGTCTAAGTGAGGAAACACACTTTAGCCTGTCCTGAGCAAAAATCACAAGATCACATCATCTCTGTGCATCTTTAATCACACAAAACAGCAAATTTGCTTTCATTCTTTTCCAGCACTTTTCTGACTTCACATTACAACTTATTATGCTAAAAATCACAGTTTCGCTCTTTGGAGAGTCACTTGTACTCTAGTGGTACATTCGGAACAAATGCAGGTTTTGTACCCTGCTCTGACAGCTCTATGGTTGCTAACTAAGGACCATGATCCTGAGAGCACTTTTGCACATGAATAAAGTTACTGTGTCCAAATGAACAGCCATTCTTTTCACTAGCAGTTGTGTATCTAGGGCTGCTAGAGAATCAAGCCCTAAAGAACTTCTGGGACAGGTAATTTCCTTACAGGGATACATGGGGATTTCTCAACAGGTCAACTTCTCCGAAACGGAGACATTTAAGAAAGGGAAATAAAGCAATCATCTCAGGGCCTGATTGTGCAACTTCTACCCGGATGAGTGATTGATTACTCTCATGACTAATTGCTCATTGATGGGGGATCAGGGAGTGGGTGTGCCAGTCATCACAGCTTTGCTGGTATCGAAACAACGATCAGTTGCAGTGACAGGGTGGCATAGGTTACTTCCACGCTGGAGCAAGGAGCGAATTGCGATTGAAGACTGAGCTAACTTAACGTTTTAGGTCAACCTAGGTACACCGCTCATGAATGTCCAAAATCCACCATCCCTGAACAATTTAGTTAAGCCAACCCAACCTCCAGTGCAGATGCCACTAGATTGATGGAAGAGTTCTTCAATTGACCCAGTTACCCCACCTTTGAGAAGTCTGTTCATCACAGTGATGGAAAAAACCCTTCTGTCGCTCCGGGAAGCATCTACACTATAGCGCTACAGCGGCACAGCTGCAGCGCCGTACCTGTGCCATGGTACTGCCTCTAGCGTAGACATAGCCTGGGTCGCAATTCACTCCCTGATTCGCTCCTGGGGCATTGCAGGTGCGTGCTGCCTGTTACTCAGGGCTTGTGGAAACTCCACGATCGAGCCCTAAGGGAATAAGTTCCCGCAGTCCCTTAATTAGATTTCACGCACTCTGCAGGAGATGCTCCTCCTTTACACCAGTGTGACGCAGCTCAGAATCTGCCCTGCTCTACCCAAATTGCCTTTGATACATCTATAGGGTCTTGCCACAAAACCCTATGCACACACCGTTAAATTCAATCAATCGTTCTTAGAAAGTAAAGACTGTACCAATACAACCTGACAGTACAATTCGCAACGCCAGTTATTTTTACACTATCCCACTCGAGGGTTCAGACCCAAAAGCAGCTACATGATTTGGGTAAGTTTCAGAAAGTTATAGAAAATGTCACTTCTTGGGATATCACATAATCTTGTAAACAAATTACAGATCCCTGTTAGCAAGAATGTTCATATAGAGCTTTAAACCTAACTTCTGATCTCTCAGAAAAACACCGTTCAATGACCACAAGGAACGTTTTTTACTTATGCACTTTGAACCATAGCCAGTACAGGTGCACCCCAACTGTGCAAACACGAATCCAGTAACGACCAGCGTGGTAAAATAACGTCAGCCCTTACTGTCGTTCAGTTTCTTTTAATATGTCGAAGAACACACCTGACAAACATTTTAGCTCAAGATCCTGTGTACTTTAAAATCCAAAAAAAAGATCACGTTATCTACCTTGTCCACAAGTATGTTACTAAATAGATCCTTGGGCATCCATGGCAGCAATTCTCTATAATCCCCCAGGTAGAAAGTCATAACAAAGGCTTGCGGATGACAAGGCTAATTTAAATTAACAAGTATGTGGAAGGCTTTAAACAGCTACTAATTAGTTTAGCTGGATCTGAGGTGATCCAGGAAGACCACCACTGTGGGGAACAAACACTCTGTAAAATTTTTCAACCAACTGAAGGATTTTATGTTTTTTTAAAAGAACACAGGGAAATTATTTTAATATACATGAGCTCAGACAATCAACAATGCTGTACTCAGGTTATTGCACTTGACTTCTGAGAGAAGCCCATTATAATTAGAACGGGTCAAATAATATTAATCAAATAAAAAATCTGGCTAATCTTGGCTTCACCAAGCATTCACAAACCAGTGCTGTTATTTGCTAATTTATTAGGGGGCCAAAAATATTTATAGAATATTACAAATGGCATTTTTTTGGAGTTTTTGAAATACCAAATGTTGGTATTTGAGCTACCAAATTGATGTTGCCAATATTCTGGTGAATAGAGCACACCTTGCTGTGACAAATACATGTACTCACCAGTCTCAAAGCTTCATGAATACGAAAACACTTCAGCTAGTTCAAATTGATCTGATGCCGCAGCATTACCTAAATATTAGTGGAATAGGCTTTTTTGCTAATCAATAAGCTCGAGCTAAAATAGTAATGCATGAAAGGAGGCCATCCGAGACAAATCAATTGCAAATTCAAAAGGTGGGACACAATTAACAGCCTTTTAAAATTTTTTAAATTAACAAACATCCTAGCTCAGTGGTTCTCAAACTGTGGGTTGGGACCCTGTTTTAATGGGGTCGCCAGGGCTGGTGTTCGACTTTCTGGGGTCCAGGGCTAAAGCTGAAGTCAGAGCCCCACCGCCCAGGGCTGAAGTCGAAACCCGAGGGCGGCAGGGCTCAGGTCACAGCCCCCCACTCTAGGGCTGAAGCCCTCAAACTTTGGCTTTGGGCCCCCCTGACCCGGGCGGTGGGGCTCAGACTTGGGATTTGGCATCCCTGCCCTCGGCAGTGGGGCTCAGGCTTCGGTCCCCCTGCCCGGGGTTGTGTAGTAATTTGTTGTCAGAAGGAGTCACGAGGCAATGAAGTTTGAGAAACCCTGTCCTAGCTGGTTCTGCCTGCAGCAACCACAATCATGACCTATCCCTGTGGGACAAATCAGGCATGACAGAATCAACATTCAGCCATGGAACATTCGTCAGATGAGAGAAATTCTTCGCAACATTTCATAAATTTAACAAACTTCCTTAAAGAAGCAAACTGGTGTCAGACCGCTTTGCTCTGCAAGTTCCTTTTAGCTACATAAGGAGTTGCAGGGATGGAGGGAGACATGTCTGCTGATATCTCACAGACTGGGGGGAAACCTGGTTCCCCATTCTGCAAGAGGTTTTTGAGAGTTTTAAATTTGTTCCTCTCTTAAAACGGGATGAATGGTCAATCTTGAAATTTTTCACAAACTGATGATAATTTTTTTTTTTAAAAGTAAGATCTGGTAAATCAAAACATTTTAATTTTGACTTTTTAAAGTTTTGTAGTATAAACTAACAAATTTCAAACCCCCGCAAAAAAAAAAAAAATTGCGGGAGATTTGTTGAAACTGACCCTTTCCCCAGGAACAATTTTTCATTCGAAAACTCCTTACCAGCTGTGGTCACCTCTCCTGTGCCAGACATCCCAGTTTTAACTATTTGTCTTCTAACTATGCTCCTCCTGCTCAGCCTCTGTATACTTTTTTTAAAAAGGCAGATGGTGGGTCTGCCCCTGTACTAATGGCAAGTGTGTAGTGGAGGGCAAAAGTGCAGAGTTCTTCCCCAAACACACACTCCACAGTGCCGCACAGGCATTCTAAGGCAGGGGTTCTCAAACTCGGGGTCGGGACCCCGCAGGGGGTTGCAAGCGGTCAGCCTCCACCCCAAATCCGCTTTGCCGCCAACATTTATAACGGTGTTAAATAAATTTAAAAGTGTTTTTAATTTATAAGGGGGGTTCGCACTCGGAGGCTTCCTGCGTGAAAGGGGTCACCAGTACCAAAGTTTGAGAACCACTGTTCTAAGGCCTTGGCCATACTATTGTTGCAGTGATGTCACAGCAGCAATTCTCAGCCTTTTCCAGACAAAGATCCCATGTTAGTGAATACATGCAAGTGAGATCTGGCTGTTCACGGGCAAAGCAATCCTACATTCCACATATTCTCTTCACCCGACTCAATTGTGATGTTTTTGCTTGATTTATTTATTTTTCCCTTTAATTCATAACTTTAACTCTGACCAAAATAAATACTATTATTGCATCAGGAGGATCACCCCATACAAGAGAAAAGCCAACAGAGAGGCTCACCTGCCACTCTTCTTCCCAGCTACTGACTATCAAAAGGAAAGAGGTGAAGCCACAGGCAGAATGACTGGGATGTCCCTATTTCATGCCAATTGGTGGTTGGCACCATTGTAAGTTACAGCAGCCTTAGGGCTGCTCTAACTCAGTGCAAGGAGGAGCAGTCCTGCATGCAGATGCAGCAGGATTGGGGTGTCAAATGTGGGCTTTAAGCCATCTCTGCGCGCACACCTCTCCCTGAATTGTGCAGTTCATCCATAGCAGAGTAGATGGTCTTACATAACAGATACAATTCAAATGTAAGTTTATCTACATATTTTACCATAAATGTATTAGACACTT
The DNA here is from genome assembly GCF_015237465.2 of Chelonia mydas. Lineage (NCBI taxonomy): Eukaryota > Metazoa > Chordata > Testudines > Cheloniidae > Chelonia > Chelonia mydas. The sequence goes on from NC_057851.1 coordinate 187,797,515, forward strand.
TTCCTAATAAATTACATGTACCGAACTATTCTCTGGAAACAGCAGTTGGAACTACTTTAGAAAAAAAAATCCACTGTCAATTAAACATAGCAACTATGAAAACCCATTTATCTGTAAAAATATTTAGACACCAAAATTGAATAAGCAAAAATAATACAAAAACCACCCCAAAAAATCTATGGGTCAGAGTCCAGATTGTTGTGTTGCAAGGAAATCTGTCTCTTCCCCTCCCCCCCATACTTGATAAGAAGAATGTATTTGTTTAGCTTGTAGACAACTTAAGATTTACGATCTCTTCAACTATTCACTTTCTTGCTTTTAACTGCAGAGGTTTTATAAATGATGTGCTCGGTAGTTGAACTTTAGTCACAAAGGATATGTCTATGTTGCAAAAAAACCCCAAACAAAACCCCAAACTCATGACAGCAAGTCTCGAAGCTCAAGTCAGCTTACTTGGACTTGTGCTGTGGGGCTAAAAATAGCAGTGTAGATCTTCCCACTCAGGCTCTGAGATCCACACCCATCCCCAGGTTTCACAGCCTGAGCAGGAAGAGCTACACTGCTATTTTTAGTCCTCTAGTGTAAGCCTGAGTCAGTTGACCCCATGCTCTGAGGTGGCTGTTGGGTCTGATGTTTGTTTGTTTGTTTTGCAGTGTAGATGTACTCTCAGTGACCTTACCTGACTTCTTTATATAGTGTTTTGGGTTTTGAATTAACTATAATATCGAACATTTACACAACTGAACATTAGTAAGCTAAATACCAGTAGTTTAAACCTTAGCTGTAGGTGATTAAACACAATCTTCAAAGAGATGGACTTGTCTGGCTGGAATGCCTGAGAAATGACTTTGCCTCTACGCCACCTCTAGCTAGAGTCCTTCAGTTCCAACTGGAACCATCTATTGTGCAAAACCAGCCCATGATCATAAACCTTTAAAAGATATTCCAGGCAAATCTAAGGGTACTACATATTAAATTCCAATACTGATTCTAGAGCTTACAGGTCAGCACTTCGTCTGTTACATTACACAGCCCCCTGCTCATATATTTTGTTCACTCCTTCAGCAATAAAATCCTTCAGGATTTAACTATGGATCCCAAAATATATCAAAGATACTAAACAGGCATCTACTAGACAGTTCCATTCTCTCCTTGTTGTTTTCACCCTTCCAGTACTATAGCCCGCTCCCTTCATTGTCACTAATGCAAAGGTGTATACAGAAGGTCAGATTCAGACCTGGTGTAAACAATGCAACTCCACTAGCTGCACCTGCTAATATCTGTCTAGCTCCTTAATAATTTTTATTGTGCTTTCTTGAATTCCTTCTGATTTGTCAACATCTTTCTGATACTAAGGTGTCCTCACACTGAATGTGCATTATTCTAGGTGTGTGTTATCTTCCTGGTCCATAACATGATCCCTCTGCGTAGGCAGCCCCATGTCAAAGCTAAAAGGAAAAGGGGGCTGTTAATAGCATAAGAAGTAAAGGGAAGGTATCCATTTAGCTGTAACCTATGCAAGGAACAGCTTGAATCTCCAATGTTTGAAATTTAAGCCAGCTCCTTCCTTGTGTCTTAACACATCTGAAATATATACACACACACACACACACACACACACACACACAGAGTGTTCTTGCATTTCTTTAACCACAGGCTTTGAACTCTGCAATTTAAAACATTATCACTACTAACTTCAATATAAGCTTTTTGGGGGGGGCAGGGGCGGGGAGGCTGTGCAAAACCAGTCTGTGCAAGTCCTAAGCGATAATGATCCCCTCCACAGCTCCCACTGAACTCAACGGGCCTGATCCTGGTCCCATCAGGATGAAGAAAAATCAAAGATTTTAAAACAAATTTAAAATCAGAACCTTTAAATTCACTTTTCTTTTTAAAAATCAACCTGTTTATAATTAACTTTAAAATTATGATGACCCCTATAAAGGCCCAAACTAACTGTAATATTTTAAAAATCAATAAATAAAAACTTGGTGCATCAGTGAGCCCTCCCCACATTGGCAAGTTAAAGCGTTCTGCTTTTTAGTTATATACTGTATTGCGGGGAAAACATCTTTAACTTCTGAGGTCGCCTCATACTTATAAACATGTCACAATCAAGTATTGCACTGGGTAAATATATTATTTTCAGTCTTTACAATGGCGTGAATGCTGGTATTTGCACTTCTAACGTAAGTACTTCTCAGTTTCTGCTGTTCAGAGAAGATTTGGTCTTAATGTACATAGTTTCAGTTTAGCTAGCAGGCGAAGAGAGAAATGAAGAGAATATTCTTTGCACCACTTCATTCAAAACTGAGAAAACAATTGGAAGCCGAAAAAACAGGAAAGCTGATGAGATCAGTTTCTGAAAATGTGGAAGATCACAGGGCCTGATTTTCAAAGGTATTTAGGCACCTAAAGATGTAGATGCCCAGTGAGACTTTCAGAAGTCTAAATACCACTTTCGGAAGTCTAAATACCAGTCTGTCAGTTCACTACCTACATTTAATACTGCCTTTGTTTAATAAATCAGTTAGTTGTAAATTAAAAAAGTTTATGAAACATATTCTTTTGTATCCAACACATTGTAAGGTCATGTTAGTTAACGGGTAAACAATTTTCAAATGCTGTTTTGACATATTTTTAATTGAATTGCAATTTCCCTCCAAATGCAGCTTGACAGAAATCACAAGTAAAAATAATCTAGTAAGTAGAAAATGGTGAGTGATGCATTTCTTAACACAAAAAACAGAAAATGAAGAATCTGATTAAATGTATGTTTAGCTGTATAATTGTGTAAATAAGTGTGTATAAATATAGTGTATTCTCCTGGTAACAAAAAGTTACCACCAAATATAGTCTTGACATTTTGACAATCAGCATGTTTTAATGCTTCTACCAGCCAGAGAGAATGTTTCTTTAGGGAAACAACTCCAGTACAAACGCAAAACAAGATTTCTATTCCATAAAAAGTCAGTGGGCTCAGGGCCTTGTCTAAACTAGTGTTATTAAAGTTGCTCGTGGCACCTGAGTTTCGTAGGGGAGGTCTACTCATCCTAGCCCCAGACGGAGCTCTTAACTGCAACAGCTTGAGTGTGATATGTGATGAGTTCGGAAGCTGGGAGCAGCACAGCCTTCGCAGCAGGGAGTTTGTTTATAAACTGCGGCAGGGTGATTAAGATAACAAAAGGCTTATCATTAAAGTAAATTAAGGGTTGTTAGATGATCCTGAAAGCACTGCCAGGAACTTCAGTTAAAAGACAGGTTTCAGAGTAGCAGTCCTGTTAGTCTGTATCCGCAAAAAGAACAGGAGTACTTGTGGCACCTTAGAGACTAACAAATTTATTAGAGCATAAGCTTTCGTGAGCTACAGCTCACTTCATCGGATGCATGCAGTGGATGTATCCGATGAAGTGAGCTGAAGCTCACGAAAGATTATGCTCTAATAAATCTGTTAGTCTCCAAGATGCCACAAGTACTCCTGTTCTTTTTGTAGTTAAAAGATAGGAAACAAAGGGTAGGAATAAGAGGTGAGAATGGGAAGAGGTAAATAGTGATGACCATCAGGGATCTGTACTGGGACCAGTCCTATTCAACATATTCATAAATGATCTGGAAAAAAGGGGTATGCAGAGAGGTGGTAAAATTTGCAGATGATACAAAATTACTCAAGATAGTTAAGTCCAAAACAGACTGCGAGGAGTTACAAAAGGATCTCACAAAACTGGGTGACTGGGGGGCAACACAATGGTAGAAGAAATTCAGTGTCGATAAATGCAAAGTAATGCACTTGGCAAAATATAATCCCAACTATACATACAAAATGATGGGGTCTAAATTAGCTGAACCCGAAGAGATCTTGGAGTCATTTGTGGATAGTTCTCTGAAAACATCTGCTCAATATGCAGTGGCAGTTAAAAAAGCTAACAGAATATTGGGAATCATTAGGAAAGGGATAGATAATAAGAGAAAAATATCTTATTGCCTCTATATAAATCCACGGTATGCCAACATATTGAATAGTGCGTGCAGATTTGGTCACCCTATCTCAAAAAAGATACATCTGATTTGGAAAAGGTACAGAGAAGGGCAACAGAAATGTATGAGGAGACATTAAAAAGACTGGGACTTTTCAGCTTGGAAAAGAGATGACTAAGGGGGGATATGACAGAGGTCTATAAAATCAAGACTGGTGTGGAGAAAGTGCATAAGGAGGTGTTATTTACTCCTTCACATAACACAATAACTAGGGGTCACCAAATGAAATTAATAGGCAGCGGATTTAAAACAAAAACAAAAAAAAGTATTTCTTCCCAGTCAACATGTCGAACTCTGCCAGGTGATGTTGTGAAGGCCAAAACTATAACATGATTCCAATAAGAACTAGACAAGTTCATGGAGGATAGGTCCAGCAATGGCTAATAGCCAGGGATCTAACATTATGGGTTTCCGTAGTGTAGTGGTTATCACGTTCACCTCACACGCGAAAGGTCCCCAGTTCGATCCCGGGCGGGAACATGCTTCAGACTTTTTACATCTATTTCCTCAGTTTCATGCTCATTGAACATCAAGGTTTATTAACCAATAAAAAATATTAGACTAAAGGTTGATCGTTATTTACCACTAAGCAATTAACAACTAGTGTTTAAATTTAATTTTGGGGGGAGGGATAGCTCAGTGGTTTGAGCATTGGCCTGCTAAACCCAGGGTTGTGTGTTCAATCCTTGAGGGGGCCATTTAGGGATCTGGGGCAAAAATTGGGGATTGGTCCTGCTTTGAGCAGAGGGTTGGACTAGATGACCTCCTGAGGTCCCTTCCAACCCTGATATTCTATGATTCTATGATCACGTTCTGCATCTCCCTCGCCTCTGTTTGCCAGAAGCTGGGAGTCGGCAACAGGGCAACATGATGATTACCTGTTCTGTTCATTCCCCCTGGGGCACCTGGCACTGGCCACTGCTGGAAGACAGGATACTGGGCTAGACAGACCATTGGTCTTACCCAATATGGCCATTCTGATGTTCTTATATAGAACCCAGACGTATCTGCTCCCTGCTGTTACCCACTAGATCCTGCTCTCCTCCCAGAGCTGGGATAGAACCCCGGAGTCCTGACAGTGTCTCTCTGTGTCCACAGAGTTAGTAATAAAGTAAGAATATACATTAAAATTTTAAACCTAACCAGTGTCCCTTAAGTGACTTGCCACAAGATGTCAGAACATGTTGTTATGAGAGCTGAGTGGGTCTGATATTTATTTAATTTTCTTTCTTTTATAAAGGAATTAGATACTGGGCTCCTGTCAGTTAACTGCTAAGTTATCTGCCAAAAAACTAGAGTTTAAGTGCCTAAGTAGCCCCAGGAATCACAATTAAAGTTGTCCCCCGCTACCAAAATCTGAAACGTGCCCCGGCGTTGCTCCCAATGATAGAGCTGAAGTGGAGGTAGCAATTTGTGGCATATTTTTAGGAAAAGGCTGGCAGAAACAATGGAAATCTGGCCACCACTCGGGAGCAGGGGCAGGCCCAATAGAAGTTATGGGACCTCAGTATCTCTCAGGAAGTGGCCCCCAACACTCAAAATTTGCCACTGAATGGTGTTAAAAAACCCTATTTGACAAGCAGTTTCTTTTTGGCTTACGTCTGGACAGAATTAGAGAAAAACAGCTTTATCTAAACAAACTGTGCCCTAGCTCCAGCTAAGTGCAATTGGCTCACTGTAGACTTTAAACACCGTTACTAGGCACTGGCATTTCCTGATACCCAATACAGACTCTAAACAGCGTTAAAATCAACATTAAAAATGAGACCGTGAGCGCCACCAGGCAAGGATTTAACTTCTTGGTCAGGGAGCTGAATCCACTGTAGAGCACTATTTATAGCAACAAGGCTGCATTAATAATAATAACCAGCCAAAGTGAGACACCAAGGCACATTTGCGCTGAATATTCTCTAAGTGCCTGGCATGCCGCGGGTGACAGATGAGGTCAAGAATAATAGTACTGCTGAACAACACATTAGTAACAGGCAGCATTAGTAACAGGCATTTAATAAGACCACAGAAAGATGACGATTCCCCCCCCGTAAACATCTGGTCAATCCCAAAATGCTTTTGCCATGGAGGAGAATGGATCGCTGCTCAGCCCGCAAAGGCCACAGTTCTGGTGCTTTACTCTGACCACAAAAAAAAGAGCACCAAGGCTGGATACAATTTTTGCAAGCTCCTAGGGCTTGCCACCGAAAGCACTGATTTCTGGTTTTTCCCCCCGAGCACCAATCCTAGCCTCAGGAGAGCCTGAAGCCCAACCCCGACACACAGAGGCTGGCGCTAATTCTACGCTGCCTTGCAGCAGGCCGGTTTCAGGCTGGTGTGACTCCACGGGAGTCACTCCGGATTGACGCCTGTTGGACAGCAGAGCAGGATCCAGCCCACGCCCAGGGCTCTCTCGGAGAGCCCCCACCCCAGAGACGGGCTCCTACCTGCCAGGCGGAGGGACAGCAGCAGCCATGGGCGCCCCCGCGCTCCATCAGCCACCCCACGAGCGCCGCCGCCGCCGCTTCCCCCGCCCCAACAAAGGAACCTCCCTTCGCCGCCGCCAATCCCACCCCCGCCCGCCGAGGCGGCTACGCTCCGGCGCCAGGGCCCGGCCAATGGGAGCCTCCCTGCCCCGCCTTTCGCCGCGCAGCCCCTCGGAACGTGAGCCCGGGGCGGGGCGGGACGGGACGGGGCGGTGCGAGGCGAGGCGGGGCGGGGCGGCTGCCGAGCGGCTGACGGCACCAGGGCCGAGGGGCGGGGAGCCGCCCCGCCGTTGGGACTCGTCGTATTTAAGCGCCGCAGCCGGGGTGTGGGGTTGCCGGCCGGGGGTGTCTTTGCTCTCGGCGGCCGCGCAAAGACATTGTAACGAGAGACGGGCCTGACACACAAGCCCCAGCGCCAAAGCCGGCGGGCGTCGTTCAGCGCTCAGGGGCCTTTCGTCAGGGTCGCTGCCGCCGCTCTCCAGGGCTGAATTTACACGGCTGAAATTGGCGTGTGTGAGGTGGCTCCTCTTACCCGCCCGCGCCCAGCCGTTCCCAAACTGCAGTGTGCCCGGAAACCTCCCAGGCGCAGAGGTTTTACATTTCCAAAGGGCTGCTCCTGAGCCGCGCCAGCAGCGTCGGCCCGTGCACGTGCAAGCGGATGACTCATTGCCCATGGAAAACACACATTTGCACCCAGCAAACGAACGGTTACTTGTACACATAAATGCCTTGCTGCATTAACTTTTTAAATTGATTTGTTTGTGAAAATGCATAGGATGTGGGAGGTCGCAGAGCTGTGAATTTAGGTAAGTCCAGGCTTGACACATCTCACTGATTTGACTTCCTTGGGAGCTCACAGAATTATGCTTAGCATAAATAGTATTTTCTAAAGCCTCCTGGTTCAGTGTTTCTGAAACAGATGATTCACTGTGAGTGTGCATGGGAAAATGGTAATTGTGGGACTAAATCTGGCATACAGCTAATGGTACTGAGTGACAGATTAGAAGAATATGGGTGCCATTAAATATGGACAACTAGCCATGTATTAATATCTGATGAAGAAAATCTTATTTCTTCCCAGGAAATTAAAATTCTAGTAGCTGTATTTTTGGCATGGATTTTTATATCTTGGCCAGTGGCCGTACATTTCTCTGAGGATTGAAACCTAGCCTGCCAGGTCACTTAGCGGAGGAGTGAATTTTTTTTTAGACCTCTCAGTTTGAGCAGCACATACTATGTAAAATAGTCAACTGCCATGTCCAAAAATTAAAAGCTTGTTTTCCTGTAATAAACCTTCATGATTGGGTGATATTTGACCTCCTCTGTGACGGGACTAGGAGTTCATCCAATCAGCAAGGTGACACATGCTAATTGCCTACAATTTGGCTACAGGGGGTCCCCGGTATTAATTTCCCCCTTATCCATTGTTTCAAATATCCGTCGCTCATCACTAGGGGAACATGTTCTGATTTACGTTGGTCCTAATCCACATAGCCATCGTTTGCACAGATCGGGACCGACGTGAATTGGAACACATTCCCCTATTGTACAATACTGTACCTGCATCTGCCAGCCATGTTCAAGGCTTATTGTCTATGGAGGACATTCTCCATCCTGATTAAGGAGACAACAGGTGAAGGAAAGCTCAGTGTAAAGGAGTTTTGGAAGTCCTACAACATCTTGAACGAAGTGGAAAACGACACATTGTGGGAAGAGGTCACTTCGCAATGTATGAATGGCATTTGGCACCGTGCATGGCCAGATGCTGTCCACAGCTTCATGGGATTTGATGCCGTTCCTGCTCTCGCGCAAGAAATTGTCAAGTTGGCGAAGGATGTCGGCTTCGAGGAGGATATACGGGAGTTGTTGGAGTCTCAAACTGAGCAACTGACAAATGAGGAACTGATTGAGCTGGACCAACAACGGATATCCGAAGAAAGCAAGGATGATGATGACATAGGGCAGGAAGACAGGAGTCTGACAATAAAGAATCTCCCATTTTTTTGGATTGCTGGATGAGATGACAGAAATCGTACAGAGTGGTGATCCTTTTCATGAAGGGTCTGCCAAAGTCTCCAGGGCTCTCAATGATGCAGTGGCTTGCCACAGGGAGATCTGTCGTTCAAAGATTCATGCAGGAGAGCAGATATCAATAAAATCCTTTAAGACTTCTGCAACCAAAGATCCAGCCACGGAAAATCCAGCCACCACCCCTACCTAAGTTTAGTATAACTGACAGTGTTTTATACTGTATTACTGTATTGTATTTACTGTATTAAAATGTTCTGTGTTTTGGAACAGTGTTAGTAGGGTTCTACATTATTTTATTCAATGCTCTATGTGTAAAATGTGTAGTGTATGGCCTGTCATTGTAAAAAGGTACACTGTTTAGGTGAAAAGAGCATTGTCCTAGGCGAGTGTGGTGAAATTGTGAACGCATCTCCCCGCTCCTCCCCCACCCGTCCATTATTTCTTTATGGGGAAAAATTCCTGGTATATGTCGTTTCACTATCCATTGCCCTTTTCAAGAATGCAACCCCAATGTATACAGGAGACCCCCTGTATTTTATCTGACCAATTTTGTTGAACTAACCCCACCTCTGACATACCCCCGTCACCTCAGCCCAGCCTCTACACAAAACTTTAGAAGCTAGAGGAATGAACCAGCAAGGAAAAATAGATTCATAGATATTAAGGTCAGAAGGGACTGTTACGATCATCTAGTCTGACCTCCTGCACAACGCAGGCCACAGAATCTCACCCACCCACTCCTGTGATAAACCTCACCTATGTCTGAGCTACTGAAGTCCTCAAATCATGGTTTAAAGACTTTAAGGAGTAGAGAATCCTCCAGCAAGTGACCCGTGCCCCATGCTACAGAGGAAGGTGAAAAACCTCCAGAGGCCACTGAAACTGAAAGCGGAGGTGTTGGGATCCCTGTGTTTTGAATTAAACCTTGTTCAGTCAGCAAAGTCGTCTTCTCAAGGCATTGTGTTTGTTACAAGAAAGCAGAATAAGTTAAACAGAATAACTTTCCAGTCTGCGGCCTGGTCTACCCTAAAAGTTAGGTCGACTCAGCTACGTCACTCAGGAGTGTGCAAAATCCATACTGCGGTGAGTGATGTAGTTAAGCAAATCTAACTGGTGTAAACAGTGCGAGGTCTCTCGGGGAGGTGGATTACCTATGTTGACAGGGGAACCCCTCCCGTCAGCGTAGGTAGTGTCTTCACTGAAGCGCTATGGCTGTGCCACTGGGGCGTTTCAAGTGTAGACAAGCCCTGAGGATCAAGCCAGCCCTACGACACATGGGTGTGGCACTCCCTACCTTTCCAGGCAGCCACTCTTACCACCCTTTCCCTGAGTAAGGCAAGAGACCCTTGAGAGTCCTTGGGCTCGTACTAAAAAGTTTGCAGCACCACAGCTCTCTAGAGTTAGGCTCAGGGTAGCCCTGTAGCCGCATGGCTGCTGGTTTTCTGGGTTGAGGTATGTTTAACGAGTAACAATAACCAGAATTCAGTCAAACACAGCAGGGAGCAAATTATTGGACCAAACGTTTGACAGGCATATATCTTAAAGATGTGACAATCCCTCTTCCTTTGTAAGCTGCAGACACTAAACTGTCTTTCTCTCCTTCGGATAGTCACAGGAACAGGTCCAGAGGATCAGCAATTACATAGCTGTGTATTCCCTGCAGTAGTTTGTTCTAGCATTAAAGTATTTCTTTTCTGCTTTTTCATATTTATTTTTCGTAGTTGCCACATTCTTCCAGCTGTCTTCCATCCTCCTCCTTAACCCATCTGTAGGCTCAACCTGCTTAGTCTCTGATGAGATTCTTTTCTAGGCTCTTATCCCGCACCTAATACTGTGGTATTTGAGTGGCTTCCAGATTACAACACATACAAGATGAATTATACTGAAAATTTAAAGTTTCTTCTCCCACTTTCTACCTCTCCCCCTGTCCATTGTGGAGAGTAAATTGCATAATAGCAAATATGTTCCAATACTCCAAATGAAATAGAGGGGTTTGCCAACAGCTTTAGCTTCGTCTAGCAGGCCCTTTGGGGTATCTTCTTAGCAGGAGCATTGCTTTGTGGATAACATGGTGTGTTTATACATTTCTGGCACCATAGCATGTCTGTCTTCTTGTGAAATAACTATTCCCAAGAGCGAGAGTTGGTTAATATGATTCCAATGTCCTGCAATGACATGTCTTTCTAATGTCTGGCCCTCCATGCAGTGTTACTCATGTAAGACTTTTTTTAGTTCATCCTTTTTGGTTGTCTCAGTTTCTGTTGTTTTGTGATTGCTTGCTGGAAGATACTGGCGTGCAATGTGTGTCCATTTCTTCACCAGTGTTATCAGTACCTGCTACATCTCTTCTGGTATAATGTCAGTGGGGATATTATATGCCAGATTCTCAGCAGGTATAAACTGGTGTTGTTCCATTGACCTCAGTGGAGCCAGGTCAGTTTACACCCATTGAATATCTGACACTACATCTCTGTAACTAGACAATTACTCTCTGTAGTGTGAGCAGTTCTTCAGGACTGCCTCAAGTGGGTCAGCTGTAACACTGCAGCCAGACACACGGGAACAGTGGGGGCAAAAGACATATCTGGCTTCAAGACTAAACTTGATAAGTTTATGGAAGGGATGGTATGATGGGATAGCCTAATTTTTGGCAATTAATTGATCTTTGACTGTTAGTGGTAAATATGCCCAATTGCCTGTGATGGGATGTTTGTTAGATGGGGTGGGATCTGAATTACTACAGAGAATTCTTTCCTGGGTGTCTGGCTGGTGAGTCTTGCCCACATGCTCAGGGTTTAGCTGATCGCCATATTTGGGGTCGGGAAGGAATTTTCCTCCAGGGCAGATTGGCAGAGGCCCTGGGGGTTTTTCGCCTTCCTCTGCAGCATGGGGCACGGGTCACTTGCTGGAGGATTCTCTGCACCTTGAAGTCTTTAAACCACAATTTGAGGACTTCAGTAGCTCAGGCATAGGTTAGGGGTTTATTACAGGAGTGGGTGAGTGAGATTCTGTGGCCTACGTTGTACAGGAGGTCAGACTAGAACAGGGATCTCAAACTCAAATGACCACGAGAGCCACATGAGGACTAGTACATTGGCCCGAGGGCCACATCACTGACATCCCCCCCCCCCCATGCTGCCGCCAGCCCCACCCCCCACTCTATCCCTTCCATGAGGCCCCTCCCGTGCCCCGCCTCTTCCCACCCCTTCCCCAAAGTCCCCACCCCTTCCCCAAAGTCCCCACCCCAACTCTGTCCCTTCCCTGCCCCATTCCAACCCCTTCCCCAAATCCCCATCCCTGACCTGCCTCTTCTCCGCCTCCTCCCCTGAGCGCGTGGCTCCCCGCTCCCACCTGGAAAGTGCTAAGCACCGCCAAACAGCTGTTTGGTGGTGGGAAGCGCCTGGAGGTAGGTGGAGGAGTGGGGATGTGGCGCGCTGGGGGGGGGGGGGGGGGCGACAGGTAAGGGAAGCTTGGTGGCCGCAGGAAATAACTCGGGGCGGGGGGGCTTGGCAGGCTGCAGCAAATAAGTCCGGGCCGCGTGTTTGCGACCCCTGGACTAGACAAAATGGTTGAAAGCTATTTGTGGAATTGCAAGTCCTAGTTTTCTGAGCTGAATTGTTGTGTTCCTTTGTCATGCGAGCTCTAGTAGGATGTCATAAAGGATCGCTCTAACTCCATTAACTCTTTCGTGTCTCATCAGCCTAGTCTTGTGCTGAGAGAAACCCAATGACAGGCAAAATAGGCCGGGCCAGGTCTTCAGAGGGTGTATTGACTCTTGACTTCTGTGGACATACGCCAATTTACGCCAGCTGGGACCTGCCCCTCTTTGTTTGACAAAAGTGTTGCTGAAAATTTTAAATTGGTTATGACTCTTCAGAGATGTTTCAGAGTAACAGCCGTGTTAGTCTGTATTCGCATAAAGAAAAGGAGTACTTGTGGCACCTTAGAGACTAACCAATTTATTTGAGTATAAGCTTTCGTGAGCTACAGCTCACTTCATCGGATGCATACTGTGGAAAGTGTAGAAGATCATTTTATACACACAAAGCATGAAAAAATACCTCCCCCCACCCCACTCTCCTGCTGGTAATAGCTTATCTAAAGTGATCACTCTCCTTACAATGTGTATGATAATCAAGTTGGGCCATTTCCAGCACAAATCCAGGTTTTCTCCCCCCCCCCACAAACCCACTCTCCTGTTCGTAATAGCTTATCTAAAGCGACCACTCTCCTTACAATGTGTATGATAATCAAGGTGGGCCATTTCCAGCACAAATCCAGGGTTTAACAAGAACGTCTTGGGGGGGAAGGGTGGTAGGAAAAAACAAGGGGAAATAGGTTACCTTTCATAATGACTTAGCCACTCCCAGTCTCTATTCAACCCTAAGTTAATTGTATCCAATTTGCAAATGAATTCCAATTCAACAGTTTCTCGCTGGAGTCTGGATTTGAAGTTTTTTTGTAATATTACAAAATGGCCCACCTTGATTATCATACACCTTGTAAGGTGCCACAAGGACTCTTCAGAGAGTTCAGCTGCCCAAAATCTTGCCCTAACACAGAGTTTCTCAACCTTCCCAGACTACTGTACCCCTTCCAGAAGTCTGATTTGTCTTGTGTACCCCAAGTTCCACCTCACTTAAAAACTACTTGCTTACAGCATCAGACATAAAAATACAAAAGTGTCACAGCCACAGTATTACTGAAAAATTGCTTACTTCCTCATTTTTACCAGAGAATTATAAAATAAATTAATTGGAATATAAATATTGTACTTACATTTCAGTGTCAAGTATATACAGCAATATAAGCAAGTCATTGTCTCTGAAATTTTAGTTTGTACTGACTTTGCTACTGCTTTTTTAGGTAGCCTGTTGTAAAACTAGGCAAATATCTAGATGAGTTGATGCACCCCCTGGAAGACCTCTGTGTACCCCTAGGAAGGAACAACTGCCCTACCTTGTAGGATTCTGATACAGTGAGCACAGGTACACCTTTGAGCCCTGCCTGAATGTACGGTCTCCAAGGATTGGCACAGGGTAATTGTGACAGAATGTACCGTGTCCTCACCCTACATCCTGTTGTATTGTAAAGTACACCTTGTGAGATAGCATTTAAAAACTCATCATTTGCTGATCAATAATATCATGACAAAAAGAACATACGTGAAGTTATAAACATAAGCTGAGATCATGACTAAAAGCATGTTTTCAAGAGAAGTCTGAGGAGTGGCCAAACCAGTTCCTCGCAGACAAAGGGCAAGCTGGTGCCTCAGCCAGGTGTAAACAAGACTGCTGGACCATTCTTTGGCAGGAAAAGGAGCAGGGGAAAAACAATCTACATCTGAGCAAAGAGACAGCATGGAATTCGCTTCCCAGCTGGAAATGCTTCTCAAAGGGGACACAGGACTATAAAAAGAAGGGGCACACACTCCAAGGCACCCCTCCTCCTCCCTGTCTCTCGCCATTGATTCACTGCATGACAAAGGACAGCCATTAAACAGAAGAAGGGATCCAGGCCTAAGAAGTTGGGCCAGTAAGACTGTTGTGAGCATATGCTGAGAGAAACTTTGCTTTGAATCTAACATAGTTTAAGGTAGGCATTAGTTGCGTTTTATATTAATTTTTTCTTGTAACCATTTCTGACTTTTATTCCTCATTACCTGTACAGTAAAAGCTGTGTTATCCAGTGTTGTACCAACTGGAAAGCTCTGTAAACCGGCATTTCTAATCTAATAGAAAGTCCGGTTGGTGCGAGGCCGGCAGGCTCCCTACCTGGCTCCGCGTGGCTCCCTGGAAGTGGCAACATGTCCCTGCTGCTCATAGGCAGAGGAATGGCCATGAGGGGTTTGGAGTGCGGGAGGAGGTGTGGGGTTGAGGTGCAGGGCGTGGGCTCTGGGAGGGAGTTTGGGAGCGGGAGGGGGCCCGGGGCAGGGGGTTCAGGTGTGGGAGCAGTTTTGGGGTGCTGGATCTGGGTGGTGCTCACCTTGGGCAGCTCCACGGAAGAGGCAACCTGTCCCTGTGGCTCCTAGGTGAAGGTGTGGCTAGGCAGCTCTGTGCGCTGCCTCTGCCCACAGGTGCCACCCCTGCAGCTCCCACTGGCTATGGTTCCTGGCCAATGGGAGCTGAGGAGCCAGTGCTCAGGGTGGGGACAGCATGCCTCCGCCTAGGAGCAGCAGGGACAGGTCGCCTCTTCTGGGGAGTTGCCCAAGGTGAGCACTGCCCAGATCCAGCACCCCAACCCCCCTCCCATGCTCCGAGCCCCTTCCTGCAACCAAACTCCCTCCCAAAGCCCATGCTCTGCACCCTCTCCTGCGCCCCAACCCCCAGCTCCGCACCCTCTCCCACACCCAAACTCCCTCCCTCTTAGTTAACCGGACTTTTTCACTTACCAGCACGCCCCATTCCCCCAGCATGCCGGCTAAAAAAGCTTTTAATGTACTCACTTAAAATCCCTCTTTGTAGTTAGTCCGCTTGTTTTACTGTTTTATCTAATCCAGTGTGTTTAAATTGAAGTGTCTGGGATACTCCATTTGAGGTAACAAAGTGTGCATATTATTTCTGTTAAAGAAATATGGACTTTATATGAATTTGTATTGTCCAGGAGAGGGCTGGGCAGTACAGGACATACATTTCCTGGGGGAAAATCTAGGTCTTTGGGTCTGATGAGGTTACCCTGCAGTATAACCAAGTCTGGTAAGAGCCATGGTATGGCTGGCTGGCTGCAACGCGCACAGGCATAGCTGGGAGTGGCTTGCATGCTGGAGGCTGTCTGTAAGCAATCCTCCAGACTAGAGGCTACAGCAGCAAAGCAGAGTAAAGGGCACCCCAGGTTAGAGGGCAGGGGTGACATAACTACCTATTAGTCTGCATTGTGTCCTTGTTACGTCACAGTAATATAGATGTTTTATTGCTTGATTCAGATCCAGGGGTCCATATAGTCTGAGTTTTCCTTCTTGAGGCTTCTCTTTAATTAATGTGTTAACCCAATCTGCAGATTAGGTCACTTTAACTTCTAAGCTTTTGGATGCGCCAAGTTCCCATCAAGGTAAGGGGTTGGTCCAAAGCCTCCCATGTGCTTGCATAGCAACCACTATTGGCCTCATCAAAACCCTAGAAATTATCCCATGCCCTAGTTAAAACTCCCTGAGAGCTGGTCTGAGGTGTATGTAAAACACCATCACTGCATCCTGAGACTTGTTTATATGACGCTATCATGACTCATAGACTTTAAAAGTCAGAAGGGATCATCATGATCATCTTGTCTGACCTCCTGCGCATTGCAGGCCACAGAGTTTCGCCCATCCACTCCTGTAATAGACTCCTTACCTCTGGTGGAGTTACTGAAGTCCTCAAATCATGATTTAAAGACTTCAAGTTACATAGAATTCACGATTTACACTAGTTTAAACCTGCAAGTGACTCATTCCCGATGCTGCAGAGGAAGGCGAAAACCCTCTAGGGTCTCTGCCAATCTGACCCCAGGGAAAATTCTTCCCGACTTCAAATATGGCAGTGAGTTAGACCCTGAGCATGTGGGCAAGACCCACCAGCCAGAAACCTCGGAAAGAATTTTCTATAGCAACTGAGAGCCCTCCCCATCTAGTGTCTCATCACTAGGCACTGGAGATATTTGCCTCTAGTAATCGCAGGTTGGCTACGTGCAATTGTAGGCAATCTCATCATACCATTCCCTCATGAATTTATCAAGCTCAGTCTTGAAGCCAGTTAGGTTTTTTGCCACCACTACTCCCCTTGGAAGGCTGTTTCAGAACTTCACTCCTCTGATGGTTAGAAATCTTTGCCTAATTTCAAGCCTAAACTTGTTGCTGGCCAATTTATATTCATTTGTTCTTGTGTCAACATTGGCACTTAAACTCCTCTCCCTCTTTGGTAATTATTCCTCTGATGTATTTACAGAGAGCAATCATATCTCCCCTCAGCCTTCTTTTGGTTAGGCTAAACAAGCCAAGCTCTTTGAGTCTCTTCTCATAAGATTGGGTTTCCATTCCTCAGATAATCTTAGTAGCCCTTCTCTGCACCTGTTCCTGTTTAAATTAGTCTTTCTTAAACATGGGAGACCAGAATTGCATATAGTATTCCAGATGAGGTCTTATCAGTGCCTTGTGTAATAGTATTAACACTTCCCTCTCTCTACTGGAAATACCTCTTCTGATGCATCCTAAGATTGGATTATTCTTTTTCACAGCCATATTACACTGGTGGCTCATAGTCTTCCTATGATCAACCAATACACCCATGTCTTTCTCCTCCTCTGTCACTTCCAGCTGATGTATCCCCATCTTTATAGTAAACGTTCTTGATGTTAGTTCCTAAATGCATGACTTTGGACTATTAAATTTCATCCCATTTCTATTACTCCAGTTTACAAGGTTGTCCAGATCTTCCTGTATGATATTCCGGTCCTCCTCCATATTGACAATACCTCCCAACTTTGTGTCATCTGCAAATTTGATTAGCATGCTCCCACTTTTTGTGCTAAGGTCAGTAATAAAAATGTTAAATAAGATTGGTCCCAAGATTGATCCCTGAGGAACTCCACTAGTAACCACCCTATAGCCTTTCATTCACCTTTCAGTAAGACCCATCGTTGTCTCCCCTTTAACCAGTTCCTTATCCACCTTTCAGTTCTCATCTCAGTCCCCATCTTCTTCAATTTAACTAGTAATTTCCCATGTGGAATTGTATCAAATGTTTTACAGAAATCTAGATAGATTAGATTTACTGCATTTCCATTGTCTAAAAAATCAGTTATCTTCTCAAAGAAGATCAGGTTGGTCTGGTATGATCTACCTTTTGTAAAACCATGTTGTATCCCTATTACCATTAACTTCTATGTCCTTAACTACTTTCTCTTTCAAAATTTGTTCCAAGACCTTGCATGCAATCAAGCTCAAACTAACTGGCCTGTAGATTGCTGGATCACTTCCCCCCCTTTCTTAAAAATAGAAAGTCATAGGGTATGACCCACAAGTTTACAGATTCATTAAAAATCCTTCCTATTGGTCTTGCAATTTCATGTGCCAGTTCCTTTACTAGTCTTGGCTGGAGATTATCTGGGGCCCCCGATTTAGTCCCATTAAGCTGTTTGAGTTTGACTTCCACCTCCAATGTGGTAATTTCTACCTCCATATCCTTGTTCCCATTAGCCACCCTGCCACTACCCCTAAAATCTTCATTAGCCTTATTAAAAACTGAAGCAAAGTATTTGTTTAGGTGCTGGGCCATACCTAGATTATCTTTAATCTCCACCCCCTCCTCAATGTTTAGCGGTCCCACTTCTTTTTTCCTTGGTTCTGTAGCCATATAAATGAGAAAAAAACTTTTACTATTGGTTTTCATTCCCTTTGCAAGGTCCAACGCTGCTTGGCTTTTGGCTTTTCTCATTTTCCCCCTCCCATTTCTGACCTCCGAGAAGTAGCTTTCCTTGCTGATCCCTCTCATCTTCCATTCCTTGTAGGCTTTCTGCTTTCTCTTCATCACCTGTTTGAGATGCTTGCTCATCCAGCATGGTCTGCAACCCTTCCCTACGAATGTTTTCCCCTTCTTGGGGTGCAGGCTTCCGATACTTTCTGCAACTTTGACTTAAGTAATTTCAAGCCTCTTCCACATTCAGATCCTTGCGGTCCAGTCCACTTCCCTAACTAATTCCCTTAATTTTTTGTAAGTTCACCCTTTTGAAATCAAGGACCCTAGTTGCAGATCTATTTTTGTTTATCCTTTTATTTCGTTTAAACTGAATTAGCTCATGTTTATTGAACCAAGGTTGTCCTCTACAGCCAGTTCTTCTATGAGGTCCTTACTATTCACCAACACTAAATCTAGAATGGCGTCACCTTTTGTTGGTCCAGCAAATATCTGGTGAAGAAAACTGTCAGCTACCACATCCAGGAATATCTCTGAGAGCTGCTACTATTAGTAGCACTCATCCTCCAATATATATCTGGGAAGTTAAAGTTTCCCGTAATCACCAGTAGTATTTATTTCCGTAAAAACATTAAAGAGGTCTCTATCCAAATCCAAATTGGATCCTAGTAGTCTGTACTATCCCAGAGGAACCTCTAATAGCTTTCTTCCCCAAAGTGATTTTGACTCAGACAGACTTTGCCTTATCCATTCCATCACTTTTAATTTCTTTAATGATGAGGTAGACTAATATACAATGGTACTCCATCACCTTTTGCCTTTATTTCTGTCTTCGCTGAACAGCACATACCCTTCAATACCTGTACTCCAGTCAGGACAACTATTCCACCATATGTCAGTTATCCCTATAATATCTGGCTTCACTTCCTACACCAGTAGTTCTAGCTCCTCCATTTTGTTACCCAGGCTCCTTGCATTGGTGTACAAACATCTTAGTTGTTGCTTCTTGGCTTCACCCACTTTCCTTGCCTAATTGGGTACAGTCATTCTACTGCCAGTATCACCTATCTGACTGGTACCAGCACTGTCTTTCCTCTTAAAGTCCATTCTCCTATCCATTACTGTTCCTTTCCCCATTGCTGTATCCTTTCTTACTTGATTTCCCTCCCTCTCAATGTTAGAATCAGGTGTGGAGATTACATGAGCATCTCCCCGAGTTCCTAGTTTTAAAGCTCTTTTAATCAGTTGTGCCAACCTCCTTCCCAGAAGCTTATTTCCCTCCCTACTCAAGTCCATCCCATGAGAACAGTCCACTGTCCATGAACGCCTCCTAGTGGTCAAACATCCCAAAGCCCTTCTTATAACACCACTGCCTGAGCCATCTGTTGGTCATCATAACCTTGTCTCGCCTTCATTCTCTTCCTCTAAGAACAGGCAGAATCCCACTGAAGATCACCTGAGCCTCCGTATCTTTAAGCATCTTCCCCAGCCTGGCATAGTCTCCTGTGATACGTTCCAGAAAGAATCTAGCTGTGTCATTTGTTCCCACATGAAGGACAATCAGTGGATTCTATCAGGATCCTCTCCAGCCTCAGGTCCACATCCCGTATTTTAGCTCCCGGGACAGCACACCCTTCTGTTTTATAGATCAGCTCTGGTGACAGGCCTGTCTGTTATCCTTAGTAGGGAGTCCACAATCACGTAGACCTGCCTTTTCCTGATGATGGTGTGATTCCCTGGCCTTCTTCCTGTTCTTTTTGGCTGCAAGTCCTCCTGTCTTTTATTCTCTCTTGCAATCTTCTGAGAGTCATCTTGTATCACCAAGAGTTCAGAACCCCAGGATATCTCCATTGGCTCTCCTTTTCATATAGGACTAGCTGCTCTTCTCTTCTTCCTTGCCCTCCCACATTCAGTTACTGCCTGCTGTGACCCTCCTTCATTTTCCGACTCAGCAAACTTGTTCCTGAGCTCTATTTCTCCTCCACTAGGCAGTCTTTTCCTCTACTTGGTTCTTGTAGTCGCATACTTTCCTCACCCAGCAGTCTCCCCTCAGAGTTCTTCTATCCAGCTTGCATCAGCAAGTCTTGACTTTTCCCTCCAGCCTCCTCTTGCCCTCCCTCAATCATCTGCTTGAACCCCCTTCAGGGCCTCCCAGAGGATTCAGGGGGCCTGGGGCAAAGCAGTTTAGGAGGCCCCTTCCCTGTCTCAGACCTCAGACTTTCTCGTGGGGGCCCCTGCGGGGCTCGGGGCCTGGGGCAAATTGCCCCGCTTGCCCTTCCCCCGGGCGGCTCTGACCCCCTTCGAAACTCAACCATAGTTTCCACCTGCATCTCCAAGCCTCAGATCTTCTCTTCCATCAGCTCTGTCAGGCAGCACTTCATACAAACGAAGCTCTTCTCAGGTACCCACTCCAGGATAATGTAAATCCCGCAGCTTCCACATCTTCATTGTCTCTTCCACTGCTTGGATCACTTCCACTGCTGCCTCTGTATCTGTCAGAGCCTTCCCGCCTAAAGTCCTGTCCAGGAAAAACAAAAACTAACCCCCGAACAAACAGCAAAACAAACGCCGAACCCCACACCCTCCCTTCCCCAAACTCCTATTTACAGCTGTTTGCTGGCCCCTGTGCCGCTTGCTGACTCTGGCTGCCTTGATCGGGCAGGGCTCTGTTCCCTTCGCAGCCCAGAATGCAGGGTTCTCGCACTCATTTGGTGGACCGGGCTAAATTGCATTTTGTATTAACGTCTGTGGGCTGGTGCGATGAGCGTAGGAGCTGCCACTAGGGACAATGGCACAACGGTCCGGAGCCGCTGGTTACTGCAGCTGAGCTGGGGAGGCAGCGTGCAGATGCTGTTTAGATTAATGCTTGTGTCTGCGGTTCAGCTTTTGAGGCTGAACAGGAGTAAGGTTTTGATTATGGATTTAATGGTAAACTGCTCTTAGTGCCCTTTCTCCCAATTACCCCATCTGGGCTTCACTCCCACCCCCTCCCCGGTCTCACCCTTACCTCACTGCAGGCCCCAAAGGGTAATTCTCCACCAAGAGCCCCTGCTCGTGGGAAACCATAGTTACTGGAGTCAGAAGATACCAACCCTTGCTCCATGACAGGGGTATAATTTTGTGCAAGCCTGAGCTGTGTCAGACAGCAGGAGATGAAGAGCAGTCTCTTACCAGCACTCTCCTGTGCATCATACCTTTCTTATTCCTCCAATCCCCAGCCCCCTGAGCATCATGGGGGCGGCGACTCCTCTCCCCACTGCTGCCTGTGCAGCGCGTCTTCCTCCCGAGCCCCTCTCTGCCCTAGCCCCGTGTTCTGCCTGGAAGCAGCTGGCAGTGAGAGGGGAAGAGGCTGCTTCTGGCTGCTATTTGGAAACCAAACCAGCCATAGAATCACAGAATATCAGGGTTGGAAGGGACCTCAGGAGGTCATCTAGTCCAAAGCAGGACCAATCCCCAATTTTTGGCCCAGATCCCTAAATGGTCCCCTCAAGGATTGAACTCACAACCCTGGGTTTAGCAGGCCAATGCTCAAACCACTGAGCTATCCCTCCCCCCTTTAATCTCCCTGCCCTCCTTCCCTGCTCCCCATCTAGGAAACCCAAAGCTGTCTCACTTTTCCCTTCCTCTCCTCTAACTTCTCTGCTCACACCTGCTCTTAGGCACAGTTCCAGTCAGCAGGTGGGCTTAGACACTGAGGGGTCAGAGGAAAGAGCACTTCAGGCTTCCAACACCTACAACGGCTTACTTTTCTAAATCGATGTGATGGGTGGCCATCGTGACCCCAAAATCTACCACCATCCATCAGTAATGGGAGCCCTAGAAATAGCTGTGAGAAAGAGAGTGCTTCTCCATCACCATATCATCACCAAAGCTAGCAGCCTGATACTTCTGCTGAAATGATCAGGAATTAATTTACCATTGGAATTATCATTGATAGGCCTCAGAGTTAACAGCCCTGTGTAGACAAAAGGGAGCAGTTCACAGATCCCTCAGAGCCATTGTTTTAGTTCATCTGTCAGCAGATTCAAAAAGACAGCCCTACATCAGTTCACATTCATAAGTCTATCTTTGCAACCCAGGATCTAGAAATGTAACTTTTACAAATGAAATCTTAAATTCTGTATAATCCCAATATGTTGCATGGGCTGGATGTAAACATCAAGCAGGTGGGCATTGACCCAGTGACAGGGTTGCCAGTTCTTGTGATTATCATGAGTCTCAGGAAAATTTGGTGTCTTTCTTAAATCCCCAGCTCCTACAGTCAAGTTATTGGCAGGAATCTCAGCTCTTTTTGTTGTGTTTTTTGCCTTTTAAAAAAAAATGTTTCTAGCCTTCCTGGTGATTATGTTTTCAAGCTTTTCATCCAAAGTGCACCCTAAAAGCACAGAAACTAGAAGACCAATAAAAAGAACCAACAATTAGTGACAAGAAAATTCCAGTTTTTCCCCATTCAACTCCTCAGCTGGAGGGAGAGGACAAGAATGAGCTAAAGAAAAGGGGAATAAATAAAGAGATTTCACTTCCCCTGTCTGGCCACATGGTGTACCCCTTGCTCCAAAGGCTGCTTGGTCGCCTAGGAGATTAAACACAGAGTTTGGATGTCTGGTTTAGAGTTTTCCTTTTGTTATTGCTAGCTGCTTCCCTTTTGAGTTGTGTTTTAAAATTCCCTGATAAACAGATCCAGACAGGGCCAGCACTGACATATGAGGACCTCTGGTAGTTACAGAGCAGGAATAGGTGATACAGTACGTACCAGTATGGTTGAGATTGACACACTCTTGTGAAATGAAGGGGATCAAATCGGGGAAGTGGCAGCTTTAATCTATGTGAACGTTAATAGACATGGGATTGGTATTTACAATTAAAGGCTTGGATAATAAGTGACATTTTAATTTTTTTGAATGGGCAAAGCCACAAGGTTGTTTTTTTTTTAGTGACACCACCTTGACAATGTGTATTGGTCCGGAAGGTCATTTGCATTAGATTTTGGACCTTACATGCTTTTTTGGCTAGAGCTGAAGAAAAGGAAGAGGCCCTGAAAAAGAAGAATTGTATTCTAAAAAACAAAGCTTCACTAACAAAATACAAGGCTAAAGAGAACAAAACCAGAGTCTGCGGGAAGCGTACTCAGCTGAATTATTTTGATTAAAGATGCACTAGCAGGAAAACAATGCTAATTCATCACACATGACCTAGATCAACCAGTTTGTGATATGCAATGTACAAATTTTATAGGCCTCTCTCTGAATCTGGTTCCTCCAGTCTCCTTCATCTAATTATAGTGCATTACACCATAGAAGAGCAATGGATATAATGCTTCATGATTGTATATACTGTATTTGTGTGACCTTCTGATGATAGTAACCCAGCACTTCTGATCACCCTTCTCCAGAAAAGCATTGATCCTATTATGGCTGTGGGGGCTTAATGCAACATAGAGGACCCTGGATTCTGGAGCCAGCTTGTAAAATCAGCCTGGTCCCTGGCATAAAGCTTCATGATTGTATATACTGTATTTGTGTGACCTTCTGATGATAGTAACCCAGCACTTCTGATCACCCTTCTCCAGAGAAGCATTAATCCTATTATGGCTGTGGGGGCTTAATGCAACATAGAGGACCCTGGATTCTGGAGCCAGCTTGTAAAATCAGCCTGGTCCCTGGCATAAATTGCAGCAGCCTAGACTGCATAATTATGACAATAACATTCAAAGAGTGAATCAAATGTAAACCAAGGCAGTGATGGCTACCTGTGCCTGCAGCTGCCAGACTGAAACAATGGGTGTTCCCATGCATCTCAGAGTTAGGTCAAACAATGGTGATTTAATGATAACCATTGTTAACTATTTTCCTAAAGATCAAAGCACGCAAAACAAGGGGGACAATTATATTATGAAGAGTTGTATGATTTACTATGAGTCACATCCCATCTGCAGAATCTGGGAGTACTGTATTAGCACTTTTTTTAAAAAAAATCTGACTTCTGGTGAAAAAATACCCAAGGCCATGTTGTTTAATAGGTTGATGTAAATCAGAGCAGCTCTGTTGAAGTCTATGGAGTTAGACTGATTTACACCTGTGTAGAATCTGGCCCTAAGAATGGGTTATGTGACTCCCACCTGCTGCCCAAGGAAAGGAATGTTAAGCAGTGGTAGAGATCCTTCTTATCTTGTCACACCCATCCTCCTTCTGCTCCAATTCTCTCCATCTCTCTGCCACACACAGTGTCTTGGACATTAAGATAAAGTGCATCCATTTGTATTCTGTATTGGAGAACTAGTGCTTAAAAAAAAAAAAGAAGGGGGGAAAAAAGGGAAACTCTCAAAGGTCATCTGTCCTTTCAGGAGGATAAACTGTTGTCACATAAGCCAGACAGCATTATAAATCCACTACTAGAGCTCTTTCCTAATAAAAAGACTTGAAAAATAAACACAGATGCTAGCAAAAGAAAAATACAAAGCAGGGGCGGAATTTTATTTTTAGTAGAAAAGCAACAACTTCTGTTGTCTGTAACTTTCATGATTCCATAACTAACAGCAGAATTATACCAAAACCCGTTTTAGAACCCAGCCATTCACTTGGTAGCAAAATATAGAAGAAAAAATATGGCATGTCTCTATTGCAACCATTTAACCCACCAACACAAGGAGCTTCATAGAGATCTGAGCTGAAAAAAGACTGGTCTATCACCCTACCGAACCCAGATATGGCCTTTTTAGAGCAACAACTTGAGCTGGTTAGGAAGAATAGAAAAAAAAGTTACAAATATTTTCTCAAAACTTTTTTCCTTTGTACTCACATTTAGAAAAAAAATCACAAAAATTTCATTAAAATCTTTTCGATATTTTTTGTTTTAAAATTTTTACAAAAGCACCTCTTTGATTCCACGCTGGTGAGTGTCTCTGGAAGCCTGTCGTCCTCTCCACATCGTCAAACAGTGGCTGTCCCAAGAAGCCCCCTTAAAGAAGGGTTCTTGCTACAGTGGGATGTGCAGAAATGTAATGCAGCTTCGGGCTGCCCAGAGATACGTGTGGCCAACGGTGGGCGGAATTATGTACAGCTGTCATCACTGATGTATGTCTGAGCAATGTAGACAAAGGTTTGGGACCTGAGAGCAGCTAAATCCCAAGATCCCTGCTTAGTTTTCACTCTGTCCTTAGGAATACTCTCAACAAAGTCAATAGCAATTTGCTAGAGTAGAGATTTTAGGACTGGGACTTTGGGGGTTCAAACCCGCAGTCACCTGCTCAGGCCTTCTGGGAGTTTTGTCTGATCAAGATCTCAGATTAGGAACGTAGGCCCAGTAATGTGTTATGTTTTCTACATACAAAGAGCAAACTGTCGAGATTACTTTTATTTCAGATTAAGGAAACCACCAAAGAAAGAACAAATAATAATGTTCAATGAGAGAGTGAGCACAGTGTCACTGCCTCTGTCACAACCATTTTGCTGTGACCTGCAGCGCTACCTTCCCCACTAGACAGGTAGGGGGACTTTTGTACATTTAAAGGCGCAGTACACAGAAAACAGAATCATAGCTACCCAAAATTCACTGAGTTACCTATACAACAATAAGATCCTTTATGCATGTGTGTGCACTCATACAAATCTGAGCTAGATGGATAATAACTAGACTTTTATGGAGTCACAAGGGTCAAACCAGAGAATATCTTTAAAATACTATTATTTACAGACATTTCACAAAGTGCACACAACAGCACTAGATAGATAGATCGATAGCTATAGATATATACATATATATTGAATGGAGTAGTTATAAGTACAAGCAACATTAGTTTTGGTCTCAAGGCAGATACTTGTATCTGAGGGATATTAGTTCAGTCACCATTGAAAAGCTCTAGTACGGATGTTGGAGTTTTTTGTGTTTTATTTTATTAAAGGAATTAATCAAATTAATTAACATATAAAAATATAAGACCTGTCCCTCCTTAGGAGGGACAGTTTGTGCCTATGAAAAAAACAAAACCCACACATGCAAAGGCAGAAACATTAACGGTGAGGAGTTGAGAAGGTAAAGAAAAGACACTCA
Organism: Chelonia mydas; assembly: GCF_015237465.2. Lineage (NCBI taxonomy): Eukaryota > Metazoa > Chordata > Testudines > Cheloniidae > Chelonia > Chelonia mydas. Next base: position 187,823,493 of record NC_057851.1, read on the forward strand.
CTTTTCCCATCTCCTTGAATCAGGTTCCACTTTGATGCCAGCTTATCACATACTCCTCTTTATCTCCATTGTCAACTGAATCACTTACCTGTGGGTGCATAGTTATAGTCAACACCCAGACAGTGAACAGGGAATCAGGCCAAAGCACCTTAAACACAATGAGGCAGGTTTCATAGCTCTTGTTTAGAATTAGACTCTTCATACTGGATAGATGTGTCTGGTGCCTCTGAGTTTAGCCTGTTGGTCAACCCCCCAAAGTATGAGTGGGTCATGATCAGTTTCCCCTAAACAAGAGGGGCTCCAGAGAAACAGAAATACCTTCCATTAACATACCACAGATGAGTATTGGGTTCCTCGTGCCAGCGACTAGTCAGGCTCTCCCTAAGACATGATTCATGTTTGTATGTACAAGCCATACAAAGGTGTTACAAAGACCATCAAGATAGATGTTAAACAGTGTAAATAAATTGTTGGATGGAAAGTAACGTGAAATAGGTAATGAGATAGGGCCAGCTTGTGAGCCCATTTCTTCCACTCATGAGCAGTTGCGCTGGTCCGAAGGTGGTATTGGTAACATAGGGCTTACCGGAGTCACAGTGAGGAGCTGGCCAGAACTTAGCTGGCTTGACTGGGACCATTAACCATGGAAACCTGCTTAGCTCCCAAGGGTGAAAGACTATTCAGGTCTGGTCGCGTCATCTCTAGACAGCTGTTCAGCCCAGCCCCTCCCCCAGAGTTGGAATCCATGGCTCCAGCTCCCTGCGGCAGGCCATAAGATGCTCCAGCACTGGCGAGCCAAGTCAGGGGAGACAGTGTTAACTTTACTAACAATGCACTAAAGGGCCCTGGTCCTCGCTCTGATCTCTTCCCCATGGCAGCAACTACTACGGCAGGAGTCGCCTCTGCAGCCACAATACAGAGTGGGGAAATGAATCCAAGGAATTAGGGCCACCTGCTTGGGGATCAGGGCTGATTCATCTCCAGAACTAATTGTCTTTGAGTGGATCCAGTTTACATGGTTACTTGGCTAATGATGAGTGCCCCATGATGAAGATGCTTCTTGGAATGTCCCACAATCTTTGAAAATATGCACCCCTTTCCTCTTTATTACACGATGGGCATTCTCATGAACAGTAGCTTCTTAAAATGAAAACAATATTGGGACAGATCCTCAGCTGGTGTAAATTGAGGTAGCACCACTGAAGTCAGGTCCATCAAAATTCATGGAGCTATGGTGACTTATGCCAGATGAGGATCTGGCCCCAGCAATTCAAGTTTCTGTTAGTACTGATGTAAACTCCAGTGTGTACTAGTTAATATTTTGGGCTATTTTCATGGTTATACAATATGAATACTGTTCTCTCTGTGGGAATGTGTTTAATATCCAGGGGTTTTTGGCAATGTGTATACAATTTCCTTGGAGCAAAGCATTCTGGAAAGATCTCATATTTAATTCTGCAATTTGTACTTCAGTTAGCATAGGTTTTATGTACACATAGTTTGTCTTTGTTCATAAAGTAAATATTAGCTAAATTGTATGTTGCACTGATCACCCTTATGGGCCCATGTGATGAAAGACCTTGTCATAATGCAGTTGCACAAAAGGACAGAGCGAACATTACCCTGAGACGCTTCATGCTGTATTTCCTGGCCTCTGTGGATTTAAAACCATAACATTCATGTTGCTTTAATACAGGGTTGTCTTTGCAGTTGTTTACTCTGTCAGGTTTCTGTAGCGGGTTGACCTTTTGTATGAGTAGGCCAGCCTGCCTTGCAGCCAACTTCTGTGGCCTTTTGGGAACTTGCCTACCTGGAAAAGCCTACTGTACGTTTTTGTTGAGTGAGGCACATGGGGTCTCATCCTCTGAAGTGCTGAAGATCATCAGTTCTCACTGAAGTCAGCGGTAAAATATGAATTACACCCCCTGTTGTTTGAGGATTCTCAGAACCTCAGAATCAGGCTTGTCGGCAGGTGTCAAATAAATGAGACCCTCATTTCATGTTTCTTAGCTTGTGAGAACTTCATCTCAAAGGAAAGATGAACCTTTACATGTTAACTCTTCACTTGTAGTTTTCCACCCAGTATAAACCAGAGTCTGTGACATCTTTCCTCAACCTCAAACAGCAATATTCCCTGCCCAATTTATTAACCCCAGAATGATGTTCTGCATCCACTACATATTCATTATTTTGAGAGGAAGGATAGTCTTCTAGCTAATGCACCGGACTTGGAAGTCAGGAGAGTTGAGTTCTATTCCTAGCTATGTCTCAGACTTTTTGGGGGACCTTTGGCAAGTTAGTTCACATTGCTGTACATTCATTTCTGCACCTGTAAAATGGGACAATAGTACTTGCCCATCACAAATGTCTGTAGATATCTGTGTGTGGGCGGCACAATGGACGCGTGAAGAATTAATATCAGTATGAGCTGCATAACTTCTTCAGGAGTGAAGATGGAGTTATTGTAGCTAGACAAATTCTGAGCTGTTTTCATCATGTGGAATAGATAGAGTGGAAGCTCCTTCAATGTACTGTCCAACGTTTGGAAAGGTCTTGGAATCATTTCCCTTGTTGCCTTCTCTCCTCCATGAGAATGAAGTGGCAACGGAACGTGGTTCTCATCAATACACTCAACAAATTCCATTTTCTGTTTATATAAAAGCTGATGTGCGTTATACTGAGAAGCTTTTGCCTCAGCCATTCAGCATATAGAAAAGTGGGACAGTCAGTGATCCAGAATTGTACTGTTATTTCTCCATGTTCATGGCTAATAGCCAGTAGCGGTTTATCAGAGGCCTTGAATTAGCATACTCTGTATGCTTATTTCTCAATAATTGAACACCAGACAAATCTCTGCACTCTGCCTGGCCTCCCACAAATCTTTGCCAGAGTGGAATATGCAAATTCCTGCAGTCTTTTACACTTTAGTCCACACAAGTCCCTGTCCATTTGCCCATAGCAAACATGGCCACCTTTGCTTCTCAGCCCATTCCCTTCTCTATCAACCCCCCACATTCCTCTTAATCTCTTCCCACCCCCAGCTCCTCCTCCTTCCTCAAAAGCAAAGAGTGTCCCCTCCCACATATCTCAGATGAATGGATTCCTTTATTACCTTCACAGTTGTAAAGCTTCTTCTCTTGCCTTCGTCTAACATCTCATCACCTCTTTGGCCTTAGGAGTTTGTTTAGGATATGGTGGCTATTGCCTAGTACACAGAAAGTTCCCTCAATGTTTCATCTAATGTTTCCCTCCAATGATGTCACTGCTCATCCATATGTAATTAAAATGATGAAGAGACCCATGAGAGCAGGATTAGATTTTTCCCTAGCTTCCAGAAAGTGTTTATATAACTTAAACCATCCAGCCACTACCCTAAATCCCTATTCTCCTTCACCAGTGTTAAGATGTGCATGGGGACCCTTATATTAGCAGATATAGAATAGAATCATAGACTATCAGGGTTGGAAGGGACCTGAGGAGGTCATCTAGTCCAACCCTCTGCTCAAAGCAGGACCCAAGATATATGTGGGGAAATACATTTTCCCAGTACTTACTCTGCCTTGTGGCTCTAAATGAGCACTAGTTATTCCATTTGATTTGGCCTTCGTGTAATCCAGCATCAGGATGGAGGGCTGTGATTTCACAGGGCATTGCACTCCCTTGTTTGATCAAAGCACACCGCTTTTGGCATGCAAGCAAATCTGAAATTGCCCCACAAGCATCCACTGAACTAGCACAGTGAATCTAACCTGTAAGAGGTCGATTCCTTTATCTGTCCAATAAAGAACACGCTGCACCTTGTACACTGCACCAGTGACTTGAATTGTTGCACAACAGATTGATAATGTTTAGTCTTTGGTTAATTATTATGTTTTATTAATTATTATTAATATTTAGGGCTTAGCATCTTCAGAGCACTTCAGACATTTTAACTCCTTGCTCCTCATGCTACCCCTATCAGGTAAGTATTGTTATTCCTATTTTACAGATAAAGAAACTGAGTGATGGAGGATTTCAGTGATTGGCCCATCTCCACACAGCGAATCAGTGGCAGGATTAGAATTTAGGGGGCCGACCTTCAGCAGGTGTAAAGTGGCAGGGCCCTGCTGAAGTAAATGGATCTCAGGCAATTTACACCAGCTGAGGATCTGTCCCTAAGTTTCCCGACTCCCCGTCCTGTGCTTGTTCCTCACTCCTTCGAGGGGAGTTATTTATAAGGGTGGCACCTGTCGAGACTGAGAGGCAAAGGATGGATCTCAACATCAAGAACGTTGTCAGTGGGCTGTGCCATACAGAACGGGGCTGTGCTTGTGGAATGCTGTGAATAGAGATTCAGCCCCAGAGCATTCTCAGACTTGACTCTCTCTGCAAAAGGTACCTCATGTATCTGTACCTCAGAAGTTTGGTATGTAACACAAGGAAAGGGGACAGAGCCCAGTGCTCTATAATTTTGGATTTGGTGTGTGGCCTGCCTGACAGATGAAGCTCTTTCTTCAATAGCTGCCTAATGCTTCAGCCTTTATTTGTTTACTATGGCATACCGCATACGTTTTCATAAGAAAAAGGGATTCACCAGATAAGCAACCATGCCATAGGAGCCAAATTATCTGGCAAGAAGGTGGCAGGGGTTTGGTTTTATCAGTTGATTTGGTCATGGCTAGCAGCCTTTGTTTTTATTCTTTCTTGAGGGCCAACAACGTGCACAGCGTTGTACAATGCACAACTGTAAAGACAGCCCCTGCTTCCTGAAGCTTTCCGTCCAAAACTATTGAGCACCGTTCATCCTCCGTCTAAGCTTGTGTCTAGCAGGCAGGCGTAGCCATTCTCACCAACCGTGAGGGACATCCCAGGAGGATCTTAAGTACTCACAATTACGGCGTTTCATGCAGCCTGACGGCACCACGACAACTCAACTACTAACAATAAACGACTTTATTCAAAAGTTTCACCCCGTGAGAAGTATATTGACACTTCCTCTGCTTAAAACAGAAGAAGCTTGTTAGGCAACCCCACATCACACCAGCAGGGGGAAAAGTCCCCTTTCTCAGGATAACACGGGTACGACTGAGCATTTCCAAAGCACAGCACTTGCTCAAATCGCTGCCCAGACAGTAACTAACTAACCCTCACAATGCCCCTGTGAGGTAGGTAGGTATTATTAGCATATGGCTGGGAACAGACTGTCCAAAATCCCATGCTGACTGGCTGGTGGGGCTTTCTTTGTCTATACCGCACTCACACACCAACATCCACCTGTGCACAGCTGGGCATTAACCACTGATAAATACATGGGTGGGAGGCATTTGGGGGTGCAGGGGGAATGTGAGCATGAAGAGGGACAGCTGCCAAGGGAAGTGAAGGTGTCAAGCTGCCATTTTGGTAGCAGTCTGGGGACTCCAGCCCCTTCTGTTACATTATTATTACATTCTAGGGACTAGGAGCCAGGTCCACAGTGTGTTTGGTACTGTACAACCCAGACAGAAAGACTTGGAACCCCCTTTCTACTGTAAACTCTACATTGGAAACTCAACAACCTTCTACCTTTAGCATTTATACCACAGCAGCCTTGGAGCCAAACTCTTGCTCCAGGAAACATTTTTAAAAAGAGCATATACACAAATTGTGCGTGTGCGTGTGTGTGTGGTGTTTATAACCACTTTGCTTGCGTAGTGTTTGTAACCACGTTGCTTCTCTTTCCTCTAGTCTTCTTCCAGGAACTACTTTTCACAGAACCAGGAAGGCTATGTGGCACACCCCATTCTAAAAAATGGCCACTGAAGATGACTGAGCCGTACGCTAACAGCACTGAGCCTTGTCAGACTGCGCATCAGCGGCTCCGGGAGCACTTCCTGCGTTGAGATTGCGTTTCAGGCTCACGCTTTGCAATGCTGCCGAGGCACTATGCACCAATAGTGACTAACACACACAGGTGTGGCTTAGTACTGCGCTGTCTCCATCTGCAGAGGGCAATGAGGAGAGAGGGATAGATTCTCTTTTTTACCCTAAGGCCTCTTTACACCATGCTGGCAGTTTAAACAGACATTGAAGCCCCAGTGTCAAACTGTTGTAAAGGAGTCTTAGGGCAGGTCTGCACTACCGCTTGAGTCGATGTAACTTATGTCACTCAGGGGTGTGAAAAAGACCCCCACACACACACACACACTGAGCGATGCAAATTAGAGCGACCTAAGCGCTGACGCTCTCCCTCCAACATAGCTTCCGCCTCTCACAGAAGTGGAGTAATCGTGCCGATGGGAGAGCGCTCTCCCACTGGCACAGAGCGTCTTCACCAGACACACTAGAGTGGAGCAGCTGCGTCAGTGAAGTTGCGCCAATGTAGCGCTTCTAGTGTCAACCTGCCCTACGTGTAAATGAGAATCTGGGTCAGAAAAGTTAAGTGACTTGAGTCAGTGGCAGAACTGGGACTAGACCTTAGGGGGTTCCTGGCCACCAATCCCATACTTATCTCTAGCCCACACTGCCTCTCATAGGCCGTGTCGCCAAACCGGAAGCATTCCCTCCCATAGTACACCCCACCGTTGAATCACAGCAAACTGACAAATTGGGAAAAGGGTCACATCACATCATAATAAAAACAACAGCACTTTGGAACTGCAATATAAAGATTGCTCCTCACACTGACAGCCTGAGCGATGTTCAAAGTACCAGAGTGAAACCAACAGGTCCCGATATGCTGACCCCTGCTATCCTAAGGACGAGAATACTCCTGTTTGTATAACTTCTTGGACTGTTCAAACTAGGGAACTTTAGATACCTCCCATTAGCCTCCTACCCAAAGCAAAGGCAGGTTCCTTGAAGTCTCCAAAGACCCTCTACCCGCTGAACAACAATGTGGCACTCTCTTCTCTGATGTCACACTCAGAAGTGCCAGCCACCTCTGCAATCAGCATTTGCATGAGCGTTGCTGGCTGGAATAGGCTGGTTGACTGGCGTAATGAGGTGATCCCGCTGAAATATCGCTTTGTGGAATAACGTTTCCAGGAGTGATGTCAAGAAAACAATGGTCTTGTGCCAGAGAAACCCACCACTAAACCAGAGTCTGAGATATCTGTGGATAACCTGGTAGATCCTCTAATCCCACCTACGGTCCCTCTCTGCCTCCCCTCTCACTGGTATAAATCAGTCATAACCTTAATGAAATCCACACAGCTGCACCAGTGCTAAATAGGGTTAAGTGAGGCCTTAGCACCTAAACTATGCTGTTATGATCCTGGCCCCTGGCTCCCGTACCTTAGACAGTGCAACCACAGGAAAGGGAGGGCACAACCTCAGAAGATGCCATGGCATCCTGGAGTCTGTTGGGGAGGGCTATCTTTCAACCCCAGGGGTACACTGGCTCCAGGGAGAAGGGACAGGAATGACCCCTTCTGATTCAAAGGCCAAAAAATACTTATTTCATACAAGGGAAATGGTATATTAATGGAAGGAAAATCAATTGACTCAACATGTTTCCAGCCTGGAGACAAATCATGGCAGCGACTAGTGAAATTGTACAACTCAATTATACACGTTAATGCAAAGTAATTTGAATTGTTTACAGATTGTATCAATATTACAATGAAATCCTGGTGATCTGTGCTGGCAGCAGTACAGATGTGATTGGCTTTACTGGCCAGGCTGCTGAGCACACAACAGCTGCTTTGCCAGCCGGCATGCAGTCCCTTTGCCACAGATTCTGTAAAGTGCTCTGAAATATGGTGTTCTTTGTGTAATACGGTCTGGTGCATCATAAGTACTATAGCCGAATACCAGAACCTTTTATATAATATTTTTTGCAATGATGTTATTTTAAGGACCCGATTTAATGCCAAGTGAAGTAAACAGAAAGCTTCTCATCAACTTCATTGGGTTTTGGATCAGGCCCCATGTTACAACAGGGACAGATGCTAAAATGTCCAGTGTTATTTGCATAAAAGATACTATAACCTTGGATCCATTACAATTTTGCATAGTACATGCAACTCAAAGAGTACAAACAAAAGGAACACCCAAATAGAAATGACAAAGTCGTCATCTAGGACTGCACAGTGTTTAAGGCAAGTAACATCATGTGTAAGAGCAGACAATGAGAAATATTACTTATGACAAGGATTATCAAAAGAAATATGTAGTTTGACTGGCACTGAGAAAGTGATTTTCCAGGGAATCTCTTGGTTGTCTCTTGCTACATTAGAATAATGAAAGGACTGGCTCAGCTGACAAGCTTAAAATACAGTTTTGCTACCTGCAAGATTCCAGATTTCTTGACCATTAAGAAGAATGGTCCTGAACAATCTTGTGGTCCATACAAATCCTCTGGCACATTTTTGCACAAGCAGGAGCGTTAGCCTTGGTTAAATTCCAACTCCAGTAATTAGCCTAGCTCCCTAACTTTAACTAATGCAATGCACTTTATATGAGGCTCCATCTAAAATCTATCCAGAAACTGAAGCTGGTGCAGCATTCCGCAGCTCGTTTGTTACAAGGTACACCCTTTGGGGAACACATGATACCCGTGCTTTTGGATCAGCACTGGCAACCTCTCAGGTACCGTATAGAATCTGAACTATGAGTTTTGCCCTACAAGGCCCTCAATGGCCTGGGACCTAATGAACACGCTATGCTGCCACAGTTGGGACTGTGGGATAGGGACATCTGGGTTGGAACCCCAGAGGGAGGGGGCAGGGTATTCTGTCAGGGGCCCTCCAATCTAAGGGTCATACCCCACCTTGGTCCAAAATATCACTAGTGTATTGGCCTTCAGGGCAGGTGGTAAGGCTGAGAGGAACTGGGAGGAATCTTATGGGGGATTGTAAGATTGTGACATTACTGTCAGGTGCTGGGTGGTGAGCACATGTTAATTACTGGGCAAAGGGGAGTCCTGCGAGGAGCCTCTTTATACCACTGTATTTTTAAAATGAGTCAAGGAGTGTCATGTGCTCTTTTTTATGAACATGGGTTTAAATCAAAAGAATAAATTCTACGTGCAGTTTCAGAGCTGACTGATTCATTCGTCGCTTTCTATCTTAAGCATGTGTGTAGCATTGCTGTGCACAATTAAGCATGCGCTGCATTTCACCTCACAGGTGGCTGCGTTTCATTGGTGCAGGCTGTGATCCCTGTGTACGCCTTGTGTATCAGTTTGTAAAGGAAGACTAAGGGAGAGAAATGCTGCTTTTTACCTAGGGTAAACGTTCATTGCTGAGACAAGCCAACAATAGCCCAACGGCTCCCCGCTGTTCCACAAGCAATAATCAGGCTAAACACACGTGGGAGGCTCACACAGAGAGGAGCCAGGGTTATGCCTTGCATTGATTTATGGGGAAAGGGAAGCCCCACCATTTGAACAGTGTTCATTCTGAGGCCCTGTCTCCGTGGCAGTCTGCCCACTGATTTCAATGAGCTGTGGCTCTGACCCTGTGGGGGCAGTGTAGAAGTCAGGGAGCAGCTGACTCAGTTTCAGGCAGAATACCCTGTAGGAATTAAAACTTGCACCATTAAGTCCTGGCCTATGGTTTCTTCCACCTCCTGTGGTAAGAACAGACATGATAAGAGTGAACTGCTGCAGACAAGGGGCCTAACAGCAGCACATCCACCAAGCTGGCTATGCTTCTTGAAGGGACAGGGACACCAGGGCAGCATACAAAGAGGGGCAGGCACAGCCGTCCCAAGAGCCAGGAGGATTACCAGGAATCACTGGACTCCACACTCCTTCCCCCTCTCATGCCATCAGTAGTCCCTACTCTGGACATCCAGGGGATAATGCTTTGGATTTTTCATCAGTTTAAACACTTCGAGTTTTTATATTCTTTTCTTGTCTGAGAAATGTTGCTTGGAAAAGGATGTGTTCCAATATGTCTGACTTGAGCCATTAAAGAAACATGAAGAGTTTCTAGTGGCAGTAGATTCATGTGTGTGTTTAGGTGCGTAGAGCTTAATTCTTTGTCACTCAGTGTTGTTATAGACAATTCTCTTGTAGACACAGTTATACTGTAACTTGCTATAGAAGTTCTCAGCCCAAGTGTAATTACTTTGCCAAAACTGGGTTAAAATTGGTTTGTCAGTTTTAAATACAGAGCAAAGCAGATCTTTTGTCTGCATCCAATCTTTGTTATTTTAGAGTTTAAAGTTGCGGGGTTGATTTCTATCACTGAAAGCTAGGAGAATAGAGAGCGAATGCTGCCACAGTGTCTGCTTCCTGGGGATGTTTGGATAAAGTTGCATGGCAATGGACTGAGGATCAGACTCCCTTGAGCTATTCATTTGGATTTTAAAATTTCTGGTCTTCAGCATTTATTTGCGGTAACGTGTGCACAAAGGACAAGGGGAGTGGTGTGTTAGAAATGCACTTTCTTTTTCCCACTAGATACTATTAAATAGGTGTTTCTGAGAAAGGATTGGCATCTGCATAACATTACCCTGCCATCCGGGATCCCCTAGCTCTCAGACCTGTTTGTGGTGCAAATTCCATCTACAACCAGTATGCGCTCTCTGTTTAGCCTGTCCCCCCAGACTTTTACTAATAAATATCTTTTTAACCCCAAAAAAGAATCCTTATTGGTACCGTTGTCATATACATGTATGCATGTACGCACACCACACGCATACTTGTGTTGTAGGAAACATCGTAACATCATTATGAGTTGATTGCTCTCTCCAGGGAGAGGCAGACACACACACACATGCCTAACAAGTCTGTAGCTTTAAGTCATTGCCACTGAAACTCAAAAGGTGAACACACAGCCAGTCCCTAACAGCAGTGCAAATGGTCTAGCATGTTAACAAGTCAGCAGTCCACCTGTTTGCAAGCTTTCCCCAAGTTCACAGTACTGATTCTTTTGACTCTGGCTCCGCAGTGCTGGCTGGGGTGGGGACTTGGTTCCTGTGTGTTACCAGAGGTGATGTTTCCCCTTCAGATTTGCAGTTGGGAATTGCTTCTACATTGACTTCATTTAGCTCCTGCTCTTTTGTCTTCATTTCTTTTTGATTCAGATAATGAAGGATACCTGCTCCCAGGGCATCTCCTTCAACGTTCACAACAGTGGTGGTTCGATCCCTGGTCAATGGCAAAAGCACAAAGGCACCCTTTTAACGTAAGCAATACAATTCCATATATGGGGCCAAATTCATCCCTGGTGTAACACCACTGAAGTCAGTGGAGACAGAAGGAATTCTTGTGGATAGACAGTGGCATTAGATGTTCTCTATAGGGATCGTCACAGTTTTAATATAGAAGTGTACAGTATTTTATGGGTGGCTCCAACTATTAGTGTTGGCCGTTCTCAATCTCTATGCTTCCTCGTCAGCTGCCAGTGTAACACTTCCCCTCTAGACAGGGGAGCACACACAAGTGATCTCCCCTGAGACAGATGTGCTTTCTCCACTATCCCACTGCTTCCACTTCCCTCCCTCCACAGCTGTCTCCACCAGCACAAGGAAGAGAGAGCCCTGAATCCATTCCTGAACTTGAGTCCCCTGCACAATGAGAATGAAATGAGTTGGGGCGAGGTGGGAAGGAAGAATGATTGTTGCCCTTTTCCCTTGCCTTGTGCATCCAACAATAACCTGGCCCAAGGATTTGCCTCAATAGCCTTCTCCGGCCAATGGTCTTGACTGCAGACTAGGTCAGTGCACTGTAAACCTGTTATTTCACTAGCACTGCAGTGTCGGTGGTAAAGTACTTTAATGTTAGGCTTTCTGGGTTATTAAGATTGATTGATAAATTTTCTGGCCGTCGGGGCAGGGAGGGGTTAAGAGTCAGTGGGTGAAACACTGCTGTAGCTAGACATACCAATTGGTGGGAGCTCACAGGCGGACAGCAATGATTAAAGTGCGTAAGGGATTGGTTGAGCGAAAAGTCTAAGAGCCCCATTTTGGATAGCTCAGTTAAAGTGACAGGAGAGCTATCTACGCCCCTCAGGTATTCGCAGATGGTCCCCATGTCACTAAGCAGAGCTACACACATGGAGTCTTTTAACCTTTCCCCCTGGGAGAGGAGTTATTTAGGGCAGTACAAGAGGGTAAATCTAGGAGTCATGAGAAGAAAGTTAGTCTGAATAGCAGGATAAGACTCTTCACACTGGGATCTGTTAGGCTGATTTCAGAAGGGAGATTTGTCTTGGTAAGAACTGAGCAGAACTGAATAAGAATGTCAGAATTTGGGCCTTATCTGGCTCTTTCCAACAGCAAAGAAAGGAGAGGTGCAAAAATAGCTAACTAAATCCTGATGAACATTGCACCTGCCCCATAACATGTTCATGCAGCAGCATTAGCTCTGTTTTATGATCACTGGCTGTCCCCTGACTCCACACTTCTGCCAATGTAGGATTGTTCCCTACAGTATATTCCCCAGTCCTTTGTCTAACCTAGTTTTAAATGTCCGAAGCAACAGGATGTGTACTGCTTTCCCCAGGAGACCATCACACTGCCTAATGAAGCCAATGCTCAGCAAGCTTTTCTCCGTTATTCAGCCTCAGTTCTCTTTCTCTTCTATCTAATTCTTCTATCTACAATACCCTCTTGTACAGCTCTAAATAATTCCTCTTCAGGGAACTATAGTCAATGGGAATTTCATCTCAACAAAGATTAAGTAAAATTTGAATAAGTACTTTAGGATCTGCCCCACAGTTCTTATTTAATTGAAACAGAATTATGTTATTCTCGGCCTTTTCTGGTGAAGAGAGAGAGAAAGAGCGTGTGCGCAAACTCGATATACAACTGTGTGAGTTGAGTTTTTATTTTCAAGACTATTGCTTTTGTTCCTCCAGTGCTGTGCTTCCAATTACATATGCCGCAGCAGATAATATATATTATACAGTACTTACACAATCCAGTCCACTGCTAATATCAAGGATAGATCGTGGGTGGGAAGTCCAATGGCCTCCAGGATAATAGCAATGGTCAGAACGCCTCCCGCTGGGACTCCAGCCGCTCCAACGCTGGCTGCAGTGGCAGTCACACTGAGAACGTTTTCAAACACGGGTTAGTGCAAATTCAGTAACACACCCATTCAGTGGTTACAGTGCATATTTTCCTACAGGGGCAATTTTAACCAAAGCAAAAGGAGGGGGGCAAATGTAACTTCTTTGTCTACAGATTCTTCCGTATTGGGCCATGCGTTCTGCTGATGTACAGTAATGGAAATGAATACTGTTGGGTACTGAGTGCTGTTATTCTGCAAGAATCAAAACTAGCTATCCAAGTAATGACTCTGCTGCTAATACTACCAGTGTATTTTCAGATGAGCAACGTGCACCACAGTTTATCTCTGCCATGTACATGAAAAATGATAACAGCAATCAAAGTGTGCTGGATGCTTTGCAGTCAGAATTAGACCTGTTCCTGCCCAGAGGAGTGTAGGTGATTCAAATGGACAACATGCAAGCAAAAGAGCAAGGGAAGGAAGCGGATAGCTGGGAGGAAGGGGAGTACCCAGAATATGTCCCAGGGATGTCTGCGGGATGCAGAATGTTGGTGTCTTCGGGGTGCTAAAAATTACTTGTGGGATCACTGAGGAATTTTGGAGGGTCTTGGGGAGGGATCTGAAGGAGGAAAAGGACGGCTCATGGTATATAGGCTATTTCAGGTGTGGAAGGGACAGCCCAGCATGAGGGTGCTTGAGGGAGAAGGTGTTTGATTAACACAGGGATGGGTGCAGTATTGATAGACAAATAGGAGGGCAAAAAAGGGGCATGCAAAAGGATAGGCGGAGTAACGGTTCTGAACAGGGCAGTCATGGAAAGCTAGGGATGGGACACAGGCCAGGGCAGAGGCACACGGCACGTGAGGGTAAGGCATATGAAACTGACACAGAAGGTGATGTGGAGCTGCCAAAGCAAGCGCGAGGGGAGCAATGTGGTCAAAGGGCTGCGTGTGGATGACGAACGCGAGGGCAGCGTTCTGGATAGACAGGGCACAGGAAAGGCCAGCAGCATGGGCACAGGAAAGGCCAGAGAAAGGGAAGTTACCGTAGACAAGGTGGGAAATTATCAAGGCAGGAAGGAACACAGCTATTAGCAGTGAGGAGGGGAAGGAAAGGACAGGGTTTGGATTGGTTGTAAAGAAAGAAGTGACTTATAGGCATCCAAACATGAGAGGTAAAGGAGAATAAGGGGTTAAGGAGGATATGGCAGGCAAGGGCATAGGAAAGGCCATGGAATTGCCTTGCTTGATGGCCAGGGGATGGGGAAAGGGGAGCTTGAGCTGGAGAGAAGAGTTCTGCACAAATGGCGTTTTTGAGATGCTCAGTATCCATTTAAGATTCCGATCTAGCCCTTAATCTCCAAATTTATCAAACCTCCCTAAATTCCAGTATACGTCAAAACGAGGTTTATAAAGCTTTAAAGACTCCTGTTGTATTGTTGGATAATACGTTCCACAGCAATGTACAACTGCAGTTCAGAGGTCTGGTTTGGGTTGTCCTGGAGTCTCCAGGAATCAAAGATTATGTCATGTGATGAAATCTTCAGGAATACATCCAACCAAAACTGGCAACTGTAGGTCTGGAATTTGAACTGCTAGGTATTAAAAAATGATTTATGTTTAAAAACAGAAAGACCCCAGGCTTAACATGGTGTTTGGGGGCCAGGGAGATGTGGTTTGAATTACAAGTAACTTACAGAATAGTAAAGATCTGTCCAGCATTGAGGTCAACATTGTTCAGCTGAGCAATAAACACAGCTGCCACGCACTGGAATATAGCGGCTCCATCCATGTTCACGGTGGCCCCAATAGGAAGGATGAACCTACTGATCCTCTTGTCTACTCCATTGTTTTCTTCAATACACTTGATCATGGATGGGAGAGTAGCTGAGCTAGAAACAGACAGGAAATAAGACAACCATGGAGCAGTGCAGTCCTGTCCAACCCAGTGCATAAGCTGTCAGTTTATTATCATTCTTAGTATTTCCCTAGTACTGCTACATAGAATTCTAGGCCAAGATTTTCAACACTGACTAGTGACTTTGGGTGCCTGATATGAGAGGTCTTAAAAGGGCCTGATTTTCAAAGGGCAGGTGTGGGGTCAGAACTTTTTGAAAATCTGGACCTTTATAATGCCTCAAATTGGGCACCCCAGATCACTAGTCCCTTTTGAAAAGCTTGGCCAAGAGCAATGTATAACTATTCTCAGCAAAAGCAACAGCTTCTTTGCAAAGTGGTATTGCCTTCTTCCTTGGTTATGGTTAGGAAAGAGATTTTCTTTAAATGGGAAAGCAAACAGATTCCCCCGTCCCACACACCGTGTCGCTGAAGTTGTGGAAATATGGGCTGCACATCATTGCTAATAATGGCATCAATATTGCAAAAGGTTATGCCCGGATGTAGAGTTAACCCTCCTGGTGTCCCACTGACATCAGTGGGAATCCGTAAGGGGGATACCATATGCCTAACCACAGTCTTTTGCAGAATCAGGGCCAATATTTGCATCTGAAACTTGTTCAAATTAAAACGTGGATTTAGCATACCATTATTCCATTTCAGAAACAAGCACAATAGCACACCTTGAACAAGTGGCAAAGGCCGTTGTCAATGGCGTTATAAGTCCTAAGAGAAAGCTGAAAGGATTTTTGCGTGTGAATGCAAAATACACAAGCGGCAAAATGATTCCTCCATGGATGACGTGACCCAGAATTGAGGCAAAGATGTATTTTCCCAGGCTGGTTACCAGAAGGACAATATCTTCCATTTCCACAATCTTGCTTCCAACAAGGAACGTAATGCCAATAGGCACATACCTATATAAAGAAAAAAAAGGGTTGTCTTTGATTAATATAAAGCAAGAGGAACAAGCCTTAAAAAGACACATGCCACTTTCGTTTTTAGGGACCAAATTCTTCCCACCAGGAAACTTGTGTACAGCACTCTTCCCCTACTGAAGGGGTGAAAAATGCAGTGAATTCCATGCCTCCAGAACCACAGACTACATGAGGCCATGCACTCTATACACTTACACTAAACAAATTTACCATGAACTGTGCTCTCTCTTGGTTGCTAAAGGGGACGTTGTCAGGCTGGATAAGCTGTCATTGGCCCTTGGCCTGAAAGTAACATCCAGGAAGGCTGTACAGTGGCACTGCCAGGAGCGGAGATGGTACAGGAATGCTGGCAGAAGCTATCAGGGAGATTGCATGCCCATAGGAGAGAGTGCAGGAGAATATGTGTATTGTGGAGTTTTATTCCATCAGCGAGGATGCCAGGTTAGTTCCTGAAGCTCAGAAGGCACAGGGCCAGCCCACGGAAGGCATTTAACTCTAGTATTTGTCTACAACAACTGCACGTCTGGAGTCTCACTCAGGCCTACAGCTCTATACACACACCCATCTACGGACACACCAAATCTTCAGACATCAATAATTTGTTTGTGGTTTCCTTTGTCAGCAACAGTTTACAGTCCTCAAAGGGAGCTCCTTGGGAGCTGCATTTAGGCCCCAAAAACATCTCCAGCCCAAGGAGCCTGGTTGTGTGCTGGGGAATTCCCTGGAGATGAAAAGAGAAGAAATTCTCACCACAGCACAGCAGCTGCTACTCTAGTTTCCAGGCTTACTCTAGTCCCTGGGCCCCCAAAGCAATAGCTGGTGGATCAGAATATGAGTAGATCCACTGACATGTCCTTTCCTCTTCCATCCCACAATCTGCCCCTGCCCTCAAGAGAAAACCAATGTCACCTCTTGTACAGTACCCCAGTCCTTGCCCTGGCCTGTGTGAGCAGCAGCTCCCCTTCCTTGGCTGGTATGATGAAGGCTTCTCATCTTATTTCAATTTACTTTAACCACTGGCTGACAACAGCCCTTAAAGGTTTGATGGTTGGGTTTGGTTCACAGAAGGGGAGGAGATTCCAGACACTTATCTTGTAAGAACAGTTTTGCCCATCCCTAACTGTTACTTGAAAAGTGTGAGAGATTTTGGATAAATATCAGGAGGACACCAATAGCCTTAGAGAAGGAAAGAGAAGTGAGAATTACTGTACATTGCCATGTCAGGCTCAGAAGCATTCCAATAATCCACAAAGAAAAGGATTACACATGGCTGATTAATGTGGAGAGTTAGCTTCATTAATGAGCTGCGTACAAGAACCACCCCCTATCAGTTTTTGATAGCCTAGGAATTATACTCCAGAGTGAAAGCCTTAAGCTGCTTTGAGACTTTTAAATTTAAATCCCTAATGACAGAAATGAACAGAAAGGTCTGTATTTATAAGGTCAGATATTTTGTTGAATCCATTCCACTTCTTGGGGAAAAAATAGCAGTTCAAGTGAAAAAAAACCGCACCTGTCAGGATGTATATACATGGAGTTAGAAAAGGACAGAGCATAATTTGAGAGACTTCCTGAATGGTTGTGGTTCTTCTGGGTGCAGTTTCAGCACCCAGAGTAAGATGCTATTGGCTAAGCATTGTTGGATTGGCAGAATGATATTCCCACAGACAGTTTAGCAGTTTGGGTCTCTTACATAAGGTGTAACCTCCAGCCATTCAGTATACAGTACGTAATGAATGGCAGGCATGACATCTGGGGCTCTGATTGGGATTTCACTTAAACTGGTGTAAAACGAGTTACTCTTCTAGCAGAGTGATTTTAGAAACATGCTTTGAAACTTTTCAGAGGTCTTTGCTGAGTATGACGTTGCTCACTGTGAAGAGTCATAACCAACCTATCCATATGGACATTGAGTGTTTCAGCTGGCAAATCTGATCTAAAATTAACACCTTCTCTTACCCCATCAATAATTACACCTTAGATTAGTAAACCTGGATGAGTGTTTAAAATTCCACTTTCCTCTTTCAACTGTTTCTTTACTTCTTGTTTTGCTCTCAGCTTAGACAATGAAAAACAAATCAGTGGATTCACTTTTACTTTCCTTTATAGTCTTAATGTTGCACGGGTCAAGTTGCAACTCCACACAGGAATATTTACTTTTTAAAAACTGAAATTAAAAAAAACCACTGGATTAAAATATATATATAATCTTGGAAACATTTATGATTGACCTTAGCTTTTGTAAAATGTTGGGACAAATGAGTTCCAGCTATCTTTTACTGTAATTGTACTTATGGTTTTTCATTTCTATACTTTGCATAGTAGGATAGTTAGTTCTCCTCATACTTTAGCAGGAATCTAAAACTCTCATGGCAAATGTCACACAGAAATGTATGCATGACTGGTCTCTGAGTGTTCACTGACTGGAAATGGCTGGACTCCAGAGAAGGGGGTGAAGGGGAGGTCCCGCTATTACAATTCTGCAGAAGGAGATAAAATAAACTATCATCAGAGGTTCAGCCTCCTTAGAAAATACACAGACATCCAGCAGATGTGGGAGGAGGGCTATGAAGGGCTCTCTGGGAGATTAGGAATGTTAATGAGATGTTGGTTTGTAGGTAGGGTTGCCAACCCTCCAGAATTGTCCGGGAGTCTCCAGGAATTAAAGATTAATCTTTAGTTAAAGATTATGTCATGTGTTGAAACCTCCAGGAATATGTCCAACTAAAATTGGCAATCCTATCTGTATGTTGAAAGTATTGGCTCCCATATTCCCTTCCCACCCAGGAATATGAAAGAGGTCTTTCCTATATGAATTGAGACCTAAGATCTAAGGGGAAATCCTGGCTCCGCTGAAGTCAATGACAAAACTCCTGTTGACTTCAATAGGGCCAAGATTTTCACCTATTTTGTCACTCTAATGGGAACTCCAAACTACTCTTCTTATATGAAGGGACCAAGGTTTTCAGTTGTGTTTTGTCAGTTCTGTGTTCTGTACCCAAGCACTTCTTCAAAAGTAGACTTTCCTTGGAACCCGAGTAATGTTGTGTTATAGTTAAACATATTCTGTTTTCCGAGTGTATTGCTATATCTTAGTTTGTATTCAGAGCCTGAATTTCAAATAATCATAGAGGAATGAACTAAAATATGGGATCACAACTAAGCACCTAGTTTGCACATGCAATTATTACAACTGTGCATGCAAATTGGGGTTTTGCATGTACAAATTCCCACTTGCTTGTGCAGTCACAGTAATGTTGCATAAAAATTGGGCATGTAATTGTGTACTCACCCAGGCTTCTGGTGCTTAGAAAAAATAGGGCTTGATTTCAAAGTAATCAAAATTGAGTCCTGCAGCTGATTCCTGGAGGACTGCCTGTCATTCTCAAGAGACAGCCTACAGTGCAAGCGACCTTCTGGATATTGCTCATGTGCAAAGAAAGAGGCTACATTCTTTATTTTCAAGAGGCAACACAGATAAACACAGGAGAAAATATAGTGGGCAAAACAGCCATAAAGTACCAGACTCATTCCACTGATGCCATGCCACTCACTCTTTACTCTGGTGATGGATGTGGCAACAAAAACCCAGCTTGGTAGGTAAAGACAGACATTCCTAAACCAGGAAGCACTGCTGTCATGGTAACGTATTTACAACCACACTTACCACATAATCCAAGACACCAAGACCATAGTTGCCTCATTGAATGAGTTAAAGAAACGAATCAGATCTTCTCCTTCTGGGCCAAGCTTTTTCAAAGCTACTCCCAAAACCAGAGCAAACAAAACCAGTCCCAGAATATTCATCCCTTCGATCTCTGTGCCAATAGGGATCTGTGGTATCAAAATAAACAGCATGTTTGTTAGGCATCATACTGATATGGAATTGAATAAAAATGAACCTCGTTATTTTGCTGTCTGATAAGTCTGAAATCAGCATGGCAGAACCTCCCAAGGAATGGAAAGGGACATTATGCAAAGCAACCCAACAACACTGCAGAGGAAATAAAAGGGAATGTGCTTCTGTTTCAGTATTCATGGGAACTAGTTAAGGTCAGATCCTGCAGTCCTTGTGCATGCAAACTTCCCCATTGACTCCAGCAGTAGTTATCCAGGCATCAGGGCAGAAGGACTGGTACAGGTCAAAATGGTGACAAATCATTCATGGTCAGGACAGAACTGGGGCACTAGTTAAAGGTTAGAAAGTCTCTTCTCCATGGCCCTGGGAGGGAGCATATTCTGTAAGATATTTCAGGTATCAAAGCTACCCCTATATTTTTGTAAAGCAGGTATCTGCCATAGCTAATTACCCATCGCTACTGATAATACATAGCATTAGTTAGTGAGAGGAACCAAACCCTATTCAGGCTTATTCCACCTCCTATAATAACTCGTTTATGCAAACGACCTCCTGCATTCTAGACTCATGGTTTGCTATTGGTTAGCTACAGATACATTCTACAGGTGGTATTTAGAAAAAAGGTGGGAAATAGTGAAAAGTTCTTAATCCATCTTTCTCTGTCAGCACCATCAGGCTTAGGCGGTACAAATGAAAACATGCTTCATGTTCTCAGAAATAGTTTGGCTAATTGGTGCAAGTAAGAGGATAATAAAACTGATCTAGCTTTTCACATAAACGAGCTCACGATGTGCTGACAAGCGCTCTCTGCCAGTCCTTTTGAACTCACTTCCCTAGAAGTACTGTGGACTTGTTTGGCGTAACAGCAAAATAGGATCTGACTGAGTGCTCTCATGGCTTAATAAAAATATAATCGTTTTGACAAACCATTTTTTCCCATTGACAACACATGCTTCTTAATAGCCCAGGTTGTTTTATTAGCTCATCTAAGCACAATAAAAGATGAGAGGTAATAAATAACTAGACTTCTGGCTAGTTGAAGTAGACATCTGCTCAACACCAGAAAGATAAATATATTCCCAGATAAAAGTTTAAAATGTAGAATAAATGTTGACAAAAATTCAGAACACTGACGCACTTCAAATAAAACCAGCAATTTTAAGAGAGAGAATCCTTGTTTGAAGAGTGGCGGGGGTTGGGTGCAGGGGTGTCTGGATGCACAGGGTTTGGGCAGACAGGGGGAGCAGCTCACTGTACAGTGACCCCTTCCCCAACCCGTGCACTCAAAACCCACCCCCCACTGAGCCCACTCCACATCAGGAGCCCCCCACACCTAGAACCCCACCAACAACTCCCTAAACCCTCACTCCGCCGAGTCTCACCCTGTGTATCAGGCGCCCCCCACACCCAGACCCCCACCCCACTGAGCCCGAACTAGCTGCACACTGACCCCCCGCACCAAGCCCCACTCCCCCAACGCCCCCCACTGAGCCCTAACCACCTTCACCTGGACTCCCCTGCAGAGTCCCATTCCCCCTGCACCAAGCCCTTGTGCATCCAGATTCCCCCCTGCACCCAGACCCCGCACCGAGCTGCCCGCACCCAGATTGAACCACACAGAATACTGATACTCTTGAGAGAATACTGCGCCAAAAAGTTTAAAAAATTTAAATTCTGCAAAGTTCTGCATATTTTAATAGTCAAAATAACACAGAAACACAATAACAATGTAATCACTCCATTTTCAATTCTTTTGGTAATTTATTTCCAAATACTTGTCAGCAAACAGTTGAAAATGGTGTAATTATATTGTGTTATTTTGACAAATAAAATATGCAGAATTTTAAAATATTGTGCACAGAATTTTGAACGTTTCGGTGTGGAATTCCCTCAGGAATAGGTGATGCACAGGTCAGAAAGAACCCAATCTGAATCAGATTCCAGGCTGCGTTTGCTTGCAGGCAGTAAGGAAAAGGAGTGTCAGTAGAGCTGCTAAAATTTTTTCTAACTGAACATTTTTTCCATCAGAAAATTCCCTTTTGTTGAACTCGAAACTTTTCATGGGAATGTGTTCATTTTGATGAATTTTCATTTCGGAAAAAAATTGAAAAAAAAAATCATTTTAATAAGGTCAAAATGACCTTATCAGAACGTTTTGATTATTCACTTTGAAATGATTTTTTGTTTTGAAATCTTATAATATAAAAATTTCAAACATTAAAATCAGAACAAAATGTTTCATTTTTGAAATTTTCGTTTTGCAAGAAATGTTTTCTCTCCTCTACATAAAAGGATTTATTTAAGTATATTTACTTATGTATGCTTATTTACACAAACAGTGGAGTTACTCCTAATTTACACTGGTTCAATTGAGAGAAGAATTTTCATTACCAGTGCACCAGGCCAAATTTTGCCAGGAGTTGACACCCCGGTGAGCTGCATGGACTCAGGCCCACTGTACTTATCTGACTGGGATTTAGCTGCCAAGCACGCTTTGGGATGCACTTTGAAAACCATGTTTCTGTTTCTTTTTCTCAGAAGATTTGAATGTGACTTTTGGCAGCTTAAAAGGTGGCATTCTTTTCTGTTCTCTTCTCTTTTAATTTTTACACCTTGCAGGGCTCTTTTTTGATGGAGTGCTGTGTTTCCTGGAACACCATCAAGTATTCGTAGTCTGACATTAATATCTGGCTGTTATAGCCAGTGATGTTGTGTAAAGATTTTTCCCGATCACGTATAAAAAGTTTTTTTTCCAAACACTGGAATTATGCCATGGTGGAGCCTCTTTAATTCCACCGGGAGTGGTCCTAGTGCCTCTAGCGAAGGCTGGTCAGACAAAAGGAAACTAAAAGCATCATTCAGCAGCTGCATTTCAACTCTGCTGCCATGTTACTTATGGATGGATGATAGTTACATTTGGACAGGGACTTTTTATTTTTTAACAATACATAGCATTTAGTATTAAGATGGGCTTCAGACTAGATCTGAACGTGCTAGGTGCCTTACAGCAGTATTCTTCATCAAGATACAAAGTATTCAATTTAACATGGGGCAATCTTTTTCCTTCTTCTCCTTTTCGTGCGTCCGATGTTAATTACATTACAGGCCCGATCCAAAGCCCACTGAAGTCACTGTAAAGCCTCTCATTGATTTGAATGGCTACTGGATCAGGCCCTGTAGTATCGGTGGATTATGCTAGAGGGGAGTTATATTTTTGCTCAGTTATGTTCATTTTATTATCTCATGCTCCCACTCAACTCCACCCCATCTATCTGTTTTGTACTGCTGTTGCATCCTCTCTGTCACTTTCTGGGGCAGGGACTGTCACCTTTATTACTTGTCTACATATTGCCTACCACAAAGGGGCCCTGGACTGAGCTTCACAGATGCTCCTGTGATATAGATAATACTAATCATCTTTTAATTGTTATATTCCTTTTTTTATGTTAACTACATATTGAAATTGGATGGTCTATATCTTAGCAGACCCTTTCTGGGATATAGATTTCATTCAGTGTGCTAAAAAATAAACAAACTGTAAGCTCTTCAGAGAGTTTTGAGGAACAGAACAGTGATCAATAATGTTTCTGCAAAACACTTAAATTAAGGCAACAAGATGTGTGTCCTGTCTGACACCAGCGAACAAAGCTCTCATGAAAGCTATTTTTGTTTTGTGTCCATAATGCTGCTTTGCTTGGCAGTTTTTTAGGGGTGATACACTCTAATGTTAGAATAGAAAAGGCTTTTCAGTGTCAGGCAGTTTTAGAGACTGGAATTAAAAGGATCTTCCTCAAAGAGTTTATCAGTGGTGTTTTTCATTTCTCCATCTTTTCAAGGTGTAGTGAAAGACTCTAAATACTGCAGATTACTCAGTGGGAGCAAACTCCTGGAGTAAATTGCTAGGACTTCTTAATGACAACTGGCAAGGGGATTACAAGGATAATCCTGATCCTGGTATGTGCATTCTGGTTTACCAAAGAATGTCACGTGAGGTCTCAAATGAAAGCCAGGGTTACACTGGTCATTGATATCATTGTGAAATGTATGCACAGATATCAGGTAAGGAGTCATGTTTATATATTGAAATGTGTTCTTATATTCTGTATCACAACAGAGATGGAGAAACAGGCTTTCTGTCAAACAAAAGATGTCTATTCACCTGTTTCTGTTGAGATGTTAATTAAGCATTGTAAGCGAACACTATGGTTGTGCATTCACACAGAAGTTATCAAAGAGAGGTAAAGCCAACAGGGCAGCAGCACATAGGAAAACAATCCATGGGGGTTATGCTGTCTCTGAAACATACGTGAACTTTGGGGATATAAGCAGAAGGCAAAGAAGACACCTCCGGATCCTGCGCCTAGGAAATAAATGGGCAGCGTCTTTACAGTCATGGAAATGGGATGAAACCTTGGGTGAAATGCTGCAGAGGACTTTGGGTGAGATAAGCTTCTTTAGGCAAGATAACAACTTGTTAAGTCTAGTCTAGTCTCTAGGAAGCGTGTTATAATTTTGTTTTCCATATAACCTTTTGTTTCCAGTTTCCTTACTCACTATCACTTGACTCTTTTATAATAAACTTATTGTTATTTTCTCTATAAATATACTTCAGTGCTGTGATCTTAAGCAACGTGCTGATCCTGAGTTGAATCATAAAAGCTGGTGTGTACACTGTCCATTTGGGGACACCAGACTGGGTATTTCTGTGAGTGTTCCACGGATAAGAGGCTGAACACTACAAGGGGACACTTCAAAGGGACACGGACTGGAGTACACCTCCTGATAACCTGCAGGACAAAGTCAGGGCTGGCATAGCTTGGAGGAGAGTGCTTGGGTGGCTACTAGGCTGGTGAAGACTCTCGGTCCTGGGTACTCTGAGAACTGTCACAATGAGTACCTGCAACTTCCACTGCAGTCTTCCACTGCAGGGGGGAAGGGTTTGATCTCTCAGGGGTCAGCATTGCTCAGGATTTGACCCAATGGGACAAAAGTGACTTCTGGAGGCAGCAGGATCTGGGAGGGGCCCGACAAGAAAATGGGGATGAGGGAAGCAGTTGACAAGCTTGTAGCTGCCATGCACAGATCCCACTGTGGATGAAGCACTCTTCTCCTTGTCTCCAGGAACCCAGTGAGAGACTGAGAATCCCAAATTCCAGCAGGCTGCAGACCTAAGGGGCCAGCCAGGATGAGAACCAGCAGAAGAGAGCAAGCGACAGCTGCTGCTCTGCTGGAGCATGTTAGAATCATGGATCCAGCCACAGAAGAAATGCGGTGGGGATTCCCAGTCTCATTATCCTGGTGGGTTGAGAAACAGGCTGGCCAGTGCACCTTCAAGCCAGTATAGGTTGTGAGAGAATGCTGCTGCCACAGCTACCAGCCAGGGGAGAAGGAAAGTGCTGAAAACCTGAGGGGGAGGCAGGCCGAGGCTCTGTATCTGCAGCACTGACAGGATCCAGCTCCTATCTCCTCTCCTCCACTGCCTTCCCCAGGCCCTATTGCTAGCAGTGAGCAAGAGAAAGTGTGGGCAACCCCCTGTACCCGTGGCTATGAAGTAGGCTGGAGGTGCTGCTGCTGGTGGAGGCTGTGAGAGTCTAGACCTGAACTGGAAATGCATGCAGGGGCCCGTTAAACTCCAAATTCAAGCTAAACATTAACTGTGTAAAAAATTCAGTGTGATACACAAGCCCCCCCCAGAATGGGCTGAAAGTCCTGTTATGCTTGGGAAAGTAACCATGAAAAATAGTATCCTGGAATCCTGTGCTGGTCTCTAAATAACTTCCAGGTCAAATATAGTAAGTTTACAAGACTAACAATAGGCATGTTTGAAAATCTCACCCCATGGGCAAGATTCCCCTGAGTGGGAGCAGAGGTAGGCCAATGCTGACCACTTCTGGAAATGACACCAAAAGTCTCCACAGGCCATACTTTTGAAAATAAAGACAGCAGCCATCTGCAGCACCTGCAAATCAGATGTCGTTTTCCGGCTACTTGCAGATATGCCTCTGTTCTGCTTAATTTGTCATGTTCGTCCCCTTGAACCAACTGTTGCTGCCTTGAATCAGTGATTAAATAAAATAAAGATGCAATGAAGCTGTAACTAGAAACAATCTCAACCAACCGACTGGTTTAAAGAATGCAAGGAGGAAAGGAGTCACGTCTGCGCTTCTCTTATACTTGTTTATCAAGAATAAGGACTAAGAAACTAAGGGCTACAGATTAGTCCTCCAGCAAGTAGGGCACTAACCTCCGACTCTGGAGCTGTGATTTCAATTCCCTTCTCCTCCACAGACTTCCTGTGTGACCCTGGGCAAGTCACTTGGCTTCTCTGTGCCTCAGCTCCCCATCTATAAAAATGGGAGTAATAACACTTCCCTACTTCTCAGGGATGTTGTGAGGTAAAGACATTAAAGACTATGAAACATTCAGATACTACAATAACACGGGCCATATAAGTATGATAGATAGAGAGAGAGAGAGAGAAACTGCCTTACCTTCTCAAATGTAACATTTCCAATGGAGATGTTTCTTACTATTATCTTATAATCCGTTGCATACTGTGGATACAAAAAACAACACGTTTTCTGTGGGCATCAGATTATCACTGTGACCCTATCTGTGTTAGTACGACATTTCATCACTGTAAGGTTACCAGTATGATTTCACCAGACTGTTTTGATCTGGGCCCAGGCTATAGATCAGGATAAAAAAGGATCTCTACAAACGAAGCTAAACTTGCATAGAGAGAGAGGGGACACTAGTGAGAATCAGAAATAATTCTACTGGTAATGGATAAATGGTGTTATTCCTAATTTATACCAGTGCAATAGAAATCAGAATCAGGCCCATTAACCCAACTTGACTTTGACCCTTCTTGCATAAGAGGAGGGAGCAATTAGGTATACAGTTCCCTCCCTGTGTGGAGATACCAGAGCACAATCGTCCACTGCACAGGTTTAAAGTGACAGTGTTCCTTTAAGTTGCCCAATAGCTGTAACCTCCCCACTGCCGTACATTGGTATTTCAGAAATAGATATTTATAGACAAACAGTTTTAAACTAAAAGTCATGATTTACATTTTCAAAACCGAAGAGTATTTTGGGATTGGCATGTATTTTTGGTATGTAGTGTTGCTGTAGCTGTGTTGGTCCCAGGATAGTAGAGAGACGAGGTGGGTGAGGTAATAGCTTTTATTGGACCAACTTCTGTTGGTGAGAGGGACGAGCTTTTGAGCCTTGTCTCTCAAATATATTTTTGGCAGCTTTTCAGACAAATATACTGACTTCAATTAGTATTCTTTGAAAAACAAACAGCAAATGGCCCAGAGAATTAAAGTAAATGAAGTCACTATCTGAAAAGCTCTAGCCAGCTGAAATTCACCCTGATGCAGAGGACAAGCACAAGGCCTATGCAACACCTACATCCTATTTTGTCGGCTTAAGTGGAATGTATATGGTGCGTATTTTGGCCACCTATACAAATGTAAGTGTCACCCTTAAAACTTACCTGTAAGTTAGATTGGGATATCAAGAATATTAATTAACGCACACAAAAACGAGGCCATAAATTTACTTTGATGCCTAAATTAAACACATCCCAGGAGCAAGGCTCTTGATTAATATTTTTTAAAATAGGGAAACAAAGAATTTGAATAATTGTGAATTGTGTCAATGACAGTGTAAAGAAATGCAGATTCTCCCCACTTAAATCTTATTACAGAATACCACTACACCAAGGAATACTGTGGCTATATTTCCCACTTTTATTTTATGTGGGACTTTGACCTGTACTATTTTATGGTTTTATATGAAACCTGATTTTGGAGTTTGATCTTGCTTTGAAGAAAAATCTGAAAGAATTACCCTGTCTTATAGCAATAGAGTATCTTCAGCAATAAGTATCTTTTACATACATCTAAAATTAGAAATGGGCCCAAACCAACATCTTCTTCAAACTTCACAGCTCAGGCTCATCTAGTTTAAACGAGTTCATACATTCTGGTGCCAGCTAGTGTACTACCATGCTTCGCTCATAGCACTGTATGTCAGATGAGAAATGAGACTGAACTGGGGACAAGTGATGTAATGAATAATATTAGGCAGCAAAAGGTAAAGCTCTTTGCTGTATTCCAGTGGACCTTTGGCGTTTTAGCTTTGTTCATTCCAGACTTAATTCCACCCCATTGTCTATAGGCCATATGAATAGCTGGTCAGTGGATGTATGTTAGCCATATTGCAGACCCATCAATACACCACCACTGTGTGAGATTTTCAAGAGAGCCTAATGTAGCCAGGCACCTAACTCATACTGGCTTTCAAAGGGAGCTAGGTGCCAAGTTACCGCAGGTGCTTTTGAAAATGCCCCCAAACGGTGAATTATTGTGGTGGGGTTTTTTTGTTTGTTTGTTTTACAATTTACCACATGTGCAGTCATTTATGAAAAGCCAGCATTCCTTTGGCCTGCCTGCTCAGTGCAGCTCATTTCTGAAAGCTTACATAGGCCTTACCGTTCGAAAAGCGGCAACAACCAGGTTGGAAGGAAACAGATTTCTGTAAAAACAAAAGAAAACAAAATAAAATATTTCCTGTCTAAAGAATAAAAAGAGTGTATCATGGCTTTTTACTTTGGAAAAACACCAAACCTATAGCAAGGGCAAATATTTTGGCATTAAAATGCTGTATATTTAATTAACTTCCATCAGTTTTATGCTTAAGTGAAGCTATTACTTTCCTCATTACTGAATAGCATGTAATTGAATTACAGTTAAATTAATACCCATTCTTTCTCCTAATTCTCATGTGATTTTTTTTCTCATAGCAACAGCATCATTATAATCAGCTAAATCAATTTCAGGGGACCATTTAACCCTTTAATATTGCAAGGGCCATTGAGTAGATCCAGGAAATCTGCTTCCCTAAATACCCAGTATAAAACCTGACAATACCACAGACAGCTGCTGCCTGCAGCACTGAAGTGGTTAAAAATCCTAGGTTTAAGAAGGTGCAATCCCATGGAAATCTGTAGTCTAAATTCAACGTTGGTTTAAAATAGCAGTGTAAACTGCACATCAGGCGTAAGAGTCCTGAAAATGGGTATGAAGTGCAAAGTAATAACTCATTTAAATTTAGCATTCTCTGTGTGTGTGTGTAAAAGTGTAAAACAAGCCTAATAGGAAAAACAAATAATTGGTGGTTATAAAATAAAGCCGCACCCCCTATATTATTTTGCTCCCCATCAGTTATTTTTACTGCTATACTTCGTTTCTGTTCTCTCAGTAGGTAAATTACACGTGTTTTGCACACCAATAGACGGTCAGATCTATGCAAGTTTCAGAACATGAACCCATTTTACAATCATTTGTTCGATAGCTCTTTTTTTGGAATGTGCTGCCTTTTAATTTCACTGAATGCCACTTTGTTCTTGTGTTATGGAAGCTCGTATTCTACCTTCTTGAGACCATTCATTACTTTATATACTTTTATCTTGTTTCTTCTGATTTGTTTCCTTTTTCTCAGGTAAACAATCCCAACCTTTTCAATCTCTCTTCATGTGAAATTTTTTCATAAGAATGTAAAAAGGGCCATACTGGGTCAGACCAATGGCATCTACTCCAGCATCTTGTGTCTAACAGTGGCCAATGCCAGATGCTTCAGAAGGAATGAACAGAAGAGGGCAAAATTTATCAAGCAATCCATCCCCTGCCGTCGAGTCCCAGCTTCTGGCAATTGGAGGTTTAGCGATAGCCAGAACATGGGGTTGCCTCCCTGACCATCTTGGCCAACACTTCCCTATTCACTTTCTCCAGGCCATTCATGGATTTATAGACCTCTAGCATATCCCCCCTTAGTCATCTCTTTTCTAAGATGAACAGTCCCAGTTCTTTTAACCTCAAGTCATATGGCAGCCGTTCCACCCCCCTCATCATTTTTGTTGCCCTTCTCTGCACCTTTTCCAATTCGAATACATCTTTTTTGAAATGAGGTGAACAAAACTGCACACAGCATTCAAAGTGTGGGTGTACCATGGATTTATATAGTGGCATTATGATATTTTCTGTTTTATTATCTATCCCTTTCCTAATGGTTCCTAACATTGCTAGCTTTTTTGACTGCCGCTGTACATTGAGCAGATGGTTTCAGAGAACTATCCACGATGACTCAAATATCTTTCTTGAGTGGCAACAACTAATTTAGACCCCATCATTTCGTATGTATAGTTGGGATTATGTATTCCAATGTACTTAGTTTGCACTAATCAACATTGAATTGCGTCTGCCATTTTGTTGCCCAGTCACCCAGTGTTGTGAGATCCCTTTGTAAACTCTTTGCAGTCAGATTTAGACTTAACTATCTCAAATAATTTTGTATCATCTGCAAACTTTGCCACCTCACTGTTTACCGCTTTTTCCAGATCATTTATGAATATGTTGAACAGCACTGGACTAATTACAGCTCCTTCAGGGACCCTGCTATTTACCTCTCTCCACTGTGACCATTTATTCCTACCCTTTGTTTCCTCTCTTTTAACCAGTTACCATCCCAGCTAATACTTAACAATCCTGTACTTTTAAAACTGTAACATAGGATGTTAAGGTTTCTATTACATCTCCTACCTTTGTATTAAGTGATGCTTAACAAGCCTGTACCCGCTGTCTGTGTGTAATATTCATCTGTACGCTACATATGTAAAAGCATATGTAGCGAGTTACCCGCATTTCTAATTGTAGGCTTGATCTTCCACCTATCTGTAAATGACCTTTTTGAGAAAGAGAAAAAGCTTTAAAGAGAAGTGTCTACTCTATTTGGATATGTTAAAGACGTCCTGCCAGCTGGCATGCTTCTGAAGGGAGGTTCCTGAGGCAGCTACCACACAGTATGCCTGATATGCTGTTTATTTACCTTGGGTCTTGAGGTGAGATGGGGAATGGTCAGGCCTATCACTTAGGACATGACAGGAATCGGAGTATAAAGTTTGTGGTGAAAATACTGCCAAAAGGTAGGTCTTAGGCCAAGTCTACACTTAAAAGTTTTGCTGGCATAATATGTCAGTTAGGGGTGTGACTTTTTTTTTTTTTTTTTTTTTTACATAGCTATGTCACCAGTTATATTGCCCAAAAAGTGCTTTTGCCAGCACTGTTTATTTCACTCACCAAATCACTATAAGCTATACCAGCAAAAACACAGTCTTGTCAGTATAACTGTATCTATGCTAGGAGGATATGGCTATAACATCAGTAGACCTGATCAGTCTACACTATAAAGGTATAGCTTTACAGCAAAACTTTTAAGTGTAGTTGAGGTCTTAGGGTAGGGAAGAAATGGAAGGTAGTAAATCCAGGGAGCGGCGAAGGGAAAGTAAGCAGAGAAGTTACGTCTTTGAAAGGAAAGAGAAGCTAGTTGAAGGTAAGGGTAGGTCTACACTAGCACTTTTGTCGGTCTAGGTGTGAAAAAAAACCACATCCTTGACCAATGTAGGTTTCACCAATAGAAGCAGGGGCATGGACAGTGCTATGTCATTGGGAGATGCTCTCCCACGAACATAGTTACCACCATTCATTGGGGGTGGTTTAATTATGCTGATGGGCAAGCTCTCGCCCAGGCCGTCAGCACAGAGCAGCTACAGGGGAGAACTTACAGCAGCACAGCTGCATCTGTAGACATAGCCTAACATATGCTATCAACTCAGCTGATACCCTGTTTGGTGTTCTATTCATAGCTCCTTTATCCAGTCACACTGTATGGACTTTCCCACAGCCTTGATGATACTACGAAGTACACAGACTTTCACAACACAACTGGTTGTTAACACTCAGCCTTTTTTCCTGTTGCTTTTGTCAGCAGCATTGAAAGCATGATAGGACTAATTTGGGGCTTATTGAGTCAGATCGCATTGTAGCTGAGAAATATGATTTTATTTAATAGAAATTCACAATATAAATGTTTTGCTGAGCTATTAGAAAAGAAAAAGAAAAAGAAAAGACAAGAAATTCAAGCAGGCTCCAGTACTGCAAACAGTTATGCACATGATTAACTTGATGAATGTGAGTTGTGCCATTGACCTCCATGGAACAACTCACATGCATCAAGTTAAGTGCACATGTAACGGTTTGTAGGATCAGAGCATTAGGCCTAGTACTTAAGCACATACTTAAATTTAAGCATGTGCTTAAATCCCATTGGGTTTTAGTAGATGGCTTAGTGTGGCTGAAAGCCCCAATTCAGCAAAGCAAGTGGCATTTTTGGCTCCAACTGCTAGATAATGCTTCAAGGCCATTCTGAACATTGGCGAATGCAGTGCACAGAAACGTGACTGTACTTCCTCAATCACCTGACCTGATTTTGACCTTGAAGACAGAAAAGAACATTTTAGGTTACACAAGGGTATAATTATGGACCAAATTAATTAACACAGAAAGATCAAAAAGAACCCCATTACACTGGATGTTTTGCTCAAATAATAAAGTCACTTTAGACTATAGATTCATGGAAGCATCTAATTTAATGTGTTATTCTTATTTGTTGTGCAATCTACTATTTAGGAAAAAACATTTTAAGTCATAAAAGCCTATTATCAAATAAATGGTTTAATCAGCTATACACTAAGATGCGATTTTACACACAGTAGAGTCATAATTCATTAAGATAAGTCATCATGTGAATTAAATCAGCCTTTGATGACAGACAGGCCAGTATGAAAGTGCACAGGCTTTCAACTTCATCAGAGGATGAATCTGTGCAAACACCCCCATATAAAGCACAGTACATAGTTCAATCGAATGTGTTCCATAGGAAAATGTCACCCCACAACTGACTGGCTGTTTGGGCTGATCATGTGCTCACATCCCAGGCAGTGTTTATCATGCGCAGTGAAGCAAAACTAAGAGACCTTGGAAAGCCAGCCCCAGTTCTGTCAGTACGAGTCTGTGTTCATTATGTCCCCAATTCAAAATGGAAAATTCACACAGAGAAGCACAAACATACTTCCTGTTCATGTGTGCCACCATAAAGGAAGGACGGCATTTAGGCGAATGTGTAATTGCACATGATAATCAGATACAGCCACTGGACAACATTTTTTCTCCATACACCATTTTACACCTGGAATTTACATGGGTTCCTATGAAACAAAGTAATAAATAATTATATAGAGCATCACAGATCTTTTACACTTTACAAAGGAGATCAGTATCATTATCCCCACTTTACAGAGGGGTAACGTGAGGCACGGTGAAAGGAAAGTGACTTGCCAAAGGTCACCTGCCCAGGCCAGTGGCGGCAACAGAACCCAGGTCTCCTGAGTCACAGACCAGTGCTCTATCCACTAGGATCCACTGCTTCCCTATAACTTTTTTTTTTTTTTTTTGGGGGGGGGGGGGGGGGGGAAGAGAGAGAGGATAGAAGTAATTCAGGTGCTGAGACAAAAAAATAACTGCCAGGATCACCACAAAAACACACACACACACACACTCTCTCTCACACACATTTACTGGTCCCCCATATCTAGTGCTCTTTTCCTAGCCTATTTTCTGCCATGAAGGACAGACAGCTTCCCACAGTATGCTGCTCCAATTAGAGCTTGTCTAGATAGGAAAGTTGTTCTTCAGAAGTGGACTATGTTAAACAGGAACATGGCACTCTTATTCTGGAATATGAGTGTCCACACGGGGAGATACTCCTGAACAGCTATTGCACTTTAAATTCTCACCCTTCCTTAATCTGAATTAATTTTCAAATGTTGACAACCCTCCTTTCTGGAATTAAGAGTGTCCACATAGGAAGTTATTCTAGAATAGCAATTTCCGCAGACAGACAAGCCCTTAGAAACCTGTGAAACAGGGCCAATCCAAACTCAGGAAGGGAACCACAGGGGAATGGTCCAGAAGGTCCACAGTAGTTGTGGATAAGGGGTGTGATGAGCTTGGGGAGTAGGGTTAGATTAATGAGTGATTTGAATGTGTAACATTAAAAGTTTAGTTTGCTCTAAAAAGACCCCAAACCCTGAAGTACCTGTTACATTTTACAAAAGCACATGAGTGTTATCACTATACCAGCCACCCTTGAGCAAACACTGGGGTTGTCTGATACCGAGTATGCTGGTTATCCTGCCAGCATGTGGTTCAGTGATAGTACAGTCCTTGCTACCATTACCGAGGTGGTAAAACTGAATGCTGTCAGTGCTGGGAAGGAAGAGAGTTACATAACTTATACGGTGCATGTCAACATGCCTGAGTTAGAGATGTATTTCCTGTTTAACTCAGAGGATCTGCTACAGATCCTCCCCTCCCCAGGAAAGGGGACTGCCTCACACATAGGAGCAACTTTAGCCTCAGGGGTGTGGTAGCAAATGCAGACCACTTCTGTGCTCTGAAGAGGAGGAATGCTTCCCACTGTGCCTCTCCTCAGTGCCCAGGCCAGCGAGGATGGCTGCGAGCTGGGCAGAGAACTCTCCACTTGTCACAACACAGTGTACATTTTGCAAAAAGAAAAACAGCCACCACTCACAGGGGGCATCATTCAGCATGAACGGACAGCACTGCCTCAGGGTCTGGGGCACTGGCAGAGTTCAGTGAGGAAGCTTGCAAAATACCCGCCCTATACCTGATGCAAGACAGCACTGTCACCCGACTTAATTTAATCATTTTAAAAGGAACCTAGATAAGGAGATAACTACGGTTAGAGGAGATTAGACTGGGGTCTTCTCTGTTAAAGATATACACTCATTTGCAAGCTTTTATCCTGTTCACAAATGCACAACCTTGTAAAAACAGCTACCGTTCCATTCCCTAATAATTACAAAGAATCAGTTCCACCAATAATGTAGGGGATGTTAGTTTCTGAATCAGAATGCGGCAAAAAGCAAGTGCAGACTCTACAATTCCTGTTTAAGTTACAACATTCCCTTTTTCATAGTGTATGCAATAATTATGAGGTTTCAGAAATGGACAGAGCCTGTTGCCAATACATGACACTCTGTGTTTGGCATTTCTTGAAAATACACAGCTCAAGCAACTGTATAATTGTAACTACTAATCCATCATTCCCTATCCCACATCATAGTCATTACAATACAAGACTTTTATCCCTTTTGGTCTCAGAGTAGACTGTTGCCATTTACTGACATTCTCATTTTTATAACTCTTTCAAAAACAGATTGATTTAACAGATTCATTTAATCACAGAACAGTCCGCTGATTGTTTCTAAGGCCCATTACTCCACCACAGTTGCTTAGGGCTAGCCACTGGGATCTGCGAAACCCATGCCTATCCATCCCTCAATTTACAGGGCTAATCCATGACTGTGAGATGTAGTGCCACTAGATTGTTGATTTAAGGCCACCTTTTAGAAATAATCCAGAGGTTATAGTCCAATGTCCATGTTCAGGGTGACTCCAGTCCGTGACTGGGGATCTCAGTCCTTACGGCTGAAGGTTCCCCCTCTTGAAAC
Organism: Chelonia mydas; assembly: GCF_015237465.2. Lineage (NCBI taxonomy): Eukaryota > Metazoa > Chordata > Testudines > Cheloniidae > Chelonia > Chelonia mydas. Next base: position 187,858,548 of record NC_057851.1, read on the forward strand.
CCAAAGGCAGAGTATTCTCTGCAAGCTCAACTGAGAATGGGACTGAGAGCAAAAGTACTCCTGCATTCTGAGCCTGGCTCTGATACTGATTCCTGGGGTCTCGATCCAGTCTGTTTCAGTTTCTCCATCTATAACATGGGGATGATAATTTTTCACTCCCTCCCAAGGGTGTTACAACTAGAGCTAGCCAAAAATTGGAATTTCCACCCTGCAGAAAGCGCCGAGATTTTGAAATCTGGTTTCACCTCAACTGGGAGGAAAATATTCTCTTTTGTTTTGTCCTTCAATAAATATTTCATTTTCATATGTGTCGCCACTTCAGAGGTCTGGCCTAGTGAATGAGTGATCAGTGGCCAAGCCTGGGAACAGAGCCAAACCCCAGCCTCCCATGGAACAATGCAAAGCACTACTTCTGGCCACCAAGCAATAGACTTTTAAAAAACCAGAACTGCATGTCCTGGTAAAAGACAGCTTTTCTAATCTCCAGAGAATCTATGTTAAATATTGACTCTCCAGGCTGGGTGCCAGTTCCCATTCACTATTTCCACCTAGGGGAAGGCTGACACTAGGTTTCAAGCCTTGTTGTGCCTAAAAAGAGTGTGAGTGCCACTTATGACGTCACTAATAATCACCTCACGGTCCAATTCACAGATATATGGCTTGTCAGGCCAGAAGGAACCATTATGATCCTCTAGTCTGAACTCCTGCATAAAACAGGCTATACCATTTCACTGTTCCACTAACTCCTGCCTCAAGCCCATAACCTCGGGTTGAGCTGGAGTGTATCTTTCAGAGAGACTATCCCATCTTGATGTTCAGGTGTGTCATTGCCACCTGTTTTTCACAAGCTAATTATGAACTGTCTTGATACCACTGAAAACGTTTTAATTGATTTTTGACCAGTCTACATATTTTGGCATTTGCTGTTGCCCCAATTTGAACTGAACTGCGTAGCAGAATCTCAAAGGACGTTTCCAGACACCACAGATAACAGCCAAAAAAATCAAAGTCACGTGTCCTTGGGTTTAACTGAAGTGTTTCATACTAAAAAAAAAATCATAGTGCATCAGTGTTGTGTGCTTTAAGTGTGAAAGTGATTTGCACTGGCTGCCAGTTCGATTCCAGGCACAGTTCAGTCTTGATTTGAACCTGTGAAGCCCTAAATGGTTTGACACTTTGCCAGCTTAAAGACCTCCTCTCCTGTAGCATTCTACCACAGCTGAGATCAGCAGAAACATTTTAAAAAGCAATACTAGGGCGAGAGGGAAATAATCAGTGGGGTGTTTTCCATGCAAGTCCCTCACATAACTTGCTCTGCCCCGGTCAGCCAGAGCCTGGATTTGTTAACCTTCTGGACACAGTGCAAAGCTCTTTAAAAACAAAAACAAAACATGGTGCTTGGGGAGGGGACAGAGCAACAGTCTAGGGATGGTGCTTCCAGGTTTCAGGGTGGGATTCTGTGTTGAGCGGGCCAGTGTGTTGGAGGTGATACATGGGGGAGGGCGGCGATGGTGTGTTGGAACAATCCATTTCATCTGATATTTTCAAATTGGATTTTGTCCCATTATCGTAGTGGCCCCCTAGTGTGTTTTAGAGGGGTGCTTATTGCTAGGGGTTGATTACTTGAGAGACCGACTGCTCCTCTCCCTGTGGGACATTGCCACAACTGAAATCAATGCAGAGGGCCAGAGTTGGGGCACTGCTGCCAGAGCATGCTCCTCAAGGGATTCTTGACTTTGGAATTTGCTCCCTTCCCTCATTCACCAAAGGCTGGATCTGTCAATCATCAGGACATGCTGCATGGATCTTCTTTTCTCCAGGACATTTGAGGACAGGTTGGCTGAGGTACGAAGGGATTTTTCTATCTGCTGAGGAAGGTTTTTATGGTTGGTGTGTATTTCTTCATATGGATGGGAAGAGTAGTCCATTATCTTAGGATATTTCATTAGATTAAACTATGTATGGGCACCTTGAATATAAGATAGGCACTTAGTTATCTTTGTATAAACCAAAATGGGGGAAAAAAATCAGTCAATGCTTTTTCTCTAGAAATGGCACCAATGTGCACACTAGTGTTGTTTACTGAGCCAGCAAGTGTTGTTTTTGTTTTGTTTTTTAGCATGAAGGATTAAATTCCATTGATGACTGTGACACAGAAACCCACTGGGCAAAGGGATCACTGTTCTTTACAAGCAGCTCCTGTCTCAGACCTGACAAACTCACTACACCTAATACACTGCTTTCGTGGTATTTACCTATAAAAGGTAGCATGTCAGATCTCTACTGAAAGCTTGTAACTTATCAATACTCAATCATTGTGAGATCTTTGTACACATAATATTTAAGGAATAACAGAACTATATTGAAAACTATGCCTATGGGATTGGAGTAAAAGTTAGTCAGCAGAGGATAATACGGCCTGATGATGGCCCATTCAAGCGGTAGAGAGTTGTTATCCCTCCTTGGTCAGCCAGTGATGTAATGTAAGGTTCAATTGTCTACCCTTACCCCATCTCAAAATAGTCAATGGAAAACCATCAAAGACAACTGCAAACAATCAAAACCACTTAGGGGTAGAAAGGAACATTCTGGGGGGTCACCCGGTCTGTGACTAAAGATAAAAGATGGATACATCACAGGGTGGAGAAAGACACTCTGCATCCATTCACTGAGGAGATATCTGATGGAGTTGGGTTATTTCATGAAAGACTGGATCCTGGTTCCTGTGAAGCCAGCGAGCTCTAAACCTTTGGGGGGAAAACCTACTTTATGAGATAGAAAAATGTAACTATTAATAAGGGAGGGCTCTAGTTCGCGTTTTAAGATTTTGTTTTGTATTGTAACCATTTGTTTCCATCACTCTCTTGTTTCTAGTGGAACCTCTATTCTTCCTTAAAAATACATTATTTTGTTTTATTATAAGTGCTCATAAGTGCTGTGTGTGATACAGCAAGCAGTAGTTTAAGGTAAAACTGGTAAAGTGGGGTACACTGCTCCATTGGGAGCAGAGGATCTGGGATTTCCGTGAGTAGCCCATGTCAGGGGCTGGATATCACAGGGGATCACTTCAAGGGGATTGTGGTGCACCTCTTGTTTACCTGCAGAGCAAAGACAGGATACTGGCACAACCTGGAGGAGAGTGGGTGAGTGGCTAAAAGGCTGGTGGTGTTAGGAATCTAACACCCCGCTATCACAGGGAAGACTCTCTCTCGCAAGAGGCAGAGGGTAGGGAACAAGATGACTCATAGTCCTGGGAACCCCAAGAACCATCACAATACATCTTATCAAACCCCTGACTCTGAGCTCTATCTACATCATTTAAACTCAGCATTTGCATTTAGATGATGCTGGGGGAATCTATCTACTGCTCCCAAGTTTAGGTGGAACTTCAGAAATCCTGCCAAGCACACTTGGAAGTGCCCGGCCCCCGTCCATCCTGTATGCATTCAGAACACTCAGAACTCCAGGATGATATATCAAGAATACAGCACACACATGCCCAGCATCCTATGAATGTGCAGCATACAGCTTGGGTCATCATCATGGTCTTCTAGACTCTCAGAGTTTAGCAGTGACAGGTAGATTCTTTCTACATTTTAAACAAATTGGTTTTCCCCACCCCATCAATTCCAATTCATCTCAATGGGCATTCTATAGCCCTCAACAATAACACAATGTATATTGAAAAAAAACAAAAAAAAAAACAACTAAACCTTTGAACTAACATGTTTGTTAAACATAAGAGCTCGGTCACTTTGCTTTTATATTGTAACTCTTCTCCCCAGCCCAAAAATAGACAAAATATAAACAGGAGACTATCAGTTCTTATAAAAGGGAATTTATCTCCATACATTCACACCCATTATACTATAACAATTTCCCTCAGTATGTTTTTATTTGAAGACACTGCACTCCAACTTGCAGGTTCTCATTCATTCTGCCACTTTTTTCAGATTATGTAGTAATTTTCCCATTGATTAACCTCCGCAATGGGACTACTCACAGAGTAAAGCATTACTCAGCATGAGTAAGATGACACTATCAGGTCCTGAATACTGCTAATATATTGTGTGTTACACTTTGAAAGTGTTGAACAAAGATTAATCATTGAATAAGAGATTGCAGTTTGAAATAATTATGAAATTATTAAGAGTCTCTCCCTTTGATGATGAAAACATTGGCTCTGTGTGTTTCACTGAAATGTGTCTTTTTAAAAAAACAAATCTCTTATTCAGATTTTCCCAGCATCTGCACACTAAAAATAGTGAACTGTAGAAGTGTTACTACAGACCCTGACCCCCGCCCCAGCACCTATTTAAAATTAAATAACAACACCAACTACGCAATAAGACAAAATAAGAATAACTGCTACGTAATTAGAAATGGGAGCCTTCCCTTTGAAGGAAGTTCTCATGGGGCTGTAATTTTTTCAGCTGGCTCCCTTTCTCTGCAATAGGTGGAAGGAACCTACCAAATGTCAGGATGAAAAAGGAGTGGGGTGGAGGATAATACAAAACATATTAAATACAATCATGCCACCGTATAAGTCAATGGGATAGCCTTAACTGGAATACTGCGACCAGTTTTCATCACCCCATCTCAAAAAGAATACTGCAGAATTAGAGGGAGTTCAGAGATATGCAGCAAGAATGATTTGGGAGCAGGAAAAACTTTCATATGAAGAGAGATTGAAAAGACTGGGATTATTTGCCTTCACCAGGGGATGCCTTTGACAGGGAAATCTTGAGTAGGAGTAGAGAGACTATTTTAATTCTGTGTTTGGCACTGATGCGACAGCTGCTGGAATACTGTGTCCAGTTCTGACACCCACAATTCAAGAAGGATGTTGGTATATTGGAGATGGTTCAAAGAAGAACCACAAGAATGATTAAAGAATTAAAAAACATGCCTTATAGTGACAGACTCCAAGAGCTTAATCTAGTTAATTTAACAAAGGTAAAAGGGTCACTTAATTACAGTCTATAAGTACCTACACGGGGAACAAATATTTAATAATGGGCTGTTCAATCTAGCAGAGAAAGATATAGCATGATCCAGTGGCTGGAAGTGGAAGCAGGACAAACTCAGACTGGAAATAAGGCGTACATTTTTAATGGTGAAAGTAAGTAATCATTGGAACAATTTACCTGGTAGATTCTCCCTCACTGACAATTTTTAAATCAACACTGGATGTTTTTCTAAAAGATATGCTCTAGGAATTATTTTGGGGAAGTCCCATTGTTGCCTGTGCTATGCAGGAGACCAGACAGATGATCACAATGACCCCTTCTGACCTTAGATCTATGAATGAGAGGGGACATGATAAAAGCATGCAGAATAATGAATGGTCTACACACCTTGTATTCATCCAAGAACCCCCGGGGCTTTCAATGAAACCAAAAGGAGCCAAATTCAAAGGAAATAACTTTCTCACACAACACATAACTAACCAATGGAACTCACTACTACAAGATATGACTGAGGCCAAGAGCTGAGCAGGATTCAAAGTGGGATCAGACACTTCTCTGGGTGGTATTATAATAGTAAAAAAAAAAAAGTCTAGAAACCCTCCCGCTTCAGGGCATAAAACCAACCTCTAATTAAGGGGCTTAGGAGAAAACTTTCCCTGGGGGCAGGTTACTGCACATCCTTCCTCTGAAGCGTCTAGTGCTAGCCACGGTCAGCGCCAGGGTCTAGCTGGGGCTGATCCCGTAACAGGTGGTTCCTCGGCTCCAGCAGCAGACACCCCCCCCCAGGTGGGGGGCCCGCTCCCGCCTTAGCACGGGTACAGGGGGCAGGCAGGTACCTGGCGAGGTCCAGGAAGGAGTCCACCGTCTCTTTGCTGGTGGGCAGGGCGTCGGCCAGCCCCAGGGCGTTGGTGTTCAGCGCCTGGGCCCCGGCCCCGGGTCGGACGATGAAGGCCAAGGCTACGGCCAGCGCGGAGGCCACCAGGGTGGTGCCCATGAAGTAGGCGACGGCGATGCCCCCCAGCTTGCCCAGGGCCCGGGTGTCCAGGCTGGCGGCCCCGGAGACCAGGCTGCAGACCACCAGCGGCAGGATGACCATCCGCAGCATGCGGAGCAGCAGCTCCCCGGGGAAGGCCAGGGCGGCCACCTGCGCCCGGCTCAGGCGGGCGCCGCGGACGGCCGCGCCCAGGGCCACCCCGAGCAGCACGCCGGCCACGGTCAGGATGACCAGGCAGTGCTTCCTCAGGCAGCGGCCGCAGCCCCCGCCCCGCCGCCGGGCCGGCTCCGCGGGCAGCGCCCGGCCCGCCGTCGCCTCCTGCCCGGCCAGCGCGCCGCTCCGCACGTGGCCGTTCCAGCTCTCGCTCGGCCTCTCCATGCCGCCGGCCGGGCCGCCCGATGCCGCTGCTGCTGCTGCTGCAGCCCCGGCTAAGCAAGGCGCCCGCGCCGCCGCGGCAGCCCGGCGGGGATGATGCAAGGCTGGCCCTGCCCCTCGCGCCGGCCCCCGCCGCCGCCCCCCAGAGCACGGGGGGCCCCCTCCCCCCGGCGCTGCCCCCCCCGGCTGCTGGGGCTGTCACAGCGGCTCGAAGCCGGCGGGGAATCGCGGCGCTCGGGGGCGGGCCAGTTGTCCGGGGGGAACTGGGCCAAAGGGGGGGGGCGGGTCGCAATCCCGGCTGAGGTTTATTTAGGGCCAGCGCCCTCCTCCGCCCCTTGGCCTCCCGGTTCTTCCCATAAAGGGTCAGGCAGCCGCCGGGAGAGATGCTCCCAGCAGCGCATCACGCCACAGAGCCAGCCTGCCGCTCACAGCCCATTGCACCGGGCAGGCTTCTTCCCCTGTGGGTCTAGACAGCGACAGGGCTCAGGTTTGATTGTGTTTGTACAGCACATTAGCCCAGTGAAACCCGCCTCCTGTCTGGGGATGCTAGTCTAAACTCTACCTTAACATACACAGTGACAGAAACCAATAACCATCATCATTGTGGGCCCAGGCTCCAGGCAACAGCGAATGGGCATGACATTTCCTACTGCTGGCAGCCTGCTTGGAGTAGAACAGTACAAAGCAGGCAGATTTACAATCTCCATCCAGGCTACCAACACTAACCTCACTGTGCGGACTGAAAATGGCTCCAAAGGACCATTGAAACAGATGGAAAGAAGTGCTCCAGCCAATGGAAATTAAAACTCATGGAAATGAAGTTGAGCATGCATATCTTTTCCTGTGAATCAAGGACAATTTGTTTATCCTTCCCACGATTTAGTTTGTTCTCCTATACTGGACTTTACAAAAATGATGGTGAACGTGTCTAGAACAATGGTTCTGCTGCAGTATTTTTATTTGTATTGCAACATCACTCAGGGAGCCTACTCAGGATCAGGGCCCCATTGTTCTAGGAGTTGTCTTACCATACAAAGACAAAGAAAGGAAGGATGGTTCAGTGGACTGGGTGCTACCTTAGGTGTTAGGAAACCCAGCTGCAATTCCCTGCAGTGCCACAGACTTCCTGTGTGACCCTGGGCAAATCACTGTGGTTTAGCAAAAATAGACACCTAATTTTTAGAAAGAAAGCAATTGTTGCGTTATTAAATATTATCAGTTAAAATATACTTGGAGGTCTGTGGGCAAGATATATGACAAGGCAAAAATTGTATATATTGGCTAAAATTTGCAAAAACAACTAGACCCAAGACAGCTGATTTTTATAAAGTGCTGAGCACTTGCTATGTGAATATTAGGCCCCTTTAAGATGTTTCAAGTTGGGCACCCAAGGACTGAAGCACCTAAAATAACTAGTTTCAGAGTAGCAGCCGTGTTAGTCTGTATTCACAAAAAGGTTCCCCCCCGCTGGTAATAGCTCACCTTAAGTGATCACTCTGGTTACAGTGTGTATGGTAACACCCATTGTTTCATGTTCTCTATGTATATAAATCTCCCCACTGTATTTTCCACTGAATGCATCTGATGAAGTGAGCTGTAGCTCACGAAAGCTTATGCTCAAATAAATTTGTTAGTCTCTAAGGTGCCACAAGTACTCCTTTTCTTTTTGCTAAAATAACTAGTCACTTTTGAAAATACTGGCTGTTATCCATTCTATGACTTACATGCTTTATATATCCTTTCTATGCCAGACAAATGTCTCATTTGAAATGGAAATCCAATGGAATGGATCCCACAGATGTGTTCTAAACAAATTACATCAGTTCTTAGGGTGAATGTAACAGGTGGTACATCTACACAGTGATTAAAAACCCCGTGGCTGGCCTGGGTCAGCTGACTTGGGCTCCAGGCTGAAAAAATTGCTGTGTAGATGTTCAGTTCTCGGGCTGGAGCCCAAGCTCTGGGGCCATGTGAAGGTGGAGGGTCTCTGAGCTTGGGCTCCAGCCTGAGCCTGAATGTCTACACAGCAATTTTTAGCCTCACAGCCCAGACCCCATGAGCCTGAGTCCGCTGACCCAGGCCAGCCACAGCCATGCCACAGGTCTTTTATCCCTGTGTAGACATACCCAGGGTGGCTTGCCTTGAGCTACACGCACCTAAGAGGACTCGGGTGATTCTAATATAGAAGTCAGGAGGAAGCTGCAGAGAGTAGTTGAGGCTGTTAGAGACAGGAGGCCTGCCAAGAAGCTGAGGTCACTCAGGAAATGGTTGAAAGACTGCAGGGAGTGTGAAAGACTTTGGTAGGGAAGACCCTGTCATTAAGGGAGCTGTGATAGAGAGGAGCTGCAGTAAGCAGGAGGCTATTGTTAGAGACCCTGACTGAGAGAAGGGTTTGACCCTGAAAGCCAGAACCAGAGGGCCAACCTTCAGCTGGGTAAAGCTGTGAGACACCTTGCATTGGGACTTAGCTCTGGGAAGAAGGGCTGGGGGCTGAGGGAGTGATTGAACTGGCCTTGGGCCCTTGAGGGGGCTGCTGTAATTACTTATGGACTGTGAGGTCAACGGGCCTGAAGTGAGGAGAAATTGGTAGCAGGGCCATTGTGCTACAGTGATAGACAAGCTTCTATTGTCATTCTGACTTGCCACGTTTTAGAGAAGGAGGGTTCTGTGGTTAAGGTAGAGGAATGTGGGTATAGAGACCTGGGTTTAATTTCCAACTCATCTATGGCTGTCCTGAGTACCCTTGGGAGAATCTCTCACTCTCTCTCAACCTTTCATCTTTAAAATGGAAGTAGTAGCACTGTGCTTCCCTTCTTCACATGGTGGGTGTAAGGTTAAACTAATGTCTGGAATGTGCTTTGAGAGCCTAAGAGGAATGGTATCAGGGAACAGAGTACTATTGTTATTAGTGTTGACATATTGAAGTGATGGAGTCACCTTCTCACATGTATATAGCCCAAAGAGGTAATTTATTTTAAGGTTTTCTATAGACCCTGTTAGTGTAGTATCTAAGATGTGACCAAGTAAATAAGATTCACATTTCAAGGCCACAGAGGACTTCATGGAGCCTTCAGTTGCTCTAAGTCCCTAGATTCTAAAAAGTTCTTCTTGGAGGCTTCTTATAACGCCAGTTATGGTGGGAATGCTTTATCATGATCCTCCTCCCAGATAGTTGGTCTTCTCTATGATGATGCAACTTACAAAACTCAGCATGAAATATTGCGTCAGATAAAATGGTCTTAGGTGAGGGAGCTTGACTGTGGAACAAACTGCCAGAGGAAACCAGACTAAGCCAACGTCGGATCATTTTTAAAGCAGGCTGTAAATATGCATCTTTTTGATGAAGCGTTCCCATCAGAACTAGAATACATATAGATAAATCAGGTATATGCTCCTTTCTTGTGTGTGTTCAGTTGTGTAAGTATATTGATATATAGTATCACTATATATGTGGAGTCCAAACATACTGAAAATCAATTCCAGAAGTCAATGCAAGTTTTGTATGTAGTCAAGACTATATGCATAAGAGAAACTGGGGGGGAAATTCAACCTATAACAATTCCCAAATGCAGCCCTAGGCATGCAGTGAGGGCAAAGGAAGATCTTGTTTATAGATCCACACCTGCATGGTACTAAGTGGGTGTACCCTCAACTCTCAGGAGTTGGCTGTAGATCAGTAAAGTGAACAGATACATGAGTGATTTCCCCACAATCACTTAGATTTTCCCATATTTTAATTTGTTGATACAAAAACTGGCACTTTGCTAAGCTCTGTTAGAGCATGGCTGGACAGGGGAGTCCATTAAAAGCAGAGTGGAAAGGATCTGCATCAAAATCCTTTCCATTCTCATTCTATTTCTGATGTGATCAATTCAGAGATTGAAAGAAAGATGCCTGAGATTCTCTGCTATGCTGAACTTCAGCGACGGGGGCGCTGTCGGGCAGCTGTTTCAGACTCCCTGATTCTCAGGGTAGATCTGTCCCGCCCTGGTATAGGTTAGAGCAGTCTTGGGTCTGCTCTGATCTATGCTGGTTGTCTAACTCCCTAAGGTGCTTTATGCCAGCTGTACATACTTGGGGAGAGGAGTGCTACAGCCATGCCATTGTGCCATTTGGGAGTTTTCCTACACTGGCAGCTGTGTGTAGATCTGGCTTCTTTCTGGCCCCTCTGCACTGCCGAGGCACAGCTACGGATCTGATCCTCTATTATGAACAAGCCTGTCTGTGTCGTGAGCTTGCTGTCAGCATTCCCCAGTATTCCTTTAGGAATCTGAAGTTATTGGAAGGTTGACCCCTTTCCAATTTTTTTTTTTTGAAAGACAGTTTGAATGGTTGAGAACAGTGTCCTGAAAGGGCCCTCCCATAGGGTGACACTCTTCTGAGGAGAATATCCACAGACCATGCAAAAAGGGGTTATCTCCAAATTGAACTCTCCAGCCAAGCCATAGCATAGTGACCTAGCGAGATCTGTGGAAGACACAGAGCATTTCCTTGAGGTGCAGACTATACCTGGGCAAAAAGACAATATTATGCCTAGGGTGCCAAACTACTTGGATGGTTTCCTACCATGAATTGTTCCTACCAAGGGCATCTCCCTAGATAGAATGGGGACTGTTGCAAAAGGGACCTCTCTGCAATCATTTTTCCAGAGCCCTTGCAGTGCCGGTCCCATTGTAAACTCTATGCAGAGTATATCCTCCCCCACACAGTGATCTGGGCTCTTTGAATAAGGGTGGTTCCAAGTTATATGAAAACAAGGACCTGTAACCCCTGCTAATATGAGGTCCCAGGAATATTGCTAATGTCCTATTACATAAAGAATTACTACTAACAATTAAAAAGACCCTCCAGTGTAATCCTGTCCACGTCGATCCACCTTCTTTTCAGTCTTTTTATGTTCTCACACGCAGTGGAAAAAATTCTGATTAAACACACGTATGCACCTGCACATTGTCAGATGGCAAAAGCACACAGTAGCTTTGCAAATATCACTTGATTGCCCAAACTCCAACTAAATATAAACTTGACAGACAGGGCTGGTTGATCTAGGGTGAATATTTAACTTTATTCCCAAAAGCCAGGCAGTTTTACCAGGGAGAAAATGACACAATAAAAACTCTAAGGGTGTGATTCTCATTGGCACAGTAAAGGGGACTTGAGGTGGGTGTAGATTACAGTCACAAAGCAGCTTAAATTTCCTTTTACACTGCCAGAATGGTGCAAAGGGGCCTTAGGGTAAATGAGAATCAGGCTTTAGGAGAGTACTGAAAAGCAAAGTAGACAAGACTGTTCCCCTGTGTAGAAAAGCCAGTGCGAGGAACAGAGTCCTCCTCTGTGGGGTCTTCAAGGAGTGTTCTTTGGGGGGCAAGGAAAGGGGACAGAGGGAAGAAGGAAGGAAGAGGAACAAGCAGGAGGTATAGTCTCCCCCGAACAGGGAAACATACCACAGTAAGAGATAGGAGATGTGAGTCTCTCAATAATGCTGGGTATGCGGTATCCAGCATGTGGTGGGTATCGAGTGCCGGGCTTAGTCTTTTCAAAACAAACTGGTCTTAAAGGCAATGTAGTTAGCTCTCTTAAGCTGCATGGCAGGACATCTTCAAGCTCTGGATGGAGAGGGGAGGAGAGAGAAAGATACAGAGGAACAACTTCAAATGATGCTGGAACCATTTGAGTTTTAATAGTTTGAATGAAGAGCTCGCGTGTGTGTCAAAAGTGGAGAGTGTCGATTTCTTCTTCGGTTGTATGAGTGTTTGATAATGTGCACTCCCAGTGGTGGGATGTTACTATTGCATTTAGTTTCCTAGAGGTTGTACTTCATCTGATATTCTTGTTTTTTTACTTAGACTCACTTTAGCAAATACAGAAGAGGGCCATTATCATAGAAGGAAAAACAAGCAGACCCTGAGCTGGCATATGTCAGTTACACTCTATTACAGTCAGTAGAGTTATGTTGAATTACACTAGCTAAGGAGCTGGCTCTAGGCATCCAAATTAATACCCAAGCTAAATATAACTTGGAAAAGTGTAGTATCAGCCTGATTTGCATAAAATGAATAGAACATTCAGTAAAAAGCCACCTTATGGAGAACAATAGTATGAACTGTTTTAAAACTATTTAGTGTTGACTTAGTACAATGGTTTTCAATTTGTGGTCAACCCAAGGGTCCGCGGAAGTTTGTTGTTACCATAGAATAGTGTTTTTTAACCTGTGATCCGTGAACACCCTGGGGGTCCACTGACTACATCTAAGATTCCAAAGGGTCTGCACCTCTATTGGAAATTTTTTAGGAGTCCACAAATGAAAAAAGGTTGAAAACCACTGACTTAGTAGATGTAAGTAGCAAATACAATATTTATTCTTACATATTTTATCCCTGACTCTGGTACGTGGTAAAGCAGGCGTGTGTACTGTGCATCCCTAGGAGCAACCCACACATGTAGTACCTGCAGGCTTATTCTGTAGAACAAAGCCCATCCTACATCACATGATGGCCTGTGTAGTACTCCCTTAAGTACTCCCTCTTGCACTTGTGGCCAGCTCCAGGGGTGGAAGAGACAGTGGGCATGTGAGGGATTGAGAGCGGGTGGATCAAATGGCCATGCAGGCATCTTGAGAAGGTGGCCAGCTCTCAGCTGTAGGAAGCCACTAGCCAATGCAGGAGGAACAGTGGAAGATCAGCAAATGACACATGCCAACTTCTCTTTCTCCCTTGCCAGACATCGGTCCAGCAATGTGACCACTAGACAGAAGATCACAGAGACAGCTGGACTCTGGGGTTATGCAGGCATCTAATCATGTCCGTGTGTGTTTTGTTCCACTTCCCAGCTGCAATTATGTGCTATGATGCATTGCTATATGTATGACATGGAGCTTTGGCAGCTTGTACGTCATGTGTGTAGGGGTAAGGGTTGCCTTGGGGGCTTTTTCTGCTTATCTTAGTCAAGCTATGCATATCACCGATGATTGACCTTGTTTTGGCAGACTCACTGCCAGTGTCATCAATTTGTGAAGAAGGGATTGGTAAGCAGCCTTTATTGCAGCAGGGATGGATAATTGGCTCAATGAGCAAGATCCCACATACCTCCACTTCAGATAGATCCTTGATCCCTGCCTTAGACAGAGAGGTAGGCACACACCAGCACTTGGCAGAGGTACAGAAAGTGATTCTTCCTTTATTTCCTTGCCCAGGGTTCCCTCTGTACTAAGGAGTAACTCTCTTTGTGCAAACACAGGTACCTTGGCTCCATTCGGGTATAGGCTTATAAAGTGGCTCAGCACTATAAAGACTCAACTGCTGTCCTTAGTCTCTGTCCAAACACGACAAACTTTGCCCCAATGCCAGTGTGTGTTTTTACGGTTTATTGTCTTCTAAGGAATGAAAGTTATATGCAGGATGAATCACTTTAATGGGAGATACAAAAATCTGTTTGCATGGATGAAGAAGGGCAAACAATTGTTCATTGCCTTCCCTTGGCACAGGAACAGAGCTAAATATGGGGGAAAGTCAAAACACTGACACGCAAGCCAGGTGTAACATGAATGCAGCACAATGTCAAAGAAACCGATGAACCATTGGAAGGCAATAGATAATTACAACAAAATGTCACATGGGCGCTAATGTCACTCTGCCTCGCTTTCCACTGCAATGTTTAGGTCATAGTAAACAAACTGCCACTTTCATTTTCAAACCATGTAAACTTGCTGACAAACTCCCGGGAGTGCGACTTGGCAGGTTTGGACACACGCAGAGGATAAACCAAGGGCACCTGGTGAGGGCAGCATGGCAAGAGAGAGTAGTAGGGAAGAGACCCTAAGGAACGCTGAGGAAGTGAGGGATGAATTGCAAAGAAGGTGGTAAGCAGGTGGACCTTAGTGCTGCCTTGGACAAATGAAGGCGGATGCATTTGGACAAAGACCTGACCCCAGTTGATGTGATAAGGGGAAGAAGATGAACTAAACACTATTCGTTCTTCACACAGCTATAGCAGTCAGGATTATGGGCCCAGTCCTGCTGCTGTTGAAGTCAATGGGTAATATATTCAAATAGGCCTAAGTGACTTAGAACCCAGAACCCCCCCGCACTGCAGCCACCAGCTCCCAGGAGCGCTGGGAGGGCAGGCGGTGTGGCCCCGGCCCCAGCCCTAGGCGGGGTGAACACTGTGGGACTGGAGCCACATGCAGAATGGGAAGTAGGAGTGGGGACTGGAGGTGGAATGTGGGCTGGGCCACGCCTGGCTATTTGGGGAAGCACAGTGTATGGTACCCACCGCCCATGACCAGTATGTAGATCTGGATGGGGAGGAGGGAAACAACACAGACTAGAGCACTGGTTTGCAACCTTTCCAGACTACAGAACCCCTTTCAGGAGTCTGATTTGTCTTATGTACCTTAAGTTTCACCTTACTTAAAAACTACTTGCTTACAAAATCAGACATAAAAATACAGACATGTCACAGCACACCATTACTGAAAAATTACTTATTTCTCATTTTTCCATATAATTATAAAATCAATCGATTGGAATATAAATATTGTACTTATATTTCAGTGTCTAGTATATAGAGCAGTATAAACAAGTCATTGTCTGTTAAATTATGGTTAGTACTGACTTTGCTAGTGCTTTTTTAGGTAGCCTGTTATAAAACTAGGCAAATACTTAGATGAGTTGATGTAGCCCCTGGAAGACCTCTGAGTACCCCAGGAATATGCATACCCCTGGCTGAGAACCACTGGACTAAATTACACACCATTGCATATTGTTATTTCAGGTAAATGCTATTTGGTTAAGGATTTCACTGTATGGCCTAGATTGGGGCCAAATTTTAGATTGGTACCGACATGGGTATACAAGGATAAAAGGAGCATTCCCCACTATCATACCTCTCCCACCCTCTACTGTAGCCAGGAATGGTTGCAGGCTCTGGTAAGCATAGATACTGCCCTCTGCTCGTGCACCCTGGGATGCCAACACCCCAAGGGGGCATGAAGTTCTGAAGTGGAGGCAAAGCCATAGAATGTTAGGGTTAGAAGGGACCACAGGGGTCATCTAGTCTAATCCCCTGCCAAGATGCAGGATTTGTTGTATCTAAACCGTCCAAGACAGATGACTCTCCAGTCTCCTTTTGAAAACCTCCAGTGAAAAAGTTTCCACAACCTCCCAAGGCATCTGTTCCATTGTCCTACTGTTCTTAGAGTTAGAAAGTTTGTCCTGAGATTTGATCCAAATCTGCTGTGCTGTAGTTTGAACCCATGGCTTCTTGTCCTGCCCTCTGTGGCAAGAGAGAACAACTTTTCTCCATCTTTTTTATGGCAGCCTTTCAAGTATCTGAAGTCTGCTATCATTCCCCCCCTCCCCCCGCCTTAATCTCCTCTTTTTCCAAACTAAACATACCCAGTTCCTTCAGCCTTTGCTCATATGGCTTTTATTCCATCCCTTTGATCATCTTTGTCTCTGGATCCTTTCCAGTTTCTCTACATCCTTTCTATACATTGGTGACCAAAATTGGACACAGTGCTCCAGCTGAGGTCTAACCAGCACCTAGCAGAGCAGTACTATCACCTCCCATGACTTGCATGCTATGCCTCTCTTAATGCAACCTGACATTGCATTTGTCTTTTTTTGCAACAGTACTGCATTCCTGACTCATGCTGAGGGTATAATCCACCACAACTCCCAGATCCTTCTCAGCAGTGCAGCTGCCAAGCCAGTTTTCCCCCATTTTGTATTTGTGTATTTGATTTTTCTTCTTTAAGTGTAGCACCTTACATTTGTCTTTGTTGAATTTCATTTTGTTATCTATAGCCCAGTTCTCCAATTTATCAAGATCCCTCAGAATTTTAGCTCTATCCCCCAAAGTATTGGCAGCCCCACCTAGCTCTGTGTCATCTGCAAGCTTGATCAGCGTGCTCTCTATTCCTACATCCCGGTCATTAATAAAGATGTTAAACAACACTGGACCCAAAACAGATCCCTGTGGAACCCCACTTGAGACCGCCCTCTAATCCGACATCATTCCATTAACAATTACTCTTTGTTTGCGGTTGTTTAACCGATTATGTATCCACTTAATGGTAGTTCTGTTGAGCCTGCTTTTCTCCAGATTACTTATCAGACTGTCATGACCCCATCCCCTCACTTCAACACCAAGCAACTCCTGCCAGAGCCCTGAGAGATTACGACTGGAACTGCTTGAATTCAACATGACTGAGTTCAAAGCAGTGTTCGGGGAGAAGAGACCTCCCTAAATCCTGAGGGTGAGTGGGAAAGAAACGTTGTTCTCTCCAGAGCACTTTTCTCACTTCCTGTTGAAAACAAGGGTGACTGGCTATCAGTGGGCCTGACCTTTCAATCATTTTGGAAAGTTGCAATGACAGTAATTGTAACTGCATTGACTTGCTTTTTAAAACATGTAATCAGAAATGAGTTGTTCCTAAATGACCGGCAATGCTCAGTTATCATTGCCCATTGAAGGAAACTGGTCTATCACTGCTAGAGAGCAGTGTGAAATGACACAAAAGCTGACCTCCAGCTATATATACTCCATATAGGGTCAAATTCTGCTCTCAGTTAACCAGGGTCAATCTGGAGTAACTCTACTGAAGCTAGTGGATTTACATCAGTGTTAACAAGAGCAGAATTCGACACACTGTGTATATCTTGAAGGGGAGTTTTCCCTTTATTGCTGCAAGTTACTCTTCGCTTCAGTGCTGCACAACTTGTGTGTGTGTAATTGTGTGTGTGTTTGGTTTTTCAACGTTTCAGCTCCATTTCTAGAGTCTCCATCTTTCACAATTTGCAGAGTTCTTGCTCTGCTCACTCAGGCGTGCTAAGGACCTTAGATTTATGCCTGAGGAACTGAGGGGGTGGAGGGGAAAGGAGGCTGGAAATCAGGCCCCACATTTTCAAACAGAGACTTGTGTGTGTGCCCTTAATCAACCCCAAAAGCAATAAGGGAGAACAATCCCTTCTGAGTGCCGTTGGTAGAATTTAAATGCTGAAACAACAGTGCCATGGATGTGCTACTAACACTTATTGAATGGAGTCCAGGAACATTATTCATGTCACTATGTATGGAAAGGGATGGGGAGGGAGGGAAAGAGAGTAAGGTTTGTGGGATTCTTAGATCCTGATTTAGGCAAGCTTCTTTATTCAGTAGAGGAGTGAAGCATGTGCTTAAATCAATAGGACTTCAGTACATGTTTAGATGCTTCCCTGAATCAGGGTCTCAAGGAATGTGCTTCCCCTTGGGCACCTAGATGTCCACAATGCAGTGGTTATAGGCTTGCAAATGTAGGCAGTTGACAGGCAAGGCAGAAAAGCCCATCTTGAACAACACGTTTCTTGCAAAGGAGCTGTAGGAAAGTAGGCACTTGCAAAGCCAGCCCCCCTTTTTAGGGTGAAATAGCCACTGTATTAGAGGCACAAGAAATGCAGAGCATGGCTGTTGTACTTTGTTTCTGATGGATAAAGAGAGGCAGCAGAGACAGCAGCTGGAGCAGGCTGAAAGCTTTCTGAGGGCTGCAGGAAAAGACCCCATTATTAGAGAGCACTAAAAGCCCTTTCATTGCTAAGGAAAGCTGAACTAAAGAATGTCAGAGGGATGCCTGAAGCTGCCAACCAGAGCAACCAGGGGGTTATTAAGCCCTTTGCAAAGACCCCCCCTTAACCTCTTGGCAGCGGTGATTTTGGATGGGTACTTGTGCCAGGCCCACCTTTTGAAATACTTTAAAAAGGAGTCTATGGAGAGGGGGAACTTGGACTTCTGTGGGGGGCCCCATTGACAAAGCCATGCCTGGGAGCTCTAAATAAGCGCTGACATTGCAACTGGTTCTGTATGAAATGGGGGAAGCGGGGAGTGCCAAGGAAAGCTGGCTGTGCTGAAATTAGGACTGTCAGTTAATCGCAGTTAACTCACGCAATTAACTCAAAAAAATTAATTGCGATTAATCGCAACTGTTAAACAATAAAATAGCCACTGAAATTTATTACCTATTTTTGGTTGTTTTTCTACATTTTCAAATATATTGATTTAAATTACAACACAGAATATAAAGTGTACAGTACTCATTTTATTTTTTATTACAAATATTTGCACTGTAAAAATGGCAAACAAAAGAAATAGTATTTTTCAATTCACCTCACACAAGTACCATAATGCCATCTCTTTATCGTGAAAGTGCAATTTACAAATGTAGATTTTTTGTTATATAACTGCACTCTAAAACTAAAAAATAAAAATGTTAGAGCCTACAATTCCACTCAGTTCTACTTCTTATTCAGCCAACTGGTAAGAGAAACAAGTTTGTAAATAAGACACCGGCAGCATTATCTCCTGTAAAGGGAAACAATGTCACCTGAAAGTGAGAACGGGCATTCACATAGCACTTTTGTAGCCGGCGTTGCAAGGTATTTACGTGCCAGATATGCTAAACTTTCATATACCCCTTCATGCTTCGGACACCATTCCAGAGGATACGCATCCATGTTGATGACACTCATTAAAAAATAATTTGTTAATTAAATTTTGACTGAACTCCTTGGGGGAGAATAGTATGGCTCCTCCTGTTTTACCCGCATTCTGCCATATATTTCATATTATAGCAGTCTCGGATGATGACTCAGTACATGTTGCTTGTTTTAAGAACACTTTCACTGCAGATTTCACAAAACGCAAAGAAGGTACCAATGTAAAATTTCTAAAAGATAGCTACAGCACTCAACCCAAGGTTTAAGAATCTAAAGTGCCTGCCAAAATCTGAAAGGGACAAGGTGTGGTGCATGCTTTCAGAAGTCAAAAGAGCAACACTCTGATGCGGAAAGTACAGAACACATACCATCAAAAAAGAAAATCAACCTTCTGCTGGTGGCATCTGACTAGAATGATGAAAATTAACATGCGTCGATCTGCACTGCTTTGGATTGTTATCGAGCAGAACCCGTCATCAGCATGGAAGCATGTCCTCTGGAATGGTGGTTGAAGCATGAAGGAACATATGAATCTTTAGCGTATCTGGCATGTAAATATCTTGCAACGCCGGATACAACAGTGCCATGTGAACGCTATTCTCGCTTTCAGGTGGCATTGTAAACAAGAAGCGGGCAGCCTTATCTCCTGCCAATGTAAACAAACTTGTTTGTCTGAGCGATTGACTGAACAAGAAATAGGACTGAATGGACTTTTAGGCTCTAAAGCTTTACATTGTTTTATTTTTGAATGCAATTATTTTTTGTACATAATTCTACATTTATAAGATCAACTTTCATGATAAAGAGATTACACTACAGTACTTATATGAGGTGAACTGAAAAATACTATTTTTTTTTACAGTGCAAATATTTATTATAAAAATAAATATAAAGTGAGCACTGTGCACTTTGTATTCTGTGTTGTAACTGAAATCAGTATATTTGAAAACGTAGAAAACATCCAAAAATATTTAAATAAATGGTATTCTATTATTGTTTAACAGTGCACTTAATCACACAATTAATCACAATTAATTTTTTAATCACGCAATTAATCACGATTTATTTTTTTAATCACTTGACAGCCCTAGCTGAAATGTGTGTGTGTTGGGGGAGGGGCGTTGGGGTGGGAAAGACAGTAGAAAATGAGATGCAATGGGGAAGCACTTTAATGCCAAAGGGCATATGACTTCTTCCCTGCTGGCTTTTGTTTTCAGTTTTCCTACTTCAGCGTGGTCTGCACAGGAGGTGGTGGATCTCATCGCTGTGTGGGGAGAACAGTCTGTGCAGGCAGAGCTCCGATCCAGCAGAAGAAATGCTGACATCTATGCAGATCGCTCGTGGAATGGGGGAGAAGGGGTACATGAGGGACACACAACAGTGCTGTGTGAAAATAAAAGAACTTCACCAAGCATACCAGAAGGCAAGGGAGGCAAACGGTCGTTCTGGTGCTGAACCCCACACATGCCGGTTCTACAACGAGCTGCATGCGATTCTCGGGGGTGATGCTACCAGCACCCCCACAAGCAATGTGGACACCTCAGAGGTGGATGATATGGTGGATGAGGAAGAGGAGGGGGAGGAGAATGGGAGACAGGTGAGTGGTGGAACCATTCTCCCCTGTGGGTCACAGGGCATCATGGTGGCTGACCGTGATACCGGGGAAGGCACCTCTGGTGAGTATGCAGTTACAATGAAAGTCCAGTTAAACTTTAGTGGGCCCACACATTTGGTGGTATTGCATGTTTACTGTGAAGAAAAAGTGAGGTACTGTGGTTTTCTGCTTACAAGAGGCCGCTCCAGCTATGCAGAGGGTGGCCTCCGGAAAAGACTGTTTATGTGGCCTGGGATAGCCCAGGAATCCTCCATGGATATCTCTAGGAACCTTTCATGGAGACACTCTGCAATCCTTTACAGAAGGTTTCTGGGCAGGGCAGTCTTATATCTTTCACCATGGTAGGACACTTTCCCACGCAACTCCTGAATTAATTCTGCTGGCATCATTGTGTACACAGCATAACAGCATAAGGACCAGGTCTATACCCAAATGCTTGCAGCATCTCCTTCCTTTCCGCCTCTGCTACCCTTAGGAGACTGATATCACATAGGGTTGCCTAGGGGGCACGGGGGAAGTTCTCATTAAAAGTGCTCTTACACGAAAGAGGGCATGTAGACCCACCCCAACCCCACATTCCGGATTGCCAGACCATGCGGCCATTAATGTGCCTCTACTGTGCTCAGCATGAGCCGGCAAGTGGTTTAAAGTGGCTGATAGGGGACTGGGGCCCCACATGAGAGATTCCGCAATTTGGGAGTGAAAACTTACCCTCACCCCCACCCCCTTCCTAAACAGCTTCCTGTGGTGATATGGGGAAGGGCTATTGTTCAACTAGCTACCTGTGCTTCTGCCATGAGCCTGCCATAAACTTCACTAAGAGTCACCCATGACCCGGAGGGACACGCTCACCAGGGCTGGAGCAGCAAAATGGCACAGTGAATGGTTACGGATTCTGATTATGTTATGGCTTGCACCTAGTGGAATAAGGGGTTTTTTTTTGTTTTTTTTTTTAAATGAAAATGGCCTTCCTAAGGAAACATTTTATTCATGTACAATGGCTCTTTTTATTTTTTCCCCTGACTGACAGCTGGAAATGTGTCCTTCGACATGTCAGCCACACCTGAAAGCAGACTTTCGCTGATTAGAAGGAGAAACAGAACGCAGGAGGACTGAGATAATGAACACCTCCGGGACAGCTGACACAGAGCTGAGAGCATGGAGGATTTCACTGTCCGAGAAGTTAGACATGGAGAGCAGGAAAGCTTCCAATGAGCAAGAGTGTTTGGCGCAGGATGAGATGCTTTGGATTATGAGGGACCAAGCAGACATGTTGAGGCGTCTGGTTGAATTGCAGGAACAGAAACAGGAGGGTAGAGTCCCTCTGCAGACCCTGGTGGACAGCCCGCCAGCATCGCCTGACGCAGCATCACCCTCCCCTAAGTGTTCCATGAGACATGGGTGAAAAGTCCATTATCTCTTTCACTTTACTTCGAGGGGGTAGGAGGGTATAAGGAACAGAAGGTGCCCGTTCACAGAGCTCTGATGGTCTGGAATGTGGTGTTATGTTACACAGCTGAAAATGTTTCTCCTATTCCAACTTTACAATCCCTTTTCCCCAAAGGACGTTTTCTTTCTGTTCTCCCTCTTTCCTTATGTTTGTTAAATAAAGTAAATGGATTCAAGAAATAAATGTTCTTTATTGAATAGAAGCAGTGGGCTTGGGTGGGGGGTTGGCTTTACAGGGACAGTGATACAAGCCAGGTGAAGGTTTGGGAAAGCACAATGTAGACAAGCAGCTCACATTACTGTGACTCATTACTGAAACAGCTTTTCAAAGCCTCACAGATACACAGCACCCCTTGCTGTGCTCTTCTTATTGCCCTAGTGTCTGGCTGCTCAAAAATGGCTGTCATGCGATCTGTCTCGACTGCCCACCCCTGCAGAAAATCCTCCCCCACTTTTTCCTGCCACAGATATTATGGAGCACACAGCATGCAGCTATAACCATGGGGATGTTCTCCTCACTAAAGGTCCAACCTTGTTAGTAAACTTCTCCAGCACCCTTTCAAACAACCAAAGGCACATTCAACCACCATTCTGCACTTGCTGAGCCTATAGTTGAACTGTTCCTTACTGCTGTCTAGATGGCTGGTGTATGGCTTCATGAGCCATGGGAGCAAGGGGTAGGCTGGGTCCCCCAGGATAACTATAGGCATCTCAACGTCATCAATGTTAATTTTGTGGTCTGGAAAGAAAGTCCCGGATTGCAGCTTTGTTAGAAACAGACCCGAGTTCCTAAAGATGTGCGCGTCATGAACCTTTCCCGACCATCCTACGTTGATGTCGATGAAACACCCCCTGTGATCCACCAGTGTTTCCAACACCTTTGAAAAGTATCCCTTTCAGTTTATGTACTCTTTGGCAAGGTGGTCTGGTGCCAAGACGGGGATGTGCATGCCATCTATTGCCCCACCGCAATTAGGGAACCCCATCATGGCAGAACCATCCACTGTGTCCTGCACATTTCCCAGACACACTATCCTTCGTAGCAGAAGTCGATTAATGGCCCTGCACACTTGGAGCACAGCAGCTCCCACGGTTGATTCCCCACTGACTGGTAACTGTCTGGCATTGCAAGCTTCCAAATAGCGATCACCACTCACTTCTCCACTGTCAGAGAAGCTCTCATTTTTGTGTTGCTGAACTGCAGGGCAGGAGAAAGCTCTGCACATAGTTCCTGGAAGGTGGCCTTCGGCATCTGAAAGTTCTGCAGCCACTGTTAGTCACCTCATACCTGCAAAATGATGTGGTCCCACCAGTCAGTGCTTGTTTCACAGGACCAGAAGCAGTGCTCCACAGATTGCAGCTGCTCTGTGACTGCCATCAGCAACTGTGAATTGTTTTTTTTCCACTGGCTTGCAGCAGCACTGCTTGCAGGAAATCGTGCGGCAGGCCCTACTTCAGCTCTGGAAATACTGCAGGAGAAGGCGCGAGGTGTTGGAGATGCTCACTGCAAGAGTGCACAGCTGAGCAGGCTCCATGCTTCTGGGTTTATGCCTATGTACAGCAGTTTTAAGGCACAAAAACCACTAGGTTGTTTGCTGTTGATATGAGAGAGGGATGCCGACACAATGTTCCCATTCTCCCCTGCGACAATGTTTTGATCCTATGAGGCATTGCACAAACTTCCCAAAGCAAACTGCAGCAAGTTGCACTTTCGGATAGCTACCCACAATGCACTGCTTTGTTTATTGATGCAGGCGCTGCTAGTGAGAACACACTCCATCGAGACAATGAGCATTCTCCCCAAGGAGCCAGGCACAATAGACTTCATTAATTCGGAGGCTTGAGGTCGAATTAGATAAAGTCGACTTAATTGTGTAGAGCAGACAATTCCTTAGTCTAGAGTCCTATCCCCTGGACCACGCTACTTCCCATAAACTAATAACCTCATTTCTAGGACCCTGGAGAAGTCCATCCAGGACAGGGAAGAGCAGCCCTGCCTAGGTAGTGAATATCTGCACTCAGTCAGCCAGCTCTATGTGAGTGTCGGGGCAGGGAGGGACAGAATGCATGGACTCCACCTGATTCTTGGGCTGCTCTAAATGGCACCAGGACTGTTCTTGCTCCAGGATCAGGGAAGTAGAAAAGTGGCATAGACCTGCACCAAGTGTGAACGCAGAGCAGCTGAAGAAGTCTCCCATTCTCTCTGCCGTCTATAGTTTTCTTCCTGTTGAATTATTTGTTTTTCTCTCCTTCCCCCCACCCCAAAACCGTACATTGTCTATTTCTTCTACCTACTCCCTGTGACCCAGGGACCTCTGATGCCAACTGATAGAGGGCAGAATGGATGCATTAGGATTTACAGGGATCCCGTGGAACCGATGTCTACATAATAGTTAGTCAAAGGGTGGCATGTGAGAGGTCTCTATTGAGAGCCCTTGGTGGTTCCCAGCCAATGGGAGCTGCGGAGCCAGTGCTGGGGGCAGGGGCAATGCGCGGAGCCTCCTGATTGCCCCTGCACCTAAGGGCCGCAGGGACATGTTGGCTACTTCCAGGAGCTGCGTGGAGCAAGGGCAGGCAGAGAGCCTACCATAGCCCCGCTGCATCTACGACCAGACTTTTAACAGCCCAGTGAACAGTGGTGACCGGAGCCGCCAGGGTCCCTTTTTGACCAGGCATTCTGGTCGAAAACTAGATGCCTGGCAACCCTACCTCTTCCTGCCCCTGTTCCACCCCCTCCCCTGCCTCTTCCTGCCCCAGCTCCTCCCCCTCCCAGAGCCTCCTGCATGCCACTAAACAGCTGATTGTGGTGGGCGGGAGGCTCGGGGGGGGGAGTGAGAGGGAGGAGCTGATCTCTGCGGAGCTGTCAGTGGGTACTGAGCACTCGCTATTTTTTTCCCGGTGGGTGCTCCAGCTCCTACGCAAGGGAGTGTCTTGTTAGTTAAGCCTACGCTCTAGAAGGCATTTTATGATTTTATATTAGAAGCAACCAATTGTTTTTAATACATCTGACCACTGGCTATTAGTCAAATCTCTGTTCTTTGTTAAATAAATTCATACTTATGTTCACTAAGTGCTCTGAGTTAGGCACAGCGGCGGTCCTGAGGCGTAGCTGGGGAGCCCTGCTGCTTTGGGAACAGCGTAGGGGTAAACACTGGGAGTCTCCCGTGGAACTGGGGCTGGGCACTCCAGGGGGGATGCTCGGGGTTGGAATGTGCCTATTGTTAAGCTGGTGGAGTCAGGGAAGCTGACCCGCAGTGGGCACAGACAAGGCTCCCTCATGTGAAGGGCAGGTGACAGCAAAGGGCCTCACAACCCTGGGTATCCCTGGGAAATGTCGTGTTCCTTCCTCCTCTCCTGTCCTTCCCCATTCCTATTTCCTTCCTTCCTTCCTTCCCCCATTGTCCATCTCCCTTCTCTCCTCTGCTGCCTTAGCAGCCCCTCTGTCAGCCATGTCCCTCTCCGCTCTGATATGCTGCATGGGGAGGAAGAACTGCCACTAGACCAAATAGGACACTTCCTCCTGCCCATGGAGCTGTGGAGCAGTTCTTGAACTGGCACACAAGGGGAGCAGGACTCAGGAGTAGCACCCCCATTAAGGTTGGCTACAGAAGGTCATCATGGCCATAGGGCCATGAGGCCATGGCTATACAGTGATCGACACCCGTATTTCCTGCCACAAGAGTTTAAAAATCATCAGTCTGGTCTCCCTGAAACAATTAGATTAGTTTTAAAATCATGAGATTTACAAAAAGCGGGTGGAGGACAGTATCTTATCGGCTTTCTGGGTTTTGAGCCTCAGAGGGTTAGTCAGTTCACATTTTCAAGTTTTTCCTCTACAACCCCGAGGGCTCGACTTGTACTTATATTTTAAATGGAAGCTGAATTTCTCACCTACTCGGAAGCCTCCTGGAGCTGGGGCTGCAAGACATACAGTAAATATCACGAGACACCCAGTAAAATTGCAAGAGCTAGCAGCACTGACAATGAGCCTAATCAACACATTTTTAAAATGAATGAAGCAGGTAACAGTAGTGCAAATCCAGAATCTAAAACTGGCCACTAAAATAGACACAGATGTAAAAAGTTATTAGAACCACTAGAAGAATCTAGAGGAAGAAAGAATAAAACTGAATCTCTGAAAGCAGAGGAGAGGAGAGACATGGAAAAACGTCTTGGAAAAAGAGCCCTGGGCTCTCTTTCAGCTTGAGGAGTCGCTTAAGAAAGAACATTAAATAACCATGCTGAGCTGCAGAAAACCATAGAAAATAAAGTACTTGCTCCTGGAATTTGGGGAAAGGGCCAATACTGTAAAAGAGAAAGAATACAGAAAAATATTTAGTTCCAGTAAAAACAGAGAAGAACATTTGCTGAATATAACAGAGGGGTGCATGTTTCTGTTGGCCAATAAAGAAGACGGAGAAAACCAAATGGCGAACAGAACATTTTAAGAGGTGGAGAGAAGTTAGAATTTCAGGCCTTCACCTCTGCATGTCTGTCAAACAGTAGGTGTTTACACATGTTATGAAGGCTTATGCAGAGAGCAATAGTAAGTTGCAATAAAACATCAATATCAACACAGCAGCTGTACCATCTAACGCTATCACTTGGGGAAAGAAGGGTTGGCACCTAGGTTACGGACTTACAGTCTCTGGATTTCTTACAGTTTATCACACAGCTATGTGTTTGCGCATGCTCTAGGCCAGGGGTGACCAACCTGAGCCTGAGAAGGAGCCAGAATTTACCGATTTACATTGCCAAAGAGCCAGTCATACGTCAGCAGCCCCCCCATCCGCTTCTCCCACTCACTCCCAGCGTTTCCCACCCACCAGCAGCCCCACTGATCAGCACCTCCTCTCCCTCTCTCCCTGCACCTCCAGATCAGCTGTTCCACGGTGTGCAGGAGGCTCTGCGGGGGAAGAGCGAGGGCACTGCAGGCTCAGGGGAGGGGGCGGGAAAGGGTGGAGTGGGGGCTGTGGCAGAGCCAGGCGTTGAGCAGTGAGCACCCCCCGGCACATTGGAAAGTTGGCGCCTGTAGCTCCAGCCCCAGAGTCGGTGCCTATACGAGGAGCCGCATATTAACTTCTGAAGAGCCGCACGTGGCTCTGGAGCCACAGGTTGGCCACCCCTGCTCTAGGCAGTCATGGACCCTGCCAATGAGTCCTAGTGAGGCAGGCGGGGAGAGGGGATGAAGGCAGGCAACGAATTCTAGCTAGAGGTTTGGAATTCCAAAGCTAGGTGCGTCCCTGGAAAATGGCTGAGGAGTAAATGCAGTGTGGACATACTTCTGTGGCAAATTAATGTCACAGCCCAACCTTTTGTTCAGTGGCCTCACTACGGGCTTGTCTACACTTAAAATGCTGCAGCTGCACTGCCGTCGTGATTCTGGGAAGACACTACCTGTGCTGACGAGAGGGCTTCGTCCATTGGTGTAGGTACTCCACCTCCCCAAGAGGTGGTAGCTCGGTCCACAGGGAGGATTAAGAAGCAATGGTCTCAAGTTGCAGTGGGGGAGGTCTAGGTTGGATATTTGTAAACACTATTTCACGAGGAGGTTGGTGAAGCACTGGAATGGGTTAGCTAGGGAAGTGGTGGAATCTCCATCCTTAGAGGTTTTTAAGGCCCAGCTTGACAAAGCCCTGCCTGGGATGATTTAGTTGGCGTTGGTCCTGCTTTGAGCAGGGGATTGGACTAGATGACCTCCCGAGGTCTCTTCCAACCCTAATATTCTATGATTCTAGGTCGGTGTAACTGTGTTGTTTGGAGGTGTGGATTTTTCACACCCTTGAGCGATGTAGTTACTCCGACCTAATTTCCTAGGGTAGACCAGGGCTTATGTCCTCTCACTCCAGATTTTCTTCTTTAGGTCACGTGATTTGGCCTGTCTCATTCTTATCACTTTTCCCTTTCTGAGTCAGCTTTTCTAAAAGCTGTGATTCTTGTCTGGGACTGACCAGGAGACAGCATCTCCGATGGGATGGATTTTCTCCATCTCTTGTCTTTGGTTTTGTTTTGCTTTTAAAATGAAAATAGAGGGGGGAGTTGTATTTATTCTTTGGCACTGGATTACGCTCAGCCTTCTACAGGCAGTGGCAATGGTGAGAGGGAGAGAAACATCCATCTCCTTGCATGACCTGCACAAGGACTGATGGTAACAACTAGTCCTGTGAGCAGGGCCTGCTTAACCCTTGTTCCCTCCATGAAGCAAATCATCCAAAAAGGGGTTGGGGGAAATTGTGCAATCTTGCTCTGGGTCGTTAAGGCAAAGGTCTTGGAGTCAGCAAGTCTGTGTTCCACTGTGTGATTCTGGACAAATAACTTTCAACTGTCTGAGAGTCAGTTTTCTAATCTGTATACTGGCAGCAAGGATGTCACTTAGCTTCTTCACAGGGGCCTTAACATTTTTAAAGCGCTCCGAGATCCTTGCATGAAAGGTGCTTTAGAAGTGAAAATTATTACTCATGCAAATGTAGGTAGGAGCTTTTCACAAGTTGCCAAGTGCCATGCACAAACCGTTACCCAGAGAAATAAGGTGAATTTAGAATGTTGGGACGTACCAAAAATAAGTTTAGATGTAAAATGAGTCAATAAAACAGACCTTGCAAGGTGGAGAATCCCACCACAGTGGGACCATAGCGGCCAAAGGGTGCACCCATGTTCAGATTTGGCAGGTGGTAAGGGTGTAGGTACTAGAGACAACCCAAAACTGAAAGCAGAACTCAAGGCAGTCTGGAGGGAAAGACCTTACATTGAATATGTAAAGGAAGAGGAAGCTGATGAAGGCATTCAGACAATAACCAAGTCAACATGAGAAATAAGAGCAGCAAGAGATCAAATTGGCCTCATGATTTTAAATAGGCTGGATAGGCTATAGAAAAGTGACTTTAGAAAAGTTTGGCTAGAGTCTTATACCCCATCCAAATGCACTCTATTGGAATTTAGTCCTTTATCACTTGTGGCAGAGCTCCAAGCTTGTCCCTGTGGGTCCCACGCTTCCAGGCAGTTTATGCTAGCTTCAGAGGCTCACTGCAACCGTCCACATAGCCCTTCTCTCTCTAGGGCCAGGGATACAGTCTACTGAGCCCTTTTCATCATAAGCCAGCAATGGAGGTTGGTGAGAGAATTCCCACAGTCTCTGTTGCTCCTATGGCCTCATGCCAAAACAGTTTAGCCTCCTGTCCTGAGAGGGGCCTGTTTTCCCCTCCCAGGAGATGTTTCTATAGTGGTGGGTTGGGGGAACCCAGACCCACCCTCTACTCCGGGTTCTGGCCCAGGGACCCTAATGGTAGCAGCTGTTGGCAGCCAAACTTTTACTGCCAGAGTTGCTACGTTTCCCTGGGCCGCTTTCCCAGAGCTCTCCTGCTTCTCCCTTACCGCTGGCTTGAGGGTCGGGTCAGGTCAGGTCGGGTCGCTCCGCTCCCTAGCTTCCCTCTGCCAGACTGGAGTGAGCCCTTTTATATTATCAGAGGGGCCTTAATTAAAGTCAGGTGGTCACATTAGCTTAATGGCCTCACCTGACTCTTTGCAGGTTAATTGGAGTCAGGTGTTCTCATTAGCCTGGAGCAGCCAGTGCTCTGGTCAGTTAGGCAACAGAAATCTGTTCATCCAGATACCAGTAGACCCATCTTTGGCTCCTCTAGTGAACCCAACTGGCCTGGAGGGAGACTGCTGCTAGGCCTTGGGCTCTTGCTGCTGCTACTGCCCCAACTGCTCCCCTGGCTGGGCCGGACACCACCCACCCCCCTTCTCTGTGACCTGGTTGCTAGCTAGCTGCTGGACCCCCACACCCTTGGGTGCTGCTGCTACTGCTCCAACTACAGCCCCTTGTGGGGATGGGGACTGCTGGCCCGCTCCCCAGAGGGGAGGAGTGAGGGACCCCTACCCCAGCCATTGCTACTGTGGACACCACCACCTGTGAGGGGTCCTCTCTGCCTGCCTGGCCACCGGGCTGCTGCCTGGAGCTGCTACTGCCGCCTTTGCTGCCTGGGAACTGCTGGACCCCGAAGGAGGAGGGGATGAGGCCATCTGCTGCTGGGGGAGCGCACAGGGACTCTGCAGACCACCGTGGAGGGGGTTTGAAGGCTGAGTAACTTTTGAACTATGCTCTTGTGGTGGGGGTTTTGACTGTGTTTGTGGGGACACGGGGTGTGGTGTGGAGCCTGCCCCCTAGTCCATCTGTGTGTCCCCCCCAACTCCCACCACCATCGTCGGCGCTGCCCCCTCCACCATCCCCAGTGGACACTTACCATCTGCCTCAAGCTCCTGCCTCTGGGACTCTGCTGCTTGCTTGGCTTGCTGCCCCTTTCACCACCCTTTGGGCCTGAAGCAGCAGCCAACCCGAACTGACTTTTTTGTGCAGGCGCACGTGCCCCCCTCCACCCCGGCCTGGCCCCCTTCAGCAAGCCCCCAGCTTTGTCCCTTGCTATCTGCCCCATTTCGCCCCTTGCAGCCTTTTTGCCCTCCCTAGCTTCAGGCTGTTTGCCTGCCCCGCCCTTTTCCCTCTGCAGCCTTTGTTTGCCCCGCCCCTGCCTCTGAAGCTAGCTCCTTGGTGCCCTGTCCTACCTCCAGCCTGGTTCTCCCCCCTCCCCACGTGGTCCCCCTGCCCTGATTAGCCCCTTACTCACTGCGCCCATGCCCCCTCCCATGCGCTTGTGCTCTTCCCCCTGTTTGAGTTTGCCCCATCTCACTGCACCCCCCTAACGCTGTCATGACTCCCCTCCCTTAGTGCAGCTAGAGGAGCCGGATTCCTATCCTGAGTCGGTGACTGTCCCCCACAAGCCCTTGATAGCCCCCCTGTCCAGCCCACCCCTTTTGGCGCCCTCCTCCCCTGCCTGCAGCCTAGCAGAGAGGAGTGGTCAACCTGCCTCCCTTTTCCCCTCCTCTCTTTGGTGTTTTGCCCTCCCTCCCTGCCCATTATGGCAGGGGACATGGGGGGTGGGGCCCCTCCAGCAACCCCAGCTGCCCCTCCATCACCCCCCCAAGTCTCTACTGCCGCTGCCGAACCACCTGCCACCGCCCACACTGGGACGCCGGCAGCAGCGGGCTCCGGGGTGACCTCCGCTGCTGCCACGTCCCTCGCCCCCTCAGATTCTGGGGGAGCCCCCCCAGCCGGCGGGAAGGGCCAGGGTAAGAAGAAGGAGAAAGGCCCCACTAAAAAGACTAGGCTCTCCATGGCAGGGGCTGCCCCAGCGTCCCTCCCCACTGCTCCCTCCACCAGCCCTGCGGGTGCCCCTCCCCCAGCCCCCAGGGCATACGCCCAGGTGGCGGCAGCCCCCCCGCCTGCTGCTATGTCATCTCCCCTGCCCACCGCGCTACCATCTATAGCAGCCGGGGCCCCTTCCCAACCTTGACCAGGAAGCATGGTGTCCGTTGCCTCCTGGTGCCCGCCTCGCCCCACGTGGAGACCTACGTGCGGGTGTTGGCAAGGGTGGTGGGGCCCACGGCCATTGTGGCAGCCTCCAAAATGTACGGAAAGGTGGTCGTCTTCCTGGCATCGGAGGCCACTGCCCAGGAGGCGGTGGAGAAGGGCCTGGTGGTGGGGGGCGTGTTCGTCCCCCTGGAGCAGTTAGAGGACCTGGGCGTCCGCCTGGTCCTGACCTCCGTCCCTCCCTTTCTTCCCAATGCTGCCCTGTTACCCACCCTCTCTACCCTGGGGAAGCCCATCTCTGTCCTGAGCCCTCTCTCCTTGGGCTGCAAGGACCCCGCCCTCCGTCACGTCCTCTCGTTCCGCCGGCAAGTGCAGCTTCAACTGCCGCTGGCGGCGCGTGGTAGAGGCGCTTGCGGGGTCATTCTTGGTCCCCTACCGGGGGCCCATTACCGGGTGCATTATTCCATGGGGGAGGCCCGGTGCTACCTCTGCTGGGCGATGGGGCACGTCCAGAGGGACTGCCCCTTGGCCCGGCAAGGAGAGGCATCCGGGACCTCAGAGCCTTGGCAGGGCACCGGCCCCATCATCGCTGGCTGCCCGGCGCCCAGAGCCGCCCCTCCTCCTACTCAGTCCACCAGTGCTCCCGCTCAGGCCCAAGGGGTGCTTCCCCCAGTGTGCCCAGACGAGCGGGAGAGCCCCTGCCTCTGCTGCCTGCAATCCCCCGGGGCCCCTAGAGGAGGGTGGGGCAGGGATACCGCCGAGCATGGGAGAGGGCCCGCCCCAGGGGGAATCTTCCCTCCCTCATGCTGCCCCACCGCTGCCTCCCACAGTCCCTGAGCCATCGCCCCTGCCCCCCCGCCTGACCTGACCCCTGTTAACCGGCCCCCAGATGATGCCATGGAGGGCTGGGCCATAGTCTAGGGGAAGCGGGGCAAGCGGAAGGCTCGAGCTCCGCTCCTTTCCACCGATGCGGAAGCCCCCCAGAAGACCAGAAAGGGGGGCACCCATGCTGAGTCTTCTGCCTTGCCCGCGAGTGCGTTCCACCCACTGGTACCGGCTGGAGAAGACGTGGCAGCACGGGAGAACAGTACCGCCCCTCCATTGGAGTCCCTTCCCTCCAAGGCCCCTGATGGAGCCCCTCCTGCCCCGTTACCATCTGGAGCCCCTGTGAGCCCTGAGGCGAGCGTCGCTTCGGGCACTGGCGGGGAGAACTCCAGGGTGGTGGAAGGAGAGCTCCCTTCCATCTACGAGGAGATTGAGGCCCTGGGTCTGACCCTGGTCACCCAGGGGGAGGATGACCCTCTGCCAGCGGGCCTCGATCTGAGCGATCTCACCCCGGCCCCCCCCCTTCTCCATGCTCCCTCCCTCCCCCTTCTCCATGCTCCCTCCCCCTAACCGCTGCTTCTGCTCCCGCCTCCGAGGGTTCCCTGGGCTCCTCCATCTGCCCGGCTGCGGGTGGCACCCTGCTGACGGCCGTCGAGCCTATTGAGGCAACGGCTGGTGCCATGCAGCTGGGACCCGAGCCCCATGGGGTGGGATGTCCCTCTCACCGTTGCACAACAACAATTTTGGGGTATGCAACTCAGGGGGCATGTTGAAACATTCCCTGAGAGCGGCACTCTGTGGAAAGTGCTTCGTGCTGGCACTCCTGGCGTTCCTTAACAAAATACTTAACTTTTAGTTTACACAAGAAAAACAATTCCAAAGGGCAAAAGCTCCAACTATCTTAGGAGCATCTGGCCTCACCGCTGCACTTCTTGGCCCCCTGAAAGCTCCCAGGCAAACACAGCTCTGTTTCCCAATTAATTCATTAAATCCAGGTGCTGGAAAGGTTGTTAGTTGAAACAATGTATGTGACATTTACGGTTCCCATGCTTTTTTAGTCAGTAGGAATACAGCAAATCACATGGACTCCAATTTAATGTTGTGCATACTCTAGGATAATTGACCTTCAGTTATCAGCCCACCATGCACAAAGCGCATGTCTGACAAGAAGGGGAAGTTTGACAGTGTTGGGAATTTTTACCTATTGGTTTGCCAGTGCTCGTTCTCCTCCCTTTCATGGAAGCACCAGCTCGCCCTGAACCTTCCAACTTCCACGTGGATTTGATTCTGTGTGCATAGCTCGTGGGCTCAGGCAAAATGAAGACTCACTGGATGGGCTCTTGGGAGTCTCAAAAAACAGCCCAAAGATTGTGTTTAAGTCACCACGGCCACTGAGCCTGCCCCTGAAAACATCAGCCTGCCGCAGAGCAGCAACCCCACTATCTCACAAGCTGAGAGCCCCAGAGGATGATGGGGAGTAAGAAGTCCCATGCAAATTGTGGATGGTTATTCTGCACCTCAGGTCATGTTTATTCATGTTGTCCCTTTCCACCCTCTCTGCACCACACTGGGTTATTTTTGGCTCACAGTAACAGGGACAAAATTAAATTCCACATCTTTCTGCCAAAGGAAGGAGTTAACCAAAGAGCCCCTATGCCAAATGCCACTAGTGTAGCTGACTGGGCTGTGAGTGGTTAGGCCTCGTGATTGAAACGAGAGTGTGGGCTCTCTGTTAGATCTGGGGCCCAGGAACAATCCAAGGGTCAGTACGGGAGGGACAGAAGCTGAATGCCAGAGCTGGAGGGTCAACAGAGTTATAAGCCAGAGGCAGAGCTGAGGATCAGAGCCAGGGGCGGTGCTGGAACAAGGGCAAGCACAGCTGCAGGCATGGTACAGCTGAGCAGCCACTGCCCTGCTGTGGGGGCCAGGCTTATAAACAGGGCTGCTGAGCCAGCAACCAATCAGGGGCTCTGGCCATTCTGTCAGGTCCAAGGAAGTGCAGCTGGGCTTACTGGTTGCTTAGCAGCAAAGTTCGGCAGCTGGTCCAAGGCAGTGCAGCTGGTCGGGCTGCTGACAACTAGCCACCATCTAGGGCTTTGCTAAAGCCTGAAGTGAACAAGCTGTCTATCCGGAATGGAATCCACATCATGAGCAAATCTATCTAGCTGGATCCACTCAGGCCAATGGATTGCCAGTTGACTAATCTGATAGACAAAAGTCACTGTTTGATGTCGACATATCATGAGTGAAATCCTGGCCCCACTGGAGTCAACAGCAAACCATTCATTGGGTTCACTGGGGCCAGGATGTCACCCCAGGAGCTTTCAAGTGATGTTTGGCACATACCAAGCAGCCCAGCAGGCAAAATATTTCTCAGTGGATGACCAGATGGGTAAGTGCTCCATTAAAGGGATTCTTCCAGCAGGGACTACTTCACCACATGTCCCACACAGCACTGAGCACAAGCTCAGCACTTGACAGACAAAAGAGGATCACTACAGTCAATACCAAGGAAAGCCAGAGGGACGGTACCACCGGCGAACAGCCCTGGGTGTCCATTAGCATTTCGGGCTGAATGAGCGCTGAGAAGACATAGGTCTAGTTTGTCCCTCAGCCTGCATGCTCAGACTTCCCCCAGTCCACAGGCCTCTGAACTGGACCTTGGGCCCAGGCACATATGGGCATAGGGGGCCCGTTACTTCCTCCTGCAGCTCCCATCCTATTCCCTCCTGCTGACCATCTCAAAAAATGCACTTGGTTTGAGTGAGCCCTCTGCATGGTTTTACACTGGACAGATCCAGGCTTTGGGGAAGTAAAGGTTGTCCAGCTCTGGCTAAGGATTTAGTCAGCTCCTGCCTAACATTATAGTCCCAAATGGCCCTCAAATCAACACATGTCGTGTTTTGTGCATTGAGAAGCTTGTACAAGCCATGAACTCTCCTCTCCCACACACCAGTTAAATGCCATTGCTTTCACTGGTGCTGTTCCTGCATGGCACTTTGTGTAAATGAGGGGAGAATCTGGCCCAGCATGTTGTGATTGAGTTATGTGCACCACTATCCATTGAGGATCCAGGAGGGGCAATCACTCAGAGGCCTCATTGGTTCCTTTATGTAACTCAGGGCTTGTCTTCACTACAGGCTAAATCATCGGTGCTGCAATCAATACAGCGGCATTGATTTAGCAGGTCTGGTGAAGACACAATAAGTCTACGGGAGAACTTTCTCCAGTTGACTTAATTAATCCACCTTAATGAGAGGTGGAAGCTATGTTAATGGGAGAATGTCTCCCGTTGACATAGCACAGTCTGGACATCCCTTTAAGTTGATATAAGCTTTGTTGACTTAAGTTACTTATATACCTTAACTAGCGTAACTTACGTTGTTAGTATAGACAAGGCCTCAGTATCTGATCTGTCTACAACTTTAATTCTCCTGGAGCAACTTAAATTGTCTAGCACCCTAGAGATCCTCATGGGTCAACAGTCCTTTGTCTTTCTACTTGTTCTGGACAGAATGTGCGTTTCCCTTCTTTAGAATTATATTAAATTGTAAACATACTGCACCAGATCCTCAACTGGTGCAAACCGGCATTGCTCCATCAAAGTCAATGGCGCTACATTGATTTATGCCAGCTGAGGAACTGGCCCATTAGAGGGCTAAATGTGCTGGACTGAGGCCAGTAGAGTTATTTCCATTTACTCTTTGGTAAATGAGAAAAGAATTTGGTTCCACCACAACTAGGAAAGAACAGAGATGAGGATGCCACTGACAGCAGACCAGAGGACAGAGTGAACTGAGCCAGAACTAATTTAGTCTTGCAGCAGCAGTTACTCCTTGAGCTTCAGGTGATCCACAGCATTGTAGACACTAGTCACTTACTAAGCCTGGACAGTCATGGTAAAGGATGGCTTTCAGGAGCTACTTTGGCTGCTAAGAAGATCCTCTCTCTAAGTAGGAAAGTACTGCCATACCAAATATAGTTCATTAGCGCCGTGTTCTCTTAAGCATTGCAAAATTTGTGAGGGTCTCCTTTGTCAGGCTGAATAAACTCTGAGTACAAGCAGATCTGGCAACCTTTCACTGAGCTTTATGGAAATTAGATGCCCAGTGCCTCTCAACTGATTTGTAAAGTGCAGTTCTCACCCCTTTGGAGGGTTTCTTTTCTCTAACCTGGGTCTGAGATCAAGAAGGTTACCCTTCTGTAATCTTTCTCAAGATTCTCTGCTGGTAAGACAGTACAGGATGCTTGTGTAATATTCCATTACATATGTGTCTATGTGCCTTGCCCCTTCTGAATCTTGTCTATGACTGTGTCTCTCTGCATGGCATGCTGATGCTGTTTCTGTGTTGTTTGTCTCTGAGAAACTTTACAAACGCACAGTGTTACTGGGAATATGGAGTGTTGGATCTGCATAGAGCATGTCATGTAGCCCAGGGTGTCTGGCTGTGAGACGGTAGAATTGCTATATCTGTTAGGGGAGGCAGGCTGTCTTGTGACTGAGTCACAGGACTGGGAATCAGGAGACCCAGCTTCAGTTTCTAGCTCTGCCACAGATTTTCTGGGTAACCTTGAGCAAGCTACATAAGAAGAGAGATTCACACACTGGTCTCTGTTTTTTCTGTCTGATTAAGGTCATTTAGATGTCTATGTACAGCTGTAAAGCCGAAGTACCATTGGCTATAATGAATCTCACACCTTTTATTTACTCATTTCAGTAACGATGCTACACCAAGAGGATGCTCTGCAGAAGTGACTTCACCAATGCCATCTTCAGACAAGCTTTTAATCAAAACTAATTTGGTAATGCTGAAAGAATGGTTTTAATTAATGAATTAGGGGCCAGATTCTATCATCCTTATCTAACTTTAAAGAGTCCCTTACTCCTCAGTTATTATTTGTATGAGGGGAGGGCCTGGGAACCCCACTGAATGATCAGGGCACCATTGTGACAGGCATTGTACAGAGATGGAACAAAGAAGACAGTCCTCAACCCAGACAGCTCACAATCTACAAGCACAGGCAGGACCCACCAGGGAGATGAAACAGACACACAGGGTCGAGGGGGGCTAGGATGATGACGTAACAATAAAACAAACAGAGTTTAGCAGAAAAGCAGAAGTCACAGTTAGCCACTTGCCTAACTCCTGTAGTCCCATGGAAATTAATGGAACTATTGGAAGAAGGAAGAGCCAGGCAGTGTGTGTGAAGGTGGCAGAATCTAGTTCCAAGGAGGAGGAATAATAATAATAATTATTAATGGTCTCCTGGTTGCTAATCTTTACAAGTGATAATAATAGAATATTCTTTCTAGGCCTGATCCTGTTTTGTAGCTTGGGCCCTTCTCTTTGCCGGAGATAAAGTTTTTTTTTAAAGTAGGGACAACTCTAAATATAATGGACCAACTTTAGCCCTCGCAAGACCTAGTGCAATTCCTATTAAAGTCATCATTACAATCATTGTTATGGTGATAGTAGGTGCTCAGCACCTCTCAGGGTCCAGGCCTATATTTCTGCTGACATTCCATACATTGTGTGACAAAAATGGGGATAAGCTAAAGAATCTTCAACCATTTTTAACTGAAGCTTCCTGTGCCCAGAAAAATGTTCTGGACATCACAACACAAACCAGACGCAGTCCCGGTATTTCTTATTTTTCTTTCGAAAAGGTCATCTTGTCAGCCCACTGTGTGCTGTATGAACTCCCCTACCATTAGCAGGGCTTATCAGATGTGATCAGCGATCAAAAAAAAAAAAAAAAAAAAAAAAAAAAAAAAAACGAACCAGAGACCATGAAAATCTTTTAGAAAAATGAGATCCTTTCATTCAGGAGTCTACTGATTGCCGTTGGAATCCAAGCTATGTTGATTGCATAGTGCCACTTAGTGGCAGAGAAAAGTACAACACTCCACATGGTGGAGATGGTATGTCTGTCTTTCTAAATTATTCTTCCATCCGATGAAGTGAGCTGTAGCTCACGAAAGCTTATGCTCAAATAAATTGGTTAGTCTCTAAGGTGCCACAAGTACTCCTTTTCTTTTATTCTTCCACAGTTATCCAGGACAAAGGATAAAGTAGATACATACAACAGAGATCTGTAATAAGGAGAGCAGGTCTTAAGTCCTCATCCTGCAAATGTTTAAGCACATGTGTAATTTGGCTTATATGAAGAGTGAAGGGCTAGAAGAAGACAGCAACATAAGGATCCAGACAAAGGGTGCTGGAGATGGGGCAGAGAGGGGGATTAAGACAGGGCTGCACAGAGGTTTTCAGGGATCTGTGGCAAAATCTGAAACTGAGACCCCCTACCCTACCAAAAAAGTTACCACTGGAGGTGTGGTCAGTTGGGAGGGTGAGGGTGGTGGGTTTGGAGAGTGCGCCCACACTGCAATCACCCTGCAGCAGCAGCTTTAGTCCCACAGGGCAGGGCCTGGTTCCCTGCTCTGGGCGTTGTGACAGGTTTGTAGAAATTTTGGTGGTGCCCAGAACCCACCCCCGCCCAAACTCCCCCCCCCCACCTGCCCAAGGCTCTGGGAGGGAGTTTGGGTGGGGGAGAAGGTCTGGGGTGCAGGGCCTAGGCTGGGGCAGGGGATTGGGGTGCAGGCTCTGGGATGGAGTTTGGGGATGGGAAGGGCTGCGGAGGGAGGTGGTGCAGGGGTGAGGGCTGTGGGGTGTGGCTGCAGATGAGGGGTTTGGGGGGGCTCAGGGTAAGAGTAGGGGTATAGGGGGTGAGGGCTCTTTGTGGGGCTGGGAATGAGGGGTTTGGGGTGTGGGAGGGGGTTCAGGGCTGGGGCCGAGGGTTGGAGTGCAGGGGGATGAGGGCTCTGGCTGGGACTGGGGATAAGGTGTTTGGGGTGTTGGAGGGGCTCAGGGCTAGGGTAGAGGGTTGAAGGTGCGGTGGGGGGGGTGCATGCTCTGGTTTGGGGTGTGGGCTCCGGGGTAGGGCAGGGCTGGGGATGAGTTTGGGGTGCAGGCAGGCTGCTCCGGGATGGGGGCCAGAGAGGAGGACTGGGGGAGGAGCGAGCTCTGGGGGAGGAGCCCCCCTTTCCCGCCCCCCCAGCAGCACCCCCACCCCAGTCACTGCATGTGCTCCTAGGGCCCATCTCAGGTCCAGGAATCTCCCTCGCCTCCCCCATGGTGGGTGCCGAGGCGTGTTGTACGCGTCTCCTCCCCTGCTGTTGCCCCTGACTGTAGCCTCACTGGGGGGCGAGGGATGGGGCTGCCTCCTTGCCCAGCATGGGGCAGGAGCGGTGACTGCGGGTGGGGGGCCCCCCTGTGCTGGTGGAGGGTCATGCCGGAAAAGGGAAGGGTCTGAGGTGGAAGGGCAGGCTCAGTCAGTCTGCCCTGGCAGTCAAGCTGGGGGGCACTAGGACCCTGCGGCAGAAGTTGCTGCAGAGAGGCAGCATGGAGCTGCACGGAAAAGGTAGAGACGCTCTGCTCCAGGGCCCAGGGAGGCGCGCGGCGGGGGCTGGGGGCAGCAGGTGGGGCCGGGGGGGACACCCGGCCCCAAATATTGGTGGAGCTGGGCCCCGGGGCTCTGAATATTGCTGATGCTAAGGCACCGCATGGAGATACCACTCACCACCCCTGCTGGTGCATGGGGTTGCAGTGCCACTCAGGTCTGGCCTGGCAGCTCTCCATTATGATGGAGGGCCACTTGGCCAGTCCTGAGTGGTTCTGTGACCCGGTGCACCAGGTTGCAATGCCTCTTGGTTTGGGGGCCCTGTCAACCAGGGGCCCCAGGGCAAACTGCCCCCCTTTTGCCACCCCCTTAGGCATCCCTGGCCTCAGACAAGTCAGAAGCATTAGGAAAAACTTCAGAATGCCCTGGCTGGCCAAGCTTGTTTCTGCTGCAAATCAAACAAACCAAAAACATACTTCTGGGAAACCAGCCCATCGTAGTGGTATGTTCTCGGAATGCTGATGAGTGTGAGAGGGGTGTGTGTGTGTACACACACACACACACACACATCTGGTGAGAAAATGCAGAGAGAAGCTTAACATACATTTGTCGTTTGGATTTGAAAAACACTTTTATTATGGGTTTCTTTTTTCTGAAAAGTGTGTTTAATTTCCTTAGCCAGGTCAACAAGTGAAAAAAATTACATTATATATAAATATACATACACTCTCTCTCTAGAGACAGCACATTCCAAGAGGATAGACCATTTTGGGGATGGAAATTGGGGCAGATGACAATCTAATGAAATAGGCCCCCTCCTAGAGCATCTCAGGAGAAGCGTATGCCAAAATTCCAGAATGCGTTGTTCATTATGGCCCTGTTATTTTTATAAAAGACTCTTCTACTTTCCTGTTGGCGCTAAATAAATATGAATGCATCTTTTCTCAGGATACATGGGTTTCATGGATTCTAAGGCCAGAAGGGACTATTATGATTTAGTCTGACCTCCTACATAACACAGGCCACAGTACCTCACCTATGTAGGTCTGCTCCTAGGTAGCACACTGCACAACAAAAAAATTGAATGGATAGTTCTTTAGAATTTCTGAATGGAAAGAGGATTAAATGCCAATTCTCTAGATGTGGTGGGAGACGCAGGACTGTGGTACATGCTGCGTTAGCCACTAAGTAGGTGTCTACACTGCGTTAAAATTAGCAGTGTGAATTTTGCAGCACAGCAGGCAGCAATGGTTAGTACCCGAATGTAGAGAGAATTTTTTGAAATCGCCATTTTGTTTGGTTATGTTGTGGTTTGCCCACCATTTTGATATCCCTTCTTGTTGGGCCAGTTGGTGCCCTTTTTGGTTAAGGCGGGAAGGATGGTGTCATGTGAGCTAGGTAATCTGCCCAGTAACAAGAGGGCATAAAAGGTCTGTGCACCCAGTGCCAAGGGCTGTCCATCCTGGTGGCAGTCCAGTGTTTAGGGTGTCCTACATGTCAACAAAAAGGAAAGAAGAAGATCTGCCTGCCATTCCTGTTCCTGATCCTGAGTGTCCATTCCTGAATCCACTGTCATGTGGTCGTGTGTCTCCAGTTCCTGAGGCTGTTGGTGACCCTGCTGTGTCCCTGGATCCGTGTGTGCGTGTTCCCGGTCCGTGATAGTACATCATCGGATGAGAGGCTGACTTACCTGATTTATTTGTATATCTACTTTATGTTTGCTTGGGGTCCCTGGCTTAAGGCCAAGTCGTTTGAATTAACAATGGAGTGCTTTGTGTTACCCTTTTTAGTGACCTGTTATTTAGTTGGGAGTTCTGTTTAATAAATTTGGCTTTGTTTATATTCTATATCCTGTTTGCTTTGAGTCATTCCCATGAATATCACCCCCAGTGACAGATATGGGAGGGAGTATGAGTCTGTAGGGTGGGGGCTTGTGACTAAATCCCATAGTTCCCTGTTGAATACCCTTTCCAGGTTAACACAAATACAAGCCTGCCCAACCCCTTGGGTCTATATTCAGGTGGCTATGCCATGCCACAATGTCCACACTGCTATTTTTAGCATGCTAGCTTGAGCAGACCTAGTGTATGTCTGTCTAGCCGGGCTGGGAAGCATGCTCCCCGCTGCAGTGTCTAAACAACTGGCTTTCCAAATTAGAATTCCTGCTTTCAAACAGGGTAGGGTTTTACACTCTTTGCACAGGTGTAAGTGATTATTAAACAAGGTGCAAGATGCAAAAATCAAGGCTATGAGGTGTACTGCTTCAGAGCCAATGCTAAAGGACTGCCTATTCCTGTGCCTAGAACAACACAGCCGTATTTAGATCCAAATCCATCCTTCCATCTCATAATGTAAATTAAGCTTCTTTTGAAGCCAATGCATCAGAATCAATATGAATTGATACTGATGAATAGCTGTAAATAGGTGGGAAGGCTCTAAATTCCCAAATACTGGGCCAGAATTTCTTTCCAGGGAAATGAAAACACTATCCCTGTCAGGTTTCAGAGTAGCAGCCGCGTTAGTCTGTATTCGCAAAAAGAAAAGGAGTACTTGTGGCACCTTAGAGACTAACCAATTTATTTGAGCATAAGTGGAATTCCACTGAATGCATCCGATGAAGTGAGCTCTAGCTCATGAAAGCTTATACTCAAATAAATTGGTTAGTCTCTAAGGTGCCACAAGTACTCCTTTTCTTTTTACTATCCCTGTCAGTAAGCCAGTCCCACTAGTTTGCTTATCACCTGTTTCTATACACACACAATACAGGAACAAGTCGACTATTTTAGGGCCTGACATTCTCTGTCGGCATGGTAACTTTCAATTCCCTGTCTCTGATGGATGCCACTTAAAACAGAAGATTAAGCAAATCCATACCTCTTGCCAAATGCTCAGCAAACCTGACTATAGCATCCCAGACAAAAAGCCCAGTTTTCTCACTTCCATGAGTGCATCTCCTGTAGGTGTTTGGGTAAGAAAGGGCAGATTTGGGACCCATATGCTTAGCCCATCACCACCCATAAACCACAGCAGCTTGTTACCATACTCTTTCTTGGGCAGTCCTTACTTGGGGTCCTGTCTCGCAAAACATAAATCCATAAACCCCATATATTCCTTGGGAGAAAAACCAAACCTTTATGATCTTTTCAAACTAAACGTACTCTCCCCTGGTCAATATAATTAATATTCTTCTCTCAGTATAATTCAGTCTAATTACTCTCAGGCTGTGTCTACGCTTACAACATGTAGGGTACGTACATGGTATGTCCCCCCAGCCTGGCTGTAAATAGCAGTGTAGACAGCAAGGCACTGGTTAGGTAAGTAGAGTAAGGAAACGCCAGCACGTTAGAGTATGTACCCTACACAGCTCTCTGCGCACCCAAGCAATGCCACCCATGTCTACACTGCTATTATTAGCAGTGTAGTGTCCTGCGGCCAGAGCCTTTTCCCACTACAGCGGGAGAGGAGAAGGGCTCTAAAACAGTGGTTCTCAAAACCAGTCTGCTGCTTGTTCAGGGAAAGCCCCTGGCGGGCCGGACCGGTTTGTGTACCTGCCGAGTCCGCAGGTTCGGCCGATCGCGGCTCCCAGTGGCTGCGGTTTGCCGCTCCAGGCCAATGGGGGCTGTGGGAAGGGCAGCCAGCATGTCCCTTGGCCTGCGCCACTGCCCGCAGCCCCC
This sequence comes from Chelonia mydas, assembly GCF_015237465.2. Classification (NCBI taxonomy): domain Eukaryota; kingdom Metazoa; phylum Chordata; order Testudines; family Cheloniidae; genus Chelonia; species Chelonia mydas. Next base: position 187,901,685 of record NC_057851.1, read on the forward strand.
ATTGGCCTGGAGCAGTGAACCGCGGCCACTGGGAGCATTGATCGGCCGAACCTGCAGACGTGACAGGTAAACAAACCAGTCCGGCCCGCCAGGGTCTTTCCCCGAAAGAGTGGCAGACCGGCTTTGAGAACCACTGCTCTAGAGGTGGAGGTAGTGAGGAAAGGCTGTGGCAGCTCCCCATGGTGCGGAAAGGCTACAGCCTCTGGCAGGTGGCGGCAGCAGGGAAAAGCTCCAGCAGCTCCCTGTTGCCAGGGCTTTTCCACACTGCCAGAGCCTCTCCCCTGCTGCCTCTCCCCTGCCAGAGCCTTTCACTGCCACATGTAGCTACACGCCACAGGGTGGCTGCAGCCTGCCTTTCACTGTGGGGATGCTGCCACCAGTGTAGACAAGGCCACACACGCCCATGTGCATCAAACCCATCCATTTTTCCAGGAACACTAGCTTCACTCTCCTAACTCAGCTCACACATGCTTCCCTCAGGCCTTCTGGCTCCTTAGCTCTCCAATGTACTCAATTGGCAGCTTTGAGAAAGCTGCTGCTAATGTATCCCATACTCTCCTGGATTTTTATTTTTGTTCACCTTTGAAAACCACTAAATTTTCAAGGAACATTTTAAAAACCTGTTTTCTTTAAATTAACATATAAACAATCCTGCTCCTATGGGGCAGGCCAGGCATTTGCTGTGCCTTCCCTAATCCCTGCTTAACCTCATTCATTGTCTGTTTAAGAACAAAACTCCATGAGATTCATTCAAGAAGCCTGGATTATGCCTGTGTAACCCTGTAATATGCACATAGGATTAGTGATTCAAAAACCTAGAAGTCGCTAAACTTACAACAACCCAGACACCTAGAAAATCCTTTTCTATTCCTGGCTTTCTGTGGGGAGCCAGGATTCTCAGTGTGGTTTATCCATTGGTTTAAATCATAAGTGAAGTGCAGGTTTTTGTTTGGGGTTGTTTTTTTTTTGGCTCCTCACAATAGTAGAATGACTGACGGTGCAACTTTGCTGCAGAAACACATATGGCCAAACTGAGTCATGCTAGTATCAATAACTTGGTGTGTAGTCTTTATTCTTGGCCTTTTTCTCCTCTCCATCACTCCAAATTTTGCTGGAAAAGTCCAGAGTGAGACTGGCCATTTTGCTGCACTGTCCTGCTGCTAACTTTGTTTAGCTCTGATTTACACATATATATATTGTGATTGCAGCGTGGTAAAATAGGAATTCCCCTGCACTAGTCTCCTGTTTGGAGAAAAGGGCTAGTTTTCCATAAATTCAAGTGATGATGATGATGAATTAGTAGAGCTGGCTGAAGTTTTTCAACCAATTTTTTCCCCATCAAAAATGGGGTTTTAGCTATCTTGGGGGGATGGGGTTTGCAGGAAAGTATCTTTCGATGACATTTTTGATTTTTCAATAAGAAATTTTAGTTTTATTCCAGTTTCTGAATACTGAATTTTTGAAAATTTTAAATCTTTGTGTCCCTCCCCCCTTCCACAATAAAATAATGTCTGATGCTGGTGTTTTGCCTATTCACCCCCCACCTCCCCTTTTTCTCCTCTAAATTTTCAAAATGTCTCTGAATGAGACTTAAACAGGAAGTGGGGGAAAGGGTCAGGGTTTGGGTGAGATAAAGTCATAGAGTTGAAGGCCAGAAGGGACCATCCAGTCTGACCGCCTGCATATCCCAGGCCACCAACACCACCTAGCACCCACACACTAAACCCAAATACACACACTAAATGATCAAAATGAGACCAAAGTGTTCCAGCGCACAGGAGACTAGACTGTTATGTGCCACAGGCAGAGAAGAGGAAGGACCAAGGTGCACGAGTGCTCGAGGGCCCCCACAATGGGGGGGAAATGATTAAGTGAGATGTGCCCAGATAATCCTGGCAAGTGACCCACACCCGCTCACTACAGAGGAAGGTGAAAAACCCCTAAGGTCACTGCCAATCTGACCTGGGGGGAAGTTTCTTCCCAAACCGACATATGGTGATCAGTTACACCCTAAGCTTGTGAACAAGACCAGCCAGCCAAGCCTTCCTCTAAGAGAAAGAAAGCTCAGTGCTGCCTCCAATCCATGGCTCACCCCATCTAGTGTCCTGTTTCCAGCCATGGCAATACTTGAAGCTTCACAGGAAGGCAATAAAAAACAAAAACAACCCAGAATACATCAGTGGGGATCCCTTCCTGACTCCTCCAGGTGGCTGGCTGAAAGAAACCCTGAAGCGTGAGCTTTTAACCCTGAAGCATGCTCTAGCAACAAACATTCCTAGTCTCTATGTCAGTGGTGGGCAACCTGCAGCTCGCAGGCCACATGTCGCTCATCAGGGTAATCTGCTGGCGGGCCGCCAGACTGTTTGTTTAAATTTGCATGGCTGTCCGCAGCTCCCAATGGCTGTGGTTGCTGTTCCCAGCCAATGGGAGCTGTGGGAAGCGGCGCGGGCCTGGTGAGAGGAGAAGCAGCACTAGCAATGGCTGGCAGTTCAGGTCCTGCAAATGGCCTCTAGGATCCCAGCTCAGCAGGAGGAACAATCTCCCCAGCCCCCACAGTGTTTCCTACTGAAGGAAGCAGGATCCTCAGGGTTCCTGCTGCGTGGGTTCCTCCGGAGACTGCACTATTATTAATGGCTTGGCACGGACACATTTTTTTGTTTGACTGAGACAGCACATCTGTTCAGGGAGCCTAGAGCACCCAGACAGCATGTATATAAATTTAAATAGGTGCAGCATAGAAACTCTGCTATCCCATTCAAGCCAGAATATCACTGTGCATTGTGGGATTGAGGCCCCATCTGTGTCTGACACTGTGCTCGTCCCCAGAACCTTATAATCGATGAAGTAGTATTTAGAACTGGTACTTTGCCCAAGATGGAAATGTCTTCATTAACCATTGGGGCCTCTTCAAAGTCCTAATACATGGGAATTTTCCAGCTTGCCCCTTAGGGCTACTCTGTGCGGTGCTGGGGAGAAATAGGAAGAGAAGGGGCCGGCTGCAAATCACCTTACTCTACTATACCTTAAATATACAGTGCTGTTGTAGCCGTGTTGGTCCCAGGATATTAGAGAGACAAGCTGGTTGAGGTAATATCTTTTATTGGACCAACTTCTGTTGGTGAGAGAGACAAGCTTTCGAGCTTACACAGAGCTGAAGAAGAGCTCTGTGGAAGCTGAAAAGTTTGTCTCTCTCACAACAGTAGCTGGTCTCAATAGAAGCTGCTCCACCCACCTTGTCTCTCTAAGACTGGCAATATAACATAGTCTGATGTTGCTTTTACAAACTTTGCCACCTGAGGGCAATGTGATTATGCATATGCTTAGCAAGCTAATAAGTAAGTGAGAGCCTGTGAAAGTCATTGTCTGGATGTGTTTCACTGTGGGCATTTTGAATATTATTTAAATGATGGGTGGAGTTTCATGCTTGGTTTTATTTCCATTTCCCCTCATCTTTTATCCACAATACACAAAAGAAGTCCTATCCAGCGCCCCAATCCTCCAAACAGAACAGTGCTTGGTATGCACTGTTTGCTCTTCAGGGAAGGCAGGGGATACAGAGAAAAAAAAAAGATGATTCCATTCTCATTTCAGAACCCCTCGTGGCTACGGGAAGCACTGTTCAATGTTCACAAAGCCTCAACACCTACCACAGGCTCTTGACTCCAGGGGGTACTGTGTTTTTGATAGGAGGGAGAAACACTAAAAGATGGGACATGCAAGAATCAGTTTTGGTAGGGACTCAGAATTAAGCCCTATTGACACCACCTCTCTTCATGTGTGTTGACTTCCCATGGTCTAGGTACAGTAGCCTAGGGTGTACCACTGCCCCCTACTGGCTAGAACATCAAGTGTTTGTAGCTAGATTGACCTCTTGTGGCTCACACTGGAGTGTTAATACTGCTACAACTCACAGATGTTCTTTTTTAGCCTAGGTGGTACGAACTCACATTTCTGGAGTCCGAGTTCTATTCCTGCTAACAACTTGTAAGTCTTTGCCATAAGAGAATTGTCATAGTCCCAAAGAAAGATTGATAGAGGGGCAGGATTCCAAACAGAAGCAAGCAAACCAAACAAGATGGGTCAATATACCAGTCCAACGGCTTTGCTGATCAGCAGTTTACTTATATTGCTCAGGGTAAAAAGGAAATGCTGACAGTATATGTCCTGGACTGCCATGGTGCACTCTTTGCAGACTGTCCAAGTGTGATTTGTCAGAATATGTTGAAGTCCAAATATAAGCAATCTTAAAACTATCAAACAGTGAAGTAGCATGTTGGTGGAGGGACGGAGTTAATAGCTATATATTTACATATCAATAAGAATTTTAAAAACCACCTTTAACAGGATAGGCTGCCCCTTTAAGGGCTAGAAGCCTGGGACCAGCCAGCCTTGTTCATTAATTAGATGCAGTTAAGGAGGGGGTTGGGACAGGTGTTCCCTATAAAGAGCAGGGCTGTTACTAGGGCAAGGAAAAGCAGCAGGGGGTTCCTTGGGAGAGGCAGCTAGAGCTCAGCTAAAAGAGCAAGGAAGAGCTCTGCAGAGCCTGCAGAGCAGGAACAAACAGTGTGGAGGTGCCCAGGAAAGGGGCCATATTAGCTTTTAATGTTTAGCAAGGACATGGGGAGACCATGGATGCAGTCAGTGTGGAAGGGGTGCCTCGGTGGGGGCAGAAGACCCTCTGTATGTGATTTCTAGTCTCCTGGATGTTGTCAGGTTTGGACTCGGTTTTGGACACTTTAGACTTGAAAGGCTTCTATTTGTCTTAATAAATGACCCAGAACAAGGGTGTTATTGAAACATTGGGTTTGTGAAGTCCTCTGCTCAAGAGCCCGATGGAAGGAAACTGAGGCAGAGTGCCCCAATGCTGGGGTCTTGCTGCAAGGGGGTGCTATGAGAGGGCATTACCTGACACTGCCTTTCCAAGGTTATAGGAACCCTGCTACATCACTTTTAATAATACCCTAAAATCCCAGGAGCATTAAGATATTAGAGCATATTGTAACGGACACCAGTGCAGAGTGTCATGGCCAGTGCTGTGGTATACCAGGACCTAGGTGTCTGAGAAAGCTGGATGCACTATGACTTCAGAGGCAAGTGATGTAGGTGCTCCATGTACTGGGCCCCTCAGGTAATAGGCCTTGTGGGGGGGGTCCCATAAACACACCCAGATAGGGTTGCCAACCCTCCAGGATTGGCCTGGAGTCTCCCGGAATTGGCATCCATCACCCAGTGACTTATCGAAAGCAACCTGGGAGATTTTCATAGGATACTTTCAGAAAATAGACATTAATCTCCTGGAATAGCTTCAGTCAGTGTGAGCAACCCTACACCCAGAGGCTGGAGAATGATAGAGGATCGCTGCACTCGGGCTGCTAGAAATACCCCTTTCAATTATCCAGACACAACTTCACGAACAGTTGCAGTAAAGAGAGAACCCACAATTCCTAACTCAGCCCCACAGGCCAGGCCAGGGGTGCCAAGTCCCTCCACAAGCTGCTGCCCCTGTATCCTTTACCACGACCCCTGCCAAACAGTGTGTCTGTCCAGCTTGCAGGCTTTCAAACATCCCTCTCAAGGCCTCCAATTCCTAGGCCCTCGTCAGGCCCAGCTCCTACGGTGCCTGGCTTCTCCACAGCTGCTCCCATCCTGCTGCCCCTGGCTGGCTGCTTCTGTTCACGTGCAGCCACTGGGTCCATCTCAGACTGTTGTTTCCCCTTCCTGTACTGAGGTGTTGTGGAGCCTTCTGCTGGCTGGGTGTTGGGTTGGGGCATAGCACATGGCCCAGCAATCATAAGTCCTTTTCCTACTTTGGGCTGTGTCTTTAGTTGTACTGAGAACAACTTCGCTGGCTGTCTTTGGCCTGTCATGGACACCTTTGACCCAGTCATCGAAATTGGTCACCTCATCCTTTGAAAAGGCTTCTTGATGCTTCTCTGGCAACACCCTTAAGTTAGCCACCTGTGTAGGAATCAGCCCTTGGCACGCCACTTGAACTGGAACTGGCAGTCTCCCACCACATCTTTCCTGAGGAAAGGTAACTTGTTCTCCCCCCTCCCCAAATGCTACCTTCACCTGAGGGATCACCTCCTCAGGCTGCAACTCCATAGCCTTCACGCTTGAGTTTGGAAGGCTCACTGGTACTTTTCCTTTGATGGCACTAGTCAGTACATTGGCTGACTGAAGTCCATTAGGTAGGTTTACCCCAGATGTAAGCTCTACAAGAGCTCGATATCTATTGGTATTTTCTGATACACAGCAGTGTTTGTCAAGGATCTTCCCTCTCCAAGGAGGAACAACAGTCTTCTGTTTTCTTCCCACTTTAACATTTCCAATCTGCCCCGCAGGGCCCAATGAATGGTTTTGTCTCTGTGCTTGAGCCAGTACTCTACTCAGCACAGCATTCTTCTTAGAGTGCCCATGACGGTTCATCCTCCTGGTTCCTTATTCTGGCAACGGTAGCTCCTTATGCTCACTAATGATGTTCATCCCTAGAATCCCTGGGACTCCTTCTCCCATATGGCTCCCTTCAGAGTCTTTGTCTTTCAAGATGAAGATGCATTTCCCTGGCAGTGTCTGGCCCATGTAGTCTATGTCTGCTTCGAGGCATCCCACCACTGGGATTGCCAGTCCATTAACTGATGTTAGACATACAAACTGTGTGCTGTGCATGGTCAGTTCCTTGTCTTTCAAATATTTTTGAAAATGTGACTCAGTAATGGTGGTGACTTCTGAGCCAGTATCTAATAAACATCTGGTCTTCACCCCTGCTATACATACTTCAGCAGTTAGACGGTTTCCAAATGCTTGCTTATAGAAGTCACTAGATATGCTGGCATTGCCCACATTCCTTTCAACACTGTATGCAGAGTGATTTTCCACCAAGGAGAGGCCTAGGAATCCTTCTGCCACTGCTTGCCCTTCTACTGTAGATGGACCACTCGCTCCTGGTGCCCCATTGGTTTTCAGTGCCTGGGACTCTGTTCTCCTTCTCAGTGGACATACCTGGCTAGTGTGCCCTGGCTTTTCACAAGTGTAACAGATGTACCTTCCCAGCTCATCCTTTAGTGAGGCTCTTCAGGATCCCGGTGCCCTTTGATACTTTGACATACTAATGGGATTTTTTTTCTTTCATTAACTCAGTCATCACTTTTATCATCTCCTTCTGTTGGACCGCCAGTTTTTGGACAGCCTCACTTAAACTTTCCAGTGTTAACTGTGTTCGGGGCAGGGCCTTTTCCCCAGAAGCTGCATTCACTAGGCCCCCACTTTGTGTACGGGGGTTAGGCTTGGCTGTCTCTGTCACAGGAACTTCCTCCTCTTCTGAGCACATAATGGCAGCCTGCATGAGTTCATGAAACTTTTTACAGGGCTCTTCCTTAAACCTCCTTTTCATTTTGCGGCAGAGGGAATCATCCAGGAGCCCCAGCACTAACTGCTCTTTCAGAACCGTATCTGGGTCTGGAACTCGTTGAGGGTCTCGCCACTCCACTTTTCTCATTCTCTCCTGGAGGTCATATGCATATGCCCGGATAGTTTCACCGGGCTCCTGCTTTCGCTCAAAGAACTCCTTTAGTCAGGTTCCAATAGGTACCTTATCTCCATACACTTCCAGGAGGAGTTCAAACACCTTTTCCACATCTTTTTTGTCTGCCACTGCCACGAACTTTACTGTGGCCTTGGCCTGGCCCTTGAGGTGCTCCTCTACGAAGCCCACATGATCTTCTTCAGGTACTCTTAGCACACGCAGAGCCACCTTTACAGACTTGACCCACTACTCTACTGTAATGTCTCCTGATCTTACCGGGAAGCCACCAAACTCTGTGACCTTCTGCTCCCGTGGGACATAAATAGTAGGGGGTTTCTTAGCTTCTGCTGCCTGTTGGTCTATTACCGCCTTAGCCAGTGATAAGGCTTCTCTCTGTTCTGTTCTAACTTGTTGTAATGCCTCAGCTTGGCCTGACAATCTGCACCGAAGTTCAGCAAACTGGGCCCGTAGTTCCTCAATTCCAGCCATGGCAGGGTTCTTGACCAGGCCTGGACAGTGCTACCAGAACTCAACCAGTAAACCAATGGGGTGGATGCTGTGGATAGGATCCTCTTGTGATGCCAATTATGTAAGCAGTGGAATAGTCCTGCTATTGTGGGGAACTTTCCTGGCTTCTGCACTACCCCGGTGAAGTGGGCTAGCGAAAGGATCCGAGTCCTCACTCCCACTTCCTTTACCCAGTGGCCTCCCTGCCTTTGAGGACTCCCCTTCCACTCTCCTGTCTGGCAGAGTCCCCGTAACGCTAACAAGGCTGGGCCCAGGATTCCTGGGGGGCTCAACCCCCAACCCTGCTGTGGTCACCTAGGACAGGGGCTAGGGTGTCCCCACTCCGGAGTACTCTCTCTGCACTGTGCACTTCTCTGACCCATTGACCATTACATACAATTTAAAGCAAATGCAAGTTATTTAATCAACAATTAATGTTAAAAAGAATAAGGAAAAATGGGAAAGGTTAAAGGAAACATCAACCTGCTCTGTGGCAGGGAACATCACAAACAGTGTCTCTTGAATGTCAAGGCAGTTCACAGTTTGTTCCTTGTAAGTCCCAGGCCTTCTTCTCAGGCCCTGGCTGTGCTACAGGGATGCTGTGGGTTGGACACTCGCTCTGGTGGTGGCCACACGCTCTCAAGCTCTAAGTGGTAGGACCCTTCTTCCCAGTGTCACCCCCCACCCTGTCAGGGTTACGATCCAAGCCTGGCCTGCAGAGCCTCTTGGCTGAGGCGTCTCCCTGTGCTGGGCCTGCTGCCCAGGGTCCCCCTTGCTCTCCCCAGCTGCTCACTGCACCCAGCTTCGGACTGCTCCAGCCCCAGCTCCACCACTCTGTCTCAGCACGGCTGCTGCTGCTCTGCCTCCAGCTCCCTGGGCTGCTTCTTTGGCCCCTCTGGCTCTGGTTGGCTACAGCTCTGCTCCCAGGACAGGTCTGCTCTGCAGGCTGCTTCTGTGACTCTGCTCCCAGCCCTGACCTGCTTCCTGGGCTGCTTTTCTGGCCCCTCTGGCTCTGGTTGCTGCAGCTTTCTTCCCAGGGCAAGTCTGCTCTCTCTGGGCTGTGCCTCTGGCTTTGGGGCTGCAGCTTTGCTCCCAGGACAGGGTCTGCTCTCTCTGGGCTGCTTTTCTGGTCCCTCTGGATCTGGCACAGCTCTGCTCCCTAGCTTAGCTTGTGCCCCTGCTTTCTCCTTAGCTTGGCCCCACTCTGTCTGACCCAGGCAATTCCAGCTCACCTCCCTGGCCTCCTGACTCCCTGATTAGCCTGCCCGCCCTGTCATTTAGGCTGACCTGGATTATTGGCCTCTCCCCATTGTTCCCGGGGACTATCAGTCTCAGGGTCATGATTTCCCATAGACCCTTCCCCTTTTAGTACTGGGAGCTAGCCAACCAAAACACCCCCCCTGAATGTTAGTAAGGGGGCAACAGTCCCCTTACATATGGCTAGCGTAACATAACAGGGAGATAGGTTTTGTAATTCATTTCTTTAATTGTTCAGAGTAACAGGAAGCAAGAGGACACAGCGAATGAGGCAGCTGTCACCTAAACCCCCAAATAAGGGAGCAGACCTTAGGGAGACATTAGTATCTAATGAAGGGCTGGTTTCAAACAGAAGTGCGTTTTTCAGTAATTGGGTTTCTCTGAAGATATTCTACTTTATAGAGCCACATTTCTTCAGACTCCTTTCCTCAAAATCACAACCTGGGGCGCTGACTAGCCAGTTTGTATGAATCAAGTTCAGTCTGGGATGGGTTAATATGCTGACCTTTAACCTCTGGAGGCTGGGCTTCAAATACTGTTTAGCTCACAAATGGGAGTGGGTCTGGCAGAACCAGCCTTAGTATTTCAGGGTGAGTTTGCAAAACACATTTCACTCTCCTCACATCTCACACTTATCTGATTTATGGACTCACATCTAACCTAACCACACCTCTCTGCATAGGCCCTAAACAGCCGGGGAGAGCCAGTAAACAAACATCCTCTGGAACAATGAAGCTGTCATCCATGAGGGAGAAGCTTGTGAGCCCGGATAAAGAATGAACATGGAAGCTGGACCTAGAGTGTGGGGCTTGCCCCTACCTCAGGTAAGAATGACCGTACACCTCCGCACTTTCAGAACTAACTGCAAAAGTCATTTCTTTGACTGAGCTTTCCCTCAGTGATTTACACCTGCTCTCATGCAGACCTATAACCTAATCAAGCTATTTCTCCTCCAGGCTGGGAAGGGATAAAGAGAGAGGTGGTGTTATTTCTATGTTTAAATATTTGGATGGTGCTCATGGTACAGAGGTAAATAAATAGACGGATGTTTGGGGTGTTCCCAATTTACTTAGACCCATGCTTTAAAAGACTAGATTAGTAGGTTGTCACCAGCCTTGTCTTCTGACCAGAGCCCAGACTTATGCTGGGGTCCTTGCGCTGGGGTCCTTGCACAGTTGCCACTATTTAAAGAATTATTTTTCAAGGGACAATTCCCCAGATAGAACCAGAGACCTGTGAGCTACTAAGTCCAGGGGAGAAGAGGGATATATTCTTTTGTATTTTACTCTTAATATTCAGAATAGCCAGCAGTCATAATGTAACAAATGCTCCTATTCCTTTCCCTCCAATCAACAGGGTTACAAATCGAGCTGATTGAAGATTTTTCAGTCAAAGCTGTTTTTCAATGGAAAATTGGGTTTTTGGCTAAATGAAATGTCTCCTGCAAGGTGTCCTTCTGTTTTAAGAAAAAAAAGTTCTTCATTAAAAGAACTGAACACTGGAAAACTGTAATATTTTGATTCAGATATGCTACCGTGGCACCTCATGGGAATTGTAGATCGGTTTTCTCACGTCCCCATTCTCCATGGGCAAGAGTCCCCAGCCGGACTATCTGCCATGATGTACCATGGCCTAGAACTCTGTGACGCACCACCTCCCCTCATCAGCAGGGATGATCAGAGCACATCATGGGAAATGTAATCTGACCAACGAGCCTGTCCCATAGAGAAGATGGGAGCATGGGCACCATGGCAGCATTTCTGACTCAAATGGTTGTCAGATGAAATATTTTGGCTATTGATTTTTGGTTTTGGTTTTGTCAAAAAGTCCAAAATCCTCCCCCTACCCCTAAATTCCGACCAGCTCTAGTTACAGGATTTTTGTCAGAAAAGGACAGTCCTAGAAGGCAGCAGACCTAAATCACATTCACTAACTGCAAAGTTGTAAGCATCTGTCCTTCTTTATTCCCTACTGTCTATGTTCTCTCAGTCCATGTTCTCCCCATTCTAGCCATTTCCACATCATTACTGGTCTTTTCTTTTTCTCGTTCCTGTCTCCTGTTCTCACTCTTATTTTAGTGCTCTCCCTTCTTTCTGCTTTTCCTTACGTAATCAACCCAAGTTCTGCTCTCTCTCCCCTTGTCACACTGTCACTTGCACATTGCTCCTCTTCTTCTGTTCACTGTCACCTTTGCTCCATGTATTCTTTTCTCTCTATCCCCTTTCTCCTTCCTGTGTTCTACTGTCTCTCTTCTGTCCTCTCCATATCTCTATCGCTGTATCTTTAAATAGACACACACAATTCTTAGCAGTTGTAGTGCATTGCAAATATAAACCATTATATTATCACTCTCATTTTTCAGGTGGGAATACTAAGGCCCCAGCTGTGCAAAACCAGATGCACATGTTTGCGCACTGTGAGGAGTCCCATTGACTTCAGTGGGACTAGTGAAAACGTGTCTGGTTCAATGTGTGTCAGTCTTTGACGGATCAGAGTCTGAGGCCAAAAGTTTAAATCACTTCTTCAAGGCCACAGAGTGAACCAAGATAAAAACACAGGAGTCCCTTGCTCTTAGTCCAAGGCTTAGTCCACTGCACTAGCCTTCCTCATGCTATAGAGATGCTTCTCCTTGTAGACGAGCAGCCAAAGTAGCCTCTAACAGAAAACCAGCTCAGCTGAAGGCTGATACCAAGCATTGAGCTAGTGGCAGACCTAGCAGTATTGGTTCCAGTTCCCCATTCCCACAGGTGTTAAGCAGTCTGAGGTCTCCCCAGAAATCAAGGAACCCATGGCTGTGGGTTTCACAGGCCCTGAAGGCAAGAAAGGTGGTTGGGGAACAATGAATGACACACATTTGTTTAGGAGATATCAGTATAGACAAGAATTGAGGACAGCTCGTGAAAAGTGTGGAAAAAAAAACAGTGTTGCCCTTAGGGATGTGGGGAGACAAATTCAGACAACTTAGTCCATTTTGTCTTCAATGTCCTTTCAAAGACAGAAAGCTGTGAAGGAATTTTTTCATTACAGAAATGACTAAAAGCCTTCTGATTATTTTATTCCTTTGTAATGGAAAGATATGTAACTGTTTTGTTTTGATTTGGCTGGGCTACAATGCTTTCTGTGGAGGCCAAGTATCATTCTGTGACACTCTGTACCTCAGGGGGAACGCCCTGCACCCCCATGTTCATTCTTATAATATGATTGTGTTGTATCCAATGCAAAGTTTGTCATGTCGGGTGTCTTTGGAAGGCTCATGATGCAGTGAGCATTGTTGTTATAGTAATGTGATAGGTTGTAATTTCATGTATATAGTTATGAGGCTGAAACTGTGTCCTCATGGCTTAAACAAGCCCAGGAACAACTCTCTAGGAGCAGAGGGGCAGTTCACACTGTGACAAGCCTATATTGGTGGGTGCCGCACTTCTAGGCGGATCCAGTGGCCTCAGAAGCTTGCTAAGACCCTCAATATGGCCTCCCTTTCTCAGGATAGCAGCACAGGTCTCAGCTTATTGAGCTACTTTCATCACAGGCCAGCATGGGAGGTGGGAAGGTTGGAATACCCACAGTCTCTGTTGCTCCTTAGAGCTCAGTAGGTGCAGTTTGGTCTCCTGCCTGGACCAAAGTCTGCTTCCCCTCTCAAGGGGATCTCTGTAAAGCATGGGGGGCAGGGGGGAACACGGGCCCACCCTCCACTCTAGGTTCCAGCCCAGGAACCCTAATGGTAGCAGCTGTTGGTGGTTTTCCCTTCACCACTGACTCTGCTTTGATTCCATGGGCCACTTCCCCATAGTCCCCATTTCCTGGCTTTACCCTTACCTCAGGATTCAGCAATGCTTCCTCTCCTCCAGTTCCTTTCACCTGGGCTTCCCCCAAGGGAGCTGGGAAGGAGAGCTTTTAAGCAGTATGAGTGAGACCTTGATTGGTTCCAGCTGTCTCCATTAGCCTAACAGCCTTAACTGACCCTTTGCCAGTTAATTGGGGTCAGGTGCCAGCATTAGCCTAACGACTTTAACTGGTTAATTGGTGTCAGGTGTCTTGATTAGCCTGGAGTAGCCTTTGTTTGGCTCTCCACGGAACAGGGACCTGTTCATTCTGAAGCTGATATACCTGTCTTCTACTATGCTCTTATATCCTTCTGGTCTGAGTCTGTAACAACACCTCATCAGGGCATGTATGGGACAAACCCAGCCCAGCCTCACAGGAACAAAGGATCTGTTGGACTCTCCAGTGAGTCACCCTGCTTCCCTGGTCAGTTTGGGACTACGATAAGGTGATGCTCACCTGACTCTGAAGGGGGGGCAAAGCCAAGAGGGAAAAAAGAACATGATAAAAGGGAGAGACATTTGCCATGCTCTCTCTCTTCCACCTCCATCGACAGACTCCACCACCAAGCGACTGAAGTGCTGATCAAAGGGGAGAGCCTGGCTGAAGGGCAACCAGCCTAAGCGTCTAAGTTTGTAAGGGCACTGAAAGTGTTAAGAGCAGCTTAGAAAGTGCTTTGCTTTTATTTCATTTGACCAAATCTGGCTTGTTGTGCTTTGACTTATAATTACTTAAAATCTATCTTTTGCAGTTAATAAATTTGTTTGTTTATTCTACCTGAAACACTGCGTTTGGTTTGGGGCATGTCAGAGACTCCCCTTGGGATAACAAGCCTGTTACATATCAATTTCTTTGTCAAATTGACAAACTCATGTAAGCTTGCAGCATCCAACGGGCATAACTGGACACTGCAAGATGGAGGTTCCTAGGGTTGTGTCTGGGACCGGAGATATTGGCTAGTGTCATTCGGTTGCACAATCCAAGCAGTAGCTGGCCAAAAGTGCTCACTCACGTAGCTGGGAGCAGCTTACATGCTAGAGGCTATGCATGAACAGCCAAGGAGCGGGGGTTCTCACAGCACAGCAGAGTAAGGCTGGCTCCTAGAGTCGAGGATTGGAGTGACCTAGCAGATCCCCGGATAACACCAGGGGAACGTCACACTGGTGAACTTCGGGACTGTAGGATCTCAGTGTTAGCAAACCTTGTTAACAGACCACTCACGTGTTCATGTCAAACATCAGATTAATAGGCTACATGTCTTATTGATTTAATGACAGCTATCACTGCTAAGAATTGATGCTTTCATTAAGCAAATCAGGTTAACAACAGGCTCATTGAGGTTTGGCGAACTCTACAGCTGGGGGCAGGGGGTCTTGGGATTGTTTTCCATACTGAAATACAACTGACAGGAGATGTCTAGAAGAGGTGAAGCCCCTCTTAGTATCCAGATGTAATATTATAAAAACTTACCCAGATGGCTAGAAAACTACAGTCATTAATGATTGATGAAACAGGGAAATGGTACTGTACCTTCTGTCTGGAGAATAGCTGTGGAATAGCTGTCTGATGGGGAGGTATGCTCTCCCTGATACTTGTCCCCACATTCCTCTGAATAAGAAATCATTCTGGTTTGGTCCACCAGGCAAATCACTGTGAATATAGTGGAGTCTTCTAAGAGGACAGTGATCCTATAGAGACAGTGGCCCTCAATGGCAGCCTGGTGTGAGGGTGCAAATGGGTAGTCCTAGGCTGGCTGGGCACTGGGCTAGTTCAGGGCTGGTTTAAAGCAACTGGGGGCCCTAGGCCAGGGGTTCTCGCAACAAATTTTTTGGTGGCCTCAGAGTGTGTCCACCAACTCTTGCTGGTGGCCTCACTGACACTTTTCCCTAAAATTATTTATTTTTCCTAAAGTTAATAAAGTAATATGCACATCCAAATCATTGTAATTTATTTATGTAAGGTTCTGGGTGGGTTTTTTTGCAGACTCAATAATAAAAGCCATGCACAGTTATCTCTATTCTTACTAGACCTAACAGAATAGAAACACAAATAAGGTGCTTTTCACATTCTTGTCTTTTTTATTATTGTTTCTTTTGCTCTTTTGGTAAAAATGGTTGTCTGTATAACAATTCTGAAGTAAATTTAAAAATGCTTTGACATAATAGGAGTCCACATAATGAAAAACATATCTGGGTGGCTTGGGTCTGGGGAGGGGAGGCAGGGCTTCAGCCAGCCCGGGGCTCCTCAGGGCAGGTGTGTGGGGGGCGGGTCTTGGGGCTTCGGCTAGCCTGGGGCTCCTCCAGCTGCAGCGGAGGTGCTTGGGGCTTCTCCGAGTGGGAGGTTGTAGCTCCAGCTGCAGGGAGTCTCGGGGCTCCCGCTGACGGGGGTGGGGGGGGAGCACAGGCAGAAGGGGTGGAATCGGGGGCTAGCCACCCCAAAGGGGGGTCCACCCGCTGCTCACCACCTCATCCCCTGCTCACCTCCTGCGTCCCTCCTCAATCCCCAATCCGCCGCTCGCCTCCTCACTCTCCTGCCACAGACACCCCCCAGCCCACCACGAGAACTCCCGCTCGCTGGTGGCTCACTGCTCACCTCCTCACTTCCCCGCTCGCAGCCAGACCCCCCTGCCCAGCTCCTCACCCTGCTGCTGGCTTGCCGCTCGCCTCCTTACTCCCCCACCAGAGCCCCGCCTCTCATCTCCTCATCCCCCCTGCTTGTAGCCCCCACTTGTAGCCAGACTCCCCTGCCCACCTCTTCACCCTGCTGCTGGCTCGCCGCTCGCCTCCTTACTCCCCCGCCAGGCCCATTGCTGCTTGCCTCCTAACACCCCCCCACCCTGCCTCTTGCCTCCTCACCCCCCCAGCCACTGCTCGCCTTCTCACCCTGCTCCTTAAGTGTGGTGTGTCCCACCTGTGTCTCCAGAGAGGTGGGGCATGCAAGAGCAACAGGGAGGAAGGGGAGGGGCTGATGCTCTCCCCCCCCCCACTGCCCAGGAAACTGCCTTGGCCTCAGGGAAACCCCCTGGTGGTTACATTTGAGAAATGGGGTGCCCAAGGCATACCTTCATGTGCCCCCCCCATACCACAGCCCTGTCTACCCATGTGTCACTGCCCTGCACGCATGTTGTCTGGGACCCCCCCAACCCCCTCCAATCTGCACAGCAGTCCCAGCCCTGCTTGGGGTGGTAAGTGGCAGGGCCCACCCACACAAACGCAGCTTACTGGGCTGGTAGGGATGCTGCCCACCACTCCTTTTTGCACAGGCCAGAGCCTTTCTCCCTCTTTGAGTGCTGCTCCGTGGCGTCAGTGGAGGGTGCTTCGTCCAGGAGGAGCGAAGGCTCGCTCCCCACCCACCCGAACAGAGCACCCAGCTCCCCAGTGGAGGGAACTGTGCGTGGAGGCTGCTCATACCACTCCAGCAGAAGACTTTGAGGGGGCACCCACTGCCACCACCCTACCAGAGCCATAATGGGGTGTCCCTCTTTCCGCAGAGTCCTCTGCTGGGGTAGAGTCTGCAGACCTCCCTCCCCTGCCCTCATAGTTATTTGAATGTTTACTACTGTTCACTGAAAGAGCTCCCACCTGACACACTAGGCTGCCCTAATGCTTTTATAAATGCAGGGTCCCCTGCTCTGAGGCGGGGAAGTGACAATGAGTGTTTCGTTTGTGTGGGTGAGCTCAAGTTTCCAGCCTACCAGGAGTGTTGTGCAGGGCCCAGGAATTCCCTTTTGTGGAGGATTTCAAGACTTTGATATTTGTCTTGCTCCAATTAGAAACAAAACCCGTCAACTTCAAAAATTCTCTGCAAAAAGCAATTCAGAAAATTCTTTGTTTGGGGTTGATGGAAACGTTTAGTTTAGACAACCTCAGAATGTTTTGCTTTGCTATTTTCCTTTTTTACTTTAAACGTTTTTATTTCGTATTGTAATATAGAAACAAAGTGGCCTTAAAATGAAAAACCGAAACATTTTGCTCCAAAAACTTCAAAACAGGATGTTTCAACATTTTGAAACTTGTTTTCCCCAGTTTTTCTCCAACACAAAATTTCAGTGAAATCAACACAATTTTACAGAGTTTTGACTTTGACAGAATTTCATTCTCTGAGGGAAAATGGTCCCCTTGTAGCTTTTCCAACCAGCTCTACCTATGAGTGCAAGCAGTCCCACTTCAATTCCTTCTGCTCCGTGTCCCTTCCCAGACTCCATCTCCCTTTCTTTCACTCCCTCCCTGTCCCTTCTGCATTCATCACCACTTCCTCTCCTCCACTCACCTGCTCCCTCCCCCTCACTCTTTAAAACGTCAGCTCTCACGCTCACTTGTTCTGCACAGAGAGAAAGGGGAGATGAGGAGACAGAGGGAGGGAAGGCAGCCCACCCACACACCCACACTCTCACAGCCAGCTTGGGAGCAGCAACAGTAGCCAGGTCCTCCCTAGCTTACCAAGCTCCAGAGGCTGAGCTTCTCCTCATCTGTCTGTGGAAGATGCCGCAGTGGTTGTGACCCCTTCCTACCCTGGTAACTGGAGTGCACCTGAGCCAGCAGCAGTCTCCCTGGCCTCCCTTCCCAGTGTAAGCGGGGGAGCAGTCCCGCTACTTTGGGGAACTTTCCTGGCTTCTGCACTACCCTGGTGAAGTGGGCTAGCGAAAGGATCTGAGTCCTCGCTCCCACTTCCTTTACCCAGTGGCCTCCCTGCCTTTGAGGACTCCCCTTCCACTCTCCTGTCTGGCAGAGTCCTCGTAACCCCAACAAGGCTGGGCCCAGGATTCCTGGGGGGCTCAACCCCCAACCCCGCTGTAGTCACCTAGGACAGGGGCTAGGGTGTCCCCACTCCAGGGTACTCTCTCTGTACCGCGCACTTCTCTGACCCACTGACCATTACATACAATTTAAAGCAAATGCAAGTTATTTAATCAACAATTAATGTTAAAAAGAATAAGGAAAAATGGGAAAGGTTAAAGGAAACACATCAACCCGCTCTGTGGCAGGGAACATCACAAACAGTGTCTCTGGAATGTCAGGGCAGTTCACAGTCTGTTCCTTGTAAGTCCCAGGCTTTCTTCTCAGGCCCTGGCTGTGCTGCAGGGATGCTGTGGGTTGGACACTTGTTCTGGTGGTGGCCACACGCTCTCAGGATCTAAGTGGTAGGACCCTTCTTCCCAGTGTCGCCCCCGCCCTGTCGGGGTTATGATCCAAGCCTGGCCCGCAGAGCCTCTTGGCTGAGGCGTCTCCCTGTGCTGGGCCTGCTGCCCAGGGTCCCCCTTGCTCTCCCCAGCTGCTCACCGCACCCAGCTCCAGACTGCTCCAGCCCCAGTTCTACCACTCTGTCTCAGCACGGCTGCTGCTGCTGCTCTGCCTCCAGCTCCCTGTGCTGCTTCTTTGGCCCCTCTGGCTCTGGTTGCTGCAGCTCCGCTCCCAGGGCAAGTCTGTTCTCTCTGGGCTGTACCTTTAGCTTTGGGGCTGCAGCTCTGCTCCCAGGACAGGGTCTGCTCTCTCTGGGCTGCTTTTCTGGTCCCTCGGGATCTGGCACAGCTCTGCTCCCCAGCTTAGCTTGTGCCCCTGCTTTCTCCTTAGCTCGGCCCCACTCTGTCTGACCCAGGCAAATCCAGCTCACACGGAGGACGGGACCTCCCTGGCCTCCTGACTCTCTGATTAGTCTGCCCACGCTGTCATTCAGGCTGACCAGGAGCATTGGCCTCTCCCCCATTGTTCCTGGGGACTATCAGTCTCAGGGTCCTAGTTTCCCATAGACCCCTCCTGTCATAGATATAAAGGGAAGGGTAAACCCCTTTAAAATCCCTCCTGGCCAGAGGAAAAATCCTCTCACCTGTAAAGGGTTAAGAAGCTAAAGGTAACCTCGCTGGCACCTGACCAAAATGACCAATGAGGAGACAAGATACTTTCAAAAGCTGGGAGGAGGGAGAGAAACAAAGGGTCTGTGTCTGTCTGTATGCTGTTTTTGCTGTGGATAGAACAGGAATAGAGTCTTAGAACTTTTAGTAAGTAATCTAGCTAGGTATGTGTTAGATTATGATTTCTTTAAATGGCTGAGAAAAGAACTGTGCTGAATAGAATGACTATTCCTGTCTGTGTGTCTTTTTTGTAACTTAAGGTTCTGCCTAGAGGGATTCTCTATGTTTTGAATCTAATTACCCTGTAAGGTATATACCATCCTGATTTTACAGAGGTCATTCCTTTACGTCTATTAAAAGTCTTCTTGTAAGAAAACTGAATGCCATTTCATTGTTCTAAGATCCAAGCGTTTGGGTCTGTGGTCACCTATGCAAATTGGTGAGGATTTTTACCAAACCTTCACCAGGAAGTGGGGTGCAAGGGTTGGGAAGACTTTGGGGGGAAAGACGTGTCTAAACTACGTTTCCCAATAAATCCAGTTAAAGTTTGGTGGTGGCAGTGGATCCAGGGGCAAAGGATAAAATTAATTTGTACCTTGGGGAAGTTTTAACCTAAGCTGGTGAAGTAAGCTTAGGAGGTTTTCATGCAGGTCCCCACATCTGTACCCTAGAGTTCAGAGTGGGGAAGGAAGCTTGACACTTCCCCTTTTAGTACTGAGAGCTAGCCAACCTAAACACCCCCACTGAATGTTAGTAAGGGGGTAACAGTACCCTTACACCAGGATAAAACTGGCATTTAATGTGTGGGTTGGCTGAAGTAGATTCTAAACAAACAGGGCCCCAGTCTCCCCTCCCATGGTTCGGTTGTACATGAATGTCCATTAACTTTGATGGAGTTAGGCCTGCTCTACACTGCTGTGAGAGGAGAATTAGAACCACAGGAAGGTTACAGATAGTCGAGCAGGGAGACTGGGCTACAGAACCACAACAGGCACTTGAGACTGGACCCAGTCCTGTGAGTGGCCCATTTCCATCGGAGACACCTGCATGAAATTAAATCATATGCAGAAGGATGGCAGGCTCGGGCCCATTGATTATGAGACTGCTTTATGCTTTCTCAGGACAGTTGCATAGTCCAATTCCAACTGGAGCAATCTGGATTGCTTGGTAAACTAGGCAAAAGCAAACGATGTGTGTTTTAGTACAGCTAATTGTAAAATATATATCTCTAGGAACAAAGACTGTAGGCCATATGTACATCATAGGGGACTGTATCCTGGGAAGCCATGACTCTGGAAAAGATTTGGGATTGTGGTGGCTAATCAGCTGAACATGAGCTCCTGGTGTGATGTGGTGGCCAAAAGAGCTTATGCAATACTGGGATGTATAAACCAGGGAATCTTGAGTAGGAGTAGAGAGGTATAACACAATCCAATGGCTGGAAATTGAGGCAGGACAAACTCAGTCTGGAAATAAGGTGTACATTTTTGATGGTGAGAATAATTAATCATTGTAACAATTTACCAAGTGTTGTGGTAGATTCTCCATCACTAGAGGCTTTTAAATCAAGATTGGATGCTTTTTTAAAAGATCTATGGTCTGGGAATTATTTTGGGGAAGTAATATGTCCTGTGTTATACAGGAGGTCAGACTAGATGAGCACAATGGTCCCTTCTGGCCTTGGAATCTACGAATCTATGCTTGGCATGATTTGTCATGACTTACTGTGCCACATTCCCATAGCTCTATAATAACTCTGCAGATTAAAAATAGACTAAAATCTCATTAATTACGTTTACATGTGAAAAGTCCCTTGCTACACGAGCATCTGAAATGTCCTGATGTTAGGCTGTTTAAGGGTGTTTGTGCTACTCAACCATGATGAGAGATTCATAATGCTTAAGGACAGACCCAGGATTTTCAAAGGGACTAAGTGGCTTTGGATGCCTCTGGTTTTAATTGGCCTAGTTGAGACCCCGTAACAGAGCATGACTTTCAGAAAGTGCTGAGTGCCTGCCCTCTGAAAATCAGGCTCCTTTAAGGTGTCTTAAGTTGGGCACAGAAAATCACTAGTTACTTTTGAAAATCTTGGCTGTCATATGGATTGAAATGGGGGAATAAGCTAAATGTGTCCATCATTGAGTATTGAGGACAGTCCAGTTCAATCAGTTAAAAAAAAGCTAGAACCTAAGTGCTGAAATAATAGCAGAACACAAGTCATAACTTCTAAGGAAGCAAATAGGCTAAGAGAGAGGCACTAGCTGGGTGGTGTTTGTGGTGTTTCTGACTAAGATGAATTGTAGGATCAGTTTACTATCTGATTGGAAGCATATAGGTTGCACTTCAGGGAATGATGTGCAGGGCTTAATGATATAATAGGGCTTTTCCATCTCTTGCAGCCATGATCCAATAGCACAAATAGATACACGAAACTCAAGCAGAGAAAATTGCACTGATTTAAATAAATAATGAGGCTGAGTCTTCTAACGGCAGTGTAAGGAAACCCTGTTGAGAGTCCAAATCCTGCAGGCTTTACTCAGGGAAAAACTCCCATAGGAATTCACCTAGGGGCTTCAGTGTATACCAGGAACAGTATAAAGGGGCAATACTGCTAGACCCTTTCCATCTCTGCTACCACATTTAAAGCTGGAGTGATTTTTTTCATACTGTAGCACTAGACCTCCATGTTTATGGGGATGCCATTAGGACTGAGCTCATCGCTTCCCCTGCCAGCAGGCTGTCATGAGGTGAGTGGAACCTTGACCCAGCCTTCTTCCAATACTCCTAGGGGAATTCTGTGCACAATATTTTAAATTTTTGCAAAATTCTGCATATTTTTTGTGTCAAAATAACACAATATAATCATATTGATTTCAATTATTTTGGTAATTTATTTCAAAATACCTGTCAGCAAGTATGTCTGTAACAATACAGACAACAAAAAAGATTCAGGAAATGTTTTTTGACAAATAGATTCTTTACTAGGCATATTAATACAGAACTTTGAGGAATAATTCATTTGAACTACAATACAGAAACTTATTTCCCGCACCCCACAGGAGCAGTGCAAAGGATTGGGGGACTCAGGAGAACAGAGGAGCTGAAGGAGAGGGAAGTAATTGCTGGGACTGGGAATGAACTTACTGGGTTGCTGGGTGTGGGTGGAAGAAGTATGGAACAGTTTTTTGGGGGGAGGTGAGGAAGGATTGTTAGGCAGTTGGAGGGCCTTCCCCATGCAGACCCTGGCTGATCCCTAGCCTCTCCCAATCAGACAGGCACATCTGCCCTGTCCCCATGTGTCCCTGTACCCCTCTGTCACTCCTCTTCACCCCATTCCTATGTGTTCCTGCACACCCATTCAGCCACCCCATCCCATGTGTTCCTGCACCCCTTCACCTGCCCCATGTGTCCCTGCACCCCCACTCAGCCACTGCCCCATCCCCATGTGGGCCAGCACCCCCACTTCCATTCAGCCCCACCCCAGTCTGTCCCCCTCACTAGCCCTTCTGAGCCACAGTCAATGTGATTTCCCAGCAGCCCCATGTGCTTCACTCTGTCTGTCCCCCCATATCCCGAGCTGCCTCACCTGGCCCTATGGACAGGGCACTGTGAGGAAAGCATCTTCTGCCCCCTCCCTCTCTGCAGCTGGTTGCTTTGGTCCATGAGCTGGCTGCCCTCTGGTCTGGTGCCACAGCAGCACCTGGTGGGTGAAAGGTGTAATTGCAGCACCTCTCTGGCAGAATGTGTATCTTCTGCAGAGAAAAAAAAAAATCTGTGGGGGACATGAAATCTGCCTGTGCACAGTGGCACAGAATTAACCCAGGAGTAGTTGAACTTCCTGCTGTTTTTTACCATTCTGATCCCCAGGATGGACAGAGACTGGATAGTCCCAGAGTTCCCCAGCTGTACCACTCCGCTCATACAGTCAAGCAAGGGCCTCTAACAATATGGTCCCTGCAATATAGCATGGTCTGTGGTTTCCAGTCTTGTTCCCATCTTGTGTTAGAGGGAAGGGGAAATATAAGTGTGTCCTGGAGGCGAACAGGTATCCCAGAGTGGTTTGTTCTGGATTGATATCCTGTTCAGTTTTAGCTTGGGAAAGGGGTATTATGGTCCAACCTGTGTCCTTTTGGGGAGTAAGGAGTGTTGTCTTAAATTTTCCATGTTCTTTATTACAATAATTGATTTGCACCTAAGGTGACTATACCTGATTCTCCAGTACAGCTTAGCGGCTTTTAACTTGAGGAGAATTGAAACCTCACATAGCAATTGATCATTCACACATCATAGCACCTCCAAATCAAGGACCACAAACAGGTTCCCTATACAGAGACAGAATGCTTGTGACTGTACATTCTCTCTAACACAAGATCATGCAGGTGCACTACCTGTATCAGCTAATAATTTCCTTAGGTTTTTTTGTGTGTTTAGCATGTTTAGTTTTATAAAAATAGGAAAATATCAACTAAAATCCTTCAAAATGGAGAATTGCCAGAGAGTCCATGAAGTCCACTAGGGACTTCATTATTGCTTGTGATTTTATGTGGAAGGTGCTCAGATGCTATGGGGATTGGTGGCCGGATAAAACTCTAAGACAGATAGGACACACCCTGGATGCTTCTCCAACAAAACAAAACAATTTGTCCTTAGCATGTTACATTTCAATTTGCCTCTTTATTGAATGCTCTGTGGCGACCAAAGGCCAAATTCTCAGCTGGTATAAATCATGTTGCTTCACCAAAGTCTGTAAAGCTATGCTGATTTACACCAGCTGAGGATCCAGCCTCACGTATCAGCTGAGAAACTCCAGTTCCCATTGACTTCACAGAAGCTGTGGGCACTCAGCATCTCCCAAGGAGTGACCCCAAGTTAGGGGAACTCAGAAAAGTCAAACCGCTCAGAAAACTGTGAGCAAAATTAATAGTCTAAGTGAAAATGACTCACGGTGACTGAAAACTTTCCGTGTTCCTCTCTGACGTACACAAAAACATTTTCTGGCTCTATGAATCACCAGAAAATGGCAGCTGAATGTGTTTTGACCTAAGCTAAGCTGAGAATGTTAAGAGGAGGATGAATTGCTCTTCTTTGAAATAACGCCTGTGGCAACTTCTTTGTAAAAAATAACAATAATGAAAATGGGATTTTGGGGGTGAATTAAAACAGGAAAGGCCTAATGCTTTCGGAATGAATTCTAATGCTGCTGAAAGATGCTGACTGACAGCAAGGACTAGGAACCCTAACTAGATCTGATTATAAACAGAACAGGGTTTCTGTGTGATGGACACAATGTGTGATGGACACCATGTTGGCTGACATGCTGAGGACTGAATGGGAATCTCCAGAGCTAATAGCAGGAGTCGCTACAGCTTGAGCTAAAGAGTCAGGCTGTCAGGCTACAGCTGTAACAGACCTATATTCTTTGTGGACTGCGCATTGTGGGGTGTGTGTAGCATACACTAGACAATGGGTTACACAAGCTTCTCAGAGAGCCCTGACCTGGTGGCACTTGCTCTAGAGCTAAGAGGGCAGTCCAGTCTCCATACCTGTTCCCTCATTGGCTTCTCCATTGATATTACTGACAAGGGGGACAATTCGTGCCAGCTTTGATGATGGATTTAAGGAAATGAATTTCTGGTCACCAGGAACTGGTTTTTACACAACCACCAAACAGTTGTCAGGCAGCAGCTAGGGGAGAGAAAGGGCATGGGAAATCATCCTGTCTCATTGAAAGACCTCCGGGATGTTTCTTTGTGAGGAAGAAAACTGCAACTTGTTCCCACTGGAGGTAGGAGGTATTGTAATAGGCAGTAGTTTGGTCTCAAATTGTGCAGATCTCAAGGGATCCATTAGAAGCATAGGGCCACCTGCCTGAAGGCCTTTTCCCCCTGAACCCATTCTGGTGTCCTTTCCCACCTCCACATCCCCTGGCTTACTGGCAGTGGTGCTGCTGCTAGGCACCCTACAATGGACGCCCCCAGAGTCCCCACTCAAATAGTAGGCTCCCAGCATGGAGGAACACCAGACAAAAGCCATTGCAGCCTCAGACTATATTAGCAGGTTGGAGCCTGACCACACCCCTCCCCCATCGAGCTACCCCCTCTTGGAGCTTGTGCCTGCCTTCCCCACAAGCAGGCCAAGGCACTGTGGCAGCATGAGTCTTAGCTCATGAATAGGCACATGGAGGTTGGAGAAGACAGCATTGGGACCTATTACAGCCACACAAGCAAAATATAGTCCCTAGGCTAGATCTGAACCTGTGAGCTGGGGAGCTGAATGGACCAACTTAATGACAAGGAAGAGGACCAGCAGGCAAAGTAATTTACTTTGCAAATTTTTCTGCTGGCAATTATTGTGATGCTCCTGTTAAGAGAGGTTAAAAGAGAGAGAAAGCCCTGTTATGGAGACATAATTTATGCCACTACAGTTAGGGCCTTATTAGCTTTTCCATTACAAATCCCTAATTTATAATATAGCTAAATAAAGCTATGGTATTTCTATAGGCTGTAACTCTTATCTTCTAGCAATGTTGCTAATGTTTATAGCTTTTCTAAGTGGCATACATGCGTGTGGTGAAGTCTCTCTGAGATGCATGACTTGGGAGGAGCTCAGTTCCAATCTAATCAATCTTCTTTCCAAATTGGTTTCACCAAAGATGCATCCAAACTGGGCTGGAGAGTTTGCATATTGTAGAAAGGATCCACATCTGGGGAACTTCCTTCTACATAATACGGTGTGGGAAGGAAGTTAGTCCTGGAGATGAGGGAACTTCCGGATACTAGTCTAGACTAGGGCTGTCAATTAATCACAGTTAACTCCCACGATTCACTCAAAAAAATTTATCACGATTTAAAAAATGAGTCGTGATTAATTGCACTTATAACAATAGAATACCAATTGAATATTTTTTCTACATTTTCAATATTGATTTAAATTACAACAGAGAATACAAAGTGCACAGTGGTCACTTTATATTATTATTTTTCATTACACTGTAAAAATGGTAAACAAAAGAAATAGTATTTTTCAATTCACCTCATACAAATACTGAAGTGCAATCTCTTTATTGTGAAAGTGTAATTTACAAATGCAGATTATTTTTGGTTACATAACTGCACTCAAAAACAAAACAGTGTAAAACTTTAGAGCCTACAAGTACATCAGTCCCATAGGCACTGACTCCATAGGTGCTCCAGGGCTGCAGCACCCACAGGGAAAAACCCTAACCCTAACCCTAACCAAGCCAAGCTCCCCGCCCCACCTCACTCCCTCCTCCGCCTCCTGCCCTGAGTGCGCTGCGTCCCCGCTCCTCCGCCTCCCTCTCAGCGCCAGCCGCCGCCAAACAGCTGTTTGTTCAAAACAAGGTTTGTTCAATGGGTCGACCCAGCTCAACATATAATATTAATTAGTTGTACTGATGTGTCTCTATTGTTCTCATCAGGTAGAAAAGGGATACATTCTTTCTGTTACAGAGGTACTATAGGCCCCACTTGAGACTGAGGCCCCGTGGTGTCAGACATTCAGCAAGCATGCAGTGAGAGACACAGTCCTTGCCCAGAAGAGCTTACAATTTATATATATAAGACAGAAAAAGGGTAGAAGGGAAACAGAGAGGATGTGACTTGCCCAACATTATGTGGTAGGCCAGGGGCAGAGCTGGGAATAGACCCAGCCCAGAGCCCTCTCCACTAGTCTAGTCTGTGTTCTTTGCATGGGGATTTTCTCCTCTTCTCTTAAATTTCCAGAAATGAACACTGTCAGCTGCGTGGTTTGTTATAGTGAGATTTCTGTTAACGAGAAATTGATCAGACTGGGTTACTGGGCAGCAGGAAAGGCCTGCCTCACAGTGGGCAGG
This sequence comes from Chelonia mydas, assembly GCF_015237465.2. Classification (NCBI taxonomy): domain Eukaryota; kingdom Metazoa; phylum Chordata; order Testudines; family Cheloniidae; genus Chelonia; species Chelonia mydas. The sequence continues at coordinate 187,928,496 of NC_057851.1, forward strand.
ATTTTGTGTCATTTTCTAGTGGTCTTTTTAAAGCGGAGCCTCTTCTGATTTACCAATATACTGTGTCTCAGGACTCTTTCTTTTTGCCTCAGCTACAGACCGTGCTCAAAGCTAAGCTCAGTCGCCTTATTTCAGCAGGGACTGACTACCAGGCAGCCTGGCTTTTTGCAGATCCTCACCTGCACCAGCACTCCCTTAGAATAGCTGAGAAGGCAGAAGGAACACAGGAGGCTTCAAGCCCCTTTTGTGCTTCCCCAAACCCAGGGTACTGGAAGCCAGGCAGGACCTTGGGGTTTGCGTCACAAGCCCTCATTTCCCAAACGCACCCCTGTGGGTGCAGGATTGGGTATGGAGTATCACAGGATTGGCCAGTCAGGGATTCTGCCATGCCAGGGGAATGAGGGATGAATGGGCCAAATGTTTAAAGAAAGAAGGACTGTATACAATTAATGTGGGTCTGAATCCTGGTGCATGAAACCCACCACCTGCCTGCAGGAGAGAATGCCACCAGCTGCATATCCTGTATGGTCTCTTGACTGGCACACACAACTTTTCCAACTGACGTTTTCTAATGACTCTGAACTGTTTTGGCAACCTTCTTTTGACAGAGTTAGGATACAGTGTGAAACTGACAGTCATGTCCGCCTGTTAAAACATTAAACTGACCTGATGTCAGTGTTCTTACTACCTATCGTGCTCCACTCTTGCATTTGTCTGAGGTGAGTTGTGGATGGACTGTGTGGGGATGTTCAGCCATCTAACCGAGGAGATGCAATCTACACTGTCACAAGATAACTGGCTTGGATGTCAATGAAGTTACACATGATATTGATAATGAATGTAGAGGAAGATGATACACAGGCATGTAATGTCATACTTAGTGGCTTTGTAAGAACATAGGACATTCCAGGACATAATAAGGTCCAGATGCTAGGCTAAGATCATCTCCTAAATTAGCAGTTGTTCTTTACAGTTCTTCCCCCCACCCGCAAATACTGATCTTACTCCCTATATAAACTATTTCTATTTGTTGCTTCCATTATTACCCTTAGTAATTTATTCAATATGCTAACCATTGTCCACGGAAAGAAATTCTACCTACATTTCTTTTGCTCATGACTTTTGATATAAGTGTGTGTCCTCTCTTTCCTCCATGTGACACTCGCTGACACCCCATTGGATGGAGAATCTCATTCTTCCACCCCTTTAGAATGTTGACTGTTGAGTGAGATGCCCTTGTAGAGCTTTACCCTACTCAGCATAGGCACAGAGGGTTGTGTGTAAAGAAGAGATGAAAAGTTAGGAGCAAGACAAGGGGACCTCTAGTGTATGGGAACTGGGTGGTGTCCTTTTAAATAGATGACGGGCCCTCTACTCTTCTGTTGCAGAAGCAGAGTATCTCACCTTTATATATATGTTTGTATGGAGTTAGTAACTATGGTAGTTGGAACCCAAGTGTGTTCATATGGTTTTTTCATATTCTTAAGAATTCTTAGAGAGGACGGATGTTCCAGTGGTTGAGCAGCTGACTTGGGAAGCCTGGGTTCAATCCCCTCCTTTGCTATGGACTTCCTGGGTGACCTTGGGCAAGTCACTTAGCTTCTCTGTGTCTCAGTAAAATGAGAATAATAGCATGTTCCTGCCTCACTGGGATGTTGGGAGAATAAATACACTAAAGACAGTGACATGTGTTGAGAGCCGATGTTGAAAGAACTATAGAGGAGCTAGGTATTATTATTAGTGAAGAACAAAGGCACAACAGAACCTCATGGAAAGTGAATAGTCTCCTAAGTGACTTTTGAAAACAGAACTCAGGCTCTGATGTCACTGAGTTGCTTTAAAAAATGTTACCCAATGTCTTTGTTGACACACCTGTCTTCTAAACCACTCTGCCTGTGATGTTGCACTCCTTATGCTTTATGAAAATATGCTTGGAATGTGAATATAATGTAACTGGAATATGCTTTATGCAAAAGGTCTCTTGTAAGGTATCATTACAAAGCTTATAATCTACTGAATGTGTTCATCCTATTTGTATGTATGTATCATTCTTGTATCTAAAACTAGAAATATGAAGTAAACTCTGAGGTCCTATTGTAATTATGCAAAGTGTGGGCCATTAATGGTGGTTTAGAATCTTGATGGCTCCCATTGATAGGACAATTGGCTATAAATGGCTCTGTTTACCTGCAAGCCTTCTTGTGTACCTGACGGGGTAATGAAGAGTGGGGTCTCACAGGACATGTGACCATGTCACCTGTGGAATCCATCTTAAACCTGGTGCTTTTCCAGAAGGAGGGGTGGGGACCCAGAGAGACAAAAGATTCCCGCCTTGTGCCAAAGCTATAAAAGGGGGTGGAATAGAACAAAGGGGGATGCCAGTAATGAGAAATCCCTGAGTTACCACCTGAGCTGGAACTAACGAGGTCTGTGCCAGGGGAAAGAATTGGGCCCAGACTAAGAAGGAGTCTAGTCTGTGAAAGAAGCTTATTGGAACATCTCTGAGGGTGAGATTTACCTGTATTCAGTTTCTTAAATGTATTAGGCTTAGACTTGCGTGTTTTGTTTTATTTTGCTTGGTAACTTACTTTGTTCTGTCTGTTATTAGTTGAAACCAGTTAAATCCTACTTTTTATACTTAATAAAATCACTTTTGTTTATTAGTAAACTGGGGGAGCAAACAGCTGTCCATATCTCTCTATCAGTGTTATAGAGGGCAGACAATTTATGAGTTTACCCTGTATAAGCTTTATACAGAGTAAAAAGGTTTTATTTGGGGTTTGGATCCCATTGGGAACTGGGTATCTGGGTGCTGGAGATAGGTGACTTGCTGAGCAGTTTTTGGTTAAAGCCTGAAGCTTTGGGGGCGTGGACCAGACCTGGGTCTGTGTTGCAGCAGGCTAGTGTGTCTGGCTCAACAAGGCAGGGTTCTGGAGTCCCAAGCTGACAGGGAAAATGGACTCAGAGGTAGTTTCAGCACATCAGGTGACAGTCCCAACGGGGTCTCTCTGACTGAACCTGTCACATTGGGTTCGGTCACACTCCCCCCTCTTCACCCTGTGTTCTTCTGTGTAAGAGAGCAGGCACTCAAAGGGTTTAACTCACTGCAGAGAACCACCCTGTGTTTAATCTATCTTTTTTCTACATTTAACCTCTGCTCAGACCTGTACTGGAGCACAGCAGCCTTGTGTTCCCTGCTGCACCCTGTGGGGTCATGGCCTTTATCTTCTCTCTGCTAGTTTTTCTAACGCCTTTAAATTCCTGCACCATGTTGGTTCTCCTCTGTTCAGGGTCTGAACAAGGCAAAGCACAGTTCCCCACAGTCTTCCAAAAGCAGTGGGAGATCTCCCCATCTCTTCCTGCCATGGAAGAGCTTAGCTGCCCTTCTTCGGCATCTTCGCTAGGTAAGGAAGTGAAGACTCAACAGGCAGGGCAATCTGAAGGGGGAGCAGCCAGAGGAACTGGTGATTTACAGAGCTCCAAGCCTTCCCACCAGTGAATGAAGCAGCTCCATCACCTGATAGAAAAGGAGAAGTTCCCTATCAGCCTCATATACTTTACTGGCAGACCTGCCTCCCAGCTGGCTCCCTTTCCCTTCCCAAGGGAATGTAGGGTAGGAATGGAAAACAGAAAAGAGCTCACTGCCTGCAGCTCTTCTTTCCTTCTAGGGGAAAAAGGAGACCCTGCCACCACCACCACCCCTTCCTGCCTTTGGCAAAATCCAAGAAAACAAAACGGCACCTGGCAGTGGGATGTGGGTTGAGAGAACTAGGGTTATTGCCCCATCAAGCTCCTCATACACATCCCCCCACTGTCTTCAGCAGAACTGTGCACTGCATCTCAAACCTGAGTTCCTCGGGGCCTTCTGAAAGGCTAGAGTCACTTCCTCAATCTCATACTCAATTCTCCATGTGCTGATCGCAGAGTCTGGTTGGCTTTTATTTTTCAGTCTTGCAACGTGCCGGGGTTAAGACTTCAATAGCTGTTTATTTACCACTTCCACTGAGTCTCTTTCCAGCTCACATCTTGGAGACTCTCGCTTCCTCTCACTTTCATTTTTCATCCATAGCCTTGTTGACTTACATTTTGCACAAATGCCAGTTTTCCCCTTGTTTATTCCAGATTATTTGTGACTACTGTTGTCTTTCTCCCAGAAAAACTTGGTTTACTTTTAATCAGTTAAGTATATTATTAACGTAACACATGAAATATTCTTTAATACATTAAAATAGCTTTTGTTGAGATTGAATAAATGTGCTGTATGTATTTCCTTCTTCCATTTCTAAAGCGAACATTTCAGCTCTAATTATGATCCTTGTGACATCAGAAGCTTCTCCCTCTGTCACGTTTTCCTTATCATATCTTCTTTAATTTTTTTATCCCTTGAAATAGCTCACCCTCCATAGCAAACTCTCCGACTTCATGGAGTCAGTGTAGTAATATAGCGAAAGCTTTCTTTCTTTAAGATCAGGTGCAATTAAGTGCCAGCCATTGTTACTGCTACAAAACATTCTGATTTGTTAGACAAGATATTCCTTTGGATAATCTACTCATAATGCAATCATAACTTTCCAGGTATAGCTCAGTATTGTCCATGATTAGTGTTTCAAGTGCCTTCTGGGTAGAGGAAGTATGGTCATGTGGTTAAAGCAGTGGACTAGGACTCAAAAGAAATCTGGTTCAATTTCCAGTTCTGCTACTTCTGCTGTGACCTTAGGCAAATTACTCAATATATCTGTGTTTCAGGTCCTGGCCTTTCAAATGAGGATAATAATAGTTCCCTAGCTCACCAGGGTGTTGGGAGGTGCTGAAATACATTGGTGGTGGGGACACATGGAAGAACTTTCCATCACAAATAGCAGGCAGTAGAAGCTACTGTATATTCTTTTATGCAAGATGAACATTGCTTTCCTGCCACAACTGAGTTATTTTGAAGCAGATCAAAGTGTAAACAGTTTTCTTAGCAAGGCTTCAACATCAAGTTCTCCAGCTAAGGCTGGCAACAAAGAGGCAAAAACGGAAAATTGAACTACCATTGCCTTTACGGTAATTTTTATAGTATTATGCATAACGGTTTGTATTTTACATTGCAGCTATTATCATCTGGCAGCCACCATGACTTATGTGTTTGATATTCCAAGGGGCTGTTTTTTTGTGGCTTTGACAAAAGCCCTGTCACAATGTGGAAACTAAAGAGAGAGAAATATTGTCCTGTGGTTGTTTCTGGCCTGGTGTATGAACTGTGGCAGTCTTTAGTTGGTGCTTATTATGGATACTGCTTTGATGCTGGACTGATTTAAAATGTCTTTTGCATAGCAATAGAAAGAACACACTCCATGTGTTGCAGCATTCTTGCTTGATTTGCTATCTAAGAAGGTAGAGTGCTATCTAAGGAGGGTAGAGTTGAAATCCCAACTATACAGACATACAATCACGTGCAGATATAAAACTGTATGTCCTGACCAACGCATCATTCTATGCATATATTAAATATGAAAAAGTCAGTATAATATCAAGTGCTAAACAGAAACAAACAAGTCTACTTAATAAAGGCCAGCTAGTTAGATGAACGGCTGCTGTGCATCTAGTGCTCAGCCATTAATTAAATGAATAATGTTAGTGGTTTACGACAGAGCCACCTAACTCACCACAAGGCCCTGAACTTGAATACTGCTCAGATCACAAAGCAAGGAAAGTTGCACAGAATGGAGACAGCAGACAATGTTCCTTTAGTCTTGATTTTTTTGAATAGAGAGTATTGGGAACTACAATTAGGGTGACCAAACAGCAAGTGTGAAAAATCGGGATGGGGGTGGAAGGGTAATAGACACATATGTAAGACAAAGCCCCAAATATCGGGACTGTCCCTATAAAATTAGGACATCTGGTCACCCTAACTACAATCCTGATTGGAACTACCCCAAAGTTTGGAGGTTTTCAGATCCAGGGTCTGGTCTGGTCCAGTACAAAGATAGGGCTCACAAAGTTGGGACCTAGGTCCAGATATGGATTTCCTCAGAGTTTGCAGAGGTTTTAATACAGGGCTTGAACCCATCTGTAATTATTTTTGTCAGTGTCTCTGATACATTGATGCTTTGTTCATTCATGACTCTTAGGCTCTCACAGATACAATAGAGACCCACTTTTCCTGTTTTTTTGTATGTTTCAGGAGAGCTGTTCAAACCCAGACCATTAAGCAAAATTACCCTGGGTAAGTGTGTCAGCTGGATCTATCAACTAGAGCTGGTCCTAATTTTCCACACTTTGAGGTTTTCAAGTAAGTTTTTCATCAAAATTTCAAATTTCAGTGGGGAAAAAAAGGGCTGGATGTTTTTATAAAAAATATCTGTGAAATTTTCCATTTTTCAATTGCCTTTCCCACTAGCCAAGAGTGATTTACCCAAATGTGGTTCATGTCCACAAAGTATTTTTGATTTATATGGATAACTTGTGAACTTTATCAGGCTGCTATTCACAGTGTATTTCTGGTTCTAGTACCTTTAGCTTTGGTCTACACTAGGAGTTGAGGTCGAATTTAGCAGCATTACATCAATTTAACCCTGTACCCATCCACATGACGAAGCCCTTTTTTTCGACTTAAAGGGCTCTTAAAATCAATTTCCTTACTCCACCCCCGACAAGGGCATTAGCGCTGAAATCGGCCTTGCTGGGCCGAATTTGGGGTACTGTGGACACCATTAGATGGTATTGGCCTCTGGGAGCTATCCCAGAGTGCTCCGTTGTGACTGCTCTAGACAGCACTCTCAACTCAGATGCACTGGCCAGGTAGACAGGAAAAGGCCCGCGAACTTTTGAATTTCAATTTCCTGTTTGGCCAGCGTGGCAAGGTGCAGGTGAGTGCAGAGCTCATCAACAGAGGTGATCATGATGGAGTCCCAGAATCGCAAAAGAGCTCCAGCATGGACCGAACGGGAGGTACGGGATCTGATCGCTGTATGGGGAGAGGAACTACGTTCCAGTTTTCGAAATGCCAAAACATTTGTCAAAATCTCCCAGGGCATGAAGGACAGAGGCCATAACAGTGACCCGAAGCAGTGCCGTGTGAAACTTAAGGAGCTGAGGCAAGCCTACCAGAAAACTAGAGAGGCAAACGGCTGCTCTGGGTCGGAGCCCAAAACATGCCGCTTCTATGATGAGCTGCATGCCATTTTAGGGGGTTCAGCCACCACTACCCCAGCCGTGTTGTTTGACTCCTTCAATGGAGATGGAGGCAACACGGAAGCAGGTTTTGGGGACGAAGAAGATGATGATGATGAGGTTGTAGATAGCTCACAGCAAGCAAGTGGAGAAATCGGTTTTCCCAATGCCAGGAACTGTTTCTCACCCTGGACCTGGAGCCAGTGCCCCCCGAACCCACCCAAGGCTGCCTCCCGGACCCGCCAGGTGGAGAAGGGACCTCTCGTGAGTGTACCTTTTAAAATACTATACATGATTTAAAAGCAAGCATGTTTAATGATTAATTTGCCCTGGCATTCGCGGCTCTCCTGGATGTACTCCCAAAGCCTTTGCAAAAGGTTTCTGGGGAGGACAGCCTTATTCCATCCACCATGGTAGGACACTTTACCACTCCAGGCCAGTAGCACGTACTCAGGAATCATTGTAGAACAAAACATTGCAGTGTATGTTTGCTGGTGTTCAAACAACATCCATTCTTTATCTCTCTGTGTTATCCTCAGGAGAGTGATATCATTCATGGTCACCTGGTTGAAATATGGTGCTTTTCTTAAGGGGATATTCAGAGGTGCCCGTTCCTGCTGGGCTGTTTGCCTGTAACTGAACAGAAATGTTCCCCATTGTTAGCCACGGGGATGGAGGAGGGATGAGGAGCTGGCTGCAGATTAAAAGACAGTTCCGGTAGGACTGAATCGCCATGAAATGAAACTTAAAAGGGAAATGACTTGGCTGAGTCACTCCCATGTTTGTCCAGGCGCCCCTGACCTCATCGAGGTCGGTTAAAAGAGCACCCTGGACTACGTCGATGATGGCTACCAGTCATACTGCACTATTTGCTGCCAAAAGGCAATAAACTGTTGCTGTGTAGCAATGCAGTACCGCGTCTGCCAGCACCCAGGAGACATACGGTGATGGTTAGCTGAGCAGGCTCCATGCTTTCCGTGGTATGGCGTCTGCACAGGTAACTCAAGAAAAAAGGCACAAAACGATTGTCTGCCCTTGCTTTCACGGAGGGAGGGAGGGACGGAAGGGGGGCCTGATGATATGTACCCAGAACCACCCACGACAATGTTTTAGCCCCATCAGGCACTGGGATTTCTACCCAGAATTCAAATGGGCAGTGGAGACTGTGGGAACTGTGGGATAGCTACCCACAGTCGATGGTTGCCTCGGTACTGTGGACACACTCCGCCGACTACATGCACTTAGAGCATTTGTGTGGGGACACACACAATCCACTGTATAAAAATGCTTTCCACAAAACCGACTTCTATAAATTCGACCTAATTTCGTAGTGTAGACATACCCTTAGTGAGATACTTCGAGGGCTTCCACTCCAATCTCAGCTCACTCGATCTAGGAAATATAGCATGTTCTCTATGTTATATATAAGATCAACCATTGTACTAAGGCATTTACAACTTAGTAACAATAGGGTGACTCTGTCGAAGCTTTGACTCTTATTGTACCTGATCCAAAGCCCACCAAAGTTGATGAAAATATTCCCATTGACTCCAGTGGGCTTTGAATCAGACCCATTGTCTCTTCTTTTGCCATTTCACTGTATACCTTTAGACTGTTTTCTTAAGCAATCTCTTAATTTGTTTCAGAGTAACAGCCATGTTAGTCTGTATTCGCATCCGATGAAGTGAGCTGTAGCTCACGAAAGCTTATGCTCAAATAAATTGGTTAGTCTCTAAGGTGCCACAAGTACTCCATCTCTTAATTTGTGTGACCCAAATCCATTTTGGGAGATCACGTTTTTGCATGCTTCAGAGCTCAGCTTTGCATGAGCAGACTATTCAATTTGCCCTCACAGATGTCATTTTCATTTGCAATTCTGAATTTTGGGACATGCAAAAAGGAATTTTAGCTAAGCTGAAGCCCTTTTGGAAATGTGGCACTGAATGTTGTTTTAACATTTCTGATTTGAATTCAGGGGTTTGTTTTGTGTATGGCAAGTTGAAAGAAAACATTAAAAATCCAAAAAGTAGAGCTGAAGAACTCAAATTCGGCATGTTCACACCAAATATTTTAATGAACTAAAAGTTACTCTGTGAAGGGCATATTTGTATAAAGTAGACATATTTTGAGGTCGTTTTCTTATCTTTATTGGGTGTTCTGAAAAGTCAGCCCAGTGGAAGCCATACTGTTAGCACTATAACCAAGATTTTCAAAAGTGACCGGTGATTTTGGGTGCCCAATCTGTGACTCCCTTCCGCGGCCAGATTTCTAAGGGTGGGTCTCAGCACTTTCCAGAAATCATGCCCTTTTAAGTTGTCTCAAGATGGGCACTCAAATATTGAGGGACCCAAAATCTGATCTCTCGTTGCTAGTTCCTTGGTCCAAAAAGTTTTTTTTTTTTTTTCTTGGTTCCCTCAGCAAATGTATTTTGTTAGCGTCTCATTCATGCAGTGGATACTACCAAATTTATGAAAATCACCACAAGTTGATAAGTCGCTTTAGGCTCCCTTAAAAGCACTAGAGGAATGGCCCTGCCAACTATCTCTCAGCCTGTTCTTGGCCTGAATGCTCAGGACTACAGAGTCCATCCAAAGAAAACGATCTTTGACTATTGACTTAGAATGTTACTAAAGAGCTAATGAAGCTGGGGGAAAAATGTGAAAGACAGCAGAAGAAGGGTAAAAAGCAAGGGCAGCTTGGTATTCCAAGAGAAAGAGTATTCCATTTTACAGATGGGTGGTAGCGTTTTGTTGTTGGAGAAAGGTCTATTAAACTCTGCAGTTTTCAGCATAAAGCAAGTTGCTGTGTAATTAAGTGCCACACCATGAATCCCACATATCAACACACTCTGATTATTTCAGCTTTACACTGTTGCACATTCTGTATTTTGTTGTCAAGTCTTCCTTCATCCAACCATTTGTGTTTGTTGGCTAAGTCATGAAATACGTGCACATCAGCTATTTCTTAGTGCCTTGGCTAGTAACGAGTGGGAAAACATATGTTACACAGGAGTGCTGGAATAATTTTTATAGTGGGGGTGCTGAGAGCTATTGAACCAAATTGTAAACCCTGTATATAATGGAAACCACTTCAAGTCAGGGGGTGCCGCAGCACCCTCCGCACCTCTAGTTCCAGCACCTATGATGTTACATGCCCTGGGTCGCCTTTTGACAACTGCTTGTTCCTACCACACCTATGGGCCCAATGTCAGATTTCTGTGTTCAGTACAGACAGCCAGTTTTAACAGTGGAGCACAGCCATAAGCTGGGATAGGCTGGTCCTTGCTTGGGCATGCTGGGCATGAGGGTGCAAGGAGCTTCCCTCTAAGCTGCATCCTTCTCTACCGCCCCAGCCTGGTTGAATGCAGCACTGCAGTCTTCCTCCGTTGATTTTCTAATGTCTGCCACAACGCTGCAACTCCTCTCCTGGAGCCGCGCATGTGCACCCCTGTCTCTGTCAGCCTGTTTGTGGTCGTGAGGGGTTTACGTTCTCTTGGGAGAGTTGTTGCAGGGTGCACTCTCCAGAGGGCTGCTGTTTGAGTGCCTCGCCCTGTGTCTCCTGACTTCTCAGCCACTCGCCCAACCAAGTCTGAAGCACCTGAAGCAGCTCTTGCGTGCTTTTGAAAATAGTGATTGAGTGTCTTCCCCCCTGACACCCCTTGGAGCACATGACTTGAGGCCCAGAACGCAGTGGGCATTTTGCCAAAAGCAAACCCAATTGTCACAGCTACAGGGCATCTTAGAACGCTTTAAATCCCTCTCGAGAGCACCCCGCGGGTGGAACCATATGGCCCTACCGTGCAGGCTGGATCTCTGGGCATCAGTCCCCTGGCTCCCAACCATGTTAACGTGACAAGCCTTTCACCCTGGGGCCCTGTGAGCAGCGAGCTGACTAATGCAATCCAAAACCAGCTGCCTCAGAACAAAGCATTATGTATTCGTGTTCCCAAAGGTGCAAAGCACGTAGAGCAAAGGGTAAAAACAACACAAGCCCCATACATGGGTCTTAGTTACACTTTAATCTTCCCTTGCCAGTGTTTGTAAATTCCCCCAGCCCAGCTAACTCCCTCTCTGGCTGGGAGGAGCAGGCTGTCCTGCTCTCTCTGCATCGCCTTGCCAGCCTGTCAGCACTCAATGACTGACCATCCCTGGGCAGTCTCTGGTTATTGGGGGGGAGGGATAGCTCAGTGGTTTGAGCATTGGCCTGCTAAACCCAGGGTTGTGAGTTCAATCCTTGAGGGGGCCATTTAGGGATCTGGGCCAAAAATTGGGGATTGGTCCTGGGGTTGGACTAGATGACCTCCTGAGGTCCCTTCCAATCCTGATATTCTATGATTGACTCAACCCCCATCCTCTTCTAAGGCGTGGGGTCCTCTAATGTTGAGTATCCTTGTTTTGAGCCTAGCCTGAGAAAGAGTAAGCTCTTTTCCACCTGATTCCAGGAAGGGTGAGGCTATTCCCCAGTGGTTTCTTCCAGGACCCCTATCTAGGGGTTTACCTTTCCTGCTTGGTTCCTTTAACAAACCCTTGTGTTCCAACTCCATGAGCAAATAACCCATCAGGAACAAGCACACAGAGGCATGCACCATATTCATAAAAAACTAATACAGATATTTCCCACTTTGCCACACCAATCTTTCCCAGTCTTAGGTAAGCCCACCTTGAACTTGCACCTATAAATGGGTATTCAAATAGCTACTTCTGCCTGCATAAGCTTTTGAAAAAATGGCATTGATTTCTAATGGCAAAATCCAACTGACTTCTCATAAGACAAGGATATGGTATATTATGGGTCAGAGCCTGGCTCTTGCTGTGGCTGTTTGACATGGGGGGCATGGCTGGAGCACTGCTATACTGATTATCTTGTTGTCCCTCTGGGAGCTACTGCAGCCAGGTGTGAGTTAGAGCAACCCCGAGGCTGTTTTAATTTGTGACGGGGTTGAACCAGATCTATTGGCCCCAGGTTTGGTGGTTATGAAGGTGATATATAACCACCTCTGCTCCCTCCCCTTCAGGTCATGCCCCAAGTGGAACCCAATATATTTTTTTTTTACTGGTGCAAGGTTCTGTAAAAGCTGGTTGGTCAGATTTATTAATCAGTAACATGTGTTAGCATTAGTTACTGCATTCTTATTAAATCAAGATTGTGGTTTTGGAGTTCATAGTGGTGTTAGCGACTGTACTGCACCCTGGGTATGTCTATTCTTCATCTGACTGTACAGCTGTTTTCTGCTCTAAAATCAATGTCGTGATCCCAAGCCTAGATTCTAAACCTCAAACAGAAGGTTCTGTAAAGAAAGTAAAAAGGAGCTGACTTTTTATTTCTTCAACTGTTCTCATGTTTACCTTCGGAAAACAAACACAGCTCCTGGCAGGACCATGTTTCCATACAGGTTTTTCCCCACCATTGGTTAATTACACTTAATTGTCGGTTGATGGTTCAAATGAATATACAGTCTCCACCTCCCAGGATCAAAATGGTCCTTAGGAGGTAGGCAGTTTGAACAGAGGGAGAAAAACTCAGTTAACAAAACCTAACAGTGGGAGGAGCCTGTCAGGAAGCAAGCTGCAATAGCGAAAGATCCCAGTGAAGGCTGCAAAGCGTGTGTGTGGGCTGTGCACTAATAGGGCATTACTGAATATACACTTTAGTCATTTTTGTGAACCCGTGTGAAAGGTGTAATTTGTAGCTGTAAGCAGTTCTCCTCCTGAGTGCAAAGCATGTGCTGTGTGTGGGGGTGAGAGTGATAAAATATCCGCCAAACTAGAGACAAAAACTTAACAACAAGGGAAATAGGCTTCTCTGCCAAACTGGGCCAGGCTTGTGCTCAGACGGATGGGATCTGAAGCAGGCTTTTAATGTCACTGCTTTCTCTGTAATCTCCCTGCCAAAGATATTTTGGAGGAGCTGTTTTCATGATTTCTCCGCCATTCAGACACGTTTGTAGCCTTGCCTTCCTGCAGCAGCTGCTCTTCCAGTATAGGCAGACCCAGACCCAGACAGTGGCTGGAGGGATGATGAAGCCAAGTATTGGCTTCTCTTTCTGAAGTGGACCAGAGGGGATGAAAACCCAAGGACTCCACTTAGATCAGCCTTCCTCCGTATCCGTCACAGGGCCTGGGGAACGCTGTGGGTCAGATTTCAGCAGAGTGCTGTGCCTGGCTGCCTGACAGAAAACCCACATACAGCAGGGGAATGCCCTGCCCTGTCCTGGCTTCTCCCAATACACAGGGAGGAAGGCTGCTCTCCAGACCACGACCCAGGGGCTAGGGCCCTAGGTTTGCATGTTTGTGCATGTAGGCCCTCTGGCCTGGCAATGACCATGCTCTCCTGCTCTGAGGAGGCCCCCCCCCCCCATTAATACACAGAGCCATGGGGCTGCTGGAGAGTGGTGTGAGGAGGTGGTGATTCTCCCACTGTGTTAGTGTGACACGGATCAGGGAGACAGTGAAGGCTGAATGGCCTAGCCTGCAGAGCAGAAACAGCTGTCAGATCCTTAGGAAGAGACCAGGAGAGCTGAGGATATGTGGAGCAACTGGTAGGCAGGAGACAGCCTAGGCCAGGCCCCTTTGGCATCTCTGACTGCTGCCTGCCCCTCAGCTATCTTTTAACTCCCTACGGCTGGGTACCTCTCTTCCCACTAGGGTTGCTACAGTCCTGTATTACAAGGGACATGCCTTATTTAAATAGCAAATTGCCTGTCTGGTACTGGTCACCTTTTATCCTGCATTTCAACAGCAGGGGGCCAATACTCACGGGTGCATCTTCCCACTCCCCTCCCAACCCTGGCTCTTCAGTGCTGTGCAGGGAAAGCAGTCGGGGCCACGCTGAAGGGCCGGGGTCAGGAACAGAGTGGAAAGATGCACCCGTGCGTACTGGCCTCCTGCTGACTCCAGCTCTTGAGTGCTGCCCTGTCTGCTTTCCTCTTGCAGGCTCTGCCTGGCCGAGCAAGGGAACGGGCTGCGTGCCCTGGAGCGGTGCTGAAGGGCCAGGCTGAGGAAGGGGCTCCATCTGGCGGGGGGTCAGTACTTCTGGGGTGTAGCACCCCCACTCGCAGAGTCTCTGCCCACGTCCCCAGCAGGGTGCAGAGCGCAGCAGCCAGCGCCTGTGCTAACCCGTTGGGGGCCCTACGCAGGAATATCCCCTCCCCCCCCCCCACAACACATACTAATAATTAACATGGGTGGGCCCTTGAGCTGCCTGGGGCCCTAAACAATTGGTTAGTCTGCTTATGCCTAGCGCCGGCTCAGCAAGCAAAGACCAGCAACTGCAGCGTCCAACTCTGCTCCTGGCACCCGTGCAGAACCTCAACAGCAGTCCCAGCGGCTGTGGGCCCAGCTCCTGAGGCCCTGGCCTCTCCCCAGTGCCGACACGTGGGGGGAGAGGGAGGGAGACGTGGGGGCACATACTCCACCCCCTCTCCCGAGTTCTGCCCTGGTTTATATTTTTATTTCTTTTTTTGCGACCCTCCAGCCAAGGCCAACAGGGCCGTGCCCGGGGGGGCAGGGGGGCAAATTCTGCGCCTGCCTGAAGCTTGCAGGGCTGGGCCCACTATGGGGTCACCGCTGGGCTGTGGGGCCAGATGCCTGCCCCAGTGTTTGTTCAGGTCTTGCACAGAGACTTGGGGGGGATTTAACCAGGGCCACGGGATGGCTAATGCACAGCCGGGGGGGTCAATGATAAACTAATAATAATTAATAATCCCACCTGCCTCAGAGCGGCATTGTGAGGCTAAACTTGTTAAGGCCCGTAAAGCATTTTTCACTCCTTGGGTGGGAAGCACACAGCATTATTATTTTTTAAAATTCCTTTATTTGCATTTATGTTTGTTTCCCAAATGTCCAGTAATTCAGCACCTGCCTGCCTTGCTACTTCATTTAGAGAGATGCTTGTTGATGAACATGCTATCAGGAAAGGGTTTTGCTGCCAAATAATCTTTCATTCTTGAAAGCTTCTAGCCAAAGTTAGGGGAAAAATAAAGTGATAAAACGCTAATTTCAGTGACTCCCATGCCACATTCAGAAAGCTTTTGCACAGCATTTACCCTAACATGTCAGCTAAAAACAACCCCTCCCCCCGAATTATTTGAAAGGCCACAGCAGTGTGCCACCTGCCCCACCATCCAACACTTCCAGTTCTGTTCTTTTACTGGCAGTCACAGAACCAGGATGCTGAGCTGGAGAAGATAATTTCCCTGTAGCAATGAACATCTGGCTCGTTGGCAAACTGTAATCAACAGTGCTAATAGCTTTGGAGCTGCTTCCAGTTACATGGTTGTGGCTGAAAATGTGCTGAAAAGCACGCCGTGATCTTCTGGACTCCTTTTGCCTTTGGCTAACTTTTTAAGTGTAATTCAGTGTTGTTGTAGCCGTGTTGGTCCCAGGACATTAGAGAGACAAGGTGGGTGAGGTAATACCTTTTACTGAACCAACTTCTGTTGGTGAGAGAGACAAGCTTTCTAGCTTACACAGAGCTGTTCTTCAGGTTTTGGGAAACTAACTCAGAGTGTCACCGCTAAATACACGGTGGAGCAGATTGTTTAGTATAAGTAGTTGAATGGCCCCTTGAAATATGCTGCTTATGCTAAACAATCTGTTCCTTCTTGTATTTAGCAGTGACACTCTGAGTTAGTTTCCCAGATCTAAAGAAGAGCTCTGGGTGGCTCGACAACTGGTCTCTCTCGCCAACAGAAGTTGGTCCAATAAAAGCTATGACCTCACCTACCTTGTCTCTCTAATATCCTGGGACCAACACGGCTACAACAACATTGCATAAAGCACTGTGAAAAACATTTAAAATAATAAAAGATATCCCCTGCCCCAAAGAGTAAGACAAGACAGATGATGGGTATGGATAAGTCATATCTCTACCAACAAAGGGTTGGGTTTCTGCTGCTTTTTACCTTGTGTCATCGTTTACACCTGTACAGAGTGCAAAATGGGTATCCAATGTTACCATTCAGATTTTGGATCTGGATTTGAATGGAATTACTTTGCCATAAAACTGGCATAATTGCAGCAATGAATCTGGCCCACTGGGTGTAAAGCTCAGCTCAGATAGGTAGAGTTTGCACCCTGCACCGGTGTAATGACCGGTGCAGGGGGCAAACAGGGCAGTGGAAAATTAGGCCTTAGGCCTCCACTAACATTATTCTTTGGCTGATAAAAAATAAGCCCTCTTGTCATGTATCAAATGCACTGAAAGGTAGTAGCATTAAATAATTTTGTTTCTTTTATATACCCACCAGCTGTTTCAGTACATTGACATTCATACAGCGAAGCAGTGAATTAGTGTGGTAGAGCTAAACTACTGTGGCTTGACCAGTTTTGCAAAAATACTTGTTTTATATTAGACAAGCCTGGAGTTTTGGTTAGTCTGAGGTAGCAGCAAATGAGGCAAAAGTAGAAAACTTGGAATGTTAAAAGCCTAATCTCTCCGTCCAGTCTATCATTTAAGTAACTGTCATTTTTGATCTTGCATGAAAATCTCTTTATATCCCTCCTTAATCTGATATTGTTCTTTGCCAGGAACTAGGATGTAAGGTTAAAAATAATGGGCCAAATTCATCCATGATTTAACTCCATTAATTTTAAAACGTTTACATGCTGGATGTATTTAATACAATACTTTAATACAAATTGGGTTTAATACAGTGATGCTCAGTGTTTGAATGTAGCATTCAGGAAGGAAAACTCTAGCCCCTATATTCAATTGCTTACAACTTTCTAACACAATGACTTTTTAGGCAGAAATTTCTTGCGCTTGTTGTCAGCCCATTATTATTATTATGGCTTGCGGCGGGGCCTGGAGCTGGGGTTATACAGCCCCCTCACAGCTCCTAGAGCTGTGCGCCCCCCTCCCTCATGGCTCTGGTGGGGACTGTGAGCCTGTGGCTGTTCCCCCTCATCCCATGTGTCCCAATATTTTACTCTTGTGATCTGGTCACCCTAGTACTCTGCCAGTTTGGCCCATGAGAGAAAAAAAAATTCCTTCTTAACCCCCTAAACAGGTGATCTGCTGCAGCTAGACCCCTATTGTCTGTCAGGCCGGGTTCCCATTCCTAGTTCGGGTAGGGAGGGTGGGCTGCTGAAACGGAGCTGAAAGAGGTTCCAGGTGGCCCTTGCGCTAGGCTAAATCCTGGGAGCTGGGGAATGCTGGCCAATCAGCACCTCTCTCCCGCAGCCGGCCAATGGGTGCCAGAGATTTCCATGGGAGGAGCTACCTATTGTCCCTTGGTAAGTGCCTCCCTCCTTTGTTAGTGGGCCTGCCCCCTTTTCACCCCTCCCCCATCAATTTCCCCCACCCATTGATGCAGGTGGATGATGTATCTATCTGAAGTTCTTGAACACAGAGCCTTCTCCACTGGGGATTTCTTGTTGGCAGGTCGAGTTGAGCCACCGATGAAAAGCCTTGCAGAGCAGAACATGCAGAGCACGCTAGTTGCGGAATAACTTGCACTGCTGAAATGGACTCCAGTTAAGTGCCTTCTGTGTGGAAAACCTTTTATTAAGCGCTACCTCAAATATTGCCCCCCTTTTGTCCAAACCACGTCCTCTTAGGGAGCTCCAGCAGTTAAGCACATCTGGATGCCTAGAGTCATAGGCACCAGCTTCCTCATTTCCCCAGGGGTGCTCGATCTCCGCCCCGCCCCAGGCCTTGCCCCCACTCCATCCCTTCCCCCAAGGCCCCACCCCCACCCTGCCAATTCCCACTCCTGGCCCACCTTTTTGCCCCCGTCCCACTTCTGCCCCACCTCTTCTCACCCCCACTCCACCCCCGCCCGCCTCTTCCTGCCCCATTCCGCCCCTTCCCCCGAGCTTGCCCCACCCTTGCTCTGTCACCTCCCCCAGTAACTCCTGCATGCCGCTGAATAGCTGATCCATGGTGGGTGGGAGGTGCTGGGCGGGAGGGAAGGAGCTGATCGGCGGGGCCACCAGCAGACGGGAGGTGCTGGGCAGGAGGGAAGGAGCTGATCAGAGGGGCTGCCAGCGGACGGGAGGTGCTGGGCGGGAGGGAAGGAGCTGATCAGAGGGGCTGCCAGTGGACGGGAGGTGCTGGGCGGGAGGGAAGGAGCTGATCAGAGGGGCTGCCAGTGGACGGGAGGTGCTGGGCGGGAGGGAAGGAGCTGATCAGAGGGGCTGCCAGCATATGGGAGGTGCTGGGCGGGAGGGAAGGAGCTGATCGGCACGGCCGTTGGCAGGTGCTGAGCACACACTGTTTTTTTACCTTGGCTGCTCCAGCCCCGAAGCACCCATGGAGTCAGTGCCTATGCCTAGAGGAACCCTAATTGGTGAGACATTTGGATTTGGTCACAACAGATCTCTCTCAAGTCACTTCAAGGTTTGTCTACACTGCATTGTAAAACCAGTGGCAGTGACTCTCTGAGCTCAGGTTGACAGATTTGGGGTCACGCTATGGCACGCAGTGTAGACCCACCCACTCCCTGGGCTTCAGAGCCCGAGTTCCAGCTCGCATGTCTACACAGCTGGTTTTAGCACTGCAGTGCAAGCCCGAGCCTGTCAACCGGGCTCTGAGACTCACCGACGAGGGTTTTGAAATGCAGTGTAGATGGACTTTTAGGAGTATAGATGGACTCTTAGCAGATCTGAGTGTAGAATTGGGCCTTAACCCATGTTGCCTGCCCATTGCAGTGAATATGCGGTTTTAGTGATTTCATTTAGTGATAGTTTTCATGTGTTTGAGCAGATTAAAGCCCCTTGAATCAGAATGTGTAAATATGCTGATCACTAGTCATAAAGGGTTTGAGTCATTGACATCGGGGGAGGAGTGTAATCTGCACAACCTGCACCCACTGCCTCTCAAGGGGATCCCCTCCTGAATGCACTGTTATCTTCCCAAGGGGGCTTCATCAGAGGGAAGCAGATTTAATTGGCAACTGGATCTCCATAGGCATCCCCTGCTTGGGAAGGCTGCTTGGACAAGTGCACTGGCTCAGCACATCCCCAGCCACTAAGACCAAACAACCCTCCACGGACAGAACTTTTGGGGTGGCTCTGGCAAAATCCGGGACCCCCAATGGAGCAGGGGGTGCCCCTGGAACCCAGCCCTCTACACTCTATGTGAACTTCCCATGGAAAGGGGTCTGGCTGATGGAGACAGGATACTGGCCTAGATGGGTCGGGGGTCTGATCTAGTATGACAATTCCTATGTTCTCCATCTGTCTCTCAATTTCATAGTCCTAGGGCCAAATGCTGTGCTCCCTTACACTTTGGACAACCCCAGTAGATTAGAACTTGGCCCAGGGCTTCTAATCAAGAATAGTAGACAATTCTAACATGAAAGCATGCTGTCCTTGGAAAAGAAAGGTTACAGCTTTTTTAAAGCACCATATTGCAAATGACTTTATTTCTTTAAATTTCAGATGGTCTTGGTCACTTTTGCTCCCCAAATACTCAAAGCTGCTGCATAACTATTTTCCAAATAATTAATCTTTCCAGTGGAATAACTTAAAGCCCCACATTTCCTGTTATGTTCTACAGCTGCAATTTGTAACCAGAGATCCTACACAGTGTTACATGGGCAAAGTGCCAAATACACGATGCTTTACCTACACAAGTGCCCTACATAAATAACCCTTAACCACAAGTTAAACAGTTAGGTACTGTTCTAGTCAAGAAGAAAGGACAGGGAAACAAAAGACTTGTTTATAACTCTCTGTTAAAATTTCAGCTGATGCTTATAATATTTTATCTTGCAGCATAGGCATCAGGAAATGCCCCTTTCTTATGCCCCATGATTTGTGCTGGGAGGAAGCCGGGAATCTATTCTGTCATAAAAATGGTTTTATTAACTAATTTGTGTTCTAAACTAATATTTGCCTACCATAAAAATGACAGTCACCTACTTGTCTGCAATCCAAATATACTGCTGGTGCCTACCTAGCAGCTCTTCTGCACGCTTTTCTTCCTAGGATCGGAATCAGTATTCAGAGGGACAGAATCTGCTCTTATTTACATGAATGTTAATGAACTAATGTCTGTACAGTGCTATGAATAACTAAAGTGTTATATCATATTTCATGTAAATTGGGAATGGCGCCAGTAACTGAAGTGGAGTTACTCTGGATTTACATTGGCTTAACTGAAATCAGTCTGACCCACTAGGCCAGACCCTTGGTCCCACTCTGCCCTTTGCATCATTTGAGCTTAAAGGTGCTGTAATCCTAGTTTAAAATTCCCCTAGTGTGATCAATGTTCCCTCTAATTTTTGACAGGCTGTGTGCGCAAAAAATTTCTTCTGTGCAAATTTTTGAAGCAGAGTTCAAATTTGTGCGCTATGAGGCAAATGCGCCCAAGCAAGTAAAATGCTTATACATTTAAAAAGTTTTAATTTGCAATTTGTGATAATAGTTTTACACCATGTTATTTTATAAATGTCATTTTTAAATACTTAGAATAAGGAAATTTAACCATTCTTCATGAAGCAGAAGTTAGTTTTAAGCATTACGCTTTGTGATCTTTTTTATAGACAATCACGAGCATATATCAAGCACATATTCATGATCATTATCAGTCCATAGGCTTCTGCCCGTTGGTGTCCACTTTCACCTTTCATTCTATACACATCTGAAAAGATTTTGATAAACATATAATAAAGACAATTTAATAAGTATGCCATTATATCAATTTATATGGGTTTTCAGATAGATACATCATAAGTAAAAAAAGAAAAACAAGAGTTTGTGTTTTAAATTTAAAATTTTCCTAAAAAATATCAATAAATTTTTATCAGCCAAGAATAAGATATGTAATTACAAATGCATTTTAATTTCCTTATTGGTCAAAATGTCAAAGACTGCTAAACTAATCTTACTGTTTTTCCCTGCAATCTTTTTCATTTGCCCATTCAATATAAACTCTGTCCAGATCTATCAGTCCTCCATCCAGCTCATAACTCTTAAGACACATCAGCATGTCCAAATGATCTACTTGTAAACGATTCCGTAGTTTGTTTTTTAGAGTGTTCCTTAAGCTAAAGCCACGCTCACAGTCTGCACTTGATGCTAGGAATGTTCCTCCAATATCCATCAACTTTGAAAGATCCTGAAACTGTTCGTTCTGGTGAGCAAATGTCACCATATCCGGGAAACTTAAAACCAATTGGCTTTTGACTCTTTTGGCTACTGCAAACTTGAAGTCATTGTACTGACTGACTATAACAATCTCTTCAGCAAGAAAGTCTTTGTATTTTGAACTTAGGGAATTGACCTGATGAATTCCAAAACTGAAGTCACACTTAACTATTCCTGCACAATCAAAAGCGGACCACTCCTGGACTTCATCCTCTGGAAACCTGTCTGCCAAATGTGCACACAAGATGTTTATGAAAGTTATTATGGAACTGGTATCAATTTCATTATTTTCTTGAGAGGTCATATCTAAGAGAACCTTAACTTTGTCACTCCATAAGACTGAATCTCCAAGGTACTGTCTTCTGATCTTGTTCAGTTTACCTCGGGCAAGGTGAAATGCTTCAAGAGGTGTACGGCCCCGTTTCTGGAGCAGCGGGGATAGTGAAATCAGCTCCGACAAAACATCATTCAAAACTTCTAATGTTATTCAGTATTCCATGGTATTCAGCTTTTTGTGGCAGTCTTTAGAAACTGGATCAGTATCTTTGTCTTGCTCAAAATATTCCAGAAGAGGATTATAGTTGCGAATAATTGCTCGAAGTGCAAAGTGCCTAGATAACCAGCACACTTCATTGAGTGGCCTGAAAGCCAGTGACTCACATTCAGAAGCATCCACTATTTCCTGAAATTTGCATTTTCTCCTGGATGACTGACAGAACACCGTGTCGACAGTTCTCATTCAGGTTTCGATGTCGCTTATCAGCTTGACCTCTTTCCATGCATCAGAAATCCCCAGGTCTTCCCGGTGTGCAACGCAATGTTGCTGGACTAAGTGTGGAATACCACATTTCAGCTGAGCCGCCACGCCATTGAGTTTGCCCAACATCACGGAGGCACCATCAGATGTGAACATCACCATTTTCATTAGATCAAGTTGGTGTTTTTTATAAAACTCTTTGATTGCAGACACTATTGAAACAGCATCACATTCTTGCAATCGTAATAGTCCACAAAACAAAGTTTTATCGTCTGCAGAATTTATGGATCTATATTTAAAGTACAGTATCAAGTATCTGTTAATGGATATATCAGTGCTTTCATCAACAGCTAGAGTATGAAACGTTGCTGATGCTATTTCATGCATGAAGTCATTTTGGACAATGCAGTTGATAATTTCACGAAATTCAAAAGCATAATTTTTACTTCTCCAGCTCACTGGTATGCGCACATACTTTTCCATATGGTCATTAATATCCTATTGAACAGAAAGCATTGAGCTGTTCATTTTAATAGCCAACAACACACTGTCAATAAGTACCTTGATTTCTTCTGGGTTTGAGCGCTTGTGTTCAAGATTAATTTGCCTCCTCTGCTTTTCAGCTAGACTTTCAAGAATCATGCTAAGCAATCTGCACCGTAAGGAAGGGTTTTTGTTTCTAAGTCTTGTTACACCATCTATATGAGACTTACTTGACAGATGATGCTTTAAGAAATCCAACTTCCATACATTGTTCTACATTCTTCCTGTTGAAAATTCTCCCAAAGCTCTAGCATCTCGACAATATACACAAACCACTCCGTTGTCCTCATCATATGTGAATATTTCACGAAGTTTGACAAGCATCACGCTATGTGACTTCGGTATAACCATCTCTGTAGTCTCATCCAGCCATCCAGATTCAAATGACGTCGTTGTTCTTTTACGCTTTAGACCTCTAGACAGTGACATTTTGGGATTGATTTTTTACCAGATTGGTTTATTTAAAATTAATACTTTTATTATATGGCCACTATTTCAATGCACTTAACAGTGTGACTCGACAAAAGGGCAAACAGGAGATCATTCAGATCAGGAAGTTTGTGCATAGCTCTGATCACGTCCATGCATCTGCGGCAAAAAAAGCAGGGAAATGGTAAAACACGAGTAAATGTATGAAGTCCAATGCCTTTGAAAGATTTCAATCACGAAAACAACACTTACCTCTGTTCATTTCTGGGAAATCTTTGCAGTTCCTTAGCAACTATGGCCAGGCATTTTGATTTATTCTCACGTACTTGAGTTTGTACATAGCCAAATGAACAGACTGCAAGGAGATGTGTGGGTCCCGACGTCATCAACGTTCCAAGTTCGAAATGCTGGCGTGGAGGGATACGATTTATTGCCCTCCTTTCCCTTCCCCCCCTTGCCAGCTAGTAGAATCTGGCTGTGTTGATAGATGGCGGGCGAACAATGTCAAAAGTCGCCCGTAAATGATATTTTGGCCTGGCTCCGATGTAGTATTTCATTTTTTGTGCGTGCAGTGTTTCGCTGTGTGCGTGGGGTTTAGGATCTGTGTGTGTGTGCACACGCGGACAGCTTAGAGGGAACAGTGAGTGTGATGGAATCATTGGGTTGCATGGAGCTGGTATAGCTGGCTCTATGCCACCCCTTAGTGTAGTGCCAGCTTGGCGGATAAGGGGGGCCTAGCTATATTATACCCACCGGGCTCTGGCAATCCCCTGCTGGTGTAACAGCTGCAGGGCCACTGCAGATGGGCATAAGTCAGAGCAGCCCTGAGGCTGCTGTCACTTGTGTCAGGAGCAAAACGGCACCACAGCCAGCTGCAGACGTAGGAGGGCATAAAGTAGAGATCTGCTTGGGCCTAATTTTAAAGCCTGACCCAAACCCGATCTGACAGCATCGAGTCACTCTCAGCACTGTCCCAACCCAAACCCGAAACTTCCCCCGAACCTGTGTCAGCACCTCCGCTTTGTCCTTGGGGCTTGGCCTGGGAGGGCTTTCGCTCTCCATGACCGCGATCCATCTCCAGACGCCTGAGCGTGCTGCGGAGTGAGAAGTGCTACAATTTGCCAGCACTGTCCGCAGTGCATAGGGTGACCAGATGTCCTGATTTTATCAGGACAGTCCCGATATTTGGGGCTTAGTCTTATATAGGCGCCTACCCCCTGGCCCGATTTTTCACATTTGCTATCTGGTCAGCCTAGCGGTACAAAGCACAGCAAGGCTGCTGCAGCGCCAATCCTACGTGATCAGAGATGACCTAGCCAGAGAACATCGGATTGTTTTCAGACCTGACCCAACTCCAACCCAACTATTATGGGTTTGGGCCAGATTGCAAGGCTCTAATAGAAAGCTCCTTTTGGCTTGGATCCTCTCTTTGGGTCCTGCACAAAACATAGCTCATACAGACTTGAGAATTGGGCCACTGACTCCAGATAGGTCAGAGGCAAATCTACCAGATTTATCTGATCTGTTTCACATTTCAAAACTAATAATAGAAGCACATATTACTATTGTTATTATCCCTCAGTAATACATCATGGGGACGGGTTTACTTATTGGGATTTTTTTAAAAAAAAAAACAATAGCTTTCACAATATACAAGATGTGTAAGTATAAAAAGGGGAAGGCTACTGTCTAAAATTTATCCCTATGAGCCACCAATAAATCCTGACCATGAACCGACTCTGTACGTTTGGGTAGGCAGGAGTTTTGTTCAATCCTCTGCAGAATTCTTGCACTTTTGGTGCTCAGAGTTGCTTGTTCTTCTTTGACTTTCCTTAAAATTCTGGCAGTGCCTCAGAGCGCTGTCTCCTGGAGGTCACTGATCATGATGTCTTGCACTCCTAATGTGTTCTTGAGCTCCTCATTCATACCCTGAGGGATCGCTCCAAGTGCTCCAATAATAATAATTAATAATATAATAAATTATTATTGTTTCTTACTTTCACAGCAAGGCCAGGTCAGTATGAAATAGCACAAACATCTGTAGAAGATCAAAGTTCTTCTTTAGAGAAAACATTTCAAAGGCTCACATAAACGGCTCCAGCTCAGCAAAGCATTTAAGCATGGGCTCAAGTTCCAGTGAAGTCAGTGGGATGTAAGCACATGCTTCAATGCTTGGGGGGCAAATTTTCAAGGTATTTCAAAGGCACCAGAAGAGGCAGATAGGTGCGTGGTGGAGTTTTCAAAAGCACCTACGCAGGTGAGGCCCCTAACTCCCATTGAAATCAAGGGAACTTAAGAACCGAACTTGCTCTTTAGGCTCTTTAGAAAATCCCACTAAGGCCTGGGCTACACTGGGGTGGGGGTTCGAACTAAGATACGCAACTTCAGCCTCACTATTCGCGTAGCTGAAGTTGAAGTATCTTAGTCTGATTTACCTGGCCGTCCTCATGGCGGTGAGTCGATCGCAGCGGCTTCCCCGTTGACTCCGCTTACTCTTCCTGCCGAGGTGGAGTACAGGCATACCTGCCGATCTGGTGGGTAGTGAAGACGTACCCTAAGTGTCTCTCTGTAACTTCAGGCCCCTAAATAAATTTGAAAATCTGGCCTTTGAGGAATTGGGGCCCCAGTAAGCAATGCACAATGCATCTTGGCCTGTCCCTGTTGTAGAAGCACACTCCCTGCATTTGTACGTATCCTCACATATTTGTATACCTTAACTGGTAAGGGCACATGCAGCTGTTTCGGTGCACTCCCAGAATTACAAGGTTTTGCACGTACCGTTTGTGTAGCTCAACTATTGAGCAGGCCCTTAAAAGTTTAGTGCTAATGTTTGCCTAGTTTGCAGTGAATCAGAAATATTTAAGGAGTGCATATTAAAAGCAAAAAGCTACTTAAGATCAAAGAAAAAAGTTAGGTAATTCAATACTCATTTTGCCAGAAGCTGGCAATGGGTGACAAGGAAGGGAGGGATAGCTCAGTGGTTTGAGCATTGGCCTGCTAAATCCAGGGTTGTGAGTTCAATCCTTGAGGGGGCCATTTGGGATCTGGGGCAAAAATTGGGGGTTGGTCCTGCTTTGAGCAGGGGGTTAGACTAGATGACCTCCTGAGGTCCCTTCCAACCCTGATATTCTATGATTACCTGTTCTGTTCATTCCCTCTGAAGCATTGGCCACTGTCAGAAGACAGGGTACTGGTCTAGATGGATCTTTGGTGTGACCCAGTATGGCTGTTCTTATGGTCTTCTTGTGCACATACAGCATTTTCATTTCTATATATGATTGTTACTTTAAAGGGTTTCCATTTGATTAAAAATCGTATAGTTTTATAAAAACAAATACCCTTACCTGGGGAACTAATAACACCTCAGATGATTAGCAGAAAGATACTAACCTAAAGTCTCTTCTTTTGGTTACCTCATCCTCCCCGCCTCCCGCCCCCTGCCACCCGCCACCCCATTTGTCTGTTTTACCAACTTGTCTGACACCCAGACTATATGCTGTCTGAAACAGGAACTGTCTGTGTTACTTGTCTGTACAGCATCTAGCACAGTGGGACCCTCACTGGGGTGTCTAGACCCTCCCCTAATACAAAGAAGTAAGTAATAATATTCATTACAACAAAGCCTTTTAAAAGCCTAATTTACTTTTCTTCATTTATTCTGTTTGTTTTTTGCATTTTTGAACTCAGAAATAGACTACTCGGTTTCACTTGTATTTGTGTCATTTCATGGTCCATTTCACTTTTAGCTACTCGTGCTTTGTACAGTGCTGCAATGTGTGGGTTGCAAATACTCCTGGGGGATGTTTACAATTGAAATGTCAAAATGTCACGGAAAGATTTCTGGTGAGCTTAGATTTCGTAACCTAAGCCTTTATATTACCTAAGACTGTGGGCCAAATTTGACCTGATGGTGTCTTTTGAACACATGTTCAGAGTCACCAAATTATAGTTGCTGAATGGGGGTGAAGGTATCATTTTAAATCATTTGAATGTCTGCTTCTTGTATTACACCTCTACCCAGAAGTTATAATTTGCCAAGGCGGCATGGTTCTCAGAACCTAGGAACAATCAATACTTGACTACACCAGGACAAAGCTTTCTCTGCCCAAGATCCTTGATTGTGGAATTCTCTTAGAGTAGATTCACTGGAGTCTCTCCTTGGCTGCATTTGGGCCCAAATTCAAATCCTGAGCAACCAAGCTGTGTGCATGGGGATCCATGGAGCTTGGAAGACTCAGGCCCTGGAGTGGAAGAGCTTCTCCACAACAGAATGGCTGAAAACTCCAGATCCAACAACCCTGCTTCTGCTCCTCCCCTAGTCTGATCTCAAAATCCTTCCGGCACCCCCATGTAAGGAACCCCCGTGGAGCAGTACTCCAAAGTGAATAGGGGGCATAGATGTCTGTATCTCCAAATCTCATCTCCTTCCTCTTCCCTGCCCAACGGAAATGCCTTGCTGCAACTGTTTCCAGGGTCCTCTGCATTCACAAAAGAGGGGCACAGTGTAAGGCCCATGTATTTCAGCTGCCTTACCTCTGGCCATATTTCGGAACCCTCCCGCTCCAATCGTGTTCTCTCTTTTCCTTTGCATTTGCTTCCCCCTTGTCTTTGTCCTTGTTGGGGAGTTCTCCCCTTTTTTCTGGTGCGGAGGTTCGCCCGAGGGCTACTGGTTTTGCACTTGCGCCAGTCCCATTTGTTCCACTGGTGAGCTACATGGGTCAGGTGAATCTTCCTTTTTCTTTGTCGTGAGTAGTACTGGTTTATTGCCCAGCACTTCGATGCTGATTGATCATAGTAAATAATAATTCCCAGCTCTTACATAGCACTTTTCAGCAGCAGATTGCAAAGTGCTTTATGAAGGAGGTCCCCATTTCGTAGATGGAGAACATGCATTAAGCAAATAAAATATACTCTCTTTAGTATGTCTAGGCCCTGATTCTCTGCTATGTTACTCCAGTTGTACACCAGTGTAAGTCAAACAGGGTATGCTAGAGAACAGCAGATTTAAACACAGCCAACGCTGACCCCTGAGGCTTTGCCAGGTATGTAGGCTCCTCCTCTGCACTTTCCACCAATGCAGGGGCCTGACCAGGAGAAAGGAGGTAAACCAGAACATCTCTGTGTCTGGCTGAACTCCAGCTATTGGAATGGCTCCTGGAGTATAAAACAGATCATCTTTCACCTTGGCCCCTATCCCCCAGTGTTGTCCAAAGTGCTGCTCAGGCAGACCAGATAATCTGATCTCTTATGCACATGTATATGGAAGTGCAATCCTTGGAATCAACTGTGATGTTTTTATTTCAGGGTGGAACAAATCCTGAGGACCATAGACAGCTTCTACTCACTCTTTACTTTGGCTAATCCCTCTTGATATCAGTGGGAGTTTGCTCGAGTAAGGTTTGTGTGAAAACTGAGGTCCTGATTCCGATCTCTTATTCCCGGGTAAATTCAGAATAATTCCCTTGAAATCAGTGGCGTTACCCTGGGCTCACAACAGTTATAATGAGAGCAGCACCTCAGGATTTGACTCACAGGCCTTGTGGTGGGGCAAAGAGACCCCACACCGGCAACGAGGGGTTAAGGAGGTTGTCAGGCTCTCCACTGGCATGAAAAGGTTAGGGAAAGCCTGTGGACCCAGCTGGCCCTGCAATGCTACACCTGCAGCCACAGCCAGGTGTGGAGTGGGCTTAGCCCAGTTCAGGGCTCACCAGGAAGGACAACAGAGGTCTGTGTCTCTCAGTGGGAGGGAAACCTTGTTAGAGCCCTGAGAGAGAGATCACTGGCCAGCCGAATCAGCCCTCCTGGACAAGATGATCAGATCAAGAGAGTTGATGGAAACACAGACTGTTTGGGAGACAAGCCCTGAAGAGAAGTGCAGGGCCCCACCGATGGTTCGTGGGAAGACTCTGGTTTGGAGTTATATTTGTTTTCATTGCTCATTACCTAATGTCCTGAGAGAGGTGGGACTGAAGGGGGTTTGGCTGGAGAGCCAAAGCACCCCTGTGCTGGACCTTGTTAGGACAGACACACCAGTGCAGACCCGCAGCTGGGTGAGTTGTGCCTGGAAGGGCCACAAGGGGTTGCCACCCCAGCAACCTGGTTACCAGTCTGATTTGCAAGCCTTAATCATGGTGAGTAGCACACACATACACACAGGACTGCTCTTGTGAGTAAGTGCTACTCATCTTCTGGGGTGAGAATCTGGCCCTCAGTCTGGATTTAAATCAGTAAGGGCCAGATTCTGGCCTGGGCACTGCACACGTGAGCAGAGAGTGGGGAGGGTGCAAGGAGTCTCTTCTCTTACACCGTCCGTCCACTTGGGGAGTGCAGGTAGCATGATCTCTCGAGGGGGGAAGGAATAGGTAGGGAATAACAGAGCCATAGCTCCACCCCATCTACATGCCAGCCCACAGAGCTGGGCAGCTGTCACACGGAGGGACGTATACCCCCTTTTAGTGTTCTCACACACAGTGAGGAGCGGGGAGGGATTCTGGTCCTGGGTGCACCTTCTAACTGGCACAGTCTCTGTCTTAGGAAAATGCTGCCCTGCCCATATGGAATGTGCCATCCACTGCTTTATAATGTCGTTTCTCAACCCACCTTTGCAAAGCCAGTGATCTACCTTGAGAACTAGACACGTGCCTGAGGTCACTTGTCAAAAGGAAAGTGGTTTGGATTTATCCCTATGGAAAAAGAATTTCTGAGAGATTCCATGGAACTGGACTTGTTTCATGCTTAGAATAATCCACTCACCACAATATCCCAATGGAATTGTGCCAAACTTTCCATGCACAAAAATCCACCTTTGAGCTCACAACACCTGTAAGAAATTTCAACCCAGTGGGTCATTTTAATTCCTGAAAATAGGGGATGTGACTAAAAGTGCCTCTTGCATCGTAACTACAATGTCCATTGCAAATATCCAACCAAATATACTCTTCTCATTGTGAAATACAGAGTACCCCCCATACATTCCTTTTGTAGAAAAAGAAAATTCCTGAAAAGCTGAACATTGCTTGTGTTGTTCTGAGGCAAATATTGTAAAGCCACGGAAATTACAGCCTCCTACAGTTTGTGATCAATGCAGTACTGCTGAGGGGGATAAAACAGAGCTCAGAGGGAAATTGATTTATTTCTGACATGAGCGGGATATTTATTGTAAACAATGGGGGGCCGTAATTTACTCTGTATTATGAGTAATGAAGTTTACATCTTCATTTGCCTCCCTCTTTTTATAAAAAAGCAACAAATGAGAACACAAATGGCTCCCGCCCCATAAACTATAGGGGATGCCAGTGTTCAAAATAATGCTCGGCTGGCTAAAAGGAAACAGGGCAGTTCTGTGACAGCCTTGGCCACGCTGGTCTCTGAACTTTGATACCTCCTTTTTTTAGGGATTCCAGACAAAAATGTCAAACCAGGCTGCCTGAAATCAGGCACCCAAATCCATATTTGAATACTCAAAACGGTAGCCTGATTTTGAGAGGTGCTGAGCACTCAGAAAACCCACTGACTTTAATCGGAGCTACTGGTGCTCTGAAAAAGCAGGCCACTTATTTAGGGGCCTATACATGGAAAATGCTGGCCTCCGCTCCAGCATCATGTCTAGGATAAAGAGACAACCGTCCCTTTGTAGAGGAGGCTCCTCAGGGAT
The DNA here is from genome assembly GCF_015237465.2 of Chelonia mydas. Lineage (NCBI taxonomy): Eukaryota > Metazoa > Chordata > Testudines > Cheloniidae > Chelonia > Chelonia mydas. The sequence goes on from NC_057851.1 coordinate 187,959,130, forward strand.
GAACCATGCTCCCCTTCACATACATCGCAGTTTGTCTGTCCTTACTTTTGACCAGCAGCTGGAAACTTTTCATTTTCAAATTATTATTATTAGTGTTGGCCCTCATTTTTTGTATGTCTTTGTCCTGTAAGAGGCTGGAATATTATTTAGCTTTCCTTCTGGTGTATCTGGTGTTTGATCTTTATTGTACAGCAACCTGAGCCCTCCGGTAGGAGCAGAGCTAATATTCATCCTATCTGGGGCCCTGTCGCATGGTGACACTGGCCCTTTCAGAGGGAAGAGGCCAGTGCAGCTGTGGCTGGTCAACTCACTCCTGATTAAAAGAGGGCAGCTGGATCCCAAAGGGGAGGTGATTAGGAGAATCACACCCTGGAAGGGTGGGTAAAGCTGCCTGAGGAGGAGAGGAGCAATGGAGTGCTGGCCGGGGGTGCTTGGGAGATAGCTACAGGGGACCCAGGAGAAAGAGCTGAGTTCTGGTGAGGGCTCCTAAAGAGTTCTTGGTTGGCACGGACCTCTGAGGAGCAGAAGGCTTGGACAGAGGCCCCTAGGAAAAGGGGAAGATCCAGCTTGGTCTGGGGAAGCTGATACCAGAAGCAACAGAGTCATTGCTGGAGGGTGGCTCCACTGGTGACTGGCAGGCAGAGAGGCCTAGGGACCTCACGGGAAGGGGAGCCCTTTAGTCGAAGATCTGAGCGGAGGGGTGCAGGAAGAGGCCAGAACAAGGGTTTGGCCCTGGAGGGATGTTCACTGGGTTTGGACTCTCAGGTAGGGAGGGCTGTGGTAGAGGAGTCATGGGACTGGTGGAGGCCTGGTGTGGGGGGCCCTGGAACAGGGGCAAAAGGAATTGGAAGCAGAGTGCTGATAGGTGACCTAGAAGTGATGTCCCCGGCGGGGGAGTGGAAAACCCCTAGACATGTTATGTTTACGGTGGGAACTGGAGAATGGTTTTATTACAAGGGTGTTGGGGGAACTCCTGCACTAGTGTATATGAATAAATTGTGCCCAGAGGCAGGCTTTATACTGGATGCTGTGAAACTATATTCCTTTCTACAGGCAGGTAAAAGGGAAATGGAGACAGGTGTACCTGTTGTGCCATGGCCTGCTGCAGAGGGTGCTCCAGGGTGTGTGTCTTACTACAAGCACCTATCTATGCCAAGGCTAACTGCAGCTTTCCGGCATACCTAGGCCTTACCAGTGCTTGAAATTAGCCCCTCATGTAGCTACAACAATGTGGATCCCTAGTTTGGACAGGCTAAGCTACAGTTTGCTGTTTCAAGCAGAGGTAAGGCTTTGTCTGTCTCCACTAGGCTGTGCTGGGATCAGGGCCGGCTCCAGGCACCAGCGAACCAGGCAGGTGCCTGGGGCGGCAAATGTAAAGGGGCGGCAGGACGTCAGGCTCTGGGGTGGCAATCCGCCCTCGGCGGTGGGGGGAATTTGGCGGCCACTCCGTCACAGCGCGTTTCGTGCTCGGCGGCAATTCGGCGGTGGGGACGCAACTCTTCTTCGGTCGCCGGCGGGAATTCGGCGGCCGCACCATCACTCCGCCTCCCTGTTGGGCAGCAAGTTGTTGGTTTTTTATGCTGGAGCCGGCCCTGGCTGGGATATACAGACCCCACACAGACCAAGAAGGGCTAACGAGAGCATCTGGGCCCAATCAGGCGCAGCCTGTTACACCTGAAGGGAGGAGATAAAAGAGAAAAAGCCCAGCTCAGTTGTGACTGACTGAAAGAGGGAGACCTTGTGTGTACTAGCCCTGTGAAGGGAAGCCTGGCTGGAGATAGAGCCTAACTAGAGACTCCTATGGGTCAGAGCCCAGGGCTGGTAGGCCTGGTGCAGAACCTTTTTGTTCTTGAACTAATTTAGATCCCCTTTTTACTGGGACCTGCAGAAGAGTCCTCCTTGGAAGAGACCGTCAGAAAGACCTACCTGCAGGCCATGGTAGGAAGCAGCCAGGGATACAGCAGTGTCTGAACAAATAGACCTCATATGCTTCATACATAGTCCTTTGGCTGGAACCCAAATAGTGGGCAGGCCTGGGCTCCTCTACCAGCCCACCTAGGGCAGGGACATGAAGACCCTGGAGCCAAGGGCCAGCAGGCCCAGAAGCCTGAAGTTGGGCCAAACCTCTGGTGTGGTGCTGCCAGATCACTGGTGTGTTGGACTTGAGTTTACCTGAAAGAGGCAGACCTAAAAATGATCTGGCTGGATGGCCAAGTCATAGAAAGTGGCAGATCACTGCCGGGCCAGAGGAGGAGGGGAGCCACAAGGGGGGGAGGGGAGGGGTCACCTGCAGTGAGCGGACTCTTGCGCACACGGTTTTGTGCCAGTGCAGTTATGGAGGTGTCTGGAATCTCCAGAGCAGACAAAACCATCAATTTCCTGAATTTATGTACAATTCATGTAGCAGGCAAAGTGCTAAAGAAATGTCATGCATGTGATGAGCAAATGAAGTGATTAAATAACTCTTACTTTAAAAACCACGGTAAGGAGTGCTGATTGCAGTAGGGATTATTGGAAAAACAATACAAGTGTTGGCACTTTTCACAATGCCTCAGCTTCAACCCTTGGGAATATGCTCCAGAGTTTAGAACTGGATAAGTATAGGGTGAGACGCTGTTTATTTTTTAAAAAGCGGATTAACAGTGTCTCTCTAATATCCGGGGACCGATGACAACGCTATGTGTAGGTGCTAGGCAGAAAAATCCCACCTGTGGGTGAGCTTTGATCTGTTAGACAGTCTCTTCATCTTCGAAGCCTTTCCCTAAGTATTTTAAAAGGTGCATGCAAAATCTCAACTTCCCCTGTTTTGGAGTTACCAACATTCTCTCAAAAGGAGATGAGAACAGAGAAAAAGCAATGGCTGAACTTCAGGATTGTTTGTGTACATGGACTCTCCGTGCTCAGCATGTTAGCGGAGTGGGTAAGCTTCTCCAAACTGGCAGCCTCACTCGTGTTCCACCGCTCATACCTTTGATCCTGTCCAGGAGTGACAAAGGGGCAAGAGGGCTGTTCGGTCCCTCTCGAAGCCCATTTCATCCTTGTCCTCTCTTTGATGTCTGCCACCTAACATGCCAATCAGTACCAGTTGTGGTGGTGGTTTTGTGATGTGGACCTTTGTCCAAAGGTAACAATTTAAAATAATGGACCAGATCCTCAGGGTGGTGTGGCAGGAAATCACCTCTATGAGCTAAAATAATTCCCACGTACAATTCTTTAATGTATTCTGAAAATAAAGATTTGGGGCTTGATTCTCACCATGCTTACACCACTGTAGGTCATAAGTAACTACATTAAGTCAATGGAGTTACACAGATGCAGCACCTCTGTAACTGAGAGAAAAACCAGGCCCATGGTTTCCAGAAAAGCAGCGTGATCAGAAGTAGTTAGCTACTTAAGCAGTCAGAACACAATTAAGGCAGTGAAATAGCCAATGCATGTTTCTCTTATCTCGTTCAGGAGCTGTATGTATAAGGGTCTTGATTCTCTACAGCCCTACACCTTGATGTAACCATTTATACCTGGGCTAAGTGAGTGGAGAATTCTGATTCGATAGCACGTTACACCCACTTTGCCCAGGTTTAAATGACTCTGCCAGGTGCAAGGCAGGGGAGGATCAGGTTCAAGATGTTTGTTTTGGTTGTTATCACAGAGCAGTGGCAGTGAATAACTCCTGTCTAATGGTACTAGAAGCTATTGTGTTCCAGTGGCCTATTGCTTTGTGATAACAGCTAAAATAAACATCTGACAAGTGTGCTGCAAAATAAATCTTCTGAATTAAAAACCAGAACAAATCATTTCATTAGCTGATCTTCCACAGCTAACTAGATAGGTAGATATCACATGAGCAATGTAGTCAATATCTACAATAGCAGTGTTGTCTGAAGTTACAAAAGTATTGATTTAGCCATAGAAACACAAGATTATAGAGTCAAAGGCCAGAAGGGACCATTGTGATCATCAAGTCTGACAGCCTGTATAACATAGTCCATAGCTTCCAAAAAATAATTCCTAGAACAGGATCTTTTAGAAAAAAACATCAAATCTTGATTTTAAAATTGCCAGTGATAGAGAATCCACCTTGACCTTTGGTAAATTGTTTCAATGGTTAATTACCCTCACTGTTAAAAATTTGCACCTTCTTTCCAGTCTGAATTTGTCCAGCTTCAACTTCCAGCCATTGGATCGTATTATTCCTTTCTCTGCTAGACTGAAGGGCCCATTATCAAATATTTGTTCCCCATGGAGGTACTTGTAGACTTTGATCAAGTCACTCCTTAACCTTCTCTTTGTGATTTACCTAAAGATCTTCTCACTCCATATAAAACTAATTGTATGAGCCTACGATGCAATTTCTGAAGCAGTTACTAGGACTCATAGAATCCATCACAGAATTGTAGGACTGGAAGGGACCTTGAGAGGCCTTCTAGTCCAGTCCCCTGTTCTCAAGGCAGGGCTAAGTATTATCTAGACCAGCAGTTCTCAAACTTTAACAATCTGAGGACACACATTTTGATTTAAAAATTTTTGCGGACCACCTAGCCGGCTTCTAATTTTCCCTGGAAGTGCTCAAACCCAACTCAGCCCCAGGCCACGCCCCCACTCCAACCTTTTCCCCGAGGCCCCAGCCCCATCCCACCTCTTCCCACCCCTGCCCGTCCTCTTCCCCGCCTCTTCTCGCCCCCTCCCCTGAACATGCCCCGTCCCTGCTACTTCCCCCTCCTTCCCAGCGCCTCCCACCTGTTCCGCAGCATACAGGAGGCACCGGGAGGGAGGGGGAGGAGTTGATCAGCAGGGCTGATGGCTCCAGACATGACTCAGGGACCCCCTGGAGTACCTTCGTGGACCCCCAAGGGTCTGTGGACCCCAGTTTGAGAACCACTGATCTAGACCATCCCTGACAGGTGCTTGGAGATTTTTAAGAGCAGCTTAGACAATGACAGAGATTCCACAACCTCCCTAAGCGATTTATTCCAGTACTTAACCACCCTGACAGTTAGGAAGTTTTTTCCTAATGTCCAACCTAAATCTCCCTTTTTGCAATTTAAGCCCATTGCTTCTCGTCCTATCCTCAGAGGTTAAGGAGAACAATTTTTCTCCCTGCTCCTTGTAACAATCTTTTATGTACTTGAAAACTGTTACCATGTCCCCTCTCAGTCTTCTCTTCTCCAGACTACACAAACCCAATTTTGTCAATCTTCCCTCATAGGTCATATTTTCCAGACTTTTAATCATTTTTGTTGCTCTTCTTTGGACTTTCTCCAATTTGTCCACCTCTTTCCTGAACTTTGGCACCCAGAACTGGACACAATACCCCAGCTGAAGCCTCATCAAGGTGGAATAGAGCGGAAAAATTACTTCTCATGTATTACAACACTCCTGCTAATACATCCCAGAAGTATGTTTGCTTTTTTTTTCTTTTTCTTTTTTTTTGGTGCAACAGTGTTGCACTGTTAACTCATATTTAGCTTGTGATCCTCAAGGACCCCCAGATCCCTTTCCACAGTACTCCTTCCTAAGCAGTCATTTCCCATTTTGTATGTGGGCAACTGATTGTTCCTTCCTAAGTAGAGTACTTTGCATTTGTCCTTATTGAATTTCATCCTATTTTCTTCAGACCATTTCTGCAGCTTGTCCAGATCATTTTGAATTTTAATCCTATCCTCCAAAGCACTTGCAACCCCTCCCATGTTGATATTATTTATAAATGTACTCTCTGTGCCATTATCTAAGTCATTGATAAAGATATTGAACAGAACTGGACCCAGAACTGATCCCTGCGGGACTCCACTTGTTTTGCCCTTCCAGCACGACTGTGAACCACTGATAACTACTCCCTGGGAATGGTTTTCCAACCAATTTATGCACCCACCTTATAGTAGCTCCATCTAGCATTTCCCTAGTTTGTTTATGAGACGGTCACGCAAAAAAGTATCAAAAGCTTTTTTAAGTCAAGATATACCACATCTACCGCTTCCCCCCCTACCCACAAGACTTGTTACCCTGTCAAAGAAAGCTATTAGGTTGGTTTGACATGATTTGTTCTTGACAAATCCATGCTGATTGTTACTTATCACCTTACTATCTTCTAGGAGTCTGCAAATTGATTGCTTAATTATTTGTTCTGAAGTTAAACTGACTGGTCTGTAATTTCCCGGGTTGTCCTTATTCCCTGTTTTATAGATTGGCATTATATTTCAGCTTTTCCAGTCCTCTGGAATCTCACCATTCTTCGACTTTTCGAAGATAATCGCTAATGGCTCAGATATCTCCCAGACAGCTCCTTGAGTATTCTAGAATGCATTTCATCAGGCCCTGGTGACTTGAAAACATCTAACTTGTTTAAGTAATTTTTAACTTGTTCTTTCCCTATTTTAGCCTCTGATCCTACCTCATTTTCACTGGAATTCATTAAGTTAGATGTCCGATTGCTACTAAACTTTTTGGTGAAAACTGAAACAAAAAAGTCATTTAGCACTTTTGCTGTTTCCACATTTTCTGTTGTTGTCCTCCTTCTCTCTCCTCTCCCCCCGCTCGAATAATGGGCCTACCCTGGCCTTGATCTTCCCCTTGCTTCTAATGTATTTGTAGAATGCTTTATTGTTACCCTTTATGTCTATAGTTAGTTTAATCTCATTTTTTGCCTTGGCCTTTCTAATTTTGTCCCTACATACTTGTGGTTTGTTTCAATTCCTTTGTAATTTGACCTAGTTTTCACTTTTTGTAGGATTCTTTTTTGAGTTTCAGACCCTTGAAGATATCCTGGTTAAGCCAGAGTGGTCTCTTGCCGTACTTGCTATCTTTCCTACATAGTGGGATAGTTTGCTCTTGTGCCCTTCAGAATGTCTCTTTGAAAAACTGCCAACTCTCTTGAACTGTTTTCCCCATTAGACTTACTTCCTAAGGTATCTTACCTACCAAATCCCCGAGTTTGCTAAAGTCTGCCTTCTTGAAATCCATTTAATTTACTGTGCTATTTTCCCTCCTACCGTACCTTAGAATCATGAACTCTACCATTTCATGATCATTTTCACCCAGGTTGCCTTCCACTTTCAAATTCTCAACCAGTTCTTCCCTATTCAAAATCAAATCTAGAACAGCCTCTCCCCTTTTCTCCACCTTCTAAAATAACAAATTGTCTCCAATACATTCCAATAACTTGTTGGATAATCTGTGCCCTGCTGTATTATTTTCCCAATAGAGGTCTGGGTAGTTGAAGTCCCCCATCATTCCCAAGTCCTGTGCTCTGGATGATTTTGTTAGTTGTTTATAAAAAGCCTCATCCACCTCTTCCTTCTGGTTAAGTGGTCTGTAGTAGACTCCTACCTTGACCTCATCCTTGTTTTTTACCCCTTTTATCCTTACCCAGAGATTTTCAACAAGTCTGTCTCCTATTTCCATCTTAACCTCAGTCCAGTTGTATACTGTTTTGATACATAAGGCAACACTTCCTCCCTTTTTTTGCCTGCCCGTCCTTCCGGAGCAAGCTTTACACTTCTATACCAATATTCCAGTCATGTATTATCCTGCCAGGTCTCTGTGATGCCAGCTATGTCATAGTTGTGTTTAACTAGCATTTCTAGTTCTTCCTGCTTATGTCCCATACTTTTCACATTAGTATACAGACATCTAAGATACTGATTTGATTTCCTCCCTATGTTCTCTCTTGTCTGTCTCTTATCCCTGCTATAATGGCCCATGCTCCCCCCAGATTCTGACCCTTCTCCCAGATCTCCATGTTTTTGACTTGCCTGTGGGCTTTTGTCTCCTGCCACCATAGAACCTACTTTAAAGCCCTCCTCACTAGGTTAGCCAGTCTGTATCCAAATCTGCTCTTCCCCTTCCATGATAAGTGGACCTCATCTCTGTTTTGCAGTCCTTCTTCCTGGAGCAGCATCCCATGGTCCAGGAAGCTGAAGCACTCCTGGTGACACCATTCTCACAGTCATTCACCTCCAGGATGCATCTGTCTCTGCCTGGGCCCATACCCTTGACCGGAAGGATCGAAGAAAATATCAGCTTCGCCCCTAGCTCCTTCACCCTTACTCCCAGAGCCCTGTAGTCACTTCTGATCTGCTCAGGGTCATACCTCGCACTATCATTAGTGCCCTCATGGATGAGTAGCATGGGGTAATAGTCAGAGGGCCAGATGATCCTCGATAATCCCTCCATAATGTCTTGGATACGGGCACCTGGCAGGCAGCATACTTCGCAGGACGCCATGTCAAGTTGACCAATGGGTGCCTCCGTCCTTCTCAAAAGAGAGTCACCAACCACCACTTCCCTATGTTTCCTCCTAGGAGTGGTGGCTGTGATCCTCCCAGCCTTGGGGGTACATGACTTCTCCTCCTCCACCTTTGGAGGTGATTCCTCATCGCTCCTTGCCAGGGCAGCATAATGGTTTTCCATCAGCATGGTTGGTGGGTGGGAGTAGGGGTGAAGCGCTGCCTGCTGCCAGAAGTAACCAGCAGCCAGTGTCCTCCCTGTGACAGAATATTTTGAGAACAATAATACTGTCCCCATGTACAAGGTTGCTTAAAATATCCAAGCAAAATTCCATTTGTCGTTAAAAAGCTACATCTTTTTGTTCATTTACAGCCCTCCTGGAATACTTTGCCTGTTTGAGGCAGAGGGCAGACCTTTTCATCTTACAGGGCCAGACTATGCCGACACAAGGTGTCACCCTCCATATGCAGAGCTCCACCTCCTCATGTAGAAATGGGAATTAGCCATCTTCTTGGCAGCCTTTTCCCCAGACCTTCTCCTTGGCTTTAGGGATCTATACTTGGGAAGAGGGTTTGTAATTATACACGCACAGAAGTTAAAGCATGAATACTCTTGCAGAAGCTTGCAGCATAACACTACTATACTTAGAATTCATAATGAAATACACTCAAGAACCCAAAACCAGAGAGAGAGGAAACAGACTGCTCAATAAAGCAGCGAGGCACAGCTCACCCCTCCTTGCTTTAAGCTGGCCCTTTCCAGACTAACTCTGATTGCACACTTCCAAACAGAGCCCCCTAGCCTGCAAGTATGACCAGGAACCCCTCTCCCCCCAAAACCCTCCATTCAGATGCTGCAAGTAGGTGCTCAAATCCAGTAGGTACTCAAATCTCCTAGGTACCCACATTTCTGCTGGTAAAATCAGTTTCTACAAGTGGCAGAGTCTGATGCCAGTGAATGGTCGGTGACCTTGTTCACACTTACATCCTGCTGGGATTTAACAAACTAGGTGTACCCCCACCTACCTTGCTTGCAGACTCTGATCCTGTAAGTATTCTCAGAGCCGACCTGCAAACAGGTCTTCTGCATCCTGGGTGAATGCCTTAACTACTGGGCTGTTGTCTACACTGGGGTGGGCATCCCTCTCTGTGCTTTTTTGTGAGAAAAGACTCACCTGGCTCAGGCACCTAACTCACAGCTCTGACTCCCGAGCAGAGATAGGTGCCTCCCTCCAGCACAGAGTTAGGTGCCTAAGTACCTTTGAGAGGTGGGGCTTAGGCTCTGCCCCTCTCCTCAGCTTGCTGACTTCTATGAATCCCATTCTTAGCTCCCCAACTCCCCCCATGCATTGTAGCAGGAGCCTGGGTACCTAACTCAGGGCTGAGGATTACACTGAGCAGCAGGGCACTTAAGTTAGGCATTGTAACACCTTAGTCCTTTTGTGCATCTAGCTGAGGAGGCGGGCCCTGGCTTCTTGCAGAACCACAGGGTTTGGGAGCCATATCCCAGTTCCTGCCATGATGGCAGGTAAGTGTTACCTACGTGGTAGAAAAATGCTAATGCCAGACCTCCTGAATCCAGTCCAGTGCCTTACCCACAAGTTCCTTGTCTTGCTCCTGTTGAGAGTTAGCTCATGCTATGAGTATCTCTTTGGGTCAGGTTCTGCCTGGCCTCCCATGAGTGTGCAGCAGGAAGGGACAGTGTAAGGAGCTTTCCTCCCACCTTGCTGCAGACCGTGGAAAGGCTGCTCAGAATGGCAAGCCCGGCATTCTGGGAACAGAGGGATGGGGAAGGGTGAACTGGAGGTATGGGGGAGGGGGCATGGCTTTGCCACCCATAAGCACTGTCCAGTGGAGATGGCCAGATGAGTAGAGGGATGTAAACTGTGCTTAAAGGGGGCACAAGTAACAGGAACCCTGCCTCTCTGTGCTCCAGGCAGGTTGTCTCCTGGGCCCTGGCTATTTCCAATGGACATGCTTTACTTTCAGGTGCTTATACTTTGTTGTGAAAAGCTGTTTTGATCAGAAACTTAATGTCTACCTGTAGCTAATGTTTTATTTACCAGTTTTAAGACCCCTGGCCCCTTTTGAGTGGAAATAAAGAAAAGTGTTTACTGGGCCAGACTCTTCCTTGTGCTTGTATAAACCCATTTCACTGCAAGCCTTTAAATTTACACTGGGGTAACAGAGATCAGAATCTGTCCCACTTTCTGACCTTCCAAAGATCCATGTGTTTAAGTACAAAATGTCAATGATCTCTGCGAATGGCCAAATACACTCAGCTATTTCTCAAATCTCTTTGTGCAAGGTTCCGGTATCTGTACTTCTGATAATAAACATGGGCAGTATTTAGCCATAGCTAGACCACTATTTCAGTGTGTTCGTGGCTACCTGTTCATTGTTCAGGAGTAAATCCTACAGCAGCATAGAACTGATGAGCATCTAGAAAGTCCACCTACATTATTGGGGAACTAATATAATTCAGCTCTCTGGGAAATCTTGATTCTACAGTATTCCTGTGGTACAGGGGGAGTCCCTTAGGGGGAGTACTGGGAGGCCTTGTGCTTCTGAAAGGCACAGGGCCTCCCAGACCTCCCTAGCTGCATGGGGGAAGTAATTTTCTACACCCCTTAAAAGGCTGTGGCATACCGTGCTCTGGGCAACCAGTTAGTTCCACTGGAAGGTAGGTAGGAGTGTGGGTGTAGGTGTGCGCACACCTGTCTTCCTACTTTTTACCCCTGGGAGAAAGCAACTTGGTAGTAGCCTCTGTGACCTCTGAAAGCAGTAGCTATCCCTTATTCAGGGCAGGCAAGAGGCTGGGGGATGTCCTTACTTGTCACAGCCTAGCCCTTTTTGAACAGTGGATTATTTGCACACTAGTTACTTTTTAGAAATCCATTCCTTGGCTTGCTAAAACAATGTTGCTAAAAACATACAGAAAGCACCAGCGCAGGCTACAGCTGGTCTAGGAGGTGACTGGTAATGGCTTTGCACTTCTGGGTTTCCAGTTCAAATCCACGGCAGGTTAGTATTAACTAAAAGTCATAACTCAGCAGCTGTTGGGTGGCCTCTGTTAAATGACTTAATGGCCTCCGTCTGGTTTGTAGAGCACAGGTGTCCACAGTGCTAACACCACCCACGACAATCAGTTCCTTTGTTGGCAGCTTTCAAGCCAACTGAACTATCCTTTCACTCTTTCAGAGCAGGCTTGAGGCATGTTTGCAGGGTGGTTGGGGGAAGCTGGCACAGGTGGTGCCTATGCTGTCCACATGGCCGCTTTTATCACCTTGTAACACTACGTTCACTTACATTAGGAGGAGAAAAAATGCCATGCTACAAACTTTCCTGCACTATAACCATGCCGCTCCCAGATAACAATGGGTCTTATCTCTATTGATGAAAGCAGAATTTCCCTCTCTTTTTAATAGCCCATTTTTTGTTACAGGTAAACAAATACAAATTAGAAATTGCTACAAACCTATTGTGCTTCTTTCGGCCAAATTCGCTTGCGCACCTTTTACAATATTTTAAAAACAAAAATTCTTCTTTGAAGAAGATAAATGTACCACTTTTGATCTAAAAAACGTTTTCTTTTTCATAACATTTGTAAGTCAGTGGAAAAAGGGTCTTATAATGATATCACATTATCCATGTCAGTTGAAATATACATCCAGATATATGCTAACTTACAAAAAAAAAAAAAGCAAAGGAGCAAGAGAAGCAACTTGCAAATGAAACTGCATCACACTAAGAAAGGGAAAAAAGAAAGAAACTTAGGACAGAAAAGCAAAGACATAGTTATAATGATATCTACCTCCTTTGTAAAGCACTTTGAGATCTACTGATGAAAAGTGCTATATGGAAGCTAGTATACACAGCAGAAACACTGGGCATAAGTGTTTGCAGTATGGGGCCTAAAACACTTGGGGTAGAGAAGCAAGAGGAAAAATAGGTGAAAAAAGTAGCTGTGAGACAGAGACCAGCTTAAAAATAACAAGTGAAGCCCAGGGAGTGAAAAAGATTTACAAGGGTCAGACATAAAAATAAACAACTTTAAAAGAACCAGACGTCTTCACTAATGAGACAGGAGCATGAATGGCAGAATAGCTTCTACTGTAGCAGGAAGATGAAAAAAGGAAAACAATGGGATACTAATTTTAAAAGGGGAGAAAAGTCTCCCCTAACTTCAGATAGGCGTGTTGCCTGTACTAGGGTTTTTTGCATAAATTTTCCACCAGTGCTGCCCCCAGTGTAGCTCTATCAGTGGTGCTAATAGAAGGAGCCCTAGGCTCCTGCCTGCACTGAGGTTTTTAAAGTCTGTCATTCAGACCAGCTCTGTGAAGGGTTAGAAAACATTGTGTTAAAAATGCCAGTGACTAGAGGAGCATTATCTATGCCAGGGCACCCTCCAGCCCAGCTGCACTTGATGTTAGCAACACCAGGAGACTTTGGCTAGAACACTGGTTCTCAAACTCTGGGTTGGGACCCCAGAGTGGGTTGCAACCCTGTTTTAATGGGATCGCTAGGGCCAAAGCCCAAGCCCCAATGCTCAGGGTGGTGGGGCTCAGGTTACAGGCTCCCCGCCTGTGGCTGAAGCCCTTGGGGTTTCAGCTTTAGCCTCCCCACCTGGGGTTGTGCAGCTCGGGCAGGCTCAGGCTTCAGTCCTCCCTGCTGGGGTCACATAGTAGTTTTTGTTGTCAGAAGGTGGTTATGGTGCAATGACGTTTGAGAACCCCTGAGCTAGAAACACCCCAGGGGTAGACAAGGCTCTGGAGGGTGGCCGCCAACCATCGATAATGGTGGTTGAACTGCAGTGGAGACAGCCCAAGGTCACTGAACACCCAGGATGTTAACATTGCAGAGCTGCCACCTCCTCTGACACACAATGCTGGGGGAAAAAACTGCTCAGGAGGACTTCAAATCATTCTCCCAACTTCCAGCCAATCCCAGACGTGGTGAGTGACATGGGCACCCAGGCAGATTCGGGTGAATTTCTCAGGCAGCGACATGCCACTGGCATGTACATAGCATGGCGTTTTGTGACAGGCAGGCAATGTAATTCAGGCTCATACAATGGGTCACTCATTCTTTCCTGTGATTGACTGCAGCAGTCAATGGACAACCTCCTTCCCCCTCCTCCTCCTCCTTCTCCTCCTCCCTCCTGCACTCTCCCAGCTCCAGGCAGAGGGCTCTTGGTAAAGAGGACACAAAAGGCAGCTAGCAGCAGCCTGTGTCGTGCAGAGCAGCAGGAAAGGACCCTCTGCCTAGGTGCTGCTGCGGCTACCAGTTCTTCTGCTCCTGCGGTGGCCAGGGCTGCTGCAGGGAGTGAGTCTCAGGGAGGGACATGATGACGCACCCTATTGGTATTAGTACACTTCACCTTCTATTTATAGACACTCCCCAGAAGCTCTCTGGCTGGCTCTGGCTCAGCACAGAAGGAAAAAAGAAATGCTGTAAATAAAGCAGTTTCCCAAGTGTAACATTCCCCCATACAGCAAGATTTCTGCCCCTCTGCTCCTGAGCACATGGCAGGTTTAACCTGAAAGAACTGGTTAAACACATTGACTTGTCAATATGTGTTTGTTTTTTCTCCAGTTCCCTCTCCTTGGAGAATAAAAACAGACTGGATGGTTTTCCTTTTCTCCTCAGTTTCATTTTCCAGCGCAGTGCTGTTTGGGTTGCTAGCTGTGGTTAAATAAACCAGGCTTTATTGGCATTTTAAGAAATAATGGAAACCGTTCTGTTTTCATTTAAGGTTTGGCAGAACCTTTTTGAATGAATCCTCTTTGACGCCCGCCAGTGGCTCACGCCTTCCTCTCTATCAGGTTCAAGCTCTGGTCCTCCACAGCTCTCTCTTTTCCTACTGGTCTGCTCTTGTCTCAGATCATGTTGGCCCCACACTCCACCTCTTTAGTTCTGCCAGAGATGCCAGTCTCATTTATCAGCTTCCCAAACAAATCTGTACCCATTATGCATTGAGCGTCCTCCCTGAATTGATCAATAAAGTCATTATCCTCTTGGCCTTCAGATCCCCTCTCAAGACTCGTTTAGGCTCCAACACTCTGAGCTTACTTTATCTATTTATTATCATTTATTTTTATAGACACAAATGTGTCGATTAAATTGCCTTATGTGATGGTTTCTCTTTTCCCTAGACCCTTCGTATGTCACCTGCCCTGTAGCTGGCTTTTGCTCAGGCAGATCGCTGTAGCTGTGCAGAGTCCCATGGGTTCCATGAAAGTGCAGGGGTTCATTTATACAGAGCCACTTCCACAATCAAAGCTTTCGACTGAAAAGTCTATGGGGCAGGAACTGTGTAGACATTTGTTTTTACAGCACCCAGCGTAATGGGTCTGATCCTGATGGGGAGCCTCTGTGTGCAATGTAAATCAGTTTTGATTTAAAGTACAAGATGAGTATTAAAGGAAAACAATTAATATTATCGACACAAAATGGAGAAATAAAAATGTACAATTAGGCTGACAGAGTCCAAGCCAGGAGGGACCACTGTGTTAATCTAGTTCAGGGATCGGCAACTTTTGGCGCGTGGCCCGTCAAGGAGAGCTGCTGGCGGGCTGGACGGTTTGTTTACCTGCAGCGTCCGCAGGTTCGGCCAATCGCAGCTCCCACTGGCTGCGGTTTGCCACTCCAGGCCAAGGGGGCTGCGGGAAGTGATGCAGGCAGAGGGATGTGCTGGCCGCTGATCCGGTCTGACCTCCTGTATAACACCAGTCATAGGACTTCCCCAAAAATAATTCCTTTAGCAGATCTTATAGAAAAACATGCAAACTTGATTTAAAAATGGTCAGTGATGAAGAATCCACCATTACCCTTGGTAAATTGTTCCAATGGTCAATTATCTTCACGGTTAAATATTTGCCTTATTTCCATTGTGAATTTGTCTAGTTTCAATTTCCAGCCATTGGATCATGTTATTAAACCAGTAAGGTGAAAAACTGAGTTGATTCAAGGGCTTCTATATTTGTATGTGTCCTATGTATTTAACAAAAGGTTTTCAAGATATTTGCCATAGGAATAATTTCTAATGGTAGGAAATATCTACATGGGCAGGTGACCCTGATTTATAATAAAGGTGGTAGGGACAACTCTGTCTGGTTCCTCAACCCAAAATTAAAGAAGTTTGCATTTCCAGCTTTTTTGGTATATTAGCCATGAGTCTACCTGAGACAACTTATTCATCATGCCACTTTTAACCCCTGGAGAGATAACGTGGTCTAGAGGATAGGGCACCACACTGGGTTTTAGGAAGTGTGAGTTCTATTCTTTGTTCAGCCATTGGCCTGCAGTATGACCTTAGGTAAATCATTTCTCCTCTCTGTACCTCTTTTCCCCTCTCGCTCTTTGTCCTATCTATTAAGATTGTAAACTTTTCAGGGCATGGGCTGTCTCTCGCTATATGTGTATACAATGCCTTGCACAACTATGCCCCAATCTTGGTGGGATCTCTAAGCACTACTGTAATACAAATAAATAATAATGTTTGCTTCTGCCCCACCTGAGAAAGCATGAGAATGTGTGATGTGCAGGTAGTATATTAAACAGTAAGGGGTTGATGTCAAACTTACATCTCTGTGCTTATTAGACACATAATATCAGAAAAAACATTAGAGAGACAATGTGTGTGAGGTCATATCTTTTATTGAACCGACTTTTGTTGGTGAGAGAGACAAGCCTTCAAGCTAACACAGAGTACCTTTCCCAAACCTGAAGAAGAGCTCTGTTAAGCTCAAAAGTTTGTTTCTTTCACCAATAAAAGATGGTCCAATGAAAGATATGACCTCACCCACCTTGTCTCTCTAATATCCTGGAACCAACATGGCTACAACAACATTGCAAACAAAAAGACATAGCTATTTCAAGTGTCCGGTTCCATCCTGGAGTTGTCTCTCTCTCTTTGCCCTTTTCCCTGCAAGCACCACTCTTTTCAACTCCCTGGTCATCTTTTTTAAACTTCTAAATGCAGGATCACCTTTTAATAGGAAACTTTCATTTAAATTTAAATTTAGTATAGGCAAGCAGCTGTAGTCCTAAAGAGGCTATTTGGCACTTGGCCGTTGCTTCTCTCTCCCCTCCTCATCCTTCCAGCTGGTAAGTTTTCCTGTTATGTTTTCCCTTTTCTCTTATCATTGAGCTGTGCTACGGGCTGGATTCTGGCGAGTCTGTACGGGCGGCATGGAATGGGGAACAAGTAAGGAATTTCTCCCTGCTGTTATGCAGCTCTCTAAAGGCCTCCCAGAATCACAGTCTCTGAGTTTAAGGGAGTACAGGAGATGCTTCTGAGTTGCTCCCCAAAGAGTAAGTTGGCTGAAAGTTGGGGGGAGGGGACAAATCTGGCTGGCTGCCCACACTGGGGGGGAGAATGCTGCAACACTTAAAGGGGAGTGTAGCAGACACTGCTTCCCCAGCACAAATGGTGAGCTAAGGAGGCATTCTCAGAGCAGACCAGTGCTCATCCAGGGGTGCTGGGACTCCTCACTGAGAACCATGGGGGCTCTCCTGTGGTTCTCAGTGCAGGACTGGAAACTAAACTGAGTAGATTTGGGGCTGGACTAGTAAAATTTCATGACATCTTCATAAGACTGTTTTAAAATCAGATTTGAAGCCCAAGATCTCTGGAGGAAAAAATCATTTTCATTTCTCAGGTCTTGTGTTTGGGAGAGATTTGTTTATAAAAGCAAATTTTCCATCCATCAACATGGATCCTGATTTGACCTTTCCATAGCATAATTAAGATAGGAAGTTGTTTCACCCAGACGAATGTATTCCTAACACCATTCCTTTCATTTAAATCCCACTTCTTGTTATTCCAATGTGTAGGTAATCGGTAGCAGCATCTGTAGTTGGACGTCTGATGGCTTTTCTGTTATAAAATCCTGAACTCAGCAAATCTTTCATAGTAGTAACTTATTCCATGAATTTAGCCTGTTTATTTGTCCAGGAGTAGGTTATAATTTGCTTGAATTTTTGCTATTTGTTTTTGGTTTTTTTTTGTTTTTTGTTTTTGATCAAGTATTGTCTGTAACTAATTTTTGGCCTGTAGATCATTCAAAAGCTGTTGTGAGCATACAGGGTCTAAGATATGAGTTGTGTTGGTTAGTTGTTGTTGTTCCAAACAGCACAATCTCTGCCCCAAATAGCCTGTAGTCTAGAAGCCAGAGAAAGGAGAATATAAGTAAAGTGGTAACTGCCCACACCTTGGGAACACAATGTTGTGGTTTCTTTTGTTATATTCAGGTTATCGCCAAGTGTCTATAACCTTGCCGTAACCAGACTGTGTTGATAGGTGTCATGGTGCAAGGAGGCCTTCAAGAGGAATTTGAATGCAGAGGATCATAATCTTATGTTCCAGGGCCCGCATTCTGTTTTGCAATCCCTGCAGGACTGCTGTAAGTTCTATGCAGGAGTTCCTGAGTTGGGCTGGATCCTGCACTGGAGGAAGCTCTAGGCAGAGATCAATGCAAAAGGTGTAGAAATGCTGTGGGAGAAGTGAACAAACAAAGTGTTGAAGCTGGCACCATTGGCAGAGCAGATGAGGGAGGTGGGGTGTGGATAAGTAGAGACGTGTGGAGTTTGAACACAAAGATCAGATAATATTACTTTTGTTCCTTGTTTGGATGAATATAACCTCAAATCAAAGTTTCTAGTACAAATACTTGTGTTTCTGAGATGAAAAATTTGCATTCTCTGAATACTCTTTAAAATTGGCTTAAAATTGTTTCCATAAACATTCCTGCTGCTACTCTCATTTACTATAATATTTTCTAAAAGTGAGTGAAAACACAACTGAAGTGGATTCAGTGTATTTGATCTGAGCAAATATGTGCAGAAAATGTTTAGAGGTATTCCCTCAGTGCTCAGCTTATAGCTAAGCCATTGTGATTTGCAGACACCTATAATGCAGTACAAAGGCCAGCCTGAGAGCTTTGGGTGTACCAGTTACAACTGTTGCAGTTATACGTCAAAAGAAATAATTTTGTTAGTAAGTTATTTCTTTTAACAAAACAAAAACTTGGGGATTTTCCCTGGGGGAAAGAGTGTTTGTAGGTGGAAGTGTTTATGTAACTAATGGATGTGCATAGAAATCAGGAGGTTACTGACTGCCTCCACATAGTTAGAAATGTAATTACTTAAGGCTAGATTTTTAAGTGCTTAATACCCATAATTGAGGCCAGATTTTCAAAGAACTCAGCACCCAGCAGGATCCTGATCTCCCACAGCTCTAACTGAAATCCATGTTGCTCAGGGCCTGATTCTACTATCTTGCATCTTGTGTAGTGATTTAACACCTGTGAGAAGTGGGTGTAAAATGCTACCACTGGCGTGAGTGAAGAATTCAGACGTGGTAGTATTTTACATGCACTTTGCACAGGTGTGAATGCACTGAAATGCAAGGATATGGAAAATTGGGCCCTTGCTGCCAGATTCTGATCTCTTAGTCTTTTAACATTAGTATAACTTTAGAGACTTCAGTGGAGTTACTCCTGAGTTACAGCAGTGAGAGAGAGAGCAGAGTCAAACTCTTTGGGTCTGCCCCATTATGGAATAGTATATATTTGTGACAGTAGTCTGACTGCGCTAGATTTCAGGGTATAATAAAGCTGTGCATTAGAGTAGGGATTGTGATGAGTTACCTCCCACTCCAGGGTGCCACCTGATATACTGGGGTACCACTGAGCCCACCTGTTCCACCAGTCTGGGCTCCCTTACACTGCCCTGCTGAGGCAGGCCCTTAAGCCTCCTCCAGCACACACACAGGTAAGGACACACCCAGCTGCAGAAAGACAGACACTGATATCAGCTCTGCATGGGAAGGCTCAGCTGAGGATTTGCTCAGCACTCAAGTGCACACTCCCTCTGGAGTGTAAACCCAAAATTGTATTGTCTTGCACTGCAGAGAGAACTGTACAGCATAAATTAATGAAATTCACCCCCTCCCTTGATGTGGAGGAAGATATGCAAAGCTTCCCCCCCCCCGGTTAGGAATTCCACAAACTGGTTTTAGAATAAACAAAAACAAGTTTATTAACTACAAAGGGTAGATTGTAAGTGATTATAAGGGATAGCAAACAGATCAAAGCAGATTACCTAGCAAATAAAACAGAAACCGTAATGTAAGCTTTAGACACAAAAGAAACTGGTTGCAAGTAGTAATTTCTCACCCTCAATGTTGTTTTAGGCATTTCTTTCATAGGCCAGACACCTTTTCCAGCCTGAGCTCAGCTCTTCTCCCCACCTGGCTTTTTGTCTTTATTTCTTAGATGTTTCCAGTAGTCATCCTGAGTGGGTTTTCAATGAAGAATGAACCCTGATTAACTCACTTCCCTGCCTTAAATTGGATTTACATATGGCAGGAATTCTCTGTTTCCCAGTTTGATTCCCACTCCCTATTAGTGGAAATATACTAGTAGTCCAAGATGGAGTCCAGTACCAGGTGACATGATGACATGACCCTGCAGTGTCACAGCAGCCATGAGTCAAAGGTTGTTTGCAGCATCCCAGGAAGCTTCTAAGGAAGGTGGGAGATTAGCATCTTCAAATTCCTATTGTTCTCCCTAATGGCCCATCCAGGTTGATTGCATTCTGACAGGTGGCGTTCCTCAGGTATAAACCCACTTGTAATTGTTATATAATCAATACTCCTAACTTCTGATACAGAAATGCTACATGCCTACAAACAGGATAATCATATTCAGTAAATCATAACCTTTCCAATGAGACCTCACATGACCCATCTTGTATAGATCACATCTTAGTTATGCCATAGTCATATAATAACAATATCTCTAGGGAGAATATGGGGTGTAGTGTCACAGTGATGTCTTTACAAAGTACCCGAACTGAAAGCAGCATTTTTCTTTGCCCACTGCCTCTATCCCATTTGTCACTGCTACAAAAGCAATAAAAGGAGAAACACTGGAGCAAAAAAGATGGGGGTGAGCTGGGGCCAAAACTGAGACATGCCACCCTCTTCCAAAGTTCTACACCACATCTAAATTATGGACCGTGAGTTATTGGACCTGTAAGCTAGAAATAACAACTACCTCTGCACAGTTAGGCCTTGTCTACACAGGGAAGTTTCACCAATTTAACTTAAATTGTTTTTTAAACTGATTTAGTTAAACTTGTGCAAACCTCTGTGTGGACACTTATTTTGGCTTTGAGAGGCTTATTTCTGTTTAGCTTAAGCCAGTTCCCTATAAATTTAAGCTAATCCTTTTTTTTTTTTAAAAAAAGGCCATTATTAAATCAAAATAAGAGTGTCTGAAAAAGGGTTTGCATTGGTTAGGTACACTGGGGTCAGGTTTTCAAGTTTTTCTCTGCAATGAGGGTAAGAGATTTTTTTTTTAAATGAAAGCTGAGATTCTTTTGTAATCACTTTACTGAAGGAGCTGAGCCTTAAGAAAAAATACCAAGTATGGTGAGACTTGCAATAAAATTGCAAGAGTTGGCAACAGTGAGATGTGTATATATGTGCTTTACTAGGGCCTGCACTGATACCCAGTTGTACATTACTGCAGTACAGAATGCAGCAGCATGATGATGCCCACATTAGTGAACTGCATTAGCCACTTGTTATCCAACAACTGTGCCTCAAGGGCTTGCCAACCGTGTATGGCGCCAGTTTGAGGGAAGATCTGTCAACTGGATGTGTCTACACTGTAGCTGGGAGGTGTGATTCTGTGTGGGTAGACAGACTTGTGCTAGCTCAGCTTGAGTTAGTATGCTAGTGTGGATGTTGCAGCACCGGCGGTGGTTTGGGCTAGCTGCCCAAGCTTGGACCCAGCGGTTTGGTGGGCTTGGACTGTGGTGACTAGCTCAAACTGCTGCCCGTGCAGCAATGTCCATGCTGGGTTTGTTTGTTTTTTTAATGCATTAGCTCAGCCAGAGCTCAGGTGAGTCTATCTGTGCTGGGACTCTCATCTCCCAGCTGTAGTGTGGATATACCCACTATGTCCCATTGTGGTAGCTGTGTGTGATCAGTGGCCTCATACGGCTGACTTTTGTTCTCCCCCACCCCCCAAGCGTGCACACACACACTTTTGTTCTTTGGTTAAGCACTTGAATAAATTGCCTAGGGAGGTTGTGGAATCTCCCTCATTGGAGATTTTTAAGAGGAGGTTGGACCGACACCCGTCAGGGATGGTCTAGATAATATGTAGTCCTGCCTTGAGTGCAGGGGACTGGACTAGATGACCTCTTGAGGTCCCTTCCAGTTCTATGATTCTATAAGAGGTGTGAAGGTGGGTGAGTGGAATCTCCCAACTGTTGAGTGAAGGGACTTGTTGGGTGAGGGGTTGATTTATTTTGTCACCAACTTGATTTGCTAGACATTTTGCCTATGGTTTTAAGACATGTTTTTCAGCAGCATCCAGAAGTCTTTGAGCATGGAGAGTCATAAAAATATTGACAAAGTTCCCAGTGCCTGACAGTTGGTGTTCAAAATATTCATAATGCCAAGCAAAAGTCCTTGAAAATCTAAATGGTGGCATTTTCTTATGATTCAGAAACTGCCACGTGTCCCAATTTTTAGTTTAAAAATGAACTTCCTATCCAGTGTAAATTGGCTTGTGTTTGAGTGAAAATGGGCCCATTCCAAGTAAAATGTGTCTTCAGACGTCCACATTTTAATGTGAAAATAGTCATTAAAAGAAAAGCAAAATTTGATATACATAAAATAAGATGAAACTAGATAATAATGGGATGGTTTTGATCCAGTGTTTCGATTTAGTCCCTTCTGGACCACAATCCGGTATGAACTGAAGTAGTATTTTCCATAGTACCATTTACAGCGTAGTTGTTACATATTTCAGATATAGAACAAAAGGAATGGAAATATATTACAAAAAAACCCAGCTTGTTTCAATGGGACTTTACAAGGTTTCACTCAAAATACTAGTCAACCATTGTAGGGAGCCTTCAAACATTCTCCGCATGTATCCCCAAACCTGGAACATATGGTATGGGTATTGATAAAGAATACAGCTTTAACTATTTTGGTTTTACCTTAAATGGAGTTAAAGGTGAACTGTGACTTTCAGAAAAGTTGATGGACGTGCAGGGTTAAGAAAGCAAACGTGAGGTTACCACTTTAGAGCTTTTGGGAAAACTCTGCTTTATGTTCTAACGTTTGGACTGTAAACTTACAATGTACAGCGTCCAAAATGCCACATAATGTCACTTCAAATACTGGTATCAGTTGCCTTCCTATACTGACAACCAATCTTGCAGCACTTTGCTACATAAAACTCCCATTGATATCAATAGCAGTCTACATACAAAAGGACTGCAAAACTGGGCTGTAGAAGAAATCAAAAGTATGAGTTCAAAATGCTAGTGTCCTCTTATGAAGAGCAGGCAAACATACTTTAATACCTTCGGTACATAGGGAGAAAAATATCATTGTGTAACTGGATGCTACCTCTTCTTGGGCAGGGTCTTGCGGTTCTGTTTCTAGGTATAGTTCACTAGTCTATGCAGTATCCGTCTACCCACACCAGAGGTGTCTAACATGTCCCATAGGCCAAATCTGGTCCGCTCTACATGACAACATGCAGACTGTGCAGAATCTAAAACTTTTTTTTTTTTTTTAAAAAAGGTTGAAACCCTGACTCCATTAAAGTCAATGGGAGTCTGGAATTCACTCTAAAGGTATGTCTACACTGCAGCTGGGAGCATGCATCCCAGGCCGGGTAGACAGACATGTTGGCTCTGCTCACTAAGGCTTTGTCTACACTACACAGCTTTTAGCAACACAGCCGTGTCGCTAAATGTCGGGCAGTGTAAATGCTGTTTGTCAGCACTTTTGCCGACAAAAATACTTCCACCTCCTCCGAGTGGGGTTCGCGTTTTCGACAGGAGAGCGCTCCTGCCAACAACGCAGGCATTCACACAGACACTCGCTGTGGCAAAACTTTTGTCTTTTTGGGGGGTGGAGGGGAAGGTTTTGTCGTTCAATTGGCAGTGTAGACAAAACCTAAAAGTAGCAGTGTTGTGAACAGTGTGGGATGGGCTAGCCACCCAAGCACAGACCCAGGGGGTCAGACAGGCTTGTACTTGGGTGGCTAACTCATGCTGTGACACCCACACTGCTAGTTTTAGCATTCTAGCTCAAGCAGAGCTAGCATGTGTCTGTCTACCCAGGCTGGGAGAAAGTTTCTAGCTTTCATGCCTGTGAACTGAGTGTAGCTAAAGCAGTACTGTTTTCCTGGGTCTGCAGACAAATGTGAACTCCCTTGTACCCCCAATTAATCTCATTGCAGCGGCACAATATAAAGTGAGTTTAACTCATGAATGTCAACATAACTTTTGTATTGCTGATCGTTTTAGAGAATAGAATGTGGAAATGGGAGGAGGGAAGCTCACACATTGGTGGAAATTAGGAGTTGCCATAAAGCAAGAAATGCAGAGGGATGAAAGAGGGAGACACAAATAGGTATAGCGTATGTTAACATAGTGTTCTTTATCCCCTTCTAGTTGCTAGCCCATGTACAGAAGTTTGAATCTGCTACTGCCTTTGAGCTACCTACATCTTATCCTTTAGTTCAAGCAGTAGAGGCAGATGAGGGGGTTTTTTTGATCCAGAGATCTCAGGTTCAATCCTCCCCAGGTGTAGTGTTACAAGTTAGTGTGAGTGTGACAATCAGGTATTGGCCAAATACTAAATAATGGTAATACTAGAAGTTGTTATATATTCTACCACTGACTCTGCAAACCGTTCACTGATACTAGTAGGCATTCTACTATGGATTGAGTGGAGTATGAAGTCTTAAATGTATGCACCCACAGCACACTGAGCACAACTAAAACTGGAATTCCACCTTCCAACCAATGAATGTGACTCCCCCCCGGTCTACACACACTATACATAAAGGTACTGGAAGAGGTTAAACTCTGACATGATTACTGACAATGGCCAAGGAACCAAGAAAAGCCATTGCTTCTAGAATTCCACACCCAACAGTAAAAAGAATGAGGAGGACTTGTGGCACCTTCGAGACTAACCAATTTATTTGAGGCACCTTAGAAACTAGCAAGTGCCAGAAGTACTCCTTGTCCTTTTTGCTGATACAAACTATCAGTGGTAGGCTACCACTCTACAACCAACAGTGGATTCTGTGGTAGACACTACAACCACCAATCAGGTTTAAACCACGGTAACAGAGGTTTGGGGGAGCGGCTCACAAAATGTGCAGCGATGAAGGAGTCAGAAGTCTCCATAGTAAGTTTTAAAATAAAATTACGATACTACTAAAATGACAGCCTCGTTCCTAAAATTTGCTTGTGCAATCAGGGTAGCCCTAGGCACGTGTGTAAGCATAGCGAGGATTGCTCCGACTTGCCAGGAGCCCTTCAATGAAAGTATGCCTTTCTGCAAAGCTAAAAAAAGTATGCCTATTTTGGACCAAATGGCTTTATTCAGCTTGCTCTCTCATACTAGAAATTCAGGTCTTGCCTAACCCGTATTTCCTTGAAGACACAATGGATGACTGGAGAACTAGAAAGATGACATCATCACAAACACCAAGAGAGACCAAAGCATTTTGGAGAAAAGATCTTTGTGATTCAACATTCCTACTCTTTCAGTGGAGAGATTTGAAAGCTTCCACTCTAGTTCATTGATCCATCGCAAAAGCAAAGAAAAGGAGTCTAGTCATTCCTGATATTTCTAAGGTAAAAACAAGCAGAATAAATAATTTAATGTTTTTTTCAGGCCTTTTATCATGATGCAAAAAGGGCACAATGCAATTCTCTCTCAAGTCATCTTTAGAACAGGTATGTTTTTTGCAGTTTTGCAGAAGGCTGAGATGGTTCCTCTTTTGGTAGCCTTGCTTAAAAAACAAAACAAACATCCCCCCATACCTATGGTTGACAATTATTTTATGCTCTTGCTGTAAATATTAACCCTTAAACATTGCAGAATTTTAGGGTTGCTGTATGTGTGTATGAATGCTCAGCCTTAAATATCTGGTTTTGTTGGTTGTAATAAGGCTTGCTTGGCAGGATCAGAATTAATTGGTAAACAGTAGTAAGTGTCAATTTCTTACTTTCCCTAAACACCAGAAACAAAAAATGTCCATTATTAATAACGGAAATTTAGTCTGGAAAGATAATGTGTGTTGCACTTATCCACAAGTGATGTTCTCTTTAGCTGTTAGTTTTGTCTGGCAATCCACAAGCCAAGAAACTAATACTTGTCATGCAATTATGATTTTTATCACCGACTCTGTTTTGTATCTCCACCACCCCAATGGTCAATTTTCTGTAAGTAAGGAACATGTGAGTGTTTTTAAATGTCCTAGTTTTTAAAAAGTCAACTCAAACTTGAGAAAACATCCTGGGCACCGAGCGGCGATACCTATAACATCACCCTGAACAAAGGGAAATGCACTCCTTGCAAACCTGGCTGGGATGGGCCTGCCCGAGCACAGGGAACCTGACTCCCGGCAGGGGCTGTGGCGGTAACAAGCCTTCCCCACCCTCCGCTTGGAAATCCCATCGCAACTTGCAGCAGGCCCACAGCTGGCTGCTCAGCCGGAGCGAGCGAGCCCCGCCCCGAAAGCACAGGGCCCCGTGCGGGAGCAGCGAGCCCAGCCCCCGGCAGCGTCCGCCCCCCTCTGCCCGAGCCCCCAGGCACCGCCCTCCTGGGCGCCAGCCGCGCCCCGCCCAGAGCGGGCGGCTGCTTCCACCCCGGCCCTGCCGGGCAGCCCCAGCTCCTCCCGCTGGGCCGGCTGGCTGGCTGTCAGAGGCAGCCCCGGAGAGCGTCCCCCGGGCCCGCTCCCTCCTCCGCCGGGCCTAATGTGTAATGAAGAAACAGGTGCCGGGGCTGGGGACTGCCAAGCCCAGCGGTGCCGGGGCTCCGCCTGGGCACAACTCAAAGCCCTGCCCATGCTCAGGTCTCCCGCCTGCACCGAGGGGCGGCCCCGCCTCCGCTTTCCCCAGCTTCTGCTCCCCTCGGTGCAAGAGCCTGCCCCCTCCAGGTCCTGCCCCGCCCTCAGTGACAGCTCCCCCCCGCAGGCTCCCCCAGGGACAGCTCCCCCTCCTCCAAAACAGGGCTCCCCTAGGGACAGCTTCCTCCCCCTCCCCGCCCGCTGCAGGCTCCCCAAGGGACAGCTTCCTCCCCCCCCAAAACAGGGCTCCCCTAGGGACAGCTTCCTCCCCCTCCCCGCCCGCTGCAGGCTCCCCCAGGGACAGCTTCCTCCCCCCCAAAACAGGGCTCCCCTAGGGACAGCTTCCTCCCCCTCCCCGCCCGCTGCAGGCTACCCCAGGGACAGCTCCCCCTCCTCCAAAACAGGGCTCCCCTAGGGACAGCTTCCTCCCCCTCCCCGCCCGCTGCAGGCTCCCCCAGGGGCAGCTTCCTCTCCCCCAAAACAGGGCCCCCAAGGAACAGCTTCCCCCCCCCCCGCTGCAGGCTCCCCAAGGGACAGCTTCCTCCCCCTTCCCACCCGCTGCAGGCTCCCCCAGGGGCAGCTCCCCCTCCCCCAAAACAGGGCTCCCCTAGGGACAGCTTCCCCCCCCCCGCTGCAGGCTCCCCCAGGGGCAGCTCCCCCTCCCCCAAAACAGGGCTCCCCTAGGGACAGCTTTCCCCCCGCCCCGCTGCAGGCTCCCCCAGGGCAAGGCTCCCCACCACCACCCAGCGCGTGCTGCAGGCTCCCCCAGGGACAGCTCCCCCTCCCCGAAAACAGGGCTCCCCCTCCCCCAGGCTCCCGCAGGGCAGGACAGGGCTCCCCCCCCAGGCGTGCTGCAGGCTCCAGGCAGGGCTCCCCTCCCCCTGCGCCTGCAGCAGGCTTCGCAGCCCCCAGTGCAGCCCACGCCCCCACCTATCTGTCCCTCTCCCTCCTTGTCAGGCTCCCAACCTCCCCCCGTCTTTGCGTGACCAATTTAGACGGGGGAGGAAAAGGGGGACGATGCCGCCTCCTCTGCCTCCCTCTTACCTCTGATTGGCCGGCTTTGCCATGCCCATCAAACTGAGGTCCACAGCGGATTGGCCAGGCTGCCAGACCGGGAGAGGCTCCGTCCCCAAAGGGCTCCCCTCCTCCCGCTCTCCCTTCGCAGCAGTGTCCTCAGAAGACTCATTGGGCGAAGGGCCCCCCACCAGCCTTGGGTGAGAGCTGCAAGGGCACTGGCTGGCAGCCCTGCTACTCAGCCTGGCTGGCCTGGCCATAGGCTCCCTGGAGCAGTGTGGGCGGGGCTCTTCCCCCTCCTGTGACTAACTAAAGTCTGTGAGTCACTGCACAACCCATCAATCCCATTAAATGCCGTGTGCGGGCAGGCGGTGCTGCTCCCGGCGCTGCCCCAGCCCCCGTGCATGGGCTGCCGCCGCTTCCCCCTCTGATACATGGCTGGCTGGCTGGACTTGCTACAGTGTCACATCCTCCCCGCCAGCTGCAGCACCAACTTCCCCCCCAGCTAGTCTCCTCCTGCCCGGGGCTGCTGCAAAGTGATGGGATAGAGCAAAGCCACTCCAGCACCTGGGCTCCTATTTATTACAGTCTGTCTCCCTGTCCTGTTCCTCGGTGGTTGTTCTTCTTCCTCTCTTCCCTTTCCCCTTTATTTTATTCCTCTCTTTCCCCCTTGTCTTGGAGCCTAGATTTGTTGAGTTCTTCTGGAAAGGGTGAGTACAAGACATGGCCTTTCTGACTTAACATTTTTGTGTGGTACCCTCTTTTAATGAGAAAAAAGTCTTATATGAGGTTTGGATTGTGTCTTGGCATGTGCTGTTTGCTTATTCAATAAATATCTAGAATTAAAAAGAAAATGGGGGTGGGCGAGAGGGTATGTGATCATTATCCTTTACTACTGCTACTTGCTGGATGGGTCACTTATCTGTTGCAAACTGTTTAAAAGTTGAATTGATTTCTTTAAAGTTAACTCTGACATGGATCAAAGATCATACTTTTTTCCCTCACATCTTATTTTACTCCTTCTCCCTTATTCCCCTCTTGTCTGTCTAGATTTTGATTTTTTGTATTTTTATAAAGTACCTGTGATCAGTACAAATCCACATCAAATGGCGATAGATACATTCATTGTTTTGAAATAAAAATATTTCTTTTTGAGACTAGAAAAAATTCTATGGAATATATCTACTAACTTCTTAAAGTAATTCATATTGAAATGTATTTTGAGGGAGCAGTAGACAGCTTACTGTCCAAATCATACTGCAGCTCAACTCTTTGAAATTTTGTGCTGTGTGTATGTCCTTTTTATTAAAACGAAACCATTAAGTAGTTGTAAAGTGTTTGAACCCACAACAAACAAGGAAATTCATTTGTTCTACCACTGCATCCTTGGCACACTCTGATCTGTCTAGATATTTCAACACATATGGAATGTATGAGTCTTATAACTGAATCACAGGAAAATGAGTGTATCCAATTGGATTTTTAGTCTTCAGTTTGAATGTCCTTCTGGTGGACTAAACTCAGATTCAAAATATTAGTGTAAAATAGTTTGACCTGGAATTTGTTTGTATTGATCGTTTAATATATAATTAAAAAATGAGACTGGAGCATTAATTTGTCTTTTGTGTAACCATAATATCCAAAGGTGCTAAAATGAAAAACTAAGTCCCAACCCCAACAAGTACTTACACTGTATCTTCAGAAGATACTTTCCAAGCCTCAGTACTTTACCTATGTATAC
The DNA here is from genome assembly GCF_015237465.2 of Chelonia mydas. NCBI lineage: Eukaryota > Metazoa > Chordata > Testudines > Cheloniidae > Chelonia > Chelonia mydas. The sequence goes on from NC_057851.1 coordinate 187,988,016, forward strand.
TATGTATAAAAGTATACAGTACTTTTATCTATATATAAAATATTTTAAATAGCAGACTAATAACTTACAACATTCAAATCAGGTAAATAAATTACTTTTGAATTGTGGTGTTTGGATGTTTACGCTCCTTTTATTACAACACTACAATTTTGTCTTTAACTCGTGGCTAAAAACAGTCACTAGAAATTTCTGCTAAACTTTGTTAAAATAAATAAACTGGTGCCAGACTAAGATCTTGTATACCAAGTTTCAACAGTCCTTTAAAATATATATATTTGTAAATGAGAAGAAATCAAGATAGCTATGATTTCTTTAGCCAGTGACTACTGAAATGAAACCCAGAGATTTCAGTGATTGTCCAGAGCAATCAAATTGGAGAGGTGAGAAATTCATATATTGTCACCATGACACTGGAAAAGGAAAAACCTTAGGATGATGGCTGAGATACTAAATTCAGAACGTGACCACTATTCACAAGTGGTAACTACTTTTTGTTAATTGATATGCACAATAAAAAAAAAAATTATGAGCCAAAATCATTGCTTGTATAACATTGTCAGACCCTGTGTACTTACAGCAAGTATGAATGTGACCAATGTGTGTGAAGCTTTTTAAAATACCTGTTACAGTTGCTCTCATGGAGTCCTTTTAGATATGGTCTGTTGAGTCAATATTACATAGGTAAGGCCCTACCAAATTCAGGGCCCATTTTGATCAATTTCATGGTCATAGGATTTTAAAAATCCTAAATTTCATGGTTTCAGCTATTTAAAAGTGAAATTTCAAGGTATGGTAATTGTAGGGGTCCTGATCCAAGAAGGAGTTGTGGGGTGGCCACAAGGTTATTGTAGTGGGGGTCGTGGTACCGCCACCCTTACTTCTGTGCTGCTGCTGGCGGCGCCGCTGCCTTCAGAGCGGAGCAGCTGGAGAGCGGCGGCTGCTGGCCGGGAGCCCAGGTCTGAAGGCAGAGCCACCGAGCGCAGAAGGAAGGGTGACATGGTATGGTGTTGCCACCCTGACTTCTGCACTGCTGCTGGTGGGGCACTGCCTTCAGAGCTGGGTGCCCGGCCAACAGCTGCCGCTCTCTAGTCGCCCAGCGCTGACGGCAGTGCAGAAATAAGGGTGGCAATACCGCAACCTCCCTAAAATAACCTTGTGACCCCCCCCCACTCCCTTTTGGGCCAGGACCCCCAATTTGAGAAATGCTGGTCTCCCCCATGAAATCTGTGTAATATAGGGTAAAAGCACCCAACAGACCAGATTTCATGGCAGGAGCCCAGATTTCACGGTCCACGATGCGTTTTTCATGGCTGTGAATTTGGTGGGGCCCTATACATAGGCCTGTTTCACCTCTCTGAAACCAGTTTTATACTAGTGTACCTCCAATAATTTTAATGGAGTTACTCTTCATTTACATCTGTTTGGGAAGAGATTAGACTCCAATATTTTCAAAAAGCCTCCAAATACTTACTTGACAAACTGTGATTCCAGCTCTCATCAGAGGCAGTTCTGCTACTGTTACTCACACTAAGTGGTATTTTACTACGTGAGTAGTCCCTTTAATCCTGGTGTGACTACTCACATGCTAAAGTACCAATCAGTGTGAGTAAGGGTGACAGGATCAGGCCCTTAATATTTAATTTTATTCTTTGAAATAAGAATATATTTATATTTCTTGGGGTCATGGCAAAATTTTCTGAGAACAAAGCGCGAAGTTATTCTATTAAATGATTACACCAGAAATAGCTGTTTGAGATTATCCCTATGCTACAAATGAAATAAGCAAGCAAGTAAGTATTCTGGGTGTTTCTCTTGATGCTGTGGAAGGTAGAATAAGATTGTTGTGAAATTCAGTGTTTTGTAATGAAATTCTGTGCTGGAGGGAAGTTTGAATGCTGAAGGTCTTGTGCGAGGCAAGTTGGGAATGCAGTGTTAGAGGTGCTTTTTTACATATGACATGAAGAATTTTGTTGATTTCAATGGGAGCAGAAGCAGTTCAATAGTCTTTCTGAGAGCAGTTGATGTTGTAGGAAGCGTTCACAACGCTACTCGTCTGACTTACTTCTGTCTTAGCAGAAAGATCAGTGCTAAACAGACTGTTAAGAAGAAAACCTGTCTAGCGAAGTGGTGTTGTGTCCTGCCTTGATGCATTACATGTACTTTTTTATAAATCTCCTGAAACTTGTATTGGACACGATCAGGATGACAGACAATTATTTCATGTTTGTTTCATGTTTTCACTTCCTTTTATGACTGTATTCATTGCTACGCTTTTGTGTCACTGATTGCGATGTTGTTGTAATTAACATTAATTATGCAAACTAGATTGTTTTTAGAGGCTCTCCCACTCTGTATTGATACTGTCATCTTGTCTGTTTGTTAAACAAGAATGCATACATTTCAGGATGCTGGAGGAACTACAGCTATTGGTTACAAAATAGTATCTGCATGGGAAACAAAAGCAAATACCACTTTCAGCTCAAACATTACATGAAATTTTTATTTGGCAGCACTGCTTAGTCACACAACTTGATCTGAAATAATGAGGCATCGTGAACCAAGGATACAAAATAGGAAGTAAGTGTAGGGGCTCTGTGAAGAGAGCATGTAGACTTTAGAGTTTCACCATGTTCTTTCAAGATCGACAGGATTATTGAGTAAAAATCTGCAGTCCTTATTTGAATAAAATTTCCATTTAAGTATGTGAGAATTTTTTGCCTGCTTAAGGAAAACCAAATTTGGCAGCTAGTAACGTGCTAGCTTTGGCAAAACAAACTGATGGAACAGGCAACTTTATGCTTAATTCTTCTTCTTCTTCTTTTTTTCTTTTTAATTTTTGCTTTGTTGTCTCTAAAAACCTCCACATGAGCTTGAAGGGTGATATTCGTTTTGCACCCTAACTTTTCTAAACAAAAGTGCTTGTAGAAGAAATGATTAGTCTAATAATCTTTTATATAGAGGAAGTACAGTAATGATATTTGAATTAATTCCTTCAGATTAACTATAGTGAAATTAATAGAAATCTTTAAATCTGACTTTGAATTGCCCCTATGAAATACTTGAGAGCTGAAAGTGATTCATGTTAGAGTCTCATAGAAATCATAATTGCAGGGATATTTGTGTTCTATTTTTATATTCATAATATATTACAGGAGAAATACCATGGTGGAGGGAGAATTTAAATTGGAATTATTTTACACTGTCAACATTTGAAGGTGTTGGTGTGTAAACGTACTGTAAGACATTGGAAAACGATTCCCAGTTTTCCTCTGACTTTCCATACCAAATAAGCAATAATTTGTGTGCAGCTTGTATTAGATATTTGTCTTTTGTGCAAGACCATCAGTGTAGTAGTCCTCTGGAAAGCTAAAACCAGTACCCTGGGCTCCAACAAGTGGAGGTTATATAATTAAATGGGAAGATTCCATAGGATTAGAAAATTACCATTTAGCAATCTAGTGAGTGTGTTAAGCCATGGAGATGATTTTATGAAAATCAATAAAATGCCCATTTTTCTTCTAATTGTAGATCCATGTTAAAAGAAAAAAGATGCTATTTCTTGGTAGCATTTCACATTGGCTTGCGATATAGTTAAATTAGAAAGGCATTCTCTTCAGTTTAGACCATACATGTAAAGATAATAAATGTTTTTTGCTTTTGTTGCTTTTGTTTTTTTAAATCTTTATTTATTAGATTGCCTTCCAGAAATCACACTAAAATGCTGGCCTGTAAGTGATTTCAGTGTGTCTGTCAGCAGAATCAAGAATGAGGGTCACTTATTTTTCAGATGACATGCTGGCATGACACTGGTTCCTATTGCCTAAATGCTGTATATTCCTTCACTTCCAGCTCATGGTTCCATACTCATGCTTTGAAGTATGTATGAAGGTTCCAATATACCAGGATGTGATGTACCCAAAGTAAATTTGAAAGAGAAATTGTGACCTTAACTATTTTGGAGGGTGGGGTGGAGAGAGTTGGTATTGCTCTCTGTAGAGTCTGTAATGTTGGTTAGCCTCTCCTTGCCTCAAAGGTCCACCTATTCTGGTATTAGCAAAACAAGTAACTAGACCATCAATCAAATTAAGTACCTGGTGAGAAAGAAGTGACAAATTGACAGCCTTCCTCTGTAGCATGTATGGAACATTAAATATTGGTGATCTGTATGAAATATCATGGGACAGTAAATGGGAGCTGTTACCCCTTAATGTTGGGACTTTGTGTTTTGCAACTGAAATGAAAATGACTTTATTAAAATAAGATAACTTGTTTAAAATATCCTGAGTGTTATGACCCTTAACCAGATACTCCAAAACATTTATTCAAGCAAGATAAGGTACTCACATCTTTTCTTGTGAGGAAACTTGCCTGCCTTAGTGATCTGTATTGTAATTCTTAACTGCTCTAGAATCCACGTATAACAAACTCCAAGTCAGCAGCTTTATGAAGAACCTACTTCATGACACGTGTGAGGAGTGCAAGTACTGAGTTTTGGTATGTTGGGGGCTTACAAAGCTTGTTTTTGTATGAACAGAAACTGTTCAAAATGCCAGATTCATGATGCATGCAACACTAAAGGTCACCAACTTGGAAAATTAATAATATGGTTCATGTTGACATTTCAGAGGCAATGCAGATTGGAGTGAGCCACACCCCAGTCTGTTCTAGTGATTCCTATGGACCTGCATTTTTCACTGCACTGAAACACACGAAATCACTGGTGTTCCCCCTTTCTCCACCCCAGCCAAAATCCTTTCTATGATGAAACTGAAAAAATGTTTGTAATCTTTAACAAACAAACAATAAAATGCTGATCAATTATTAAACAGAGCCAGTGAGGGTCAGAGTGGGGCTTTTAGCGTTCATCTGCATTTTACAAGCTGTATTTTGTCTTCTGGTCAGGTTTTGTTCCCAAAGGACCATGGGAGTCAGAGTTAGCACATTTTACAAATAGGTTCCTGATTCTCCAAAATACTGCTTGTAGTTAAGGAAACTTATTATGACCCTGTGGCCTTCACTATTTTTCTTTGGCACAGCTGTGGGAATCAGTTCAAGGAAAGTTGTAAGAACACAGAAGTGAAAAACAGGGATAAAGAAATCCTAACTTGGGCTGGAACAAACTTCTTTAGATTCAATAATATAAAGCCAGAATCTCAAGAAATAATGATGATGTTACTTTTCATAAAGTCACACAAAATGTGGAGCTTCTAAGTGGAGAGGAAATTGTAATTACACCATTGTTTCTGTCTTGTAAACCATTCGGCCATTAACAGTGAGGTTAAAGAGCATTAATTCGGACATCAAATTTCGTGTGAACTTGGAATTTTTCTTGTCAAAATTAAAATGTTAATTTATTGCATTTTCCTATATATACTATAAACTTTGGGGAAAATAAAGCACTAACACTGTTATAAGGAATATGCATTGTATTTTTCTTGAAATAAAATAGATGATATGCATATTTACCCCTGTGTTTACTCCTCCTTATACTTCTCTTCTTCTGTCTCATAACTCTTCCATTTCCTCTCAGTTTCCTCCCTTGTTTTCTCTTCTCTCACTCCTCTTGATCTCTTTTGTTTCTTTCCTCTTCCTTTCTCCTTTTACCTCTTAGTACCATTATTAGTATTCTCAATTATTGAGTTACATTAACACTTAGGTGCCAAAGTCAGGATCGGGGTCACGTTTTGCTAGGCACTGTACAAAAACATAGTAGCAGTCCCTGCTCCAAACAGCCTACAGCTTGAACAGACAAGATAAACAAAGGGTGGGAGGGGAAACAGAGGCAAAGTGAGGTGTAATGACTTGCCCAAGGTGGCACAAAGCGGGTCAGGAGGTTAGTCAGGAATAGAAGATGGGTCCAGAGCCCCACTCCAGTACCCTGTCCAGCAGACCACCCACCTCCCATCTTTTCACCTCTTTCTGCTTTCTATTTTTTGTGTGCCTCATCCATTTGCTCTTTTCCCTCTTAAATACACTGAGTGACTTTTCAGAGTGCATTTTGAGACTGTTCTGTAGTCATAAACATTTTTCTTCTGATACCATTTACACTGGTGCAGCATCACTGATTTCAGTGGAATGTCTCCTGACTTATACAGGAGTATGTGAAATCACAGTAAGGCCCACTGGCTTCACATACCAGAAGAATACATGTACGTTCAGGTTAGGCACCAAAATATATATTTTTAAAAATGAATGTAGACAGGAAAAAGGCAATATTTGGTGCATTTGTGTTGTAATTTACATACTGCACAAATGCAACTCAGGAATACTATAGAGGTAAAAGGTACATCTTCTCTTATTAGTTCTTAAAGGACTACATCAGCTATTCTGCTGGGCCCAGTAGTCTGAAAATTTGAAAGGTGAGCAGTGCTTTTCACCATGATGAGTAACCTATTTGAAAATACTGTTTCTAAATAGACTTGATGTATCTAAGGCTACTGCTAGCCAGGGTCATCTTGCTATGACTACTCTGGCAGAGTAAAAGCAGGAAGCTGATGTACAGACAGTTAGATCAGTACTGAAAGCATGTTGAAAATTGACTTGCAATGGCAGAAAAAACATAAAGTAGCAGTAGTCCCCTTTCCTCTCTCCCAAGCAAAATTTTTTAAACTTTGAAACTGATAAAATTATAGGTTTCAGAGTAGCAGCCGTGTTAGTCTGTATTCGCAAAAAGAAAAGGAGTACTTGTGGCACCTTAGAGACTAACCAATTTATTTGAGCATAAGCTTTCGTGAGCTACATCCGATGAAGTGAGCTGTAGCTCACGAAAGCTTACGCTCAGATAAATTTGTTTGTCTCTAAGGTGCCACAAGTACTCCTTTTCTTTTTGATAAAAGTATGTTTGCTTAAACTTTTAAATTTTAAAATTTTCCTCACTCTCAAATATTTTAGTTTGTTCCCAGGAAAAGGTGCTTCTTATCTTTCAAACTGTTAGATTGAGGGGCTTGACATAATGGCACATGTGGCATCCCTAATTTAGAAAATCCACTCTCTTAAATCACAGATTTTTTTTTTTTCCTCCAGTAGTTAATTAAAAATTAGATGAACTGCCCTCTTGCTCAGGGCAAATATTGGATTTCTTGGACTGTAACATATGGATTAAACTTCATTACTTCATACATTTTATTATTCTGTAGGGGCGGCATCATAGTTGTCCAAGCATAAGTGGTTACCCACACAAAACGACCCTGCTAGGGATGTAAGTACGCAGTGCCGAAAATTCAAAAGTTACAGTTTCCAGAGCATTTGTTAGCTTGTCCTTTTTTGCTTACATACTCGTTAATCGTCATGTGTGTATTGATGATTTATGCCCATCATGATCAACATATCCCCTTTGTCCAGGGCATACACACATGTTGGGTGATTCATTCACCTGCATGCATCCATATTCTCTCATCACCTGCAATTCAAGCTCTGACGGCTGCGCTTCTTTAAGTGCTTGTTGATTTCTCCTTCCCTCTCTTTTTCTGGGTGCAGGACTCTCCTTGGCTTTGCCTGAGAGTCCTGTCCTCAGAGGGTCCTGCTTTTGCCTGAGAGTGCTTGCTTCCTGCTCTTACTATCTGCCCCAGTTATGAATGTAGTATAAATCCTTACTGCTCTTACTCAGGCAAACGGGTCCCTTCAGGTACTGGGAAGTCTGTAGCAAGTCCTGTGTTCCAGTTCACATGGATAGTAAGAACTCTAACCAGTAGCTCTAATGCTTTTCTCCTCTGATAGTCTTTTTTTTTTTTTTCCCCCCCCCTCCCCATGCACCAATTGGACTCATGTTCTGAAGTGGAGGAGCTGGGAAGATCTTCTACTGCTTTCCCAGGCTCATGGGAGGAGAAGGGATGGGACAGAGAAAGCTCCCAAGGGATTGGGCAGCATACGTTCTCTCTGGCCCTGCAGTGACATCCCGCTGCCTCCAAGGGAGAGGAATGAAGGTTTCCCTGCTGCTCCCCTTTCCTTGACTTGTGTGAGAGGACAGTGACATTTCCTCTTTCCAGAGGAAAAGGGGAGTGAGATAGTAGCACCCCTTATGAAAAATCAGCATCAGGTAAGTGCTGGAGAGTCGAGGGGCTATTCATCTGGCCCAGATCCCCCCAGACTGTGTATCTGCATTACATACATGAGTTATTTATTTTAAATGAAGAGGCTAGATTCGTGTGTGTGTGTGGTTTCCATGTGTGTTTTTTAATGGTTATGCTGGATTTTTGCCATGCCACAAAACTGATTAGAAATTATTATAATAAAAAGGGGGCAATGGTTCATTTCAGAGATAGGTAACATGGCGGGGAGAAGGCAAATCTGAACACTTCCCCAGTTGCTGGATGAGCAAAGGGTGCAGGTTCCCCACCATCATCTCCAGGAGCTACTACTGTGCTCATTTTTTGGGTCAAAGATGGGACTAGTATTTCGTTATCTTAATATATATCCTTATGTGTGTTGCTATTATTTATGTGCAATAGTGCCCACTGTGTGCCAGGCACTTGGTGACAGTTCCTGCTCCAAGAAGCTCCCAATCTAAAGCCAAAGGTCAGGGGAAGGAGAATAACAATAGGCAATTTACATAGAAATCAACAAGATTTACTATGGGCAGCATGCCAGAGCTGGGGCTTTTAAGAGAGATGTAAATGTGGGCAGGGTTAGGTGTCTTGCAGGTGACCTCAGGGAGGTCAAACCGTTCGTAGGGGGCTGCATGAAAGGAGGTGTGTGGCACAGATGACTTTGTGAAAATCTGACAAAATTGGTGAACGAGGTTGGGAATGGGTGGGGGGAGGCAATATTTGACAGGAAGGATAAGAAGGGAGGGACAGGGCTTTGAGAGTCTTCACCAGAAACTTAAATTTGAGTTTGATATAATCGGATGGGAAGCCAATGGAAGGATTCAAAAAGGGGAGTTGAGTTACAATGTATATACAAGCTGCAGTGTGGTTGGATTTATTATGTTAGCAGCTATTGTACGCTTGAATTTTCTGGCTCTTTTTCATTTAAACTCTCGACTATATAATGTTGAGTTTGTGTAGGGATTTTTTTATTTTATTTCTTTTGCATCTAATTTCCTAAGCGTTCTAACAGGAGTAAAAAAACATTAACTGAGTGCATGCCATGTTGAGTTCCCATTACCTTTGGGTTGAGAACAACCATGAGAAACTTCAGTGCAAAGAGTAACTTCTCTGAAAGTTGTAAGTACCTGAAACCAGGGACTTGGATTGTAAGGACACTGGGGCCGGGGCTGTCTCATTTGTTTATGTTTCAAGTAGTGCTCGGAGGCCTCTGGGTGCTAGGGTAGTACAAATAATCAATAATCAAATCTAAAACAAACAAAAGGAAGTATTTTTTTACATAACGCACAGTCAACCTGTGGAACTCCTTGCCAGAGGATGTTGTGAAGGTCAAGACTATAACAGGGTTCAAAAAAGAACTAGATAAGTTCATGGAGGATAAGTCCATCAATGGTTATTAGCCAGGATGGGCAGGGATGGTGTCTCTAGCCTCTGTTTGCCAGAAGCTGGGAATGGACGATGGGGGATGGATCACTTGACGATTACCTGTTCTGTTCATTCCCTTTGGGGCATCTGGCACTGGCCGCTGCTGGAAGACAGAATACTGGGCCAGATGGACCTTTGGTCTGACCCAGTATGGCCATTCTTATATATGTTCTTATAATAATTTTAGAATAAAAACTCTTCAGCCGTAATTCTATTCCATGTGTGTGAGAGAGAAAAAGAGAGGGGAAAGATTCTCTCTCTCTCTCTCTCTCTCTCTCATTCTTCCTCCATCAGGAAGGATGAAATGCAGAGCTTTTTCTAAGAAGGTATCTAACATACTTCCTCAAATTAGCCAGTAAGTGGCATTACAAAAAGGTTACAGCAAGTGGCTGGCAATTTTCCCATCCTTCTTGTCACTGGAAACATAATGCTTGTGCAGTGTGCTCATTCACGAGACATCTGGTGCAGAGTTGGTCCTGGGGACGCACAAACAGTGTGGTTGCGTGTGGCACACTTCGATCTGTGATGCCTCATTGGCCAAAGAACGTGGCCTGGGAGCAACGGTAATAAACCATTTTTCTTTATTTGACAGTACGATGGAAGAGGTGAGAACTCCGGGAGCTGAATTTGCAGGGGAGCAGTGGAAACATCCTGGGATGGGTGGGAAGATGAGAAGTAGGGTAGGTCATTGGCAGTGCCATTGTGAGGTGGAGGACTTCAGATAATTTCTAATGCTCAGCATTCTGCGCATAATAAAGTAAGACCATAATAGCACTGAATGCCCTGAGCACAGCAAGGTGGAGTGATTAATTAAAGATGATTTTGATCATTGACTTAAATCACTTGATTTTTTTTTTTTTAATAATCGATTTAAATCGGGTTGAGGCTTCATGAAAACTAATTTGAAAATTTACGCTATTACAATGTTGGATTACAATTTAATTGTTTAAACTTTAAATGGTTTTAAGTGCCACTACTCATTGGGCATCGTATTTCAATTTTACAAAATTGCTGTAAGCAAAAATCAAAATGATTGAAAAGGGAGGCGTTATCCTGTGAACACATAAGCAGGTACATAAGCTTCACTCACATGAATGCTCCCATTGATTTCAAAGGGCTAAAAATGGGGTTTTTATTAAGCTGGTTTCTCCTTGTGGCATAAAATCTGTCACTTCAAAAAAAAAATTGCTTCGGTGTAAACCATGAAAAGTTGTTTAGATTGTCAATATGTTAAAGTTATGTGAAACTTTTTTATGCACATGGGTCAAAATGTTCAAAAACAACCTACAGTTAGGCTTCTTAGCTCAGTCTTAGGCAACTAAGTGACTAGGGAGCACAAGACCCGTTGACATCAGACTGCAGGCTCTGATGGAGTCCAGCCTGGTTGAAACATCTCAGCTTGTTTAACCTGTGGAAGCTCAATATATCATAAGGGGGGGTTAGTTACAAATAATGCTTGCTTATCAATCCTGTGCTTGCATTTGTGGTGTTCTCACAGTTGGGATGTTAATGAGGCCCTGGAATTGTCCTTTTCAGCACAGAGAAGTATGAAAGTTCTTAGGAGGAAAAAAATTTTCATGTAGGATCTGAAATTCTGCTGACCAGTTGCTGTCGTATCTGAATGCTTCTCAGACAGGAATGGGCCCTTGCTGCCTCTGGCTGACCTCAGCATGCCCCTATGCCGCAGGCTGTGAGGGGGTAGTGTAGTGCTGTCTATCCTGGATCCCTGCACCTAGAGGATTCTGCTACACAAGAGGAATCCTCACCTGGCCACTTAAGTCAGCGCTGAGTATGTTTGCTCTGCTTCAGCTATTTGACGGGGCTGAGGATCTGGTCCAGTTAACTTAAACTTGCAAGCGCCCTGTCAGATAGAGAGTTTTATCCCTGTTTTATAGATGAGGCAACTGAGGCACAGAGATTCCTCCCCTCCCGCTGGAAATCTGTGTCAGAAGAAGTAATAGAAGCAAGAGCTTCTGATGATCAGTCCTCTGCTTTAATCACAAGATATTTCTTAAGCCATTTACTAAAAAGCAGCTTAGATTGTTACTCTGTTAGTGGCTCCGCCTCCCCATGCAGACTTGTATAGACAGTGCATGATCACATAATAAGTGGAGATATTTTGTTTGTGTTTCTCTTTACATAACACTCTAAAGTATGTAATAGAGAGAGGTTTTGTTCACGTGTTTTAGTGCTTATGCACGAGGGTTATATTTTTGGTTTTCTCCTATTCTTATTGGTTATTAACAGCTTAGAAATGAGACAAATGTGTGGGTAACAGTATCTGCAGCCAAATTGTCCTCTTGACTTAGGCACAGAGGGAACAAAAGGTGTTCATGGACCAAGCAAAGATGACTTGTAAGCACATAATGGAAGTATGGCCCAGCGGTTAGAGTGCTAACCGAGGCTGTGGGGGAGACAGAGTCAATTCCTGCTCTGCCACAGACTTCCTGTGTGGCCCTTGGCAAGTCGCTTAGTCTCTCTCAGCCTCAGTTCCCCATCTGTAATATGGAGATGATAGTGCTTCTCTATCTTAGAGAGTTGTGAAGATAAATGCACTCAATATTGCAAGCCACTCAGATGCTTGGACTATGAGAGCCAATACGAGGGCCTTATATAGAAAATGAGGGGAAACTCTAAATAGCATCTTTCTCACCCTGAAGCCCTTCTGTAACAGCAGCATGTAGTTTGGGCACAGAGTTTTTGTAGGTGAAAGCCACTTCATGCGATGGGCCCACAGCAAAATACACAGGGGCATTAATGCTGAGTGTCTCAGTCTTCATAATGGAGGACTTTTCTTGTACTGTATCACAAGCGGCTGCTTTCATCTCTCCTCCATTTTAATGGCGTATACGTGATACGGACTTCCTTATCTCGGGTGGGGGGGATGCTATGTAGATATTACGCAGTACCACTGCCATCTTTCTTAATTATGTATGAGGTATGGCCATTATACCTCTTTCCTGAGGTATATTAACAGAAAGGAAGGACATAACACCATCCAGAGTTGGAAATAGTTCAGTGCCTTGACTCTGGTTCGTGGCTGGGCAGCGATAAGCATGAGGCATGAAGTGCAAAGTGGCTTTCTTTAAGGCTAACTCCCAGCAGCTGTGTGCTCTGGTGGGCTGGGAATATAGGAGACCAGGGGTGGCAATCTTGCGTCCCTCGTGTTGTGCATGTGGCTTGCAGTGCTGGACTGTGACACATACTTCATTTTACACAGTTTCCACACAGTTGTTTCCTGTGCGAAAGGTCAACATACAACGTATAGGGGCCCCAGATGCACCAAGAAGTATTGCATATATTACAGTGACATATTTCTCATATACAGCATGCTCAGCATCTACCAGCTTGAGTCAGAATTGGGGTATTTCCACTTTGGCCTCTGACACTGAAAGGCCTAATCTCCTTTTATATTTTTAATATATTGCCTCTGGAATCATCTGAAGCTGTTGGAGAGCTGCCTAGGCCAATGGTAGAGCTTTTCATTTGCTAGAGGGCTCCTATGCATATCAGATTGGGCTCCTAGCCTCTCACCAGCCTCAGTTTGAGCAATTTAAGTCCCAAACTTGTCCCACTAATACTTACAGAATGCAGAGCCTGAGAGGTGTTAGAAGTGTTCCACATATTTCTCGATCAGGCCTTTTGTCTTGTATGACATTGTTCCCAGTGGCATGGGAGGAAAAAGGCCCAGGGGGTCTTTTATGGAGTACATGTTATCTCCCTGCATTTTTACATTCCTTCCAACTTTAAAACTTTGTATCACAGCTACCATCCTTTTAGCCAAGAGGGCTTGGGCAATGTTCTTTGCTCACTGATGCCGGAAGAAGCACTGTCAAATGAGAGGAGGCACTTCCTATTTTAAACAGGAGGACAAAGTGTATTTCCTCTGTAGCACTCCTAGTCTTGCTGGCTTGGAGAAAGGGACAGGAACTGATCTCTGCTCTCACCTGTGGCTGTAAGGCTCTATCTCTCAGTATGCTGGCCCCGACAGTCTCTTATTCTCTATTACATTTTTCTCCTTTTTGGAGGAACTTTGACTCCGTAATAATGTGATACATCAGCTTGAGTAACTTCTGTTTGAAGATATTAAGCTCTGTGAATACTGAAGAATATTATGTCTTCAGATTTTGAATGGTCCTCTCCATAATTCAGTACTGCTGTTGGAATGATTTTGTTTCAACTGCCGGGGCTAGTTTAAATAGAACTGTCTAAGCATGGGCTGTAGTTTCTCATAGATCACAAAGTGAAGTTCAGTGAATGATGAGTTGTCACGGGATACCATAATGAAATAAGTACTCCTCATAGTTTTGAAATAAATAGTAATTTCATTAAAGGGGAGAAAAGGACATTTTGTCTGTAAGCTTAATTGTAAGAGCTGGAATTCCTAAGCAGAGATTTTTCACATGCAGTTACGTTGCAGTGAGTTTTAGGGAGAGTGAATTCAATGTGGGGAGGGATGCTAAAACTCCCAGCAGTGTCTGAACTACATGTCTGCAGTAGATTCTCTTCGTCCTTTTGGTACTTGGTGATGTGATACTTATGCATGGTCTTCGTACGGGATATGTATGGCCGTGCATGCAGCCTGGTCCTTAAGGAAAAAGTCAGCAAGGTATCTAAAGTGATACCTTTATTGAACAACTGACAAAGATGCAGTAGTTGCTGTTGAAAGTCAACATTTGATAAGAGTGACATCTGCTAGCAATTTTCCATTTAAAAAGTCAATATTTGCTATATATTGCTTTTAGGTAGATGTTTGCTAAGGACTGCATGACAGTGGAGTTCAAACCATAGTCCTACAAGGCAGAAGTTGAGTATCTCCCCCTCAGTTCTATTCTTTTGCTTCCCTGTTCATCTTGTTTAACACATAAGCACAAATATTGTTGTTGGTTTTTTTTTAACTGGAAATAGTACTTTATAGTAACCATGAAAAAACAGGTAACAGGCTGGGGATGGAGAGCTAGGATCTTTGGGGTTCAAATGCTTGTTCTCAAATGCTGACTTCTGTAACCAGAACCCAATCACTTTCTCCCTCTCCCCGAATTTCCCTATCTGTAGAACGTGAGTGATACCTGCCCACTTCAGAGTTGTTGAGAGGGCTGATTTTGCTGGTGTCTGTAAAACACTTTGAAGATGAGCAGTGCTATATATGGACCAAGTGTTTATTTTTGGAATTCACTGTGATGCTAAAAACAGCAAATTCAAGGAAGCAACTACAGTCATACTGTCATGATCCTAGCTCTCAGAGCCACTACCCGGGGTTTACTATTTGTAGCCTCTATCTGCCCATCTGTGGTAGTTCTGCTGGAAAGTCTCCATTTGTAGAGGCTCTCATGGTACTGGGGGGCAATCTGCAATTGAGCATGTGGGAAAGACTCCCTATTCAATATGAAAAATTCAATATAAAATTTTGTTTTTTTAAATTTGTTTTACATTTTGATTTTAACATGAGTCACCTGATTCTCCCCAGGCCCTGCTCCTTTTCTCCTCCCGAGAACAATACCAGCTAAGAAGCAGAACAAGCAACAGGAGCAATAGTGTCTAGGACTGGAGAGTAGGGACCCGCCACACACACCGTTCTGTCAGTTGCTGCAACGACAGAGAGTGACAGCTGGAATGCCTATTCTTCCCACTGTGTGGAGTCATGGAAGTTGGTGTCCATTCAGCAGAGGTTTCAGAGTAACAGCCGTGTTAGTCTGTATTCGCAAAAAGAAAAGGAGTACTTGTGGCACCTTAGAGACTAACCAATTTATTTGAGCATAAGCTTTTGTGAGCTACAGCTCACTTCATCGGATGCATACTGTGGAAAGTACAGAAGATCTTTTTATACACACAAACCATGAAAAAATGGGTGTTTACCACTACAAAAGGTTTTCTCTCCCCCCACCCCACTCTCCTGCTGGTAATAGCTTATCAGTAGAGGTGGATTGTCCTTTCTGCACGGATCTGTAGGAGTTGGAAGAATGAGCTGGTTTCTGGTGACTGGGGGGCATGGTATGTGCCCCACCCCACAATGGCTGGGACTACAGTAATGTCTCCCAGCATTCACTTCCCTGCAGCTTCATGGCAGCTGGTTTAGGGAGAGGATGGGAGCAATTCACCCCTAGGCACAATTGCCGAGGTAAGGCTAAGGTCCATACTGCAGTTACATGGTCCCTACCGTCATGGTCCCTACCCCAGTTACAGATGCAGCCTAAGTAAAAACCTGGTTCATATCTTTGGAATATCTCTGGTTCACTCAACATACCCATTAATTTAGACTAATTTAATTTCCAGTCTCTCTGGCTTGTCACTCAGGCACAATGAACCAGTAGGAATGATGGTGTTCTGGGACTGGCTTGACTAGTTTCTCTCCCCTGAGAGCCAGTTTCTAGTCTACCACCAATCAGCAAAATTGCAACCGGCTCCACTACTATTGTTCAGTACACCTGAGCCTCGTCAACAAAAGCTTCAATGACATCCTGGAAAAAAGACAGCAAAGGAGAGTTACAGCCCTTTGCCAGCTCCTTCTGGGCCTCTTATCACTAAGACTGAAGCAGCTGAGGCTTTAGAATCTCTGCACTCTCCCTCAGCCCTGGAGAGTTAAACAGTCAAAATCCTGCCAAGCGTGCTGCCCCTCAGTTTAGAAGGGGAGGACTCCTCTGTCAGCAGCCCCTCCTAGTATCTCCTTTGCCTGCTAGCCCACTCACCTCACAGCATCTTGTTTAATAGGTAGGATGTTGCATATTCATAGAATATCAGGGTTGGAAGGGACCTCAGGAGGTCATCTAGTCAACCCCCCTGCTCAAAGCAGGACCAATCCCCAATTTTTGCCCCAGATCCCTAAATGGCCCCCTCAAGGATTGAACTCACAACCCTGGGTTTAGCAGGCCAATGCTCAAACCACTGAGCTATCCCTCCCAGCGGGGGGACTCAACCTTCCATTGACGAGCACCCCAATCCCTTGAATTTTCCTTGACTGGGTGTTGACTGAAGTCCCTGAGATTCAGGGTGAGCAGGGGCCCTCATGTCTAAAAGGATCAGAAAGTGCCTAGAAGAGATCCTTTTCCTCATTCACCTGGTGGCATTGGCCCAGTGGCTCTATTTGCCAGGAAGGATCTTGGGGAGCTAAGGGGGGGCAGGGACTTTCATCAAAGTACCAAGGCACTGACAAAGATCCAAGCATGGTTCAGGTTTCTCCAGCGTCTTTGGAGAGCAGAGACTGGAGCTCTCTCAGTGCTTCCTGACTGACTGGAAGCCAGAAGGCTGCTCACTCCTGAAAAGTAAATATGAGGAATGGACCCGACTGGAAGGCAGGAAGGGATGCACCAGAAAAGTATACCTGAACCCAGCTGAAAGCTGGGATGGGATGGAAAGCTGGAGGTGTGGCTTGTGGATACTGACCCCTGTCATGTGACAAGCAGTTTTTTTTTTTTTTGTAGCTCTGACCCATGTCAAGAAACAAAGTTCAGTCTCTTACTTGCACTCCTGTATGGTCAGACGTCTATTAAATGGTACTGGAAGTAAACCAGATACTTGACAAAAATTGAGCAAATGAAGCCACCTGAATCCCTTGGCCTGGAAGGGAGCCTGGCAAAGAACTGGAGGAAGTGGTTGCAGTACTTCCAAACCTTTCTCAAAACCAGCGGCATTGCAGAGAAATTGGGGAGGGCACTTTGGTTCTGACTCTGACAATGCAGCAATTGAGATCTATAGCTGATTCCAATGGAAGCATGGGGAGAACTGAAAACCGCTAGAAAGTCGTTAAAATACGTCATTTAATCCTTTGATCAATGCAGGAACATCACTTGGGAAAGGTACACTGTCTTTGTACTGGCTCCCATTTATCATAGTACTCCATACTTACTTAAAGCTAAATCATGTGATTTTTGAACTGTTAGCAGATGGACTAATTGGAAACCAAATGATCTGTGGTATAACTGATGAGATGAAAAAGGTATTGTGAGCAACAGCCTTGACTTTGCAAAGAGCAGTGAGTATTTGCAGGATTGGGGAAAACTGCACTTTTCCCTCAATGAAACTGTTAATAAGCAGTGGAAGAACTGAAGTGTAGCTAACTAAAAAAAATATGGAGCCATAAAGACCGAATACATTTGTAAACAAAAATGGCAGACCCAGATTTGCTAGTAACAAATGCAGAGGTAATTGCAATGTAAAGCCAAGGGGTCCAGCACAATGTGTACATAAAATATACTACCATTTTGCAAAAGCACTTCACGTCAGCACAAATTTCAAAGTATAAAAAGCAAATGATGTTCATGAACATACCACTGAAGGACAAAAATCAAATGATGATGCAGAAACGGTGGTCTTTGTTGAGTCACTTAATTAAAATGACCAAGGAATGTTCTACAACAGAGTGGTGTGTGACCATGGAAATAAATGAACAAAAAATGAATTTCAAAATAGATACTGGAGCTGAGTGCAAAGAAATCACCGCAAATATATACAGAAACATTAGTGACTGCCTAATGTTAAAATAAACTAAGCTAGTTTCATATAGCTGGGAAATGAGCCCATCTGGCAAAGCCACGCTGGCATGCCTGAATAAGGGCAGATACCACTCAGTAAAGCTTGAAAGAGTGGAACAGACAGTGTCGTATGTAGAGTTGAAGAACAGTCTACAAATACGGATGCTCAAATGGGGCTCTTAAAGAACATGATGAGGTGTT
Source organism: Chelonia mydas (assembly GCF_015237465.2). Classification (NCBI taxonomy): domain Eukaryota; kingdom Metazoa; phylum Chordata; order Testudines; family Cheloniidae; genus Chelonia; species Chelonia mydas. The sequence goes on from NC_057851.1 coordinate 188,006,155, forward strand.
TAATGGACTGAGATGAATTAAGGATATAATACAACATATGAGAGAGATCTCGGTAGATCACCAAGATACATGCACCATGTGAGAGATGAAGCAAAAGACGAAAATGACCAAACAATAGTTAATTATTGCTTGAATACAGACAGCAAGCTGAATTAAGTGTGGTCACTGGAAAAAAAAAGTTTAAATATATGTGTACCTATCCAAAAAGTCTTAATAAGGCCATCAAACTCTAGAGCTCTAGCCCAGCAGTTCTCAACTAGAGGTCTGGGGCCCCCTGGGGGGCCACAATCAGGTTTCAGGGGGTCTACCAAAATATACCAGAGAGCAGGGCCCATGTTAAGGCTCCCCGGGGCTCAGGGCAGAAATCCCAAGCCGTGCGGGGCTGAAGCCAAAGCCCGAGCAACTCAGCTTTGCAGGGCATCCTGTGGTGTGGGGCCACAGGCAGTTGCCCTGCTTGTTGCCCCCTAACGCCAGCCCTGGTTATTAATCTACTGGATATGCAGAAAACCAGTTGTTGTGGCTCAGGTGGGCTGTGGAGGCTTTCATAGCATGTCAGGAGGAGAGGGCTCAGAAAGAAAAAGATTGAGAACTCCTGCTCTAGCCCATGAAAGTAGATGAGGAAACCATGTCTAGACTTTAAAAGCCAAAGTATATTCAATTCTGGATGAAAACTCCATGTCTCGCATCTTCTAATCTGCATTGAGGGAAGGTAATTGTTGATGCTTTCTTGATTTGGGGAGAACACAACCCCCCAAAGGAGTTTGACCAGACCCAAGTAAAAATTGAAGCACTTGTACTAGTGGAAAGACCACAAAACAAGGAGGCCTAACATAGAGATTCATGGGCATGTTATCACTAAGTAAATTGATTACTAATTTGTTACAATTAAGTGTGACCGCACAGCTTGAGGACAGTACAGAATGGCAATAGTATGACTGGAAAAAGGAAAAACTTCATGGAATTAAAAAAAAAAAAATGTTACAGAAGCATCTGTACTGAAATATTTTGAGATTAACCAGGAGCCTAAGATCGGAGTAAATGTAAGGTCATGTGGTTGGATGTCATAAATACCACAGCAAGAGGTCATAAATGCAAATCACAATCTGAGTACAGAAAAATGCAAGAACAGAGGCTGGGATGTCATGTTGTGGCCAGGCACTCATGCTGCCACTGAAGATAAGTTTTTGAAATCTGTAACAAATACAGGAAGCGGGATGCAAAAGCGCTGCATGAAATTTCTAGTCAGCCCTGGTCCAAGATTGGCACAGACAACGCATCGAGTAACAATGCAATAACATATTGTGTATTGTACCTGTTCACCATCGGATTCAATGAGCTAATAATGGATTACGGCCCGCAATTCATGATGGACTCATTTCATTGGTCCTCTTTGATATATCCGTTCAGTCACACCACGTCAAGCCCTGACTATGTATTATCAATGGGTCCAGTCTCTTACCAATACAGTCCTTTTTGTGTAACATACACATTACACAGCTTCTTTTACAAACTGCTCAAGCAAGTTCTGACTGACTTTGTCCATGGTAGTACACAACTACCATTATCCTTAGGGATCAAAAACCTAAGGGAGAGGCCCCTGGCTTGTACTAAGAAGTGCAAGACCCAGAAATGAGAATTCTGTCCAAATGGTATTGTTGGAGAGGTAGCTCTTGTGCTGGTGAAATGCCCTTTTTGTCAGCTTACAAAGGGAGGTGTTTCTCGCTTATTCCTAATTAGTGTTGAGGTGCAGCAGAATCCCAGACAGATCGCAGAATTGCTATCCTGTCCGCTTTGCCTGGAGTATTTGAAAAAGGCCATCTTTGGCTTTTGGATTGGGAGGCAGTAGACTCCTGTAAAGGAAATCTGCAACGTGTTGCCGCCTCTGGGAAGTCTGTCAACATGCTTTCTGCCAATTCTGTGCTGAAGTTAGATATTTTAACTTCTTGCTTTGTAGCCTCGAGCCACAGGGGCTGAGAACAGAAATGCAGTCTCGTAGGTCACCTTCCAATCCTAGAAGCTTCACTTTAGGTACAAATACATGCACTTTCTTTTTCCATGATTAAAACTTAACTGAAACTTTCCTACAGGCAGAAGCTATGGTATGGCACTTGCAAACCTGATACGGCTCTGCCTATCTGTCGGTGGTGGTGGTAGTGGTTTTTTGTTTTTGTTTTTAAAAAGCAGGATTAATCAATCTTTCCTCAGCTAACTTTCACTCGACTTGAAATTGTCCCTCTTCTGCACCTCCAGCCCCTAATTTCCCACCGCTCACCCTCCCACCTTGACCCGAAAACACACCTACATTTAAGTTTGCTGGGTTCCAGGAAATACCATAAATGAGAAGAAAAATGTTAAGTCAGGCGCTATTCTTTTTTTTTCTCTACTGGCAGTAAATTTGACAAAATATCTTCCTCTGGTGGATTCTATTCATGTATGTTAGCACTGACAAGGGGATTTCCTGGCCTTAGAAGAGGAAGGAACTGTAGCTACTCTGAAATTTTAAATGGTTCCTGTAATGCTTGGTCACTCAGTGCAAAGTTTTGACATTCTGTGTATTCACATTTTCATCTTAATCCTTTTATTGGTGGGCAAAGATTTTAGATTTTGGGAGTATTTACAGGGTCAGTAGGGAGAACTCCAAAATTCCTTGCTCTCCGTTGTCTTTGCAACTATGGTTTTCATATGCAGTACGATATGTACTGTGATAAAAACAGAACCAGGTTTTTATTTGCAGTCTGACTCTGAGGTTTTGCTGTCCTAGAGAAGATTGTGTATTTGTTTTGGCTTTTTTGGTGTCCTAGTGAAGAATAAGTAGCCTTTTGCCTGCATGCACTCACATACATGTGCGCACGCTCTCATTCTTTCTCTCCCACGTGCACCAACACACAAAAGGAGTTTGTTCTTTTTTGTGCACAGCCAAAAGAGGCCGGGCACTGCTGTCTTCAGCTCAGTGGAAATTGGCAGTATCCCATCTCCTGTAAACAACAGTCTGACGTCAGCTCGTGCAGTGGTGATAGCAGTACAACTTGAGAGATTTTCAACTGGCCAAGCTGTTGAAAGCCTGTCGTTGGCTTTGATAATCTCTGGCTAGACTTTAGAGGAGTTGGGGGGGGAAAAAAAAAAAAAAAGATTGGTTAATGACAGAAATCGGAGAGCAATTCCTGATAACTTTGCATGCAGCAGAGAGGTGATTTTAAGTGCTGTATAAGAGTATTTTGAGTCTGATCTCATTGTATGTAGTAGTCCTTTCTGTCAATTCATGCTCTAAAATATTTACTGCTTTGTCGAGTTGATATGATTGTACTGGAGATTGCAGCACAATTAAAGTACCATATAACAGGCAATCAAGCAGACGATGAAATTTGACTTTCCCATTGTGTTGAATTCAACGCTTATTCATTTAAAAAAAAAACAGGGGTACTTGTGGCACCTTAAAGACTAACAAATTTATTAGAGCATAAGCTTTCGTGGGCTACAGCCCACTTCATCGGATGCATAGGATGGAACATATAGGAAGAAGATATATACATACAGAGAAGGTGGAAGTTGCCATACAAACTGTAAGAGGCTAATTAAGATGAGCTATTATCAGCAGGAGGAAAAAAACTTTTGTAGTGACAATCAATATGGCCCATTTAGACAGTTGACAAGAAGGTGTGAGGATAATTAACATGGGGAAAAGGGATTCAGTATGTGTAATGACCCAGCCACTCCCAGTCTCTATTCAAATCCAAGTTAATGGTATCTAGTTCTCCAATGAGAAACTGCTGAGCTTGAATTAATATGCAAACTAGATACCATTAACTTGGATTTGAATAGAGACTGGGAGTGGCTGGGTCATTACACATATTGAATCTATTTCCCCATGTTAAGTATCCTCACACCTTCTTGTCAACTGTCTAAATGGGCCATCTCGATTATCGCTATGAAAGTTTTTTTTTCTCCTGCTGATAAGAGCTCATCTTAATTAATTAGCCTCTTACAGTTTGTATGGCAACTTCCACCTTCTGTGTGTGTGTGTGTGTATATGTGACTGTGTGTGTGTATGTATGTGTGTGTATATTTATTTATTTATTTATTTATTTATATATATATATATATATATATATATATATATATATAAATAAAAATCTTCTTACTATGTGTTCCATTCTATACATTGGTGAAGTGAGCTGTAGCCCACGAAAGCTTATGCTCTAATAAATTTGTTAGTCTCTACGATGCCACAAGTACTCCTGTTTTTGCGGATACAGACTAACACGGCTGCTACTCTGAAATTTTTCATTATAGTTTTAATTCTTAGTGGTTTTGGGGTTTTATTTAGTCTAGATATAGTTCAGGGAACTGAACCTGACATGTTAAGCTTCTAACTAAGGGTCTATATATTTTATAACTTTATATTACCAGTATAAAGAATATTTCTTCCAACTGCATACACTACTTACTTGTTCATAGCCAAAATTTAGACACCAGTACCGTAATAAGGTGTAGTCTTTGATACAGTGAATGGCTAAATAAATAATGGATAAATCAGGCTGTAGTGAAGTGTTTCAGGGAATCTCCAACAATACGCAGTGGTTAGAAACCAGTCGATTACCTCCCTCTACACATGATCTCCTTGTGAAGTGGGGGAGTGGGAACTGTGAATACTTTTACTCTAGTGTAACACTACAAATGTTTTGATTGTACAGCTAGTGAAGCCTCTATTGTACTTCTAAAATAGAGCCATTGGGACTTAAATTTATTAACAGCTGGTTTTCCTCATATCCAGACAGTTAAAGAGACTTTTCTATTCTTCAGTTTTACCACTGAAAGCTCGTTTGCATTATGAACATACAATATTCCTGTGCCAAAATCCACAGCTAAAAATGAAAGGTTTGTAATTCTGTTGTGCTGGTAACAGTGGGAGGGTCAAAACAAAGCATGAAAAATCACGGTACCGTTTGACAGAAAATCAGAATATTATAGCAAAAAGTTGACAAACTGCTAAAAACAATTTTTCATGATTAAAATACGAGCCAGAAAAGGACTCTCAGTAACATGTTAAAATATTTGTCTTGTATAAAAGAGCTTCATGTCTGCATTATTCCTTGTGCTGCAATGGAGACAGCTAAAAAGTACGTATTCCTTATCAATTCTGCAGTGAGAGTTTACAGAATCTGTTAAAATCCCAGAGGGGAATGAGAACAACAGTAAACCTTTCCGTTTTCTGAATTAAAAAAATGTTGAAATCTCTTTTTAAGGGTATACATGAATGGGGTTAGTAATACAATCTGGCTTTATTTGAGGGAGAAGGGAGGGAAGAGGAGAGAAGAGAAGGGGGGCCATTTTTGGTTAGGTGTTTTTACAACCATCAGTGCACAGAGTCATAGATCACTTCCTAAAGAAACTACTTGGTACAGGATGAAAACAATCATAGGGTATTTCCCACACATTTTATAGAAAGAATGTAAACCAGGGATTGTTTCGGTCTCAGAAAGGAGGCACAATAGTGTATCTCTTAAACCTGGAAGAGCCCTAGCCTACTGTTAGCCAGACTATTCCTTGAAATCAGTGTGGGTAGAAAGTACTCAGCACCCGTGCAAGGTTTTTGGCATGTGGTAGTAGGATCTGGCCCTTCTTGATTTATATGTAAGCCTCAGATTATTTAGATAAGACCAAACAATTGAAGCCTTCAAATAACCCTTATGTTGTAACAGGCCTGTAAGTGAAAGATAACCCAGTTAAGTTAAGAATGCTCACATGTAATCCACTTGGGTAAAATTCATCCACCCGCCTGAAGCCCAAATATTTGGACTCTTTGCAGGTGGAGTGTAGAGGGGCTGCGGGGTGAAATTCACCCCTCTCAAACCAGAGCAAGTGAACTGATTTGCTACACACTCCTCTGCACCAGCTGGGGGCCGCTGGATCCATGTAAACGTGGATCCTGAAGCCTCTGTCTTGGAGCAGGTTTGTGCACCAATCTATTCAGGGCCAGTATGTAGCTCCTTTCTGCTCATGTAAGGGATGTGCAGGTGATCTCTCGCTTGGAGTGTCGAACACAGCACAGCTCAGTGAGACTTTGTGGGCATGAGAAATTTACAGAAGTGTTGCCAAAGTGTAAGAAAAAGACATCCCCCTCTGACCTCAGTTCAAAGAGGGTAGGATACATCCTGGACGGTTACACACTCTGCTTGAGGTTCAGTGCCCTGCGTCCACTGCCATTTGTCTCTTACTGATCTGGTGGCATATTACTATATTGTGTAATCCCAGTCTCTGCTGTGTGTCTTCGTTCTCCCAAGGTCTGGCACGGTTTTTGTACTTACGCCCATAGAGGGTGAAATCCTGACTCCATTGAAATGGATGGGTGTCTTGCAACTGACTTCTTTGGGGCTAGGATTTCACCCAGAGTTTCCATGTGAGGCATAAGTGGCATAGCGGGCCTTGTGCTGGCCTTCTGCAGCATGTGTCAATTTCCAATATCGGCTAGCGACAAAGGCATTTCAGTTCTCAGGCGCGGCCTCACTACAGACCAGATCCTGCTGTCTGTTCTGCAAAGGATGGAAGAAAGAACCATTAGGGTGGTTCTCCTCTTCTCCCTAGTCACATATGTAAATTCCAGGGTGCTATCCTGCTTTATCTTCTTGCCCACTACGACAAAGTTCCTGCTCTACCTTGGTGGGTCTTGCGCTTATTCGCGGATTTGCTTGCCTTGGAGCTTCACGGCAGCCCTCAGCTTGGCCGTTTTTCTGAATTCACAGTCCAGGTCGACTCCTGTGTCTGACCAGGAGTTGGGAGGATTTGGGGGGAACCCAGGCCCGCCCTCTACTCTGGGTTCCAGCCCAGGGCCCTGTGGAGTGCACCTGTCTAGAGTGCCTCCTGGAACAGCTGTGCGACAGCTACAACTCCCTGGGCTACTTCCCCATGGCCTCCTCCCAACACCTTCTTTATCCTCACCATAAGACCTTCCTCCTGGTGTCTGATAATGCTTATACACCTCAGTCCTCCAACAGTCCGCGTTCTCACTCTCAGCTCCCAGTGCCTCTTGCTCCCAGCACCTCACACGCACACCACAAACTGAAGTGAGCTCCTTTTTAAAACCCAGGTGCCCTGATTAGCCTGCCTTAATTGATTCTAGCAGCTTCTTGATTGGCTGCAGGTGTTCACAGAATATCACGGTTGGAAGGGACCTCAGGAGGTCATCTAGTCCAACCCCTGCTCAAAGCAGGACCAATCCCCAATTTTTACCCCTGATCCCTAAATGGCCCCCTCAAGGATTGAACTCACAACCCTGGGTTTAGCAGGCCAATGCTCAAACCAGTCTCCAGAAGGTTCTTGATTGTTCTGGAACCTTCCCTGTTACCTTGCCCAGGGAAAAGGGACCTACTTAGCCTGGGGCTAATATATCTGCTTTCTGTTACTCTCCTGTAGCCATCTAGCCCGACCCTGTCACACCACCTAACATGCTGGTCACACAGTGCAATTTAATGGAGATATGGGCTGTGCTTAATGCACATGCTGTCAGTGGTAATCCTGAGCAGGACACTTACAAACCAGTCCTGTTCCAAGGAACAGTAAGCCGTTTGTTGCAGCCTGTTTTGCCAAGACTTCCTGCTCTGCAACTGCAAGATGGCTCTTGAGATGGCTGCACTACTGGCCCCACTCTGGGATCTCTTACCCCCTCTATATGTGGTTTCCCCAGGTAAGGATGGCAGTTTGCCCTGTTTTTGTAACTAGGGCTCATTGCTTATAGGCATCCCCTCTTATATCATGCAGCACATTAGACCCAGCTTATGTGACAGTGGTCCCAAACTTGCCCAGCAGAGTTAGAGTAATGTTAGTCGATTATGAATTTTTTTATAACCTATTTTACCGAGATAATTCTTTAAAAAAGTATGTCAGATTGCTTTATCTGTTTTCAGTGTCTATTTGCTTTTCAGGAAAGATGTGGACAAGTTGGAGAAAGTCCACTAGAGAACAACAAAAATTATTAAAGGTCTAGAAATCCATGATCTGTGAGGAAAGATTGACAAAGAATTGGGTTTGTTTAGTCTGGAGAAGAGAAGATGGCGAGGGGAGGGTGAACATGATAAGTTTTCAAGTTCAGAAAAGATTGTTACAAGGAGGAGGGTGAAAAATTGATCTAATTAACCTCCGAGGATAGGACAAGATGCAATGGGCTTAAATTGCAGCAAAGGAGACTTAAGCTGGACATTAGAAAAAACTTCCTAACTGTCAGGGTAGTTCAGCACTGGTACACATTACTGAAGGAGGTTGTGGAAGCTCTTATTGGAGGTTTTTAAGGACAGATTAGACAAACACCGGTCAGGAATGGTCTAGCTATTACATAGTCCTGCCCTGAGTGCAGGGGACTGGACTAGATGACCTACTGAGGTCCATTCCAATCCTACACTTCTATGCTCCTATTTGTCATGTAGCTTAGGCATTTGTCATGTAATGCCAGCTCCAGTGATAAAAAGTCATGGATCAGGCCTCCAGAAACCATGAGAATAATTTAAAAATCCTGGAACTATTCATTTAAAAAAAAGATTTTTATTTGCCTTCTGGTGTTTGAGCTTTAGGGTTCCAATTTTCAAGCTTTTCTCCACAACCATTAGGGCTAGAAATTAATGTTATTAAAAATGAAGTGAAGTTTTAGGGTCTCTTATGATCACTTGACTCCAGGAGGTGGGGCTTTAAGACAAACATCCGGTATTGCAAGAATGGCAATCAAACTGCAAGAGCTGGCAATGCTGCATGAGACTGCCCTGATATCTTACTGAATTTCCAGTGATCACAATAGCGATGAACAATTGCAAAGATGGCTTCTCTTCAGACCCTTGAGCATGAAGCAAATTAGTAAATATGCAAGCCAGAGGTTTGTGAGGTGGGGAGGGTTCATTGCTGAAACACTCCTTGATCTGACTTCATGGAAATGAGAAGGACCTAAATTCTGAAGTTTGTTCAGGTCAGCAATGGACCGTAAATTCTTACTAGAATTCACCCTCTATTGTCGCGGGCGGTTGTTGAGTGAATCTCTGCCATGATCACTTTGGGGGAGAGGTGGTGGTGGCTAGCTGGCTGGCATTTGGCTCTCTGCTCTTCCATTCCCTTGCTGCTAGGCCTGGGAATTCTTCCTCTGCCTGGGATTCTGACTGTCTACTTTCATTTGGGCCCTTGCTACCCCAGCAGCCTACTTGGATAGGGGTGTGTGTGTCCTTTTCTGCTCCCTTGAGCATGAACGGTGTGAGGAGGGAGAGGCTCACAAAGATGAAGAGTAGGTCTCCAGGTCCACCCCACTGAGGCACCTTGTGCTGCTTGTCGCAGTGAGCTGACCGGGGGAAGGCTAGAGGTAGAAAGAGAAGAAGAACAGGGTGACAGCATCACAGGTCATAACAGACCCGGGGAATGGGACTCTTGCCGTTGGAGTTCAGGTGTCCTCAGGGTTCTATTCTGAGAGCTACTGCTGCTCCAAGCACTGGCTCAAGTGAGTGCGGTGCAGCTGAGGGTACTTTACATTAGCTTTTGCTGTGGGTGGAGGGGTGGCTTTTTTAAAAAAAACAAAACAAAACAGTTTTTCTTTCGTGCAAGGCTATGAGGGTAGAAGGAGGGCCAGGCAGGGCTGGTGAGGTTTAAGAAATCTGCAAGGAAGACACCTACATTTGCAAGCGGTCTCCTGGCCCTAGAAGTGCTACAAACCTTCCTGCTGCTGCCTGCCTCTGCTGCCCTAGCCCTGTCACCGACCACACAGTCATCTCCCCCCTGGTGTTGGCCTTCACTGGAGAAGAACCCTACCCCTATGCAGCTGAGAGCTACAGAACTGAGGAAGGCAGCTGCTATGTAGAGCAACTAAGCCTTCCTGCAAGTATCCCACCGTCCCTATAAATATCATGGCCTCCTTCTACCCTCCCCCACTCCGTTTTTTCCAGTGGGCCACAGAGTCTCCCCTGCTGCAGAGCAGTAAGTAGATAGGAATTTTCTCCATGCTGTCACCCCGCCTCCCACCTTAGCCCTGACAGTAAGGCTCCATGAAGTACCCTATCCCAGCTCCAAGAGAAGGTCTGTGCAGCCAGGTAATCATTCTTGACCTTGATGCTGTCCTTTAATCTGGAAAGGATCTCCCTCTTGCTCGCCTCCAGATCTGCCCTTTTAAGGGCAGTGGCAGGCACAGGAAATCTACTGATCTCCCTTGGCGGGGAAGCCACAGAAGTCAGACTGGGAGGAAGAAGTCAGGAAGGCAAACCGGAGGGTGGGGAAACTCAAGAGCAGAAGGAAACAGCGTTTTATGGACCTGTGCAGCACAAATAGGAATTTGAATAATTTGACAGCTAGGTACATCGTGCGGGCCCTTAACGTCTGTGTGATTGAGCAAATGGGTGGCTGATTTTATGACTAGTGTTAACATTACTGTTCAAAATCTCACAGTGCTCAGTTGAAACTCTTGTCTCCTCCCCTGAAGATTCACTTATTTCTGTTGTAAAAATGATCACGCTGATTTAAAATGGACAAATGTGTTTTTTTTTTTTCTTCGAAGCAATATTGAGGCAGGACTTTGAACCCATGTCTTAAAAACAGGAAAGTCTGACAACAAGGGCGATTTGAATGAATAATAGATTGGGAGGGGGGGAGGACTCAACAAAGAAAACAAGTTGCTGCCTCTTCACCATTTTTCTTTCCCTTTCTGTGAGTGACGGAGAGTAAGCGGCAGTAACAGCTGCTGGCCAAAGCTTTTTACTTCCTTTCTGCTGTACTCGTCTCAAACACAGGGCCCTGCTGAGGGAGCGAGGAGCAGCATATGAAGTGCGCCAAACAGAGGGTGTGGTTTCACCAACCAAACACTTCAGCAGAAAGCAACAGAACTGCTTCTGTGATAACACACCCTCTCCAGAATGGGGGGGGGGGCTTTTATTTTGTTGTTTTAGGTGAAGGGTGGTTCTTTGGCCCCCCAGCACATCTTTTTAACTTGAAAGGGATCAAGTGTTTTGGTTTTTTTTTTTTTTTTAAATCGCACATTTGCCCAAAAATATTTTATCTACTTTTGATACAAGTAATATCCAAAATTACTGTAACTGAAAGAGATCAGAGGGAAAACCTTTTCTTTTCTCAGCTTGTTGACTTTGTGAATTTCGATAACGCTTTGGTGGCAGCTAGTTAGTTCCACCCTTTGCTCTGTTCTGTTTTCTTGTTTGTGTGTGTCTCTTTCACATGGCAAGTGGTAGAGAATTTTTTTTTTTTTAAATAGAAATATTGTGATTGTAAAACCACAAAAATTGGCAGGGGAAAATGGGAGCAGGTATAGAGCTGAAAGTAATTTGTAAACTCTTCCTCCCCTCACCCACTTGGCTAGATTTCAAGTGGACTGTGTCCTTTCTAGGCAAGTTAAAAAGTGTCTGTCTCAACTATGTTTTGGCACAAAGTTGCAGCTTTTCAGTTGCACCCTGAGGTGTATTTATTTTATTTTTCTGTTTCTTTAAAAAAAAAAAAAAAAAAAAAAGATGAAAAAAAAATCTTAAGTCAGATGTGGGACAAGGTCACTTTCATGTTGTACAACTGAAGTCAACAGGAGAAGCTTGTGTGGCTCTGAGGGCAGAATTTAGCCCAAGCTTGTTAGTTTAACTCCAAAATAAGTAATGATCTTGCTGCCTAGACAATTACTATACGGTACATCTGGTACACGGGGGTGCGGGGAATAGCCATAGAGCATTCTGCTTCGGATCTGTAGCTTTTTTAGCTTGTAGTGTTGATGTGTATGTTCTTCTGATGTGAAGTTACTTGCCTTTTTTTTTTTTTTTGGAAGTTTTTTTCCATCTTAAAAAGAGGTGGCATCTTTTTCTTAAATTGTACTAGAATATTAATCTCTCCTTTCCCCCCACATTTCACCAAAATTACCCCTGTACATAATCCTGATGTATCTTTCTTCTAACTACATACAGCATATGTGTGTGACAGTGATGCAGAATGGCTCTGGTAGGAGAGAACTGGGCTGGGTTTGGTTTTTCCCCCTCTCTCCTATATTTTTGTATGTGTGTTTTAGGAGGATACATTTTCTGATAGACTACATGATCAATGGAAGACGAAACTCCAGAGTTTCTGATACAGGCACAAGGTCTAATTAAAAGCAACCCAATGGACTGAGGAATTGAAAACATTTAATTGAAAAATTCATGGATAACAAAAATCTGAACTTTATCTGCAGGAAATATTAATGAAGGAGAAGCTGAGACTGAGTGCCCTTTTCTCCCTGGGGTAGAATGCCAGACATAGTCACATTGAAGTCATTTCGGAGTAACTCCAAACACCTTTAAGTCGCTGAAAGTACAAAGATTAGAAAGCAAGTTGCTGTTATTGCTATTGTACATTTTTCTTTCGCAGTTTCTGTAACTGTTTAAAGCTATCTCCCTGACAAAGTCCCATTATTAAAGCTTTGTGACTATGGCTCCATGGGGTAAATTTTCAAAAGAGTTGTTTGGGATTTTAGCTATCTGACTCTCATTGGCTCCAAAGAGAGTTGTGCAGCTAGAATCCCACATAATTCCTTGGAAAATGTACCTGCAAGAGTTTGTGCCATCTCAAATCAAGACGAATTTGCAGGGAGTACAGGAACTGTCAGATGACATAATGTAACAGCGATCATTTTGATAGCTGACACGTGGAACTCTCATAAATGAACTCATTAGCTTTTACATACAGTTTTTTCCAGCTGTAATTCACTCAAAAGTTCTAAAACTTTATCTTGTGCACTTTATTTATCTGGTTTAAATGCATTTGTTTGTCGGTCATAGATGCGGAAATCAGTCGCGTTGGCAATTCTAACAAAAGTAACTAATATTACACATTTATAATGAATCGTGCATCATGAAGGATCCTAATGCGCTTTGCAAGCTATTCACATACACATACAGAAATCATTTCACTTGCTAATGAAAAGCATCCACATTAGGGTGGAATGCAGCAGCTGTTTAACGGTACAGCAACATATAAGAGTTTAGGACAGGAAGTGGAGAAGTTTATTGTCGCTTTTGAAAGTGTACGGGGAAGTTAAGTAAACAGGTTACCTACGCTGAGAGAGGGTCAGGACACCTGAGCTTTTTCTTGCAAAAAATACTGCTAGATCTTTAATGTTCAGGTGGTCAGGACATGGTTTTCAATATCTCATCTTAAAAATACTCATTGGCTCAACAATACTGAGTCAGAGGGAAGAAGAGTGCTATGATTGAATCCCTACCTACTCCATTTCCTGCAACACTTGGATTTTTCTCTGAAGATCTCTCTCTTTCATGTGTTGACCCAACTTCGCCCTGCTCAGCTTGCAAGAACTGAGGAGATCACAGCCCATGGTATGGCTGTAGGCCGTAAAAATGTAAGGACTGATGTTGATTATATCAATGAGTGAGAGAGGTTATACATGGATGCACTCTTAATAAATGCTACAGCCAAGTCCTTTCAGTCCTTCCTTTTTTCATCTATTATCAATAAAACATTTATTTTGATAATGCCTGGTTTTAAGTGACCGTGAAAGGAGCCAGATTAACCAAGGGCTTTGGAGACTGAAGTCCTCTGCTTACCCACAGAACAGGTGTGGCCCAGGCAGCATCCATGTGAGCTGCCCCAACATGTCCTGCCAGGCACTTCAGTTTAAGGCTGAGGTACACTATCTCTGAGGATAAGAGTTGCTTAGTCTCCAAATCCATCCATACTTTGGCTGTTCTGATTGCATGCTGCTAGCCAGGTTCTCCATTAGTGCCAGCTGTAGACGTGAGTTCTGAGACGTTCTCTGGGGCAAAAATTGACTTTGAATATCCTTAGGGAAAGCCAGCAACTGGGATTTGGTTTCCATCTGGGTTGGATTCAAACAGGTGACCTGGTGCTCTATACTGCATTTGGGTCCCTTGAGCCATCCAGTCCCTGAGGGCTAGTTCACTTTCCATTTTTGTGGTTGACTTAACTGTGCACGGTGGATCAAATTCTGTCCTTGGTTATAACCAGGCAGTGCCCTTGATTTGAATATAAATAAGGACACAATCTGTTCTTTTTGTTTGTTTAGAAATTGTTTGGGCACAGGAATATTTGTAGTGATATGAACTTGAGATGTAGGTTCCCACTTGAAATACACATGCTTTACACTCCTGCCACCCCCCCCACCCCCCCCCAACATGTAAGGTAAACAAGCAATGACTAATGCAAAGGGAAATTTCTGTTACAAAACCTGAAACTGGACAAAACTTTCTGGGCTTTGGCTTTCATTACAAGGCCTGATGATCTTTGGCAGTAATTCGAGTGAACATGGGACTTGTTAAATGCAGTGTCTGTTTCTAGTTTTGAACCAAAACCAGGCAAAACTCGGAAGCTTCATGTTCAGCTTTGGGTTCACTCAAACTTGCAAATTAAAGCAAAACTTAGGTGGTCTGAAGCTGCTGAGTTTAGTGCAGCTCTTGTGACCACCAGCCTTTGAAATAGGAGCTTTACCTTAATAAGATGATATTAATCTTATGATCTTTGAAGAAATTGTAAAGGGGATGGGCTGAAGTCAATTGCTATTGACTTCAGTGCAGCCAGGATTTCATCCAAGAACTTTCTCAAGGCCTGGAAAGGTGTTTGGAGGGGGAGGGGGAGAGAGAGTGTGTGTGTGTGTGTGTGTGTGTGTCACTGTCAGGGTGGGTGAGTGGTGTCCAATTCTCCTTCGCCTAATCACAGATACAGGTGCATGACTGCAAGTCTGCCATCGCTCAAGGGTTTTACTCAGGATAATTAGTTGGCAGTGCCAAGACCCAGAGAAAAATAATTAAGTCCCTATAAAAATAACTTGCAAGCAACATTGAAATAAACCGGTGACTCTAGTTATAGGTAGTGAGTACTCTGTTTGGTTTCAGATGGCAGAAACTGAGTATGCTGAGGAGTGTTAACCTACAGCACTCATCATAATTTTCTGTGCACCATCCGGGAAGGCAAAATTCATTGTCTCTGTGCTGATCAACTCGTAGAAGTTAGAGGGGGTGAAATGGGATTCCTGTGAGCCCGGAGAGCAAATACATCCTCTAGTACTCTTAAACTACAGTCCTCTCCAAACTGCGTTGTGAAGGGCTCTCTTACTGTGCCTCAGGAGCCAATTTAAACAAACTTTTGAAAAATTGTAATCGCAAAATATTTGCGTAGTGCTAATCCTTGTCAAAGTATTTTCTTTTTCTTAGTAGTTGGAAAATCAGATAAGCATGTTAAATCAGACACATGTTGAATAAGATTGTCAAACCACAATATATAAAAATGTATATTATCTGTGTGCTGTAAACATCTACTTTTGTCGGCGTGCTGCACAAAGTTAGGTCAAATGTTGTGTTCCAAAAAGCTGGCTAAGTCAAAAGAATTCTCCTAAAAGTATTGTATTTCAAATGGACAACATTTTTTAAGTTTTACTGACCTTTCAATTATGGAGTGCTCAGAATATGTGCACAAAGGATGTTGTCTGTAATTTTAAATGGTTAATGGTTAATTTACACTTGGGCAAAAAGATCCCTCTGTGAAGAACCACATTGGGTTATAAAGCTCCAGCCTTATGAACACTTCTAGCCTTGCCCATCTATGAGCTAACCTTTGACATGGTTGGTCCATTAACTCCACTAATAACCAGCTTCATGATTCATGTTGTACTGTGTTTTGCAAAAACTAATGTGCAAAATCCTCAGTTTCTAAATGCTCAGCACTGGAAATATTCCTTCAGATTAAGACATTCTTAGGCTTGATTTAAGATGAATCCCTAATATTTAATGCTTATTATTTGTTTTACATTTACAAAATGCTGTGCAAACATCACTGATTTGTAATGTCTCAAGAAGCTTTCAGTTAGCCTCCATGAGACTGTACTCTCTCTTACTCTTTTCCGTACTACGTATGCCCTGATGTTCTTCTTTCTGCTGCCCTAAATAATAGGACAGCACGTTTTCCTACCTTCCAAGTAAGATGAGTGTTTTTTAAGGGAAAATGTTAATTTTTACATCACCCAACAATGTTAGGCACCTCACAGAATAAATAAAAGGATTGATTCCTGCTGTGAAGAATTTGAAGTCTAATTGATTGAGACAATAAGGAGCGAAAGAATGGTCTTGTGCTAAAGGCACTACTAGACTGGGGCTCTGGAGACCTGAGTTCAGTTCCCAGATCTGTCACACACACTTGCTGTGTGAGCTTGAGCAAGTGACTTAATTTTTCAGCCTCAATTCTCCATTAATAATATTCCCATTCTCCAACCCTTTGTCATTTCTGTTTAGATTGTAGGTTCTTTGGGGCAGAGATTTTCTCATCATTTATTTGTAAAGAACCACATCCTATAAGAAGACACCAGGAGTGAGTATGAGGGGGATAATTCGGTTATGCTCGCATCTTGGAGATCCCACTGGATTTCTAAACAGTGTTTGTCATTCGATAACTCCTTATCTTGGGAACTAGAAAATACACTCAAGAGCATCCCTTCAAGTGACTCTCTTACTGTTCTTTTTCCCTGTTGTTGCTCCATTTTCTGACCTACATTACATAGGCACTCTCTCATTTAAGAGGGCATAACTCCTGCACAGGCTGTCTACTTGCTTTCACTGGACGTGGCATTCAGATGCAGCAGGATGATTTTGATGGTGTTTTTGGGACTTACTGAGCAATGTGTTGGTGTCAAAATGGTACAGTGCCCTGCACTCTGATCTCTTACTTTATTCCCTTCTCAGAAGATACTTTCCCCTTTTTTAGGATGATGTATTACTTCAGCTCTGCCTTGTAAAGGGACAGCTTTGTAGCTAACTTGCTTGTTAGAATACAGTTTGCTGGTGGCTGCCTTTACTGCAAAACTAACCCTCTATAGAAATCCATTGTTTCCAATGTACTGCTGTTGGCAGAGGTGTTTGCTCCAACTTCCTAATTTTAACTGTTTTATTACCTTATTATAAATGTGTCTTTTAGTCTTTCTTTTCCTTTACTCCCTTTTATCTGAGCACAGATCACATGATACCAGGCCTTAACCAGCACCAAGCAACTGCTGGTCATAATGTGCCGTGAAATGGCACCATTCCCAATTCTCCATAGCTGGCAATTCTCCTCCTCCTCCTTCTGCTTTGTGGTGGTTGTTTTACTCCTGTAAAACTCTGTTTTCCACACCTCTTGCCAAGTGCATTTCCTGACCATGGCCATGTCATTCACTATTCGCCCCTCCCCACCCATTTCCTGGCCTCACTTTTATTTTACATCCCTCAGTAGCAGTGGTCAGCATATGTTGGGGCACCCCACCCAGTGCTTCCAAGTATTCTTCCGAATGCAGTAAATCCTGCTGACCATTGTGTTTGTGTTGTGTAGATCTATGAAATTTCCAAAGCTCTGGGTTTTTTTCTTTTGATATACACATTTTACAAATAAACTGTGATTTGAAACTGCATGTTTTGAACTGTTTTCAAACAATATAACCTTGATACAACAGTGTTTTTATAAAAACAAGCATTTTGTTAGTCTGATGTGTCTACAAGATTCCAGTCCCCAGCAGCAATTCTAAATATCCTGGCATAAACGGCCGGATAAAATACATTCCTATTGTTTTAAAAGTAGGTCTGCAGATGAACTACAAGTAGACCATCTCCTTCACAGCGCCATCCATTTTCTATTGCTTTTTCCATCTGGCCCTACGTGTAGAAGATGCCTCATACCAAGATCGAAGTTGTTGTTTAAGTGCAACTCCTGTGACAATCTGCTGGGCATCTTATTGGTGCATACCCCTGTCCCTTACAGGCTTCCTATTTAAGCTGGCAGACTGGTGCTTATACTGGTGTCACCAAGACTGGTTTTCCTGGGGGGCTTTGTGCAGACAATATATTTAGCTCAGTGACCTGGCATCTCATGACTTTCATGTCACTCTTGAGGTCATCCCGTGTGACTGTTGATTCTAATTGTGGAAGTGGATATGCTCTGGACCTGATTTTTACAGTATGATGCTGGGGGTATAAGGAACTTGCGTGATCTGAGCACCATCTCTTCCAGCCCAAGCTAAAAGCCTTTCCAGCCTTCTGACCGTGCAGAGGGCCTGCTGTGATGGTCTGCTCTTGAAGACTGATGGGTCCTAGTGAGTTTAGGACATGCTGCCTCTAGACCAGGGTGTTTCCTAGTGGGACACTATGAATCCATTGTCCACAATCATCCTCTAGGCCCAAAAGGGCCCCTCTCCCTGAATCATCCTAGCAGGTCACTGTGAGTTTCTAATGAACTGTGACAGATGAAGCAGGAGAGGGGTGTGTAGAGGCCATGCATTAAAGAAAATGTAATTGCAGCATGGGACATTTTTACCATCCTGTGCCATGAGGATACTTTGTTTGGAGTCCTGAAGGGTTCGGTCTTGCTCTCTTGCTGATGTGTATATGTGAACATGCTGAGGTATTATCGATATACTGGCAACGTTTCTCTTTCTGTCCCCATCCCGTCAGGCCCAGTTTGAGCTTTTCCCTGCTCACTTAGTGTCTGCCTAAGGCACCTACCTAAGAGGAGTGTCTGGTGGAGATGGTGACTTGCGTGAAATCTAGTGGGCTTTGGCACCGCCCAGGTAAGAGAGAGGTGAAGCGTGTTGGCAGAGGAGAAAGTTTTGAGAAATTTGCAGGGTCACTGAGTGCACTCCCAGATGATTTATCTGCCTACCTGTTATCAAAGGGAATCACAGTCACTTCTATTGGATTCCCGCTCTCTAGTGACCCCGGACATGCCCTTCTTCATCTTTTGGCCTGCCAACATTTTGCAACATTCTCTGTCAAATGCGGTCTTGCCTCTCTTTCTCAAGGCCAGACTACGGCAGGGCACTCTGTCTGGGCCTGTTCCAGAAGAGCTGCTATTGTAGAACACAGCTGCCCACCATGGGAAGAGGGTGTGTTGGCCAGAGCATCTTACACCTGTCCTCCATGCTTTACTTTGGCTGCCAATCTATGTCTGGGAAAAATTCAAGGGACCAGTTATTATGGTGTGTAAAGCTGTGCATGGTCTAGAATCTGGCTCTCTCAAAGATGGCCTCTTCGTGTATGCTGCCACCATGGCACCTGTGCTCAGCAGGGATCTGTCTGCTTTGTTTTGTCCCAGTAGGAGAGCTCACGGAAACTGGGTCCAGCGTGTTCTCAGCAGCTGGCATTCACCAGAGACCCGTCTGAGTCTGATTCTGGCTATATTTGTCCAGGCCTGTAAAGAATTTTCCATGATTGGCCTTCTGGCTGTTCCCCCATTTCACAGAGATTGGCCCAATAAATGCAGAAGGAAAAGGAGTATATGTTCCCCAGAATGCGGAAAATGTCTCTTTATCTAAATCATGTAAAAAGGGTCTAGACAGTCACCTTTTATAAATCTATGTAATAGCAAATCTTAGCTCATATATCCATGTTCAATAACCTTCAGAGTTTAGAGGAGCAGAGCTTTGCAGAAACCAGCACTGTGGTATCAAAGATTTAGATGTCTGGCTACGGATGCAGGTAAAGTTTAGGATATAGGTTCAAATTACACTGCAGGGCAAGTCTTTTTCCTGGCCACAGGCACGGGGGTGAGGGTATTTCGGAAGTCATGCTGGAAGCAATAGGACTGCTTCTGTGTTACCTGCAGAACTGCTACCATGGCACTACAGTGAAGATAGACACAGCATAACGTGTAACTCTCTTTAGCACTAGGAGACTGGGATGAGGGTTGGTTTTTTTGTTTGTTTTTCTTTTGTTTTTTTATGGTTTGGAGCATATCTGAATAAAGAGATTTGTCTTGTGAACCATCTCAACTACAACTGTCTACATAGCAAAGTAATATTAGGAAAGTGTGTCTACATTTTAGCATCTTTATTTTGGTCAGTCCCATCTGGGGAAAAAGAAGTTGCTCACACTGTGTGTACTCATCATCTCTTCTCCTCTCCTCCCATCTACTCTGTGATTCTTTCCCTTCTTTCTTGTGCATGCTTCTCTGTTACTTGACCACATTTTTCTCCTCTCTTTGGCTCCATTCTTCTTCATCTCTCTCAAGATGCTGCCTAGTGACCTGGCCCTCTTCTACTCTTTCTCCCCAAGACAAAATATCTTGCTACCTCATTCCTTTCTCCCTGGTTATTATTCCTTTACCGGTGGTTAGCCGCTTCAGTCATACTAGTGGTGCCTGAGAGCAGTGCAGTTCTGCCCTCCGATGCTCTTATTGGAGACAGCCAGTCTGCTTCCTCCTCCTCCTTTTTCCTCTAGCTGCTTTTACTAGTCAGCCAGCTCTCCTTTGCAATGAAGAGTCTTGGCATCTGTAGAAGCTGCTTGAAATGAGATAGAAAGCCAGCAACATGTGACCAGCCAACGCTCCACAAACCACAGTTTGGGACCCAGCAAGCTAGGATACCCTTGCCCTAATGTTTAGTTCAGAGGGAAGGCTTTTATTTTTCATTATTAATTTGCGTAATGAACTCCTATTTCCCACCACACTGACAAATGTAAACATTTATGATGATCCATGATGGTCTCACTAGAGTAAATTCCATATGCACAGTAGCTGTAGTTTTAGAAATCTCTCAGCTGTTCTGAAAAATGAAGAGATCTACCAGACCTGAAGAAGAGCTCTGAGTAGCTCAAAAGCTTGTCTCTTTCCTGAACAGAAATTGGTCTAATAAAAGAGATGACCACATCTACCTACTCTTTGATATCCTGGGATCAACATGGTTATAACAACGCTGCAGACGGAAAAATGAATGCTCTTAAACTTTTGTGGAAGAAGGTGAAATTATACCATCTTTGTCTCCCTCTGAATTTGGCCCTGCTTCTGTAATTTAATCTGCTTGCATCTTTTGATGGCTTCAGATGACTGACTTGGTGCTGTATTAACTAGTTGTGGCTTTTAGTGCATCATTAGCCAATGATCATTTGATAATTTATTTTTCCTTCCCTGTGTGGCATGCAGAAATTTGCCTCCTGAGCTAAACGTAAACCTCTGTCTCTAGGAGGAAGCGATCAGTATGCTAATCTCAAGAACTACCAAGTTTTCTTGACCCATATTGAACCATTTTCCTGTTCTCCTATAGACCTTGAGCCTAAGTGGGAAGGCTCTGTCAGAACAGAGGGGAAAAAAGATACTTTTGCTACTATTACTTTAGAAAAAGGTAATCTGACATCAAGAATTATTATGATAGATTCAGCAGGATTGTGGGGCTGTGCCCCTCCCCCCAAAAAACTATTAAATCATGTTGCCATCAAAAGCCTTGCAGCATGTTACAATAATGCTTGGCAACTTGTATAATTGTTTAACTGAAATCACTTTAACACAACACTCAGCAAGAAAGTTTCTCCTTTGGAGCAGGCGACTACACAGTATCTTTCACCAATGCACAACTGTCTGGAAGCCAAGCATTTAGATTTATATTGCAAAGTATAGTGACTGTAAATCCTTACAAAACATAGACTTTATTAGGGAATTAAAGTTTCCAGCTCTATGAGAGGGTACATAAAGAAGCAAATGTGCATGAAGATGCCTTGATTCGCTTGCATGCATGTACTGAAGGGATTTTTTTTTTTTTTATGTAGGACAACATTTTTGTAGGGATCTCAACTCAGCCTCTCATTTTACTCTTGCAGTCAACTACAGAAACAGTTTTTGCAGAAGCAGCTATTCGCAGTTAGTATCTAACTCTCTCTGATTTGCAACATTAACTAGCTAGTTGTAGCTATTTGTTTAAATGCTTTTTTTGCATTCACAAAATTGCAAATTGCAACAGCAAAGCTGGGGAGACCACCTTTAAAAATATGGCACTTGAAATAAATTCAGGGAAACTTAGGCATTACTAGAACCACAGCATAAGAGACAGTGGTTGGCGGCCTTTGCACACAGATCTCTCTGTGTGTGTGCGCATGTGTGCACACGCATGTACCTATCACAGGTGTTAAAGTCCATCGTAAAGCAAATGTAAGAAAGTAGCATGGAGATTTTTGTCCCTAAACCTTTGCTGTGAAAGAGCTTTCACATTTTCCATTCCTAATTCAAGAGCTGGAATGATCACGAAAGCCAGGTATCATATTACAACAGAAAGAGTGAAGACATTTGCTCTCAGCTTCATCAGCACACAGTACATTCACACAGCCATTTTCGTCTGCCCCTCAGTCCATGTACATATGATGTAAGGGAAATAGTGCATCTTTTCTATAAGTCTGTCCTTGAGAAGTATGATGTCTGAAAGGGAAGTCCATGCCAGACTTTCATGGAGTTTGGAGGCAAAGCACAGTACCGGTACGTGAACTGGGGAGCCTTATTTTTATTTCGCAGGGGACAGTGCAATGCTTTTTAGAAATTTTGTTACTACAATGTTTAACCGACAAGCAAAAAATGTCTTTGATAAATAAAAATGTTCAGCTGAAATAATTTGAACTGATCATGTGTGAAAATGTGGGTGGATTGGTACCTTGAGTCTGGTAATCTGATTTTAAACTTGGTGAGCATAGTCTAGATACTGCATGTCCTTGCTTGTGATGGAGGGTTTGTCAGAGGCATACTTAAAATATTCTTTTTTTGGGGAGGGGCACTAATCCTAGTCTGAAGATTATCTGCTGGGACTGTCAAATATGGGGCCCAATTCCTGTCTCACTTAAACATGAACTTTAAGGAGAGTTGCACCTGTGTGAGTGAAGGCAAAAATAACTCTGATTCTGTGTTTGTTCCTTTCTTATTTTCCCGTCCTCTTCCTATCCTCCACTTGTCTCTCTCTATTGGTATATCTTTCTTGTAATCATTTTCAAAGTAAGTGTATTTCCTTAAGCTAACTTCTTCCTTTTAAAATGTTTGATGGTTTCTTCTGTCTATAAAATAGTCTTCCCCGCCCCCTTTTTATTTTCTGAATTGGCCATGTCCTCTCTCTAATTCTTAACTTCAGTGTGTTTTTTTTTTTTTCTCTTTCATTCCACCCACCAGTCTTCTCCCCTCACCCACCTGTCTTACTTCACCTTCGTATCTCCTCTCATGCCTTCTCTTGGTCTTTCCTCCACCAGTAGTTCTCTTCCCTGACCCTATCCCTCCTGTCCCCTGCATTATTCCTTCTCTTCTGTATGTTGGTGGCTGCATGGAGGGAGAAGGGAGCAGTAGCTTTTGACGGGATTGTAGTGCTTTTGAAGGGCAGGCCAGGCTCTGCAAGCCAGCCTGTGAATCGTTCTCCCTCTGCACCTTTTGATGGAGGGAATTGGAGAAGTCCTCGGTGAGGGTAGGTGACAGAAGAAAATCTGTGGTGCAGGCATACTGGCAAGGCTGTGAGGAGAGCAGCCCTGGGAAGTATAGTTATCTGCCTTTGTGTATTTTGCATAGCCTAAGTATTGCAAGCAGGCATTCTCTGCACAGCTGGGGTCACTCCTAACTATTTTGGTAACCCAGTGAGGTGGCTCTTTTGGGGAGAGGATGGTGGGGACCCAAATTTAACTCTCTGATTTTAAATGGACCATTATCCATGTGATTGGGACTATGAATGACTTGGGGGGGGGGGTAGTTGTTTTGTTGTCCTTTCAGCCCTAGCCTTCCGTTCACATTTTGAAGGCTCTTTTCACAATGAAAAGAGGTAGAAGCTCCCCCCCCCCTCCCCATAATGAAAGCTCAGATCAATGTTAGTGGGACCTGGAAAGCCATGGGACTCATGGCCAGGGACCACAAAGGGTGACTCCAGGCACAACCAGTTACCCAGGGAATTTTTGAAGAGTTGAAGTGGTGTTTTTAATGGTATATTTCTTGGCGCTTAGTTGACACTTCCAATATGTCAGTCCCGAAACTATAGTCATTCACAATGCCTGACTGGTGTATTAAGAAATTCTGTAAACTACATTAACCCTAAATATGAAACAATATAAAATTATATATAATGTGTATATGAAAATAGTAACCTAGATGATTTGGACAGTTTTATATACTATCACTTCATCTGCCTTCACATCTCTCCTGCGTAACAGGTATGTTCTTTGTGTGCAAACTGTATGTGCAATATATAATATGCACAGACTACATTTATGCACTATTAAATGCAACTTGTACAATCTCTCCCCCCATTCCCTCCCCTCCCAAGTCAGGCTGACATTCCTCTGATGGGCCCCTGTGCTGGCAGTGTATTCCAGAGCTAAATGAAGCCCACAGCATTTCTGTGTGAAAGACAAAATGTAAGAAGTGGTGTTCTGTCATTTCCAGTGTTCCCAAGACTCTGCTTGGATAGAGCTGTTTGGATTTTAAAAAAAGAACAGAGCTGAGCTTTCTCCTGCAAAGCTTCAGCTAAACAGTCCGAAGTTTGGTTGACTTGCTTAAAAGGATCATTTTAGCAATGCATAGAAGTAACTTCTGGTTCCTGGTGGAAGTAGTAGTGATGAAATACCAACTAGACAGGCTCTTCTTATGGTATCTCTGACTTCCGCAGAAGCAAGAAATACTAAAAACTTTGTGAGACAGCCCCTTGCCCAGGTGATTTCCACTACAGTTCTGCAGACATAAAGCTTTCAGGGAGAGTGGTGATGAGACTTGGATTGCTTTCTAACAGATATGCCATAGCACAAACAAGTTATGGGTTTATGTACAAACTGTGAGGTTCTGTGGCCTGTGTCATGCAGGAGGTCAGCACAGAAGATCATAATGGTGCCTTCTGGCCTTATTAATCTCTGAATATAGGTCGGCTAGACTGACAGGTCCTTGTGCGTGCGTGTGTGTGTGCGTGTGTGCGCATGCGCACGCAGGGAAGGGAAGCACAAGCAGCCTTGCCTTCCTCCCCCCTTGTACGGATGATGCAAATGCCTCTCGCAATTGCAGAGCACAAGGACTGGTCCCTCCCTATGCTCCTGGGAACCTAGAGGAGGTGGGGCCGCATCCCCATACTAGCCCCAAAGGCATGGAGGCGACGCACAGGGGCTGGGGTGGTGGTGAATGGATAAGCAGGATATCATGTTCCCCAGTAGCTGGGCTGGCTGCTCATGGGAGGGTTGTGGCTGAGACACATCCATCTTAGAGCACCCCCTGAGGCCATGTGATTGTGGATGTGACAGCGTGGCGGCTAAATGTTCAGTTTTGACCTTAGGTGTTTATCTGCACGGAGCCTTCTGAGGTTTGCCCCTAACTAGTGTGGTTCCCACCTGCAAGGTAGAAATGTCACTGTGGGGTTCCTTGTTCCTCTTTGACTTCCATACCAAGGGTGCTCATTTTGCAAGCAGACAGCCTACCTTAAGTATTCGGAGAGTGCCAGCCATCATACTTTCTAGGCACAATGATGTATTTTTCTAATAGCCAGCCCAACATCCTCATCATGGGCTCTGAAAGCCACGCTAGGGTCTGTCCAGCTCTTGACATCAGAAAGAAAGATTCTGCAGGCCGAATTCTGCCCTCTGTTCCAATCAGTCTCTTCAGTGGGGTTGCATGGCTGTCAGTGAAAGCAACCTCTGAATAGAACTTCCTGAACACCTGTTGGTGATGGACAAGTTAGAACACAGAGTCCGGCTCATTCTCCTAGAGCTGCAGTGCCAAAGGCAGTGGTAGCAAAAAGCCTGCTGTTGAAGTGATGAGCGATGATGAGACCCACAGAGGAAGCATCTGTTGAGTAAGAGGGTGCCTTTATTTTATTTTTTAATTTATTTAAACACAGTCGATTTCCAGGGTAGAACTGCATTTTAAAATTTAGCAGCCTTTTGTGCATCACTCTGACTATGCTTCCACATGCCGGGGGTAGGGGTGTCACTTTTTAGTCATGGTTATTTACTCACACAGATAGCGATTACCCTATGTTCACCAGAAACCTGTAATGAACACACAGTGCTGTGACTGGGTGTAAGGGCAGCAGTTCTGAACAAAATTTATCAGGCAGTGGTTCACCCTCTGCAATTAAAAAAAAAATATTTAAAATCTCTGGACAATAGTTTACTTGGTTGAAGGGAACAACATCCCCGCCCCCCCCCCCACCCAATGAATAGTCCATTGTTCAGACCCATTTGATTCAGTGTTTCTTAGCTGAATTAACGCTGTGAAAAAAGGCTTGCAACTTCAGTGTTGTTTTTGACTCCCTCCCGCCCATCGATGCTGTTGCTGAATCCTACTGTATTTTCTCCAGACCATTTCCAAACTCCCTTCGTTCCGCTCCATTCTCTCTGCTAACACCGTCGTCCAAACCCGATCGTAGTTTGCTTGCACTACTGCGACCTCCCCCATCCCTGGCCTCCCAGGCTCTCACCTCGGCCCCCTTTAATCCATCCAAAGTGCTGGTGCAAAAATCATGTCTGCTCCCTGCTGTTCTAGTCTGGTCTAGCCCCTCTTCAAATCCTTTCACTGGCTTGGAGCGCCTTCTCCACCCGTTTTAAGCAGCATATTCTTACCTTCAGGCTGCACAGTTTAGCCCCAGCCCGGCTCTGTGCTCTTGGTATTTTGCTTGCTATCTTTGTCATGCCCAAGCTGCACAAGTAGATGCTTTATTATGTCCCTCCCATCTCTGCACCATCTTCCCTGTGATCGGAATCTCCCCTCCAAAGGGGCCTCCACCCTTAACTCAGAACAAGTCCTCTGTGAAATACGAGGCCTGTAAATCCTTGTCCCCTCCACAAGGAAATGTTAGCAAAACAGATCATGAATAATCATTGTCTTGCAAAATGTCAGAATAACCTCAGGGCTCAGTCACTTGCTGCCCCTTGCATTACCTCCCTCTTTTTATAAACTGCTAAGGATGTAAGCTCTTTGCCACAGGAATTTAGTTAGGGTGACCAGATAGCAACTGTGAAAAAACGGGATGGGGATGGGGGGTAATAGGCGCCTATATAAGAAAAAGTCTCCAAAAACGGAACTGTCCCTATAAAAACGGGACATCTGGTCACCCTGCGTTCCTCCTGTTTGTCTGTAAAGTGCATGCTGATAGCTCGCTCGTCCCTTCTGCATAAATAAGTGGACTTTGTTGTAGTTTGTTTCTGCGCTTTAACATCATATATGTGACCCTGTTGACTGTTAATGGGGTTTCTTAATTGTTTACCTGCATGGCTTGTTTCAGCAGTGGCTTGAACTGAAACGCACCACCCTGGTACCACATTCACTTTCTTTCCAGCCCTGATTTATAGATAACCAGATGTGTGAGTTCTTGGCTGGCCTGTTTGGAGAACTGTTTCCCTACAGTAAGGTTCACCTAACAAACACCCAACACAAGAACAACTCCATTAAATTAAAAGTATTCTGGATTTTCCATTAAAAATACTTTTTGTTTAAACGGTAATACCCTTCCAAATTATGCCTCAAGGGACACATCCAGCACCCGCCTCCTTAGCAATCTCATGGAATCTGAACCATTAAGGCAAGGAAGAGTTGAAGGAACTGGATTTGTGGGCCACGCAGGCATTATATGCTTATTGCATCACAGCTCTGAAGGGGATCCCCTGCACAACAGCACAGAGCAGTGGGTCAGGACAGGTGACCTACTGCAAGGTGCAAAGATACAGCTGCCCAGGAATTCCCTGCACAGCAGCCTAGAGCAATGACTTGGTAGGAATCAAGGAAGAGACAGGCCTACGGAATCTTCTGCTGCACAGGTCCTCTCCCATGATGATGCACTGAGGCCAAGGAAAGCTCCTTCCAAGTTATTGGGTTGAAGTATTCTCTGCAGGGTGGTCGTGGAGAGAATATTTCTTTCCCTGCCCTCTAGATCTTTTGTGGAGATGCCTAGCTGGGTACTGGGTCTTTGCATGAGGGTGTATTATAAATATCCTGTAAACATTCAGGATGCTAGGGCCTAGCTCCATACCTCTGGCAGTGAGAGTCACTCTAAGTCGTGTAAAATTGGCAACAAGAAGTAAGGAGATGAAGGATGCATCAATCCATGCCAAATAAAATCTTACACGGGATGCTGAAAATTATCTGTCAAAGGGTCCCAGTTTTCAGTTGTCATGAAGCTAATTTTGTGGTACACATCATGTGAAATAGGGTATTTGTTTAAATAATCCTCTGTCTGTTAAAGAAATGAACCTTTGTGGGCAATACATTTGCCATCATACTCAATTGTCAAAATGGGATTGCAGGATCATATCTATTCAGTTAATAAATAAATATGATCTGAGACAGTCCTTAACAATGCTGATCATGGCTTCTCCAATTAATGGTCATTTGGGGAAAGATACATTTAAGGAATAAATTTACTTGCCAGAAGGCAATATATCAGTAGAGGATAAATTGTACCTGTGTTAGATAACCCCCCTACCAATTTCCCGTGCTGGTCATGAAACCACATTCTGGGTGGAATTACGATGGCGCTCTGTAGCCGAGAGAGATGGGTGCTTCCTTTGCATGTGATCTGCTCCGCTCCCGTTCGCCACTCCAGATTGGGAGGGAGGTGTTCAGCATGTTTGAAGGTTCTCAGTGCTTTATTGCCATTTTTTTGTGGGGGAGGGGAAGGGAAAGGGGTGGGCATGGAGACTGGTGCGGAACGACCTCATAAGGATATCATTACCACAATCATCCAAAACTAAGCTCTACGTCTTTTGAGACTGAGATCCCTAGTAGCTTCCCTCCCTGAACTTTTGTGGATTTTCACACATGTAACCCTCAATTAAGGGACTTTTCTTTCATGTGAGTTTTGACATGTTTAGTAGTAACCATGTACAGTGTCATAAATATAGCATCCTGTTCTATAAAACCCATGCATCCAAACTGAATTTAAGTTCCTTGTCTTTACCGTTAAGGCCTACACAATTTAGCTTCTGACCCCTAAACCTCTCTTATCTCTTTTCACTCAATCCAAGCTGCAGAACTCCTTCATTTCCTTCTCTCACATCAGTGTATCTTCTTCCACTTGGGTCCTTGTGCTTAGTACTCTCACTTTGTAGCCCTAGTTTGCTACTCTTCCCTCTTGTTCTCCTCCTTCTTCCTTCTGCAAACATAATTCTTCCATGAGGCCTAGTAAAATCTTGTAGAGTAGAACCTCAGAGTTACGAACTGACCTGTCAACCACACACCTCATTTGGAACTGGAAGTACTCAATCAGGCAGCAGCAGAGACCCCCCCCGCGCCCCCCCCCCCAAAAAAAGTACAGTACTGTATTAAACATAAAGTACTAAAAAAATAAAGAGAAAGCAGCATTTTTTTTTCTGCATGGTAAAGTTTCAAAGCTGTATTACGTCAATGTTCAGTTGTAAACTTTCGAAAGAACAACCGTAATGTTTTGTTCAGAGCTACAAACATTTCAGAGTTACGAACAACCTCCGTTCTCGAGATGTTCGTAATTCTGAGGTTCTACTCTAGTTAAAAGGGTTCCCACGTCACTTCGCTTCTTGTCACCATTCAGTTTTCACCCTTCATCAGCACATTGTATTTCTAGATTGTACGTTCCTTAGGACTGAGACTTTGACGACTTGCCAGTGCTGGACTTAGCATACCAATGATGCTAAATTATAATAAAAAAACTTTTTTGAGGACAGAGGCAACATGAAATTGACATTTCCAGCATAGATACAAATCAAACGATGACACCCAAACCCCTTCTGTGGATGACCATCATGTATGCCAACTGTTTGTGTGACATGCAGCAGAATACAACAACATTCCACAAGAGCGCCTCACCTCAAAGCCGTGACTTCAGCATGTGAAAATACTCTCAACTTCTGGCATTATCGCATTTATAAATGGGGGAGGAAAGAACCCTGTAAAAATTCAGTATACTCTAGCTCCACTGGCTGGGTCAGGTGTTTTCTGTCTCTAGGCTGTCTGGTTTAGGTGCACCCCATTGAGCTGTGTAAAATGAGTTGTTGATCTCAGGCCATTTCCTAGTGGACAGTTCTCCATACCAACAAGACCACCATCTCAACAGGCCTCCTTGTTGCATATCCCACCTGGGAGGCCATAGGATTGGATGGCATGGAGACCAAACGAATAATACTTAGCACTGAAATAGCGCTTTTCATCTTCAAAGTTGCCTTACAAGATTTAATCCATACACCCCTCTGAGGTTGGTAAGCACATATTAGCATCCTCATGTTGCAGATGGAGAGGAAGTGAGGCTGAGTGATGAAGTGCCAAATTTTCAAACACTTGCATGAGTGCAAGTCCTTGGATGCTTAATCTGGGATGCAAGGAAGAAAGGGGCATGCATAGAATTTTCAAAGGGGGTTCCTGGAAATGTACAGAGCATGGACCTGCCAAAGCAGTTCAGGTACGGTGGTGATGGTCACAATATAAAAAATATTCATGGATAGATAGGAGGACTATATGCAAAAGTAGTCTTAGTTTGTCCTAGTGTCCCTCTCCCCCAGCCCTCAGACATTGATTGCAAATGATTCAAACTGTACTTGAGCAGCTCTGTGCTGGCTCTAGGTCCCGTCAAGGAAGGAGGGTCTTTTTCTTGGGAAAATATCAAAGTCTGAGAAAGATGTGTATTAAGGAGACTGGCCCATTCATCCAGTTCATCTCCTGCTCATTCCACAGCTTGTAACATTCAGTTTGCAAATGGTCAAAACAGCCTGGTGCTTCATCTACTGGTGGCCCTGTGGTACAATGACAATCTGAGCTGCCGATGCCCCCAGGGAGGATAAGCAGGCATGTGAGCTGGATGAGGCACACACAGCTCTGGTTCAAGATCCCGCTGTTGTGCATGCAGCTGCAAACTCTGCCGACCCAGGGGTGGGCTGCACACAATGGCTGTCCAGTTTTCCAGTCTGTCTAGATGCCCACATAAATCTTTGAAAACTGATGCCCCCAATGTGTGCAGGAGAGCATGTGTCTACAAGCACCGTTGCATGTACATGCAAGCTGCTTTGAAAATTCGTTCCTAAGTGACATGCCCATGTTCAGGATGAAAGACTGAGCCAGGATTAGAACCAATGTTCCCTCTAATTTTTGACAGGCTGTATGCGCAAAAAATTTCTTCTGTGCAAATTGTGAGCGCGGGGTTTCGCCGTGTGCGCGGGGTTTAGGATCTGTGTACACACGCACATAGCTTAGACGGAACGGTGATTAGAACTTGGGGAGTTCCTGGCTCCAGTCCAGAGTTTGTGTTCAGACACTAGGGCCAGGCCTGCTAGTGTGCACTGACAAAGGCTGTGCGGTGACACTTGTGTGGCTGCTGCCCATGCTGTACCTGACTTTGTCTATTGAGCAGCTTTTGCAAGCATTACACTTTTAATTGTGCTTGTGCCGCAAGTGAAAAACACACCCTATTATCGGGAGAAATGAGAAGTTTCATTTTCACTCACTAACTTTGTTTTTTATTTGCCTGTTTTAGTCAGCAACTTGTGGCTTGTCTGTGTCGGTGCCACAGACATCTTTACCCAAGTGTAGCAAGCCATAAAGCTGCAAGGCTCTGGGTGTGCACGCGTGAGTGTGTGCTCTCAGGGGACAGAAAGTAGTTCCCCAAATTCTAAGGGCAATTCAGTCAATTGAACACTAAAGATAAATGTCAAATGTTTTTAACTTACAAGATACTTAAGCAAAATAATTGTGAGGGATAAGGGGGATTTGATAACCGTTTTCCAACACTGACTTAATCTTCTGTTCAGAGTTTGTAACTGTAAATTATCTGCTGGTTAATACCAGTATTTTTTATACCTCTCCAGAGCCAATGCACTGAAAACCTTCAGCCCTGGTGGGTATTTGTACTACGGCATATTTAATAGCCGTGACAACAATTCAAGAATTGTATAGCAGTCTCCCCTCCCTGTCTGGGTGTTGCAGGCACCAGAGTGTCTCCATTGGAAAACCCCTAAACATACAATTTCAGCCAAAACTGGTTTAATGATAGTCAGAGCTTGACAGTACTTTTTTTTAAGGCTTTATTTTCTATACACATACTCCTTTTTTTTTTTTTAACTTCTCCCCTTCCTTTGAAAAGCTGCCACTATAAAATACAAGGCAAATTAAAAAATAAATTGCTTAACAGGCTTGATGAGACAAAGACTGGTGTGTTGGAGTGGCTGCAGGGAGCTCTGCGGCTGCTTTTGTATGATTTCAGAGGTGAATTTAGATGGCTGGAAGATAGATGGGTGCCAGATGCAGTTTGACATACATTCAGGCAGCTGTTCCTGTGCTAGGTTTCATTAGCTTGTAAACTAGCCAGCAGAAGAACTCCAGTGAGGCCCCTGAATGCTGAAATGACAGCAAAGACAGTAAAACAATACAATATTCGCTAAGTGATTTTAATCTAGGAGATTAAATGACACCCAGTCTGTTTCCAGGCTTTAAAACCAACATGGTCTAAAGCTGTTAATGGAGCTTGATCTAGCCAAGTCCTTATCATATACAGAATATTTTTTAAATTGTAAATGTTTTTCTGTCAGCTTGGGGGGGGGGGAGGAGGGAGGTGTGTGTGTGGACGGGGTGGAATTCTGTGTCACAGTCAAACCTCATGTTAGCTTTTTTATTATTATATTCATAACTCTATAATATATTCTTTAATGCAACAAGAAGAATAGGTTCCAGTCCTGCAAATGCTTGACTTCAGTTGTACTACTCACATGCTTACGTTAAGCACATGCATACATGTTTGCAGGATCAGGGCCATAGTCCGTAAAGCAAATCTTGTTTTAAATATAGGAAGTAAAAAGGACATTTTCTGAAGTCAGGTCGTCATAGAGTGGTTGTGTGTGTTTGGGTTTTTTTGTTTTGTTTTTCTGGGGGGGCGGTGGTGTGGTTTAAGAAGCAAATAACTCTAGAAATTCTAGCAGAACGCAGGCCAGCGGTAGGTGGCATTACCCCAGGGTTCAGAAGCTTACAGAGTCATCGGCACTAAATCAGCCATCTATGCTGCAATTCTTAGCCGTGTGTGTAAAAATAACTTTTGTACATTTCTAATGACTAAAGCAAATAGGCCTGACTTGAGCAGACAAGGGCTCTGCTTTCTTTTATGTGCGGGAGAAATTACTTTTTTCAACTCCTTTCCATCCCATAGACTGAATCACCTTTATGCCTCCGGGAGACGGTTGTTGTATAACTGTAACTATTTGGGAACCGTTGTGATCTACACAACTAGCAAACAAAATTAACCAAAAGTGTATGACAGTGCAGCTTTTTTTAATTAACATACAGATGGCTGTGCATAGTTTCTCTTTCAAAGTTCTAACGTTCTTTTTTTTGTGGATGTTACACTTCTGTATCTAGACTGCTTCAATAAGTAGCCCTTAGTCTCCATGTATGATTCCAGTTAAGTTGCTTTCTGTATTGAGAAGGTATGCCTTTATTTAGCTGGTTAAAGATATCTCTGTTACATCAGTTTGTACACAAGTGTGTTGTGACCTAATCCACTAGGGATGTACATCAGTTGAGGAAGAATAATTACCAAAATCTTTCAAAATAGCCAGGAGTGAATTGGCTAATCAGAATCCATATTGAAAGCGGCAGATCAGCACTCTGGGAGCTTGCCTCTCCTTGGCCGAATCTGGGAGGGGAAAAAAGCATGCACAGCTCAGAACTATAAAACACCAGGCTACAATGTTCTCTGTTCAAGCTCAACTCCCATTCATGTTAATGGGTTATGCACGTGCATGGGGAGAAGAATGGGCTCCATTGTGGTGCAATGTTTGTAGCGTTTGGTTCTCAGAGCTTTGGCGTTACTTGTTTTAAAAAAATCTTTGCTGAAAGTTAGCGTGGCAACAGTTTTTTGTGAATGGGTTGAAACTGCACGTGTGTTCTCTGTCGCACAAATGACTGAACTGATTTTTGGTGGTTTTGTCATGTGAAAAGTCTTTCGCGGCTTGGTTAGACCATGGTCAAGATACAGTGCAAAGTTTGGAGGTGGGGTTGTTATATCTCTACTGGGAAGAAACGATGATAGTGACAAAACAGGTTGGTTTTTTTTTTTTTTTTCTCTGCTTCGGCTTTTCTTGTGGGCACAGGCTGATGAACCTGCCATCTTTAGCTAAGCCCTGAAGCATTTTTTCTCATGTTTCAGAGAAGCTGAGAACTGTAAACCCCATTATTAGGGAGACAGTGGGCTCACCGACGCTGACCCATTTTGTTAGCCTAACCAGGAGATATTTAACAGAGGCTCATTCTGAATTTCTTGGCTCTAACACTTGCTGGAGGGGAGAAGGGAAAATCCCTATGAATTAACATGATTTCCCCGGTGGATTTTCCCGCCACTGTATAGAATTACGAGTGCTATTTCTCAGATCACAGTGTAAACCTTTGCACGAGGAGGTCTGCCCCTTACCTTCTTGAGTAAATTAACTAAAACAGTCTGGGCTGACGACCTAATGCATGGCCACATGGGAGACCAACAGCTTCCCTACCTTTGGACAGGAAGAGCTGAAATAATGAGCAACTACGTTCTCTGAGGCTTGGGGCAGGAGGCCCAATTGGGGACACGTTGAGAGTGCTTCCTAGTCCGTCTTGAATACTGCGTGCCGATGTGGTCGCCCCATCTCCAAAAAGGATATATTGGAATTGGAAAAGGTTCAGAAAAGGGCAACAAAAATTATTCGGGGTGTGGAACGGCTGCCATATGAGGAGAGATGAAGGAGACTGGGACTTTTCAGCTTGGAAAAGAGACAACCTAAGGCGGGATATTATAGCAGTCTATAAAATCATGACTGGTGTGGAGAAAGTAAATAAGGAAGTGTTTATTTACTCCTTCTCCTAACACAAGAACTAGGGGTCACCAAATGTAATTAATAGGCAGCAGGTTTAAAACAAACACAAGAAAGTGTTTTTTTCATGCAACGCACTGTCAACCTCTGGAACTCCTTGCCAGAGGGTGTTGTGAAGGCCAGTACTGTAATGGGGTTCAAAAGGGAGCTAGATTGATTCATGGAAGATAGGTCCATCAATGGCAATTAGCCAGGATGGGTAAAAATGGTGTCCCTAGCCTCTGTTTGGTGTTCCAATCCTAGCTGGGATTGGGTGACAGGGCATGGATCACTTTATGATAACCTGTCTGTTCACTCCCTTTGGGGCACCTGCCATTGGCCACTGTCAGAGGACAGGATATTGGGCTTGATGGATCTTTGGTCTGACCCAGTATGGCCGTTCTTATGTTCTTCAGTCACTTAATTTCTCTTTGCCTCAGTTCCCCATCTGTACAATGGGGTTAGTCCTTCCTTTCTCCTAGCCTTTGTCTTTTCTGTTTAGTTTGTAATCTCTGTCTCTTAGAGTAGGTCTACATTGCAACTAGAGGTGTGACTGAAGAAACAGGTAGACGTACCTGTACGAGTACGTTTTAAAATAGTGATGGGATGGGCATTGGCACTGGCTAGCAACAGGAGCGCATACCTGGTGTCCCCAACTTGCCTGTACAACCCGTACCAGTGGATCTTTGCTGCCATTTGTAGCCATGCTGGTATGGCTATACCTATCCGTGCTGCGTTCGCACCTTGGATTACAATTTAGACATATCCTGTCTGTACTGTGCCTTAACACAAGTCCCAGTTGTCTTGGGGCCTTTAGGTGTTAATGTCACGTCAAACAGCCATGTGGGACTGCAGTCAGCACCCTCCCAACTTATGACTTGGTTTTCCTCCAGCCCTCATGTACAGCAGAACCTCAGAGTTACGAACACCTCGGGAATGGAGGTTGTTCGTAACTCTGAATAAAACATTATGGTGGTTCTTTCAAAAGTTTACAGCTGAACATTGACTTAATACAGCTTTGAAACTTTACTATGTAGAAGAAAAATGCTGCTTTCCCTTTATTTTGTTGTTAGTTTACATTTGACACAGTACTGTACTGTATTTGCATTTTGTTTTGTTCTCTGCTGCTGCCCAATTGTGTACTTCCTGTTCCAGATGAGGTGTGCGGTTGACTGGTCAGTTCGTAACTCTGGTGCTCATAAACTCTGAAGTTCTACTGTATAGCTAACACACACCCCAGTAGCTTCCTGACCGTTACCACTCACTCCTCAAGCTATGGCAACTCTTTCACTTGTTTGTGGGGATTTGTGACCACTAGGAAAGGAGGGGGTAGGAACAAATGAACACAAGAAAATGCAGTGTATTTCTCAGACTGCCTAAGAGCTAAAGCTGGGTGAGCCCTGCAGAAAGCAGGTTCTTTGGTGGAATGAGGGAGAGTTAAAACCCAGTGGGAATGATTTGGCATTTGGGCCAATGCAGTATAACAAAATGTACCTTAAGAAAATAAAATCCAGAGTGGCTTTCACCACTTATGGGGCTTTGGTAAAAGCAGGCAGGGAGGGGAGGCAGCCAGACTGCTATCGTCCCTCTGACTGATTCGTGGTTTGATTTGAACTGAACTTGCTTGATGAGAAAGTGCTAACTTCTGGGCCATTCACACCACTAGGGTGCAACTTTGCAGGTTGTGGATAACTCAGTTTGTCTTGAGCTTCATCCACTGGGTCTTGACATGTCAGCCAGCTTGTACACCCCAGCAGACGTTGCACTCACGCCTGTCAATCACACATGTCCGGCAACAGCTAGGGATGTAGCAGAAAGCCGGCTGGCAAGCCAGGCAGGCAGAGCTGAATGACAGTTCAGTGAGCAAGGGAGGGCCCATGGGCAGGTAGGGAACTTAATCTCTGATCTGGCCTGCTGGTGTTGAGTCGGCTAGGATCATGAATGGGGAATCAGCAATATGACACTGGCTAGCTGGCTGGTTTTGTGGGTGATGGTGACAGACGGGCAGACACAGTGACCCTGTAAACGGAGGAACTTATCCATTCTCCTAGTTTGTTGTTGCTCTTTTCTACT
This sequence comes from Chelonia mydas, assembly GCF_015237465.2. Classification (NCBI taxonomy): domain Eukaryota; kingdom Metazoa; phylum Chordata; order Testudines; family Cheloniidae; genus Chelonia; species Chelonia mydas. The sequence continues at coordinate 188,042,736 of NC_057851.1, forward strand.
CTAGATTTTTACCTAGCTACTTCCATGGCTCCTAACATCATAGTATTTCACAACTGTCTCTCTCCTCCTATCTTCTGATGCTAATTTCCCTTCTTCCCAGTTTCATAACATCTGGGGGTGGGAGAGAAGTCACGCAGCCCCTCTAGAGCAACGTTAAGGGAGGTGAGGTGACTCACTCTGTCTGGTCTCCTGCTGCTGCTGAAAGAAACACGACTGACCTTTTTATTTTTTTTTATTTTTCAGTTGTAAACAAATAAATAAAAATGAGTGTTTATTCCCTCCATCTAGTTACAAGAAAAGGGTTGGAAATGTTAGCAAAGGGATGTAAACATTGTCTAAATCACGCGCCATTTATATGCTGAAACATCACTGCTCTTTAATTTTAGAACGACATTGTAATGTATTTCTGTGACTGGGGTGTATTTTGAATGTCTGTGAGATAATGAGATTTGTCAAATAAAGAGCTTGTCTTTCATTTCTGTTCAAACTCGGCCTAATGTCTCCAATGAGTGGAGTTTCGCTCAGTCTTCAGTGATCTGTAAGCTGGATCACAAAACCACCACACGTAATTCATAATGGCTGGTAGCCGTTGGATGCCATGGAGACAAGAGGCCTACAGTTGCACTGGTAGGGAGGTTGTACTAACTCTTGTGCTAGTCAGAGCAGTCTGACCAGGGCAGAGTAGGAAAGCTTGTGGTCACTACAAGGTTATTGTGGGAAGCAGCTGATGTTGTGGCTGCCTTCATGAAACTTGGATTGTGACTTAAAAAAGAAAGAGAGAATTCTTCTCTAATACGAACAGTCCCTGAAAGACAAGGTCACAAAAATATGAAATGCGTAATAATTAAGATAAGTGCAGTTGCTACAATAATACTACACAATACAGTGACTATTTCAATTATTATCCTTATTATTTTCGACTCCCGTAAGATGTTAGAAAGCTTTCTAACTTCTCTCTCTCTCTCTCTCTCTCTGTCATCCTGTTTTTTTTAATTCATCAGTATCCTGCTGTATGCATCCTCCAAGCAGGTAGGAGGATGAGTCGGAGGTGGATGACTGTGTTTTGTTGGAGCTTCACTTAATGCACGGTGGGGGCTGAGGAAAATGAAGCTAAATTACGCAGATACTGTAGGCACATATAGCATGCCACATCACTTGTGAGCATGACTAGAACTGAAGATGAATCATGGCAGTTTTAGACACTGTGTGTGTCAGTGTATGTGGGCTGAAATATCACTGAAGTATAGTACTTGTTCAAAAGTCAGATAATCAACTGAAATAGTTATAGTATTTCAACCAACAGCTGAGAGCTTATAAACTTTGTGCATTTGCTGCTGGATACTTGTTTGTTTAGCTTTTCTTCCTTTTGAAAGTGCTAAAGTCAGGTCCGATCACTACAGCAGTGACCACCATGGCTTCTCGATAGTTGCAAAGACCATGGTATCAACACTCTGTACGCCTTTTTTCAGGGTTCGTAACACAGCCACAAAATTTCATCCCAGGCTAAATCTCTCCATACAGAATTTTCAGCCTAAGAGCCAATTTCTGTTTACAAAATAAAATTGGTTTGACCTTTCTGTAAATTTTTAAAGAAGCCGGGGGGGTGGGGGAAGAAAAGTGAGCTTACCAATTCAGACTGACTTCTCGCAGTTGTATGACTCAAACCAGGCTTTGAGTTCTAAAAACAAATTTGTTTTGGGATTAAGTTAAAATGTGGTATAATCGCACTGGTATTTTGAAGTAAAAATGCTTGAGATATATAACCCTAAAACGTGGTTTCTAAATACGTACAATATTTACAAATTGTAACAATGTCCTAAAGATGCCTAAACATATGATAGCTAGCAAATAATATGCATTTTAAAACTATCTACATGTTGGCACAATTGCTCTGGGGGGACAACTGGGTCAATCATCCATATATTTGTATGTCTCACAGTATGCATGGTTATACATGGGGACCGATGCTGTAACCTTCACTCACCTAAGTAATCCTTATTCCCACGAGTAGACCCAGGGAAGTAAATGGTACTATTTGATGAGTGAGGATTACATTGCAGGATTGGGTCCTTAATCTTTTGACTTGATTCTGCCATTCGGTGAGAAATCAAATGTTTTTGTTGTTTTTTTTATGGAGAAAAGTACTACTGTACTTGAGTAAAGGTGGTAGATTTGGGTCCTAAGTCCATTAACAAATACATAAAATAATTCCAAGTGTCCTCTAAGTTCCAAAATATAGTCCATCAATGCAACGCCTGTTCAGCTCTGCCAGTCCTGGGGCTCTTCTTCAGTCCCAGCCCGCTGTTTAAGGACTTCTAGCTGGAGTCCGTCCCTCCTCTTCTCAGCAAGAACTCCCCAGTATTCCCACGTGCAATCCTTTCTTCTCCAGGAAAGGATCTAACAACCTCCTGGTGCCCATTGCTCTCCAGCTTTGAGAAGTGAACAGTCAAAACCCTCTACTGTTCTGGCCCTCAGCCTTCTTCAGCTATCTGGCTCTGGCTTCCAGGCCCAAGCCCTTCTCCCAGTCAGGGTCACTTGCAGGAGCCTCCTGCTCTCTGCCACAGCTTCCTCTCCCTTTCACTGTAGCTTTCTGCCGCTCTTATAGGACCCCGGTCCTTCATCAGGCCACACCAAAGCTGTTAATGTGGCACAGGTGGGCAGGAGCAGTTCCTTCTTAAAGGACCCAGTCCAGCTTGTGACAGCATGATAATCCACCTTTTAGGTCAAGAGCCTTATTTTTCTGAAAGGAAATTTTAGTTTAAAATCTCCTCCTGACAGAGAAGATTGTACCTTCTTTTTTGAGGCTGGGAACAGGAAACTTCCACTAACTAAGAGCACAGGGATGTGTACTCAAACCCCACTATCCCAAATCCTAGTACATTTTGCAGCCAGGATGTTAACAGGAACAGAGTAAGTAAATGAAAATTGAAGGACTTTGAAAAATACAGATTATTGACCCAGGTCTCCTTAATGGCTCTGTTATGTGAATATGGAGATGGTTATTTCTGAATGCATATGACTTATATAAATTTTCTAGATGCAGTTGGCTAGATGTCAGTACCTCTGCTAGTGCGGGATTTTGGCTGTAGAGTTTTCGTTGCTCTCATTAAAGTTAGCGCTAACTTTTGCTATGTATATTCCTCTTTGTTTTCTCACCCCATCAGTGTGCACAGGAAGGGAAATTTCCTACTTGTAAGTTGGATTTTCTTATTTCATTATATTGGAGCCCTGAGGGTCCTTCCTCATTTTGCTCCCATTCTGTACCCCAGCATATTTTTAGGGTTTGCATCCTGGTCATCCTTCTGGCTGAAGACTTCTGCAAGATTGGGTTCCTTCCAGAGCCCATTAATGCTGCTTGTTACTGTGGGGCAACACAAGGCACTCCCTTTCTGGACTCCTTCCTGAAGAGACTGAGCACTGGATCTACCACAAATCCAGCCCCAGCCAGCTTTGGAAACAACAAACCAGGTCTTCCACATAGCAATGTAGAGAACTACTTCTGTTCCACAATTGGGCCAGGCTGAGCTGGACTTCTTTGAGTTAGGGCTTGTGTACATGAACATTTAGTTTGTGGCAAACTGGAGTGTAAATCTACTCTGCGCTGACGGTCCTTGTGGACCCTGTTGCTGCACACTAACAGTTTCTTAATGCACTTTGATTTAGTCACATTTCAAAGTGGGACTAAATCAAAGCACACAAAGGAACTGTAAATGCATGTCAATAGGGTCTATGCTGAAAGGTAGTGGGCTAGTGCAGCGTAGACCCCAGCTTGCCATGAATTAAATGCTCGTGTAGGGAAGCCCTCAGTCACCCTTCCAGAATTCTTCCCATTTCAACTGACTCATGCAGATGGGATAGCTCTTCTCTGCATTTTTCTACAGAAACATCGAACTGGAGGCTCGACAGAATGGGGAACCTTGAGGAGTTGTCAGTGTGAAAATCTTCCCCTCCTGTCAATCTGTCTAATTTGTAGAATGAAGGCCAGAGTAGCTGATCAATCTGGACTGGTTAATCTGAATTACAGAAATGTGCTGTAAAAAGAATCAGTATGAATGTTTCCTTTCCCCCCCAGAATATGTAGACTCAGATTTGTATTGTTTCTTGTGCTACTTGAAGGGCCAGAGCCTGGTAACGTGTAGTCTCATTGAAGGGAACATAGCTTGGTGAAGAAGCAAGCAACTAAGAGTGTTTCCAGGGTCAGGCCAATAACATCTAATTTAGAAGTAGATCATTCTAGATAAAGACCTAAACTGTTAAAAATGGCTGGTGACTTGTGGTGTTCTGATTTTCAGACAGCAGGTGCCCCACACTTTCTGAAAGTCAGGCACTTGTAAAAATGTCTCTGACTGAGAACAAGTCCATTTTGAAAACCTTGTTCAGGAAACTTTTTTAGTAAGAACATGTTCTGAAAAGTAAAGATTTTAGACGTACTGTGCATGAAACAAAAGGCTGTTGTGAGCTGTGTACAAGAGTTGGTGAGAGTTTGTATTCTGCCCTTTTTTCTGTGGGAGTTATTTCCTGTTGTTGACTAGAATTCTTTATTTAGAACCACCTAGCTACTGAATGACTGCAAGCTAGCAAGAAATTGTGTGATTAAAACTTTTTAAGGCTTATTTCAAAAAGATCTCCCTGTTTCAATTTACTTAGGGTGAAGATTCACTCAGTAAAGTGGGAGACAACTCACATTCCCAAAGATCAAGACAACAAATGCATTTTTTTTCTCCCTCCAAAAGAGACAGCTAACAAAAAGCAAGCAAAATGTGTTGGAGTTTTAGAGGTGTTCACCTGAACATCATGGGGGAAACAATATTATTTAAAAGCAAATGTGTTTTTAAAAGAAAACAAAACCCTAGGTTTCCCTTTTAAATTATAAATAAGCTGTCTGGAACGTTAAGGGGCCAGCAAGTAGTGCCTGCCATTTTTAGGAGACAGCCTTTTTGATTGACACCATAACTACTTACGTTAGGAATACAGTACTTGCACTTCTTGAATCTCAACATATCAGGTGAGAGAGAGTTTCCTTCTGGGGGAGCTACCAGCATGTGGGATGTTTCTGAGCACTGACCGGGGGTGGGGGAGGGTGTACTTGAAGATGTGCCTTGCTTCTACTGTTATCACTGTGACCTTGGCTAAACATTAGAGTAAAGGGAGTTTGCAGAAGAGAACATCAAATATTTAAACTAAAGGCTAACAGAAATCCTTTTAAAATCCAGAGCCATGTGGGGAAATCTGCATGTGGAACTCATTGCCACAGTTTTAGCAGTACTCAAGAAATGATGAGATACTTCTATGAATGATTTAGAAAATCCACTGTTACATTAGATAGGTTAATAAAAGGATATAGTCAGTCATGCTTCAGCACAGAAACCAACCACTAACTGACAGGTGTTAGAAGAAACTTCCCCTGCAGGCCTGTTATTCTATAATTGTTCATTACAGGGATTTTAGCACTTTACAGTGAAGCATCTGATGCTGGCCACTGTCAAGGATTCGCTGTTGGACTAGATGGACTATGGGCCTTATGGCAATTCCTGTGTTTGCATTAAGAAATGAACTTAGACAGAAACTGGCTTATAAAGTTATTCCACCAAATACAATTCATCTGTTCATGAAAGAGAGAAGATCTCGGGGCCTGGCCTCCTCTTTGCGCTGAAATATCCACAGTAGGAGGAAAAGCCGGGTGGGAAACTCTGGTTTGCCTAATGGAATTTCCTTCCCATTCTCCTTTCCCAGGAGCGCAGCTGGGAAGCCCCACCGACTGGCAGACTGGCAGGTACCAGGGTTGTGACTCCTTCGTGTTTTCTGGGCTGACTCCTTTCATCTGGCATAATGGCTCTGCCTTGTCATTGGCTCCCTCCCCACACCAATGTCCTGTATTGCCTCTCCTTTCCCTGCTCCCATGTGGTTAGAAAGCGCAGAAGCGGGAGTTAATGCTACTTGAAAGCTGTATAGCTTTCAGCTCACTCAGAGAACGCCACCAGGCTCAGGGAGGAGCATGCCGCATACAGCAGCTGCTTCCCCAGCTCCATGCCATCCTGCCTCAGTAATATCCCCTTTCCTTCCTCTGAATCCCTAGTCACAGGCTATGACAGCAGCGGGGTGGGGATAAACGGAGCACAGCTGCCTCTTCCCCACTTCCACGCCCCTTACCAGATTCTGGTGGCTTTAGCTTCCCTCTGCTAGCACAGGTGGAAAGAGTGGGAGTACATGGCCCTTTGTGTTAAGTTTCGGAGTCTCTACTGCTTGTGATGGACATTGATTCTTGAGTCTGTCCGCAAGGCTATTACATTTTACCTCTAAATTAGAAATAGTGATTTGTAGAGCCTTCAGTCTTCCAATCTCCTGTTGTTGTCCTACAGATGGAGAACTGCCCTCTTGTTCACTTTGTACTTGAAGTGGGAAAGAATTAGAAATTATGAAAAGAGAAATATATGAATTTTATTATATATGTAGTCCTTTTTATTTAATTATTTAGACAGTAATGTATTAATGACCATTACAATGATGATTTCAGGTGGTGCTGGGTGTGCAAATGTCCCTTCCACAGACTAGTAGCTATTTACCTGCATATACAGTACTGGATTTTGCTGACTCTTCTTCTCACTAACACAGCTAAATCTAATGAGGCCAAGTGAGTCATTACTGTAGTTGTAGTCAGTAAAGAATCGGACATGATGCTTTGTTTGCTTATATGGTTTTCAAAGATTGTACTTTTTTTTTTTTTTTTTTAAAGGGAGGGAAAGTGAAACACTTAGAAATGTAATTTAATGCATTGGTTCAATGAGTTTAGGCTCCGTCTGCCGTGTAGTTGTTTGTAATGGAACAGAACAGCAGTGGGAGTTTGTTACATCTGATATTCTCGTGCTAGTTGCTGTCAGACACTTTTTCCTGTAAATTTGGTGGTGCAGATTCAACTTCTGTTTTTTTTGTTTTGTTTTTGTAAGGGGAAGCTGTGTAGAGCAGGGTTTTTCAACCTGTGGGTCGGGACCCAAAATTGGGTCGATAGAATGTTTCAAAGGGTCTTGTGGCAGCTCCTGTCCCACGGGGCTAGCTGGGCTTGCCTCCCTACTCCGAGCATTGCAACCCCTGGGGTCCCAGTGGCACTCAGGTTCTGCCCAGCCATCATGAGGATGGGAGTTCCAGGTAGGCTAAATCTGAATGAGTAGCACGGCAACCCCATGAGCCAGGTCACAATTCCCCTCACACAAATTTGGTCCAGTCAAAGGGGCGGGGTCAAATTTAAGCAGCGCTGTGCAACTCTAGAGGTTGCAACACCCAGAGTGGAGAGCCAAGCCCAGCCCAGCCAGCCCCACAGCACAGGAGCTGCAGGAGCTGCCCCTGTGGGGTGAGTGCTGGGCAGCACCCAACCCCTCCTCCCTCCCCCAGGGTGGGCAGGATCCTACCATAACCCCACCCCAGACTGTTTACTGGGTTGCAAGAGGCCATAAACATTTACAGGTGGGTCCTGAGCCCAAAAATGTTGAGAACCACTCGTGTAGATCATTCACTGTTTGATCAGACCCTCTCATGTTTGCATGATATAGTTTTTTCTTTTTCTTTTTGCACTTTTTTTGTGGTGGTGGAAGGCAGGTTATATCATTACACATTTAGGTTATTAATAAAATGCCTAAGTATCAGTCAGTTGGCATCTCCTTGAATCTGTACTCCCTGTGATGTTTCCTAAAGTTTTTAATGGGGTGCCAAACTTCAGAAATGCTATGAAAGCTTAGCTTGATGTACCATTGGTGTTTTTTTATAAGCCAAAGTAGGTAGAAATATACTCATCCATTTTGATGTGTACATGCATATGCATGTTTACATGTAAACTAGACTGAAATTTATTCTTCGGCACAAGCACGTTCGTAGCAAATATAAACAAGAGCATGTTGGAACTCTGACAGTATGGGTTTAAATGAGTTTTTCAATCCATATCAGCATATAGGCTTTATCCTTATTATGACTGAAATTGCACAAGCAACAGTCACTGCTATCAATAAATGTGAGCCAGAGCATTTCCCTCTATGAGCCATGCTAGCCAAATCCTGCTTGTGATTACCTATCTGGTCCTATTCATGCTAAAAAATTTATGGTATTGACCCAAATATGTTATAACGTGTGGTCTTGCCTATGTAGAAAGAACCAAACTGTGTTTTAATATGTTAAGGATCTGTGTTGGGTGCATCTACACTAGTAAATGTGTCTCTGTATTACATCACTGTGGAAATGACTTTATTACAAGCATTCTTACTACAGATTTTTTTTTTTTTGCATCTGCAGGGCTTGCTGTTCACTAAGTTATTGAAGTTTAGTCAAATTTTGATTATGAACCAGAAGTGAATTATGCATCAACAAAACTGAGTGTGGTTGCCTTTTTTACTTACAGTGTGTTAGCCCAACAGTGTCTGTAATCAGCAGTACTATTCACGCATTGGGGCATGCTCGGAACTAGAATTAGTGGCCCAACTCTGCTGGCTTTCATGGAGTTCAATCTCTTTATGGTTAATTTGGCCCACAGACTGATTGCTTCCTCTGGTGTTTTCCCACCATTTCTGTATTTTTATTTAGAGGTGTATTCCTTTGTTTTACATTGACCCATCTAAGGACTCCTTCTGTATTGCTATTTTTCCATTTCTTTAAAAAAGTGTCTTAAAAAACCTCACTTGTGTTTTCAATCTTGTCCAAAAATTGAGAACTGAGGGGGGGGAAATTCCTTATAGCACCAAATACTGTTTGAATTCAGTTCACTACAAAATCATTGAGCGAGAATGCTGTTAACGACTAGACTTGTAACTAGAATTACCTGATGAAATCTCCCAAAATACTAGTATCCAATACATTTTTAAAATAGGTAGAGGATCACACTAGAAATGTAATAAACTTTTTTTTATTGATTCTTTTTGAAAAAGTAAAAGATGTTGACGTTCAAGGTAATATTGCAGCCTCAATAATGCTGTTGTTTCCTAAACAGCACGCATCTTGGTATTCATATGTTATCGATCAGTTCATAATAGTCTAATGAATTACTTCAAGAAGAACCAAAAATCTGTAGCTATAAACACCATAACACCTGGATTCTGGGTAAGGATACCAGTGACAGGCTTGCTGCAGCAATCCTTACTCCGGTGAGTTTTGCCTAAGTAAGGAGTTCAAAGGTGAGCCTTTTAATGGTAACGTTATGCTAATACTTCAATATCAAATATTTGGAAGTGTAAAAGAGCCTGATCTATCCTGTGGATGTTTTTACCAATCAAAGCAACAGCGTGAGGCTATGCTTGGACTCAGTTGTAGTAAACACAATGCAGGCTATCCTCATGTGGTATTCGTGTTCATGTTTTAGTAGACTTGTTCTTATGCCCTGCATCCAGACTAGGTCTGCATTCAGTCAGGTTAGCAGCAATGCCTTCTGGGAAAACCATTGCTCACACCATTCCAAACTGTGGTGCACTGTGGGTGATTATTAGCTGCCCTCTGGGAGGACTTGTGCATGCCCAGGAGGATTATGGTCAAACTTCCAGAATTCATTCATGATCTAGAAGCCTCCATTGACTTATTTCCCTGTTCAGCAACACCTGGCTCAGTCCCCAGCTGTTTCTACGCTAACCAACATGATCTAGACCAGGGGTGGGCAAACTTTTTGGCCTGAGGGCCACATCTGGCTATAGAAATAGTATGGTGGGCTATGAATACTCACAAAATTGGGATTGGGGTACGGGCTCTGGCTGGGGGTGCGGGCTCCGCGGTGGGACCAGAAATGAGGAGTTCAGGGTGTGGGAGGGTGCTCCGGGCTGGGACCAAGGGGTTCGGAGGGCGGGAGGGGATCAGAGCTGGGGCAGGGAATTGGAGCATGTGGGGGTGGCTCAAGGGTTCATGGTCTGGGCAGCGCTTACCTCAAGCAGCTCCCAGAAGCAGTGGCATGTTCCCTCTCCAGCTCCTACACAGAGGCACAGCCAGGCGGCACTCCTGCGTGCTGCCCTGTCCGCAGGTGCCGCCCCTGCAGCTCCCACTGGCTGCAGTTCCTGGCCAATGGGAGCTGTGGGGGTGGTGCTTGGGGCGGGGATAGCTGTGGAGCAGAACCCCCTGGCTCCCCTATGCGTAGGAGCCAGAGGGAGGACATGCTGATGTTTCCAGGACCTTTGCAGAGCGGCTCCCGATCCTGCTCCTCGGCTGGAGTGCCGGAGCAGGGCAAGCCCCAGAGCCTGCTCCCCACAGGGAGCTTGAGGGCCAGATTAAAATGGCTGGTGGGCCAGATGCGGCCCGTAGGCCATAGTTTGCCCACCCCGGATCTAGGCGAACCTCTTGTAGGTGTTGTGGAGAATGAGGGAGTTCTGTGTAGTGTTTTTCACAAATCTCATTTGCCCCTTAGATTATCTATTTGATAGCAACCTGCTTGAATGGCAGGAGTTAAATCAAAGGAGGCTGTAAAGGGGGAAACCAATCCACAGGAAATGAAACAATGACAAAGATAAAAAGCTCTTTGAGGAAACAATGGGGGGCGGGGGAGCTATCAGTTGGGGAATACCCCAGCCGGCTCCATCCAGACTAGAGTGGCTGGCTCTTTCCAGCATCTTTGAGGTTTAGGATCCCATTTGATCTTAGGCTCAGCTTTGGAAAGAGGGGTTGAGTGAGTGGCCGAAGGCTACCCAGGGAATGTCAGTGAAAGCTGACCGCTGACTGACTCACAGAGACGGGGAGCCTGCTGCAGTAGGATAGGCTGCTTCTCCCTGCTAGAGACAAAGTTAACTGGGCTGAGGGAAACTTGCAACAGTTGGCAAGGAAAGTTGAAGGTATAACTTAAGACCCGTGTGTGCGCCTCTTATTGTTTTTCCCCTTTGCTCTATATGTTTTGAGGAATAAAGAAGGCTTTGTTCTGAAGACACCGTGTCTGTCTGTGTCACTGCAAACTTAGACTGTCACACACTCCTGAAGGGAAAGTATTACAGGTGCCAAAACCAAGTTGAGCCTGTGTTGTTAGCGTGGTTCAGAACCGAGGGGCTGATATCCAGAGTGGTTATGCTGCATGGCTCCCCTCTGAGTGAGGTGCAGGAATGTAGTTTAGTCCCTTAAGCAACGTACTTCAGAGGGACTGAAAGGGGTCTAAGGTGGAGTTCACCGTAGAGCCATAATAGCGGGATCTGGTCAGTTTGGTGATCTTGGGGCAGTGGAGTTTTGTTACAGAGAAGCCACATTCACAGTGTGGGACAGCCAATGGTAGGCTAATCTGATAAACGTAATGTAACCTTTGTGCACACTGGCAGTGACGTATTGACCTGACATAGTGGAGCCTAAAGGCTTGTCTACACTATCCACTGGATCGGTGGGCAGCGATTGATCCAGCGGGGGTCAATTTATTGTGTCTCTAGTATAGACACAATAAATGGTCCGCTGAGCGCTCTCTCGTCGACTCCGGTACTCCACCAGAACGAGGAGTGCAAGCGGAGTCGACGGGAGAGAGTCTCCTGTCAACACACCGCAGTTAAGACACTAAGTAGATCTAAGTATGTTGACTATTCAGCTATTCACGTAGCTGAAGTTGCGTATTTTAGATTGACCCCATGCGGTAGCGTAAACAAGCCCTCAGTTGTGCTGAAGCTCCTAGGCTACATAGCATGTGTGACTACACTCAGTTGGGGGATTCTTGTGCACAGACGCAGGGTGTACTAAATTCCCACTGGATGCAACAATTGTGTTACAACATGACCAAAAAACCTCTCATCAAGAAAAGTCCAGTGGGGTCACTCACTGTAATAAGCAGAAGGGATCTGATTTTTCTTCAGACTGGTGTACGTTGGGAGCAACTCCATTGAAGTCAGTAGCATTATACCAGTTTAAAAGTGATATGAAACGGACTCTGGCCCCATGCCATGCAATATATAACCGCAAGACTGGACCCTTAGATATCAGAACCAAACTCAACTGCTTCTTTAGCAAATGTTTGTTGTAGCAAACTCACTGGCGTGCAGATGCTGTAAGTTAATTGTAAACTTTGAATTCCAAGGTACAACGGCCTCTGTTGTCTGAATGTATCATATAGGCAACACGCTCGGCGCCAGATTCTACTCTTAATTACACCAATGGAAATCTGGAGTAACTCTGTTGAAAGTAACGGAATCACTCCAGATTTCCACTGGTCTAACTAAGAGAAGATTTGGGCTCAGTGGAATTACTCCAAAATTACACTAGGCCTAACACATATCAGAATCTGGCCTCCCCATTTATAGAGGAGTTAATCACCTAGTGTAGGAGTAGTATTAGTAGCTGTTATAGCACCCATTATGTGCCTTGACGTTTTATGAAAGATATTGGAGAAAATCTATTCATAATACTGTTTGAAATGTTAAATCTAACAATTATTGTAGGCCAAATCTGCTCATACTTTCTCTGGTGTAAATCCACTGAAATCAAAGGGTTACTCAGGATGTTCACTGACGCAACCGAGAGCAAAATCTGGCCATAAAATTGAGTAGAGGTAGCATGTGAAAATTATTTTAAAATATACATAAAAATCTTTAGTGGCTTATGAGAATGCTGAAACCTGCCCGAGTCTTTGCTATATCACAGTTCAGTTCAGCAATAACATTAAGTTACTTTTTTTTTTGCCTTCAAGAAAAGATTTGCTTCCTTCAGGCAGACAGAAGGTTATCTTATCTGCTGGATAGTATCCAGCCATCAGAAAGACTACTATTAATTTTTGCCTGCTTCCGATCAATTCATGAGCCACTTATCAAAATTCAATAAATGGTTCATGAATTGCTTTGCAAATCTGGTTGAGTGCTACCTTTGTATCCCAACAGGAGATCATAGGTATTATTTCATTTGCTTTCCTCAAAATGAGAGGCTGATTGTGAGGGAGGAATGGGAAAGAACACTAAGATATGAGGAGGCCTCCAAAATGCACAGCTCTGGTGGAAATGGACAAGCGCCAATGCTTCAGGTCTAATATTTTTGTAATGGTGTATGCCATAGCCATGTGAAGTGGAGTACCATCTAAAAGACTAGAAATTTAAAATATAAATTACCTGTCTTTTTAAATTATAATTTAAAAATTTGTAAAATCATCAGTGGTTTCTTATTGTTTTGGTAATTTTCATTTTAAAATGTTTTGACTTTGTGGATTTTATGTGCATGCAACTTCCAGTTAAATTCAACTTTTTTCGAAAGTATGCTTTTTTTTTCTCAGTGCTCTGGTTGAAAATTGCAACAAGACCATAAATTGGATTGATTGCAAATCATTACAGAACATTTTGAATATAATACCTAAACTTGTCTTGATCTTAATGACTAATAATCTCCTTTATGTTAGGTCTTCAAGCTTTTATTGTCCCAAAGTACTGGTTTAGTGGAGCAAAATGATCTGAGATGCTTTTGGGGTTGCAGCCAAAATGTTAAGGTGTTTGTATTGCCTTTTATAATAGTGTCTAGAAATACATTTTAAAACATAATCATTTAGGTAACTTATAACAGTCTTTCTTTGCAGATAACACATGGTTCAAAGTCCCGTCCCCCCCCCCCCAAGTCTTTACGCATTTGAACACACCCATTTGGCCTAATTTTGTGCATGAGCATATACCTGTAAAGCTGAATTTAGAATCTAGGATTCTATAGAGGGGAGAAAAATCACTGTTGTGATTTATTTATTTATTTATTTATTACAACAGAAAAATCATTTCCCAGGTTAAAAAAAAATATTTCCAAGATGAGAGAGAACAAGTGTGCACAGTTTTCTCTGCTAATTTAATTAAGTCTCTTTTAGTTTGTTTGTTTTTTAAACCATGTAACCCTTTTTTGGAAAGGTGAGGTGTTGAAGGGTGGGCACTGTAACACCGAGAAGAAGTCTGTGAACTAAGAATTTAATAATAATCCAAGCACTGCCATTGAATTGCTGTGTTGTCTTGTTCATATGATTTAATTTCTCTGTATCTGTTTCCCCTTCTGTAAAATGGGTGTAATACATAATTAACTGCACAGGACTTCATTAGTCGGTGTTTGTACAGTGCACTGATCAAGGGGTAGTAACGTTAGTTAATATTATCACTATTTTTCTATTCATAGAGGGGGATGTGTGTACCATGTTTTTCTGTTTGTATAGTTTTAGAAGCTACAGTACAAAACTTTGAAAAACCAAAACATGTTCTTAACTCTGAAATAGAAAAGATAAGGGTCCAGGCCAGTGGTTCTCAATAGGGTACCCCTGGGGATGCGCAGAAGTCTTCTGGGAGTACATCAACTCATTTAGATATTTGCCTAGTTTTACAACAGGCTACAGAAAAAGCACTAGCGAAGTCCGTACAAACTAAAATTTCATACAGATGCTGACTTGTTTATACTGCTGTATACACTTACTGTATGCAGAACTAGACATACACTATTTATCTCACTTGGTTTATTTTATAATTATATGGTAAAAATGAGACACGCAGTTTTTCAGTGTAATTTGCTGTGACACTTTTTTGTATTTTGATGTCTGATTTTGTAAGCAAGTAGTTTTTTAAGTGAGATGAAACTGCGGGGAGGGGGGGTGGTATACAATACAAATCAGCCTCCTAAGCGGCATACAGTAGTCCAGAAAAGTTGAGAAGGACTGGGCTAGGCCAGTGCTTCCTTTTGCAGCCCACAGACAGGCTGGATGAAGGCTTTGACTTGGGGGAGGGGGATACCATCAGGACATTGCTGACACGTTTCTAGAGAGCTCTGAGGTTGCACAGAACATTTCCACAAGCAGAAGGTCGCTTCCAAGCCCCCTGCTCTGCCCTGCTTGTGTTTTGTTTTGTTTTTTTTCCTGGTGCATCCCCAACTCGCTGGGCTTTCTCCTGGTTCACCTCCCCGGGGGAGCGCCTCGCTGTCTCCGGGGCTGGGAGGGGTTTCTAGCCGCTGCGTGGGGAACCCGGGGAAAGTGCAGCCCGACTTCGGCGACCACTCGGCCCCGCCTCTTTCTGCACATGCCGGTGAGCGAGGCCGGGCAGCGCTCCAGCCAGCGCCCGGCCTGCGAGCTGCGGGGGCAGGCCCCCAGCTGCTGCCCCTCCGGCGGAGCCGCCTGCCGCCGCCGCAGGGACTCGCCGCGCTCCCGCCCGCCTCGCTGACCGGTCCCACGCTGCCGGAGAGCTCGGATGCTTGTCATACTTGTGGTTGCGCTGCGCTGGCCGGCTGCGCGCCAGGGCCCCCCCCTCCGCCTTTTGTCCCCGCCCGGGGGGCCGCTGTTCCCCCCCCCGCCGGGAGAAGCCGCCCACACCCCGGCAGGTGCCCCCCCCCCCCCGGCCTGCGGGGCTGCCGCCGGCGGCCAGCCTCTCCCGGGACAGCGGCACGCGCAGGCGGCGACCCCGGGGAGCGCAGCTCCGCCCGACCCGGCCCGCAGCCGCCGCCGCCGCCTCCCCAGCCCTGTTGCGGGGGCGGGCGGGGGCAGAGACTAGCACCGGGGCGGAGCTTCGCCGTGAGCCCGAGGGCAAGGGGCTCGCCCCAGCCTCTCTCGCTCCTCGCGTCACTCTCCGTGCATGGCAAGTGCGGGGCGCACGGGCTGCTCTCCGCCCCCCGGCCTGCCTCCCTCCTCCATTGTATAATGCTTCGTGAGCGCGGCGGCGGCGGCGGCGCGGAGAAAGCCGCGGCTTAAATCCTCCAGCTGCCCCCGCCTCCCGCCCGCCCCCAGTCCCCGCCAGCCGGCGACATATGGAGCGGGTGTAGCCGAGGCGCGTGCAGACCCTGATGCTTTAGTTCTCAGGTGGAACTGCATGTGGTAAGTTCAACTCATTGCGCGGGGGGGGGGCTTTGCTGTCCAGCTGCCGGGGGCTAGAGGCGGCTGGGACTGCAGGTGCTGGTGAGAAAAGTGTGTGTGTGTTGTGTGTGTGGGGGGGGGGGGTGTCGATACGCAATAACACAATGACACTGGTGCTGTGTCTACAAACAATCGATTTCTCTTGGTTAGCACCAAAGACAAAAACTCTGCAAGAAGTCGGGGGTGTGTGTGTGTGTGTGGGGGGGGGGGGGGGGGGTTAGCCATGAGTCCGGTGCTTTTTGCATTATTTGTAACCCTCGGGAGCGGGGATCTCCCCCTTCCGGAGGCGGCTGGGCTCTGAGCGGGATGAGCAGAAAAGAGGATCCTGTTAAAAGGACTGTCTCCAAATGTGCAGAGTGTGTATGTGTGTGGTTTAAATGCGTACGTACTTTCTGAAGGGGGGGTTGTTGGGCAGCGCTCTGGTAGCGCTGCGCGTTAGTGTTCCCAGAGCCATGTTTACCTCCAACTTGCAGAAACAGTCTCTGCTGTAATAACTTTCCGTATGGGCCGGAGAGCGCTGGACACCGGCAAGAGACAAGGTGCAGTGGAAGCTGCATCTTGCAGTCTGCCCCCTACCTTTCCTCCCTCCCTTCCCCCATTGCTTTCAGACCCTGGCAAACAGGACTTGGGAGTCCCACTGGAAGTGTGTATCTTTGCAGGGCAAACTAAAGGGCTTGGGGGAAGGTTCTGAATCTAGAAGACCTTAGATGTGTTGGAGCTGAAATGACTTACCCTGGTGGAGGCTCTGCTTGTCCCAGATAGGTTACAGAAGAGCTGGATTATTCCATGCTTGGTGTCTGTGTGGCATCAGGACAGGGGGTTATTGTGTCTTTTCATCGAGCAGCAGTGTATTTACGTTTTTCCTTGATAAAAGCAATGCCAGCAGAAGAAAAACATGCCGGGGGGGGGGTAGAGAACAAGATTCAGGCACGTTTTAGAGGTAATATCAACACATCAAGGAATACACAGATTTAGGGAATGTTGGAAACATTTTATTCAAAGCAAGAATTATTTTATTCTCTTGCAGTGCCCATTGGCTTTAAAGGGACTTCTGCTTTATTTGCATGAGTGTTTTGGGATTTGTAAAAGTATATTTCTAGCTGTTGGGGTATCCTGAGATTTTAGCACCACTTGTGTGTCACTCACTGGTTTTTCTAGAAACATGAATCTTTCAAGGAAAGGCATTCATTTGTAGTGCATATTACATGCTGTAGTTCTTGTATTTTGTGAGGTTTGTATTATAAAATGCAAGGAGATTTTTGATACGAAGTACCAAATTGTTCATATGCAGTTATGGAGGAGCCAGGAGTGATTGATTACAGTTTGGACTCCAGTTCTGATCAGCTGATGGTGCAAAATGAAACTGCCAGTTTCAGTTCCTTCCCAGGTGGAGGTTAGTGCCTTTACAAAGTTGTGACACAGAAAGTGATATGAGTTGCTGCGCCTGGCAGTCCTGGTTTGGAGGAGTCCAAAGCAACAGTCAGGCACCCCTCACCCAGGGCCTATCTATTGTGTATTGAAATCAATGGACAGACTCTCACTGACTTCAGTGGATGTTGTATTCCGCTCCGGCAGAGTACCTGTAATCCTCACAATGCAGAGGCCTGATTCTCCCATCATACCAATTTTACATGAGTGTAACTCCAGTTAAGTAAATGGAGCCACTTCTGATTTTGCATGGGTTAAAGAGACAGAAGAATCAGGTTCATAGTTTGTCTTTTCAGCGTGCAGAGATTTATCTGCATAAAACTCCCTACATCCAGATGAAGTGTATAGAGGGTATAGAAATTGTACACAAGGGTTGTGTGAACCCTACCTAGCTTTCTGATCCAGTGTCATCAGGATTTTCACATGGTAAAGTAATTGCATAACTAATTGAGTTTTCTTATAACTTGCTGCTTAACATACATATATTGCTTTATAAACTAAGCAGTTGATTAGGTAGGCTAATTAAAAGTAGCTCTTCCTGCTCACAGTAAAAGTGATACTTTTTTCATGCATAATAAAACAAGCTTGGTGTCTTCTGAACCTAATTTACCTTTATAGGCTAGTATTAATACTGTCACTCCCATTATTAGAGATGGAAGGAGGATTAGTAACTTGTGGTGCCAGACAGGTACATTAGAGCATGTATCCTAGGGAACACTTCCATTGTCCAAGCAAGTATTGCAGCATCTAACATAACAGCTGCAGTTTCCTCCTTTAGAGCCTGATTCTACTTCCATGTAAGTCAATAGCAAAACCTCCAATTGTCTTCAGTAGAAGCAGAATTACGCTCTTTAGAGAATGAAGCTATTCCTTGTGCTTCTTGAAGTACTCCTTTTGATTTTCATGTCAAGCTGATTTTTATTCACTCTGAAGTTGTTTAAAAAACAAAAGAAACTTCTTAGCCTAAACATATGTAGGTTTGTCTTTATTTAAAACAATTACAATATACAGAATTAAACAGGCGTATATGCTGATTTATTGTGAAGTGTAACTGTGTTCCTTAGACATCTGCTATTCTTAGCATGATTTACCCAAAAGATAAGATGAGTTTTTCACAATGCTTTTGGTGGAAGTAATACAAATAACGGAGAAGACCCAAGTACTGAAAATGACTTCTTAAAAGACATCACACAACTGGGCACAATGTACTAAAAGCAGTCAGCATGAAAACTCAAACTTTATAGTGTAGGTTGACATTTTCTTTAAGTGACGTTTCACCTCCATTGGATACAGCAGATCTTAGTAGTATCTAGTTGAACTACTTTGCTAACAATTAATGAGTCTTTTTTTTCCTGAGAATCGTTGATCTGGAAACCAATTTAGAATGTTTTATATTTCACACTGATGTATAATGCTTTGCCATAGTCCCTGACTAGGAGTGCTGAAGTAAGGCAGGGTAATCCAGAGTTTTGAAGACCATTTTTGCGTTTAGGTAACACATACTAAAGTGTAGCTTTTCACAAAAGAGAATGCATCCCTTCAAAAGTATAGACAATCGTCTGAAGACCCACTTACTTTTACAAGAAAGTATACCTGCATTAAACAGAACTTATGAGTTAGTTCATGTTTGTAAGCCTGGCACAGAAGGAGACCGCTTCAGTGGCAACAGTTTCTTGCACCCTCCCCCCCGCCCCCAATCAATCTGTGCCAGAAACAGCAGACTCTGATTGCTGAGTCCAAAGATCATGAATGCACTAAAAGAAAAGAGAGCAAGGTCCAGTTTAAAGGGAAGGCAGCTGGTAATAGGTGCAAATACTTAGTGTAGCTGAGCCTCCCACTAATTATTAGTTTATAAAAAGTGGAATCTGCAAATCTAAGAATGGTAGGTGTGTTGGTGTGGGTTTTTTTTTTTTTTTTAAGAGATGCAATTGACACATTTCTACCAATAATTATTTTACAAGTACGCTGATCAGTCAGGAAGAGTGTAGCTGATTCTGAACAGAAGGGCCTGCTTCTCCTATAATTTTTTAATCTGTTATAAATGAAGTAAACTTTAATGTTTGCCACAACTGAGGTATTCCTTTTTTGTTTTGTTTTTTCAGCATTACCAGTGCAGTCAGCAAAAAATAATATGTAATGTAAACGGAAAACAAACTGTTACCGCAACATTCAGATTGCAGTGTCACTGAACAGTCCAGGGAAGCCAAATTCAAAGTGACCGTACAGCCTTTAGATTGTAAGCATTTTGTGGTGGGGCGGTCATTTTGTTCTGTATTTGTATAGTGCCTGCCACAAGGGGGTCCAGGGCAATGACTGGGGTTCCTGGGCACTACCCCAATATAAATAATATGTGCATGTAGGTAGGTAAATTACATGGCTAGATTCTGCTCTCTGTTACACTGGAGTAACTCTATTGAAGTCTTTGAGCCAGAACCTCAGTCCCATTACAGCCCCGTTGTGCCTTTTGGAAAAGCTGGAATGGTCTCTAGGATTGGGCTTTGGAGTTCAGTTTTTACATTACTTTGTGTCATATGTCCCATTCTGTGTAATCAGTGGGAGCCAGATCCTACTTGTCTTACTTACACATCAGTGAATGAGCCGGATCTGGTCCCATTTCCTGTGTTTCCTGTTAAGAAAAGAACAGCATAAGAGAAGTGTTACTACATATATAAAAATTATATGAAGCAGATACAAATGCATGATAGGAATCTTTAAAAACTGCTGTTTAAAAAACGGAGTGACACAAAATTGTACTGATTTGATCAAAGGAATTTTGAATTGGGTAGGTTTAGACCCTTCCTTCTGTTTGACACGTGTTCAGTCACTACAGTATTTAAGTGAAGGATTTCATTTCCTCAGATTTAATACCTGACAGGATTATCTGTAACAAGCAAAACATTTTTCTTTGAGCCATGATTTTCAATCCATGGCAAAACAATCGTGCTGTAGGATCGAAACAGACTTTCCACTGAAATGTGATTTGTATCTACGATTTGCTAATATCCAACTTTTTCTTAGCGTTTCACACTGCTCTTTTTGAAACACTCTTTCCCTTCCAGAGGAGGCAATAAGATGGTTGAGTGAACTACACTATAGAAAGAAACGCCCATGATTGGCGGTAAACTATGCGGATATGTAGGGGTGGGGGTTGGAAGGAGTGTGGAGGGCATATTCGAAGCAGACTGTGCAGCTGCTGCAGCAGGTCTGACTAGTTTTAAATGCCTAGAGGCAGCTTTGTCTTAACTGTAGGTAGCTGCAAAAATGAAGTTCTTAAATATAATTTGTAAGTATGGCAACATCGTCCTGTGTTCTCATGCACTCATATTTTTCACAGGTGCTAAGGGGTAGCCCCTCCCCCTGGAAAAATATTTGTTTCTTTAAAATATATAATATTTGTATATTATTTTAAAAGATACATTTTTCTTTTTTTAGAGTAAGTCTCTTTAATTCATCATAAAAAGGAGAATCTGGTATGCATGAAATCCACCTGAGTGTTTTCAATAGTGGTAACTTTGTTTCCTTATTGCATTGAGTGGGTGTGTGTGTGTGTGTAACAATCTGCAATATTTAAGCATTAACTCTAGTGTGATTTTGCTGCAAATCAACCCTTATCCCCTTGCCTTTCCTCTCACCAATAGCAGTAACTTATATCACTGACCGTCAGAAGGGCTTTGAGCAGAGCTACTTTAGTACCCCACCCTCCCGTGGGCCCAGTAATTTTGCTTCTGTTACCCTCCTGCGATCAGATACATCGCCTCTGTTACTCTCCAACCCCCATATATTTGGGAAATTGGTGCTTCTAAGATTACACACACACTCATTGCACAAAATATTGCAAATGTACAGAAGGGAATATTATACCTTTTTGCATTTTTAAACTTAAGCCTTGGTTATCTGGTGTGTTGCCCCAAATGTGGGTGCAAAAAGACATGCACAATACACAGTTGCTGTGTTGGGTTTTGTTTTTTTTTCTAGTCACTGTAACTCTGAAAGAAAACTAATGTAATGTGGAACTTTGGCTGTGGTGTATAATTTGTGTCTGGCTTAAAGGGGAAATGCAACTTAGAACGCTTTCTCTTTTCTTTTTATTCTGTTCTTCTAACATTACTTTTCTGTGAAATGTGGGCCAGCTTCCCATCCCCCAAATGCACACACAGTATCAGTGTTTAAATTACAGTATTCCAGGCTAACTGACCTGCATTAGCTAGGCTTTTAAATATGGAATTGATCCTAAAGTGTGCCATAAAATAGAAGTGTTCCAAAATAGGATAATTGGATAAAACCATGTAGGTCTAGCATGACAATTTTTTCCTGAGGATTGAGGATATTAGCACTTTAATTACTGGACATTATGCAGCTCAAGTGGGTTAATATTCATAATTCTACTATTTTTGTGTGTCTTTTTAGTTATTCTGACTGTGGAATCAAAGAGATACCATGAAAATTAAATCTCTCTGCCTCTTACTTGGGTGTTGCCATAGGTTCATTATAGTTCAATGCTAGCCAAAGTTCCCTTTATCAGCTTTCAGAATTCTACTTCAGGAAACATGAAAACACACACTGTATTTCAACAAATGCAAGAGCTTTAGTGCACTAGATTGAAAGGCCAACAGTTGTCCACTTGTCTAACCTCATTTAATGCTGTCTTGGCAAACTTTCACATCTGATATTCGGGACCATTTTTTCTGCATGTGTTCACATGTGTGGTAGAGGCAGGATAATAGCTACTCCTCCCATTTAAAATAAATTAAAATGTTTTATGCTCCTTTCTGCATATTAGTAAGATTTGTTAATAAAGAATCTGCATATTATTACAAGTATCAGAACATTTGAAGCCCTCAGTTTGCAGGACCTGGCACAAAAATAACAATTACCTCTGATTAGATGACGTATGTAAAACTAATGATCTTGAGGATTGTTGTGACCTGTCTGTTTGTTTAAAGCAATCTGTGCTTCGCTTATTAAAGCAAAAAATGTTGAAAACTACTCCGAAGCACATAAGAACAGTTGCTTTGAGAACAGCATCATGGAAACACTTCCTGTTATAGTCTGTTCATGGTTTTTTACTTTCAGTGGCAAGAAACTGGTTGACATATGAAACCTACAAGACAGAAGCTAAGATGATTTCCCATTGGTGAGATGTAGTTTGCATTTTATGCCACACTTTTTTCTTAACAGAAAAAGAAAAGTCAAGTTGCTTCTTTTCAGTTTGACTGTGGTAACTTATGCAATACTCCATTTTCAAAGCTATAATGTGCATTTTGGCAAACGCTTCATCTTCTGTTTTAAGGGGGGAGTTCCCAGTGTGTTTTATTAAGAGTCTACAATGTGAGGGGAAAAACAAGGTATCTTTGGGGAAAAGACTCATGAAAAGGCTGAAAGCAAGGACTCCATCCAAGTAATTATAAGTACATGAGAAAAACTACCTTCCATTATACACAAAGGGGTCTAGTCTCCCTTTGATGCACACATAACTCCCATTAACCTTTACAGGAATTGTATGCATCCAGGGGAGAATAAACTGAAGACTTTGGATCTTTAAATACACTAAGTACATCAACCAGACCATGACATGTACATGCCAATAAAGATGTCTTGTTTAACCAGCTGAACATGACACAGCACAGCATAACCCCCTTGTTGAGCACATTAACAAAATCACAAGGGAGGAGGGAGGGATAAATAACTGTTAAATATTTCAGCATCACCCTTATCCTCTGTGTGCAGTAGCATACCGTGATCACAGTTGACAAATGTTAACTGTGACAGGAAAATGTATTTTGTTAGTGTAGTAGGCCTTTCACCTGGTTTTGGATTTAATTTACAATTAAGCTGCTCCTTCCTGGTAGGCTCTTCAGCACACGGATTCCTGAAGGCTCTGAAGTCAGTGGGAATGGAGGACAATCAACTGGATTTGGCCCTAAAGCAGTGCCCAGTCATCTTAACTGCGGAGGCTTCCCAGCTTTAAGAAACTGGGACCCTGGTTCTCCAAGTAGAAGTGTATGATGCTGCACAGAGCCCTGTGGGTTTCAGTGCGGTTCCATTCAAGGGCCTGCCCATGTGGTTCTCCTTGCAGGACTGTGGCCTATAGCGTTGCTGACTACTGGACAAGAGAGCCCCTTAATGGGAGACATGCTTAGAGAATCTAAAATGTGGAGACTTCGTACCTGACTTTAGGCCCCATGGCGTATCTTCACATAGCAAAAAGCATAGCCTGTTTTTGTTTTTTTTTTTTATAAGATTTGGATTATTCTGCACAGTCCATGTAGCTTGATTAGTCTTGGATACTATTCAGTTAATGCATTTCTTATTCTCTCCCACAGAAGAAGTGCAGGGATCCAAACCATGGTGCTTGAGAGATTGCTGTTACTGTACAGTGGCAGCACAATTCACTGCACTATTTGAAAGGAGTCTGAACCATGTGTATACAGCATAATATAACTTGATTCGTGCTTGGCAGGCCTGACAACTTCTTTAGCCCTGCCACGTGGAGATCTGAGTTTCGGAGTAACCTCAGTCTTGCTCTTCATGTTGGCTGAGACGGATCCTTGCAGAGTTGACGCTCCTGTTCTGCCAGGGGAGAATGTGCTCTTTTTTTCCCCAGCGCTCCAAGGCGGCATTGCAGATTCCATGTAGGAGCCCTGGTTTTGCCTTCATTGGTTTGCAGTATGCGCAGCTATTCCGGCGAAAAGAGTAATGAGGATTGTGGACAAAGAGGGGCCCCGGGATAAGGCTATGTCTCTGTTTTGCAAATATTTCCCCCTCGCTAACGCCAGTGGTAGCAATGGTGTAAATGGGCTGCCAGTGTATTTAACAGTGTTATCTACTTCTGCCCCGAGTAGGCCTAAATTATGCCCGTGATCATAGGTTCCATGCTAGCGCTCCCACTGGTGGAGCTGAGCCAGAGTTAGCAATGATAGCAAATTTTTGCATGAAACTCCCAAAAGGGAGAAGGCTTGAGTCTCGTGATCACATTCACACTTGAATGATGCCCTTGTTCACTGTTTCAAGGAGGCAAAAGAGAAGTTCTACACAAGGTAGAATATGTCAGAACTGACCTTTTGGCTAGCTGGAGGCGCTGGCATAAAAATAATGTGTATTGTCTCAAAACAGTTCGTTGCTGCTTTAAAGACAGCTCCCCGCCAGACAGTAAGCACTGTTTGGTTGGTTGGGTTTTTTAAACATTAATACTTTATTCTAAAAACACATCACTTGTTCTCCTTTGTATCAGAAAGAAGATCCTTTTTCTGTTTCAGTCATCTGTGCCTTTATACTGCCTGTGTTGTTTGCTCGTAATTTCTATTCAGGTGGCCATTTTAAAGTGCCTAGTCTTCCTTCCATATACAGCACCTGTGTACTTTTGATCACCTCCTAATTCTTACAGTGTAATTTCTAATGGCTTAACAAGCAAAGGAGGGTAAATTTGACTTCAACTTGTATTAGGGCAATAAAACTTAATACAATTTCTTAATATTAAAATGCTCTTATTAACATACAAAACCTGTTCCTCTTTCAAATGATTATTTAATGAGGCCCTAATTTATTTTAAATGATAATTATTGGAGCCTGTTCCAGCTTCATCTGAAATAGTTTTGTTTGCTGAGTGCAGTTTGTCAAAAACATTAAACCAGCTTCTCTTCTTCCAAGAGAAAAGGTTACACTTAGCAAACTGACAGCATTAGAAACTGTTTCTAATTTAATAGAAGCATATGCTTCCTGCAAAACTTAGCAGACTGCAAGAGTAGAGACTTGCTTAGAGTGGCTTTGCCTTTTTTAGCACAGTAAAAACTGTTGGAGATTTAAAATGAGAGAGTTGCGGGCAGGAGGAGGAGGGGTTGCTTGCTTTAGTTGTTCCAAAAAGGTTAACCTTCTGGTAGGGTTTCAATAATCTGCAAGTTTAAGAAACTATCGAGAAAGTAGTGCGGGTGGTGTGCATACAGATCTCAGTCGAAATGCAGTGTCTGATCATTAATAAAGAGCAAGAGCTTGCCTTGCCCTCTGGGCCTCAAATAGTACAGTATGCAACAAGGGAGTGCAGGCAAGGCACGAGGATGGAAACAGTAGTATCGGATTACAGTTTCAAAATATCGCTGGAACACGTTAGCTGGCTTTACACTATTGACTTGCTTTATAATTGCATTGCTTATTTGTTAGGGAAGGCTTCACCTTACTTTCCAATTAACATGGATGTCACTGCAGGGACCTCACAACTCCTGGAAGTGCAAAGTAGAACTCCAGCGATAACTGCAGGACTTCACATGTTCCTATACTGAGATTCTAAACTTCCTCTGGCATCCTATCGTTACGACTTCCATAACTTTCAATGCACTGCACTAAAGCCTACTTAAGATAGATAGCTACTAAAAATTTCCCCTGTGGGTTTTTTGTTTTCTTTTGTTTAAGCATTATTATTAAATTTACCAGGTGTCAGTGCTTCTACTTCAGTATCTGTGTAAAACCAGCCAGATTTTCAGAAGAACTAAACACACACCACGGCCGTCTATGGTTGTGCATGACTGGCACCTCTGAAAATTCTGGCTTGAGTTGACGTGTATGGGGTGCATTTGTACTAGCCTCTACAACTGAGGTTTAAAACTTGCTTTAATGCCCCCCACAAAAGCAAATGGGGAGAGTAGTTTCATACTGAATACACACCAAAACCACCTGGCATTTACAGTTATTGCTAGCACTGTGCAGAGAAGGCTGGTGAATGTGAGTGATGCCCTGTGCTCTCTGAGAGTGCAGCGCTGAAATTTTTTATATTCAATGGAGAGAGTTTTGTGAATGCTTATTAAAAAAAAAAAAAAAAATTTTTTTTACTCCTTTTAAAAAAAAAAAAGTCAGAAGGGAATGCAGGGGGGTGAGGGATCCAGCTGAGGGTGCGGGTTCTGGGGTGGGGCCAGGGATGAGAGGCTTGGGGTGCAGTAGGGGGCTCAGGGCTGGGGCAGAGGGTTGGTGTGTGGGGGGAGGGGAGGGCTCCGGCTAGGGGTGTGGGCTCTGGGGTGGGGCCGGGGTTGAGGGGTTTGGGGTGAAAGCTGCCCCAGAGCTGCGGTGGCTAGAGACGACTCCCCCCAGCCCTCTCTCGCCGCAGCATCCCGGGGCCGGGGGAGAGACGCTTCTTCCCGCCTGCATGGCCCTTGATAGCTTGCTGCACAGTCGCGCAGCTTACAGGGAACTTAGGTCAGAACTGACCTAAAACTAACAACTTGGTATTAGAAAAAACACACTGTAAATGGGAAATCCTAACTATTAAAAGTCAGAGAGGAGA
Organism: Chelonia mydas; assembly: GCF_015237465.2. Lineage (NCBI taxonomy): Eukaryota > Metazoa > Chordata > Testudines > Cheloniidae > Chelonia > Chelonia mydas. Next base: position 188,069,195 of record NC_057851.1, read on the forward strand.
GCAACCCCAATATTGTCCCTTTCCATATAGCCTTCCATCTCTTCTGGCTTCTCCCACCCGTCACGTGCCCATAATATCAAGACCTAGGACCTGATTCTTGCCTACAGTAGTGTAAATCTGGAGTAAAACTCCTTTGGAGTAAGCTGAATTACACTGGTGTTCAGCCTGCATCAGTGAGATCAGAATCAGACACTAAGAAGTCTTGCAAAAACAGTTAATGTACAAATTCGGAGCCAGCTGCAGCATATCAAATCTAGTTGTGCATTGCCATGCAGTACGTACTGTACTAGCTACCTAGTGTGACATCGCTATGCCAGGATTTAAAGACCCCTTTGTACCAAGCAAACAAAATCTTTAAGGAAGTGTGTATTTAAGGACTGTGGGTGTTTTTGTTTTGTTTTTAAATCAACATAATTTGTTCTTCCAATTCCTTGAGCTAAAACCCAGTACGTATCGATTTTTAAAAAATACAAAGTGAAATGAGAAATGGATGCTAGATTTGTTAGCTTTCTCCAGCCAGAGCTGAGTAACTGCTTTTTACCCTGGGTAATTACCCTTCCTTGCTAGCTTTAACAAGTGGTTGTGGGAGAAGGGGTCCACTGCTCCTTTAGGAGGTTGGAGGGCTTCCATCTAAATGGACAGATTTAATCTTCTAACTCCTTCCTCTGGCCAGTGGTGGTCATAGGCTGGCACAACCAGTGTCATCCTTGCCAGGAATTTAGGGGACAGATCTTGGGCCCTGCTTGGGCAACACAAAGCTGGCAGGTCTGGCTCTGTGAGGGATTCATTCAGGGGAAAGGTATATGGATAGGTGTGCTTTTGCTCTGCTTGCTGCTCACTGCCCAAATGGCCTCTTGAACCCATAAGTGGCTGGGTGTAATTTAAGCTTGTCCCTCTGGCTGCCCTGACCAGCCCTAGGATGTGGGAGTATCAAAAAGGCTTAAAGTTGCCCACTCCTGTCCTTGTGCCAAACACAGATCAGCTGGATAAGAGGCTCTGGCCCATGCTGTTGCCAGTTAAACTACCCAATAGACCCAAAATACCCTTTATTCGTGGTCCTGTGGCATTGCATGCCAAACCCTGCTTCCATTGAAGTCTGTAACAAAACACTCACTGACTTCAGTTTCACCAGAATTTGTCCCTCTGAGATTTGAAGTTGGGAAGAGAAATAATATTCCATGTTACAGAGGCAGTGCAGAAAGTGCCTCAAAAACTTAAAATCTCAGAGCGATCACCACTGAGGCTTGAAAAGCTGCATACTCAGAGTTAAACAGAGAAAATTTCCCCAAATTCCCTTTTCACCCTGCAGGATTTCGGCTTTAGTTCGTTTCTGAGAGAAAAGAAAGTGAAATAATCCATTTTTCCCCTCTCTTAATTTTTATGTAAGTGCTGTGGTTTCAGCTACACAGGATTTCAGTCAGGAAGTAGACGCTGCCAGGTCTGCCTTAAGCCACCCTGCACACACCAGCTCCTCCTGGTTTTCTCTTTCCTTCAAACTTTGGACCCATGAGGACAAATCACTGCCTGTGAATTGTTGAGACTTATGTGAGTGCCTTTTAAAAAGCCACTCAGTGTTAGCTTTGAGAGTGAGTCTTAAGCCATTCAGCATCGAAAACTCCCAAGGTGACAGCGCAAGCGAAAGGATGGGGGATATGGCTTCTTAAAGATCCGACTCCGGTTCTGTGGATTCTGTAGGATATATTTCTTGAGGTGTTCAACTGCTTTTTAGAATAACCTTTTTATTAGCAATGAGGGCTTTTGCGTTCTGGAATAGCTTTCCAAGAAAAACCACTGTGAATGGGAGACATTTAAAATTAAACTGGACAAAACCTTGGAGAATATACAGTAGGGAACAAGCCTGTATTGTCTAGGTCGGGGTGGGCAAACTACGGCCCGTGGGCCGGGTCCAGCCCCTCAGGGCTTTGGATCCGGCCCACGGGACTGCCCCATGTGGCGCCGCGGGCCCCACTCCACTCCAAGAAGCAGCCGGCACCACGTCCCTGCAGCCCGCGGTGGCGGGGGGCAGAGGACTCTGTGCATTGTCCTTGCCTCCGGGCACTGCCCCCCGCAGCTCCCATTGGCTGGGAACTGGTGGCCGCACAGGGACCTGGTTCGAGCTGCTTCCCAGAGCAGTGCAGTGTGGGACCAGGGCAGGCATGCAGGGAGCCTGCCCTGGCCCCGGTGCGCGCCGCTGCCACCCCGGAGCCGCTTTAGGTAAGTGGCGCCGGGCTGGAGCCCAAACCCCTCCTGCATCCCGCTCCCCAATTCCCTGCCCTAAGCCCTCTGCTTGCACCCTGTTCACCCCAAGCCCCCCTCCTGCACCCCAACCCCCTACCCCAGCCCTGGATACAATTTCCCCACCGAGATGTGGCCCTCAGCCCAAGAAGTTTGCCCACCCCGGGCTAGGTAGAAGGTGACCAAACCATTTTCTTTTTCATTTTACTTTTTATGGCTCCAGTGCTGCAGTTCTTATTTAGGCAAAATTCCCAATTAGTAAAGACTTCAGGATTCAGCCCAGCAATAGCAAAGAATACCCTTGTGATCAGGACTGGCAAATATGTCTTCAAAGATGTGTATGGATCTGTGTTCTTGAGAAAGTGAAGGACTCATATCAGTAATTAGGACCAGAAATGTTACAAGCTTCCCCACACTTACTAATCATTTTGCTGTTGGATCTAGAGAACCACCATCTTTGGGCTGTTTCTCTTCGGTGAAACAAAACCAAAACCAGTTTTTTCACAAAGGGCAAAAGATGTTTTTCAATAACATCACTTGTCTTTTTAATTAAAAACAAAACCAAACCCACTGTGCTAAATGACACGAACTTTACTCTTGTAAAGTTCATCTTTTACTAGAGTGTATGTAATCATCCTAAAGTGCAGAGGACAAAAAATTAAGTTCAGACTTTCTGAAACAGAATGAATGGATCTTAGATACTTTTCTGGACTGGGTCATCCAAAAGCTGGAGCTGGCGAAGCTTACTTTGTGGCTAATATCTCTGGAAAAATCTCAAAGCAACTTTTCTTTTTCTTTTGAATGGCTGAATCAGTTCTACATTGTCTCCCTTTAAAAGTAGCTCATGCCCATGACCACATCAAATCTTAAAACCCATGGCCATAACATACAGTCATTCATCTTTGGGCTTGACATGAATAGCACGTAAACACAAATACAGAAATATGTTGCAAGGCATCACTAGAAATGGGATACAAATACCAAGGAAAAGGAACCTGTGTAGCCAGGAAGAGGTCCTGAGGTCATTGTAGACCAGCTCCTAACAGATGTAATATACTTTGCAGTTCTTACTGGGCACTGCCGTTCTGAGAATACCAAATGGTCCATGACAGCACTGCATTTTGTCAGATTGTTTGTCCCTGCCTTCTATAATTGTCTGGCTCAGGCCTGGTCTGCACTGGGGGTGGGGGATCGAGCTAAGATATGCAGCTTCAGCTACGAGAATAGCGTAGCTGAAGTCGACGTATCTTAGGTCGACTTACCTCGCATCCTCACGGCGCAGGGTCGACTGCTGCCGCTCCCCCGTTGACTACGCCTCTTAGCTGCGGTGGAGTACAGGAGTTGACAGCAGAGTGATCGGGGATCGATTTTATCGCGTCTACACTAGATGTGATAAATCGATCCCCGATAGATGATCACTAGCCAGCGGGTAATGTAGATGTACTCTCAGACTTACTGTGACTTCCTAGATGTGGAGGGTGTGAATATATTTAATTTTACACTAATTTTTACTCTTTGCCTAGCCAGACCTGTAAGTTGGCTTTCTCAGTTCCTCAACAGGAGTTTTGACTTGGGAGTGTAGGAGTGGGCTCTTCACCAAGACCAGTGGAGTCAAGTTGGAGAGAGTGTTTCTTATGTGGTGCATATTACCTCAGTATCTTTTATTTTAAATCACTTGATACTTTAACAAGTCAATATGTGCAAAATTGAAATGTTTTCTAATGTAGACACAAGATCATTGGTGGTAGGCAGGAGAGGAGTCATGCAGAATGAACAAGTAATTAATGGAAATTTTTCAAAACAATTCCCATTTGTGGTCTGGAATAAAATATTTTAAAAAGCTTTTATGTTCTAATGCTAGTCATTCTAGGCCCCTAGTTAGGGAAATGAAAATCTCCTTGTGTAGGCTAGAAATAGCTACTTCTGAAGATTGAAAGTTTTTTAGACCCATTTGATAGGGGATTTCTGGAGTGTGAAAATACTGTAAAGTTAGTAGGTGAAGTTGAGTTACTTGATACGTTCTGTCTTTTAAAAGGACACCAGCAGCACTCTGAGCTACATAAAGGTTGAATGATATGTGAAAGCTAGACAGTCATGTGTACAGGAAGACTTCAGTCATTTCTAAGCTTCCTGGAAAACAATATAGAGAAGTTAGAGAGAGAGAGAGTGTGTGTGTGTGTGGGTCACTTTAGGAGCTTACTTCAGGTACCGCGCTCTTTGGTGCCCAGTGGAGAAACCAGCTCATTTAAAAAACTTAGCATGGGAAGGCTGTGTTAGCCACCCAGACTGCCTGCTTTCCTCTTGATGGGAGGGAGGAAGGGTTTGCTTTATACAGTGAATATTTTCTAGTTTCCAGGGACTGACAAACTTTAAAACTTCTCCAGCAGTCCCTACACCATTAAAAAGCTCTGCTTTAAATACAAGGTTGGAGAAGAAGTATTAGATAAGTTCATGGAGGATAGGTCTATCAATGGCTATTAGTCAGGATGGGCAGAGATGGCGTCCCTCCCTAGCCTTTGTCTGCCACAAGCTGGGAATGGGTGATGGGATGGATCACTTGATGATTACCTGTTCTGTTCATTCCCTCTGGGGCAGCTGGCATATAACGGCCGCCATACTGGGCCAGGCCAAAGGTCCATCTGGCCACTGACGGAAGACAGGACACTGGGCCAGATGGACCTTTGGCCTGGCCCAGTATGGCGGCCTTTATATTCTGTTGATAGGTCTTCTTATAATGGAGCCCTTTTCTGCTTGTAACGCTGCCAGTGCTCATCCTAGCACAAAGGTTCTAAAGCTGCTGGGCTCCGAACACTTACTTTGATGTATCCCATGTCTGCCAGCCTCGCGATTCTGCTCTTGGCACACACATTTGAAGTGAAAGGAAGCATGCCACTGCAGAACTTTTAAAAAGAAAAGAGGCTGAGCATTCTGTGAAATTGGCACTAGGGATGAGAGAAAACACAGACTTCCATGGGGTAATGCTACATTTCAGAGTTTTCGTTCACCCGAGATTCCAGGCTTAAGGATTCTTGGTAGCTAGCCAAGAAACTTGGATTAGTGCCTGCAGGTTCCAGAGCTTTTCTTGGGTTTGTTTGGTTCCCCCCCCCCCCTTTTTTTTTTTTTTTTTTTTAATTGCATATAACTCCAGAAAGAGATCTGGAGTTTGGATTTATTTTTAACCATAAAGATTGACTTTCCCCACACTTGTTTTAGATTCAGTGTTAGACAAACTTCAGAATGTGTCAGTATTTCCCTGATGCTTCTTTTACCCTGCCTCTTCCCCTCCACTCTGCAAAGGCTTTTGTTTTAGGAGCAACTTTAAAAGCAAAGCTTGGGGCTGAGAAGAAAGGTTAGAGATCTTAAACCAATTCAAATGAAAGCTGCAGAACAGTTAAACCAGTGGGTACATGCTGTGCAGTCCTTCCTCAGGCCAAACTCACATCAGGTGAACTGGGAATTCTGCTTGAATAAGGACCGCAGAAGTTGTCTCTTAAGATATGTCTATGCTACAATAAAAGCCCTGGGGCACTGAGTCCCAGAGCCTGGGTCAGCTGACTCGGGCTCACAGGAGCTAGAAAATTACAGTGTAGAAATTCTGGTTCAGGCTGGAGCCTGAGCTCTGAGACCCTGTGAGCCCGGGACCCTGTGCTGAGCCTGAGTCAGTTGATCTGGGCCAGCCACAGCCTGGCCACGGTTCTTTTTTATTCCTAGGTAGGGTCTGTCTGCATAGCACCTGGAAGACAAAATGCCCAGCTTGTGTAGACCTACACACACTAGCTCTGCTCGAGCTAGCACAGGACAAATAGAGCGGCCACTGGAGCATGAGTGCAATCCCAAGTACAGTCCCACCGATTCCGCATGTATGTACTCAGGCAGCTCTCTGCTGCAACCACGCTGCCCCGCTCCTGGCCCCGAGATGTGGACAGGAGTAAGGGGGGCGTGACCGTGAAAAGTTTGGGGGCCACTGCTTTAGACCTTTATGGCAACACAGTAAGGATTGTGTAAGAGTCAGGCTTGGGGTTCAAGTCTACTTATATTTCTGTTGTAGTTTCCCTCTGCATCTGGAGCTGATCTCATCTGCCACTCTGTGCTTTACCAGGGGGACTATGATCCTCCTCCCCTCGTACATGTTACTAAATAAAAAAGAGAAAGGGGCGAGCCTGAGCAGAGATGGTCTTGATTAAATGAGAATCTTCCTAGGCCACCTCCTCTCCACTGCTGTCCGATGGGGAGGGGATGACAGGAGAAAACACCAGTCAAAATGGCTTCAGAGTTGTTAGAGCAAGGGAAGCAACACCAGGGAAGCACTGCCCCACCAGCCGACCTCCAGTCCCCTGCATAGCCCTCCAGGTGAACCCTGCACTTTGGGAGTTCCATGGGCTTGGGGGAGTGAGGTGCCAGGCTGGTGAGGGGACAGCAGCTCTGTGGTTCGTTTCTTCATTGCAGTAAACGTAGGTGCAGCATTCCAGGCGTGCCTCTCTGCAGTGGCACACGCCTGACTCCATGCTCTCACTCGCTAGGCCTGTTTCAAGGCACTCTCGCTAATCTCTGTGTTGTCGCTAGGTAAAAGCGTGCGAGTTCACTGCTCCTCGCTTTCTGCTTTACCCCCTTGCCCCGGTAAGAGGGAAGGGCGGGCAGGGAGCCAGCGGTAGCACAACTCCTGGGTGTGAAGAGCGCCACTCTGGCATGCGGGAGCCAAGTGAACAATGCAAAGGGGGGAGGCTTTTGTGCACATATGGGCTTGCTAGGGACCTATATACCCTTTACCCCCTGTGTGAACTTGCGATGTCCCCCTCCCCCCCCCCAGCCCCCACAGTGGGTTGATGCAGTGAGAGCAGCGTAGAGTTTCTCCCTTCTGCAGGATTTTCCTCAGATGGGGTTGATGGAGCTTGTGGTGCAGGTAAGGGAGATGTATTGATGGCCTCTCTTCTCAACCGTTTAGATTACGTCCAATAAAACTTCTTGTACAATATATTAATTCCATGCAGCCTCATTATCGGGGGAAAAAATCCCAAGACTGAAGTCTCACAAGCATTGAAAGAATATCTGGAGGCCATCCGTAGCGGAAAATATATTTCTACATCAGGCTTTGAAATCCATTTTCCTGAGTAATAATTGAGATTCAGAAAACACCCCAAGCAAAACAAAACCTCTGTGTGCTTCCAGAACTATTGGAAGAGCCACGTGGTTGAGAAGTAGTTGAGTTCCGCCCCTGGAGTACTGTTTGTACACCCAAGTGTGTAGCATAAGGTGCACCTGTTACGATGATGGTAGAATTGGTTTGTTGAGCTGATTACTATGCATCTCAAATACGATATTTTCCCACCCAGTGAATGCTGCCGACAATAATATGGTCACAATTATGGTGCTCTGGTTAGATGTGGGCAACACTTTCTAGGCCTCTCTTTTCAGGTGCTCTCTAACTTTCTGATAAAACATCTGTGATTGGAAAAGCACCATGCTGCTTTGCTTAGCTCAAAGGCAGTTTATGTTCCTAGGAAAGTTGGACGAAATTCTGATAGTCCTTTTTTAAATTTATCTTTGCGTTAGGAAAGTGTGTGCATGCTGACGCTTTTAAAAAATGTTGTCCTCTGATACCTCAAAAGAAATTTTTAAGCTTCCAACTTGACATGTATGTAGGCCTCAGTGATGAACGTGCTTTGATTAGGCATTTAAAAATAAGACACATTGTGCATGTGCAGTAGTGTGTCATTTCCCTGTTGATTCAGTATGATTAGCCAGATATGCGCATCGGATGCGTGTGGATGTTCTTCGTGCAAAATCTAACAACTGGAAAAAGGCAGATGATGTTTCTTCAAATAAACAAGGTGAAAAATGAGTGAAACGAAACTTTTGACAACACTGTTAGGAAACGTTTCCTGTTGTTCAGCCTAAATAGTGCCCCAAACAAAATGATGGAAGCTCCTTCCCTTAAGTAAATTAAAATGGAAAGTTCTCAGATTTGTAAAGGCATTGCTTCTCTGGGTTGCAATGCCTAAGTGACTTAGATGGCCGAGTCCCAGTTCCAGATGTGATTTTAGGCACATAGGAGCATATAATGAAAATGGGACTTAGCCATGTGAACCACTTAGGCCAGGATTCTCAAAGGTATTTAGTGCCTAGCTGTCACTGGTTTTACCTCAGTACCTTTGCGAATCTGGGCCTAGGCCTTGCAACCTTGAGCAGAGGAGCGCTGAATACCTTTAAAAGTCAGGGTCTAAGATCCACAGTGATTGCAAATATGCAGGGAGAGCCAAAGAGCAGGTGGTGGCAGGGTAGGCTGTCAGACCATTATGATCTTAGTGCTAAGTGTTAATAGGGTGACCAGCTTAGCTATGCATTTGTGACTGCCTTGGTTTGGGACATTGAAGTGCCTAGAAACAAATACTCTAATAGACCAGGATCAGTGATTTTTTGTGTGTGTGTGTGTGTGTGTTTTGATTATAGGGTGCCAGATTTCTGCAGGGTGCATGCTCAGCACATTCTGGACATCAGGCCCCTTTAAGGGGTCTAAATTTGGGCACCCTGAACTTTGGGTGCCCCAAATTACTAGTCACTTTTTGAAAGTTGTGGCTGTAGCCGTTAACGTTACGCTAAATGGGCGCATACACAGGAGAGAACAATCCTGCATTGGCAGGAGGATGGAGTAAATGACTTGAAAGGATTTTTTCCCTCATTTGTCATGTATGTGCTTTGGAGAGGTGAGACGAGCATTTCCTGGTCTAGAGTTCATTTTAATCATTTGAGTAAAACAGCAGGTTGGGGTATACATATATCCGGAATGCCAGAGAGTTGACTCTGCAATCTCTCAGTGTACAATTGCTGGGAATTTTTTTAATTTAAAATAAAAAGGGAAATTCAGTATAAAAGCCCCTAAGTAAAATGCAGTGTTATGATTGGTAATGTAAATTCAAAACTCAGGGAATGATTAATGCCCACAGTAGAGCTATATTTGAAGGCATACACCTAGCAGGGAGGAGGGCAGAACACTCGGCCTCAACGCTGCAGAGTGGATGGAAGCAGCAGCAAATGCTGGAGAGGAATGGAAGAGCCTAGTTTCTGCCCTGTGTGCCCATATTGGCATGAGAAGGATGCAACTAGCGCACCTAACAGCGTGCATTAGTTGCATCCTTGTACAGTGCACAGTGTAAATGCTACAGGTGTGCAGAGGGCTGGGTTACAGTTGCTGCTGTAACCATACTTTGAATTTACTGACTTAGGTTTGTTTAAATTATCCGCCGTAGCATTGTACTAAGGTAGGTCTAGTCAGAGCAAAAGCTATCTGTGCCTAATTCTGTTCTCTCCATTGCACCAGTGTAAATCAGGAGTAACTCCATTGAAGTCAATGGAGTTACTCTAGTGGGAAACCAGTGTGAGTGGGATCTGATTCAAACCCATCTGTGTCACTGATATGTAGAACATCTGCTGAGGGTAGATAGAAACTGTTGGACGCTGAGCTGTTGGTGTGAAGCATAAAGACAATGTTTTGCTGTAAGATACAAATATTTTAAATGATTTATTGTAATGGTTTCCCCCCTCTTTTTCAGATATATGTTGGGAAAAGGAGGAAAGCGGAAGTTTGACGAGCATGAAGATGGGCTGGAAGGCAAAGTGGTGTCTCCTACTGACGGTCCATCTAAGGTGTCTTACACCTTACAGCGCCAGACTATCTTCAACATTTCCCTTATGAAACTTTATAACCACAGGCCATTAACAGAGCCAAGCTTGCAAAAGACAGTTTTAATTAACAACATGCTGAGGCGAATCCAGGAGGAACTCAAACAAGAAGGTAGCTTGAGGCCTGTGTTCATCACCACTTCACAGCCTACTGACCCTCTGGGTGACAGCTTTCGAGAGGCTCAGCCTGCGTTCAGTCATCTTGCCTCTCAGCCAGTTCACCCCACTGACCTAGTAAGCACTACACCATTGGAGTCTTGCCTCACCCCAGCCTCTCTGCTTGAGGAGGACACTTTTTGCACTTCCCAGACTGTCCAGCATGATGGTCCTACAAAACTACCACCTCCAGCTGTCCAACCAGTAAAAGACAGTTTCTCCTCGGCCTTGGACGAAATTGAGGAGCTCTGTCCAACACCTACCTCTACCGAGGCAGTCGTAGTAGCAACAGAAGCAGCAGCAACAACAGATGACTCTAAAGATAACTCCAGTGAGTCTAATGTTCAAAAGTCTGAGGGAGTCCAAGAGAGCAGAACAAGTGAATCAAAACTCATGGACTCTTTACCCGGCAATTTTGAGATAACAACTTCCACAGGTTTCCTTACAGACTTGACCTTGGATGATATTCTGTTTGCTGACATTGACACGTCTATGTATGATTTTGACCCTTGCACATCCGCTACAGGAGCTGCCTCAAAAATGGCTCCTGTGTCAGCAGATGATCTCCTAAAAACTCTAGCCCCCTACAGCAGTCAGCCAGTAACCCCAAATCAGCCTTTCAAAATGGACCTCACAGAACTGGATCACATAATGGAGGTGCTTGTTGGGTCTTAAAGTATAATGACTTTTTATGTACCAGTATATACACTTGGTAGTATTTTCACAACCCTTCCCTCCCTCCCCGCCCCTCCAAATTCACAGCACTGTGCATGCGTCCTTGCTTGCCTTTTTTAAAAGAAAAGGATCACACTAGTTTTTGCTTCAAGCAGAGTTGGAGTGCCTTCATCCATGTATGACCACTTTCAATGTATTTTTTTAAAGTGGTTCCTCAAGGAAGACCTAATACCCTGGTATAGGAAAGAATGCATATTGTAGACAATATTACTATGATCTTACGACAAACAAATTGAATTGTAAAAGCTAAGCACAAGGATTATGTTGGGGAAAGCTGTAAATTTGCATGTGCATATTTGTCTATTTTTTCTATAAGTTTTATTGCAAGAGGTAAAAAATTTATTATTTAGATAATCTCAGTACCTTTTTGGCATTTTAGCCCTGTATAGGTTGACTTAGCAATTCAGCCCTTTGGAGGCATTAACTAGTCTTCTTTAAGTGTTGCATTTACATGGCTGTTCAGAAACTGCTGCCCAAATTTATTTTATATTTTTGTACAGATTCTGCAGTTTATTATATTGTTTTTTCTAAAAAAAAAAATGCTGTTTATACACACAAAAAATAGCTATTTTGATAGGATTTGCTCACATAGTTCCTGCATAATTGATGTACAAGAACCACTTGTACTTTTATACAGAGTTGTAATGTTTTATATGTGTATGGTGCAAAGAGAAAAACGGATCAAATAAATCTGCAGTTGGGTCTCCCTGAATGCAAACAGTGCTTTAAGAAAGGGCTGGGGCTGTTTCACAAGAGTTTCACAAATATTTACTCGCTGCTGTAGCCACCTGTGCACTACTGTGATTTGTAAAACCTTAGAGCCATGTCTACTCCAAGACCTATGTTAAACAGTTGGCAGGAGATAATTGTGAAATTTCATTCTAAGTGTTCTCTTGTGAGATCAAGGCTACTGAAAACCTGATCCTGAAGCCAGTATGTCAAGCAAATGTATAATCTTTTTTTTTATTTTTAAGCAAAGTTTTTGGGTTTTTTTCCCCTAAATTTGGAACAGCCAATTGTCTTTGTTACTTGAAATGTGTTACCATTTTAGCAAGTCAGCATTTCCTTAGCTGAAGTTACTGCGGATGATTTTAATGGGAATATACACGCCATTTACAAACAATACATCTCGTTGTAATTTTTCTTAAGGCATACGTGGTATTTGTTCCAGTTAATTTGTGTTCAAGATTCCACTTGCCCTTTCTTGGAGCATTCTTTCTCCCTCACTGTGTTAATGAGTGCTGAAAAATGCAACTTCAGTATTACTGCAGTGAAGCTCATCTCTTATCTGCACTGGATGGACTTATCTTCGTATCCATTGCTGTTGAAACTGGAGCCAGTTGTGTTACATCACTTGGCATCTCCTCTAGGGTTCGTTTCTTGTTACCTGCTTTACACTTTATAGACCTGTTTTACAATGAATATACAGACACAGCTTTCTATGCATGTTTCCCTCCCCCGTAACACCTGAGAAGTCTTCTCATTACTGCACCAGTAGCATTTCTGTATTCATTGTGGTGTACATTTAATTTAAAAAACCGTTTGCAATGTATCATGCCTGTTGCTGAAATTGCTATGGCATTTTAATTTTTCAATGGTACTTTAGCTGATGAGTGCAGGTTACAACCTATATTGTTGACATGCCTATGGCTTCTTTAGGAATAACTTTTATATTTATTTAAGAAATTTTAAATTATGTTTTTATGTCATTTGGCAATATTCAGTCAATTCTGCTCACTTCTTGTCATGGATAAAATTGGGTCTTGTCTGCCTTTAAAAAGGCAGCTTTATAAATTGGCACTTTAAACAGGCCATATATATTTACTAGTAAATATATATAATGCACACACATAACACAAAGCAAATAAATTTTGCAATGAAGGAACTGCTACTCTAAATGCAATGCATCATACAATTAGGAAATGCTTCTAGATCCTAATTAATCAGCCAGTTTTAGTATATTTTAAAGAGAATTACTAACTGACACAAGATGTTGATATAATCACAATAGTTTGCTTACAATATTAGTATTTTATGACTTCAAACAGAATGGCATCAACCAACTGTAGAATTAGGGACCATTTTTAATTGCCGGCGCAGGGCCAGCTAGGGAAAGGTTGCTCTATTTTGCATCCAGTAATGTTTGGCTGTTGTTCATTCAGCAGCTTCCATTCCTTGTGAGAGAACAATCCTGCCACAGACTCCGCAACTTTTGTAACTGGAGCACCCAAGAAACCCTGGCTACAACAAGGTGCATCAATCTGTATACAAAACCCTAAAGCCATGCAATAATGTTGATTGTTCAGAACAATAACATGGTAAGCAGTTGATTATCGTTGTTCTAAGTTATTGTAAATCGGTTCTTAACAACTGCCCTTTCTTTGGATTAGTTAATTGTGTTTTTAGACAAGCACCATATGTTAGGCAACAGTTCAAATAAATGCCATTTTCAGAGCAGTGAACTGCTGTTTAAAAATGGTTGTTTGAAGTCTCTTTGTATTTCCAGAACAGGAGACAGGATCTCAAAATATACTTTACCACTCAAAAGAAATCTGTGTATTCTTGGTAATAAAGTAGGGAAATCCTTAATAACAGAGTACTTAAAGGAAATTGGCAGGAGATACACAAAGAGCAAAACACCTGATTTATAAAATTAGGCAGAAGGTCAGTAATTCTTATTTTGAACTGTAACCTTTAATTCTATAGATTGAAATGCTTGTTGGAATCTTCTACTTTGGCAGTAACTTTCTTTCTATAGCATGGCCTTCTTGCAAAGGTCAGAGTATAACAGTCAGGATAAGAATTCTTTATAAAAGATGAATACCCAGGTGATGGATATTGACAATGATGTGCAATGAAGTGACAAGATGGGAGCAGAACAAAAGAGCTTTGGATTTGAAGTGATTTTTTCATAAGTTATTTATTCCTTTTTTTCATTGTAAATATATTTATTTTATTGTGAAGCTAACAACATCTGGATTGTAACATGTACAGAATGTATGGTAGGAATGTATTCTCTTGTAGGAATGTAAATCTGTATGAAAAGGGGATGGGAGCCTGATTCAGAGAAAATGCATTGGGTTCTATTCGGGATATGCACAGTTCACATTAATCCCCCCCCGCCCCCTTTCCAGTATGGGTCTTGTTGTTTGAAATATGCAAAAAGGATGGATGAGGGAGACTTCAATACTCAAAATTACTCATAAAAATCAGGCTTGTAATGCGTCAGTTCCTTTAAAGGGGCTTGCTCTTGCACCCTTTAAAGTTGGATGGAGTCTTGAGTAGATGCAGCAGCAAGGTCAGCATACCATCGCTGTTCCTTTAGGGCGTGATCTTGTAAATGCATGAGTAAGGGCAGGTCTACACTACCACTTAAGTCAATCTAACCTGTGTCACTCAGGGGTGTGAAAAAGCCCCTGCTCCCCCCCCCCCCCCCCAGCGCAAGTTTCGCTCTGTCCACACCAGCACTATATCGGCGGGAGACGCTCTCCTGCTGACGTAGCTTGGGTGTCTCACCGAGGTGCCGATGGGAGAGCACTCTTCCGTCAGCAAAGCACGTCGTCACCAGACGCGCTACAGCAGCACAGCTGCATTGGTGCAGCTGCGCCGATTCAGCGCTGTAGCGTAGACTTGCCCTAAATCTTTACTCATGCAAGCAGTCCCCGTGAAGTCTGTGGGGCTATACGAGCGAGCAAGAGTTTGCAGGGTGGTGCCCTTGCTCCAGGAAGTGCAACAGAACTGACACTGCATTTGTGCAAAATGGTAAGACACGGACAAAAAGTTGTAAATGCACTTTCCAAGTGCACCATGTTTTTTTGCATGGGTTTTGATTTTACTGTTGCTTACTGGGCCTGATCAGGCAGTCCTTGCTCATACGTAATTCGCATAGTTTTTCGTGGGAATTTTGCTAGCAGTACAGGATTGGGCCCCAATAACAGTCCCTGCTCAGAGTCTGAGTGGACTGTACATATCTGTATGCAAAGCAAGGAGAGATTCCTTTTAAAAGAAACTTTGAGGAGCAGTAAAGTATTAAAAATTAAAGGCATCTATTTAGTCATGTTCCTTGCAGTAAGCTACAAAATAAGATGATCGAGACGCCACCTGAAATGCCCAGTGTGAGAATAAACTCTGGCCTTGTGCTGCAGGCATTGTATTTTTCTCCCCGCTGTATGTTAATAGCCTGCATTGTTTAAAACTCAAGTGCTGTGATTCCAAAGTTTACACTTTCTTCAAAAACTAAATGAGCAAATTGTAATAGTTCCTGCCTGAGAAATGGTTTAATTCACTCCAAAGAGGTGTAAACATTGATTTAATTTTGAACAGATTTCAGCATCCTGCTCTTGTGAAAGTTGCTTTCAGTACATACATTAATGAGTCTGAATGTTTCTCAGAAATTAGCTCATTTTAAGCTCCCCCACCCCCCTTTCAGAAAATAGGCCTAATGCAAATTCTGGAATCTTTTTTAAAAAAACAAAACCTTTTTCGAGGGTTAACAATGTAATCCATGCTAGAATCTGTAAAGGCAGAGATTCTGGAAAAGGTGTATATAGTGTGACATGTTCAGTGCATGGTTGTTGAACAGGGCTTGTTATTGTCAAAAAGAAGGCTGTATTTTTTTTCCCCCCCACAGACCTTAGCGCTGTGCCTTTTCTATGCAATATTACAGACATATACATCTGAAACCAGATTACTGTATTCACATGTAGGTATGGGCTGTAATCAAAACAATTGGACAAATGTACATGGAAATGAGCAGTCTTACTTTTGTAGTTTTATATTATACAATAAACAATTAAAAGATACAAAACTCTTGTCCCCCCCTTTTTTTTTTTTCATGACCAAAACATTGTGTTAAATGGGATTCCAGACAGGGCTTGGGAGACTTATTGACCGAGGAAGGGGGGTTGCTTTCCCATACTTCTCCATCCCCATTAGGGTACTCCATGGAAGTTAGGGGTAGCTGGGTTGGGGACAGGTGGCCTCACATAGGGTTGAATGGGACCAGTTGTGCGAGACACACGCACTCTACTCCCTAGTTCTTCTGTGGAGATTGCCCAGGAAAGGTAAATACAGCTTTGACCTGCGTTGCCTATGGGGCCCCTCCGTGGTAGGCGTTTCCTTGTAAGAGAGCTTCTCAGAGCAACCATGGCCAGCTGCAGTTGCTGGTAGCATAGCTCGATTGGAGCCACACTGGCCGAGGGGCGTGAGGGAGCAGGACCGCCCATGCACAAGGCCTCCACAGGGATCGATCTTGACTCCCATTAGTTGCCTATGCAGGGTTGGCGAGGGTGGCTCATTCCCCAGGAGAGCAGACCCTGCACCCCGACAACAATAAGAGGATGCCCCCCAGGAAGATTCTGCCCTCGGAGCCCCCTCCGAATGGTTTGGCTGTGGGCAGGGTGGGCCAGCCCTGAGTTTAGTGTGGGAGCAATGTGGTCCTGGCTTTATGTTCTGTGGTATTAATCACCAAGTGTTAGATGTAGAATCAGTAGCTGCATTTGACTGGTGGGGCTGTCAGTTTACAGAAAGGAGGGAACAACCCTGCTCTCACTGGCACTGGGGTGAGCCTGAGTAACCCTGGGGCCTTCTGTGGAGTTTCCCTGGATTTCAGCTGGTGCAGCTGAGAACAGAATCTGTCCCGTTTTAAGAGACGGAAGGCACTTTAAGTTAGGACATTAAAAGCCAGCTGGAATCATTTGCTATATAATCCACTGCTGGATTTCAGATGTCACCCTCTCATCCCTTTAGGTCAGCATTTCTCAAATGCAGCCACCAGGGACTCTTCTTGTGGCCACAGCCTCCTGGGCTGTGATGCGGGGGCGGGGAGGGAGTAGCGACCTCTCTCCCTCCCTGTTGCTCCTGGATGTTGGTGTTGCTTGCTGGGGCTGCCAGCAGGGGTTGAGCCCTGCACCCCCCGGAGTTACCTGGGGCACAACACTAGAGGAGCAGACAGCAGGTGAGTTCTGCACTTTCCCAGGGGTGGTGGGCCCAGGTTTTGGGCTTCAGCTGTGGGGTGGCAGGGCAGAACACTCAGTTCGCAGGGCTCCACTGCCTCCCCCACTCTCCTATTGCCCCCCCCATCACCCCTGGCTCCAGCTGCCTCCCCCAACCTCCCCATCCAGGGCTTAATTTGTCCCCAGGCTTGCCTGGGCTGAGTAAGTCTGCTGTGAAAAGTGATATTAACAAACATAAAAGTATCACTTTTCACAACAGACTTACTAGCTAGCAATAAAGGAATTACAATGATATCTATGTGCATATTTATTTGTTTTTCCTAAAGCTAATTAAGTGTTTTAGGAAAAAGTGTGAGCGCGGCCACCGGAAGGAGTTGGTGGCCGCACTCTTGAGGCCACCAAAAAATTTGTCCTGAAAACCCCAGCGCTTGGTGAGTGGTATTTACTTCCCAGGATAGCAGGAGTGGGGAAGGCAAGGGCTTGTCTTTGCTCGAGCAGTTTTAAGCAATAATGAGTCTTCCTGAGCAGAATCTACATCAGGACTGGGTTTTGCTGTGGCCAGGTACAGAGGGGTTGAATCATATCATATATCCTGGTTACGTATGGCCTCGTGTATTCACAGAGGTGGTGGTCTCTGACAAATTCAGGCAGGGCCATAGGTTCAGACACTGGCGATGCAGCTTGAGTTGGGGATTCAAAACTTCAGGAAAGCAGTGAGCTTTCCTGTCTTAACATGCCACAGACACCGTCTCCACTACAGTGAACTGGCTCATGTTACCGGAATCACAGCCAGCAATGGCAGGGCACTGCATTTAGAATGCTTGCGACACTGCTGCAGACCAGCTGCTGCTAAGGTCTGTTGCTCGGCAATAGTAACAAGTGGCTGCAGGAATACAGGGCACAAGAAATACTGAGGCCAATGAGACGAGTGGGAGGCTTAAGGACAGGCTGGTGATGATGTAGCAGGGGGGAATTTGCTTTCCTATTTCTGTTAAGACCAGAAGCCATTTAAATAAGGGTGGAATGTAACTGTGCAATGATAAAGCAAACCATCTTCCCAAACTCTTAGATACCTTACCAGATATCTTACCAGAGTGAATTTGTGCTCACTCTCCCTAGCACACTCATCTGCACTGTACACTCACTCTTGCGCGTAAGGAATCTAATATTCCTAATCAAATATTTAGGAATCATTAGCCTAATTACCTAACTGGAGACTATTAGTAAAGGGATTGGGGATTTTGTGTTTTTACTAGTTTGGTTGACATTTAATTTTTAAAACATCTTGGCCATTTATTCCCATAGCTCACTACTTTTGCAGAACAGGGTATAGATTCTGGGTAAATCTCCAGCTGTTGGTAGAATGCAGTTCCCAGCCTGCCTAGATTGGTGGTGGGGATGGGATTTGTCCCTTTTTTAAAAGCTGCTCATCTTTCCAATTCAATAAGATAAGGGCTTTTCCCTATACTGGCAGAGTGATCTGTGTCTCCCTTTAATGGCTGGTCCATGTAGGAGGAGAAGGGTCTACTACAGCTGCTAGATAACAGAGTTTTTCTTTTAGCTCAAACAATAGATGCTTGTGCTGTTTAGTACTATAGATCCCAAGTGAGGGAAATGAGGGGTGCTGTGTTATAAGTACAGACAAAGGCGATTCTGACCTCACTCCATGTTTAATTAGGTGCAGCACCATGGAGGGCCATGGAATTACATCAGTGTAGATGGGATCAGACTCAGGCTCATGGTATTTGAGTTGGACTCCTAGATCACTCTGGAAGGATGGGGCAGTCATGCAGGTGTATTAGTCACTCTATTGAGGAGTTGCAAGAGTTTAAATGTACACCCCCGCCCCCCCCCCCCAAAATCAAGAGAGCAACTACAATCTAAGTGCACCTTTTTCCTTCCCAAAGTCCATGTCCCCCTTGCTCATGTGGCCATCTGCTGCCAACCATCCAGGCAATGAGTCAGGCTATCACTTTATGTTCAAGGAGTGTCTGGTGTCCTCCCTGTTCATACCAGAGACGCCATTTCTCCTTGCCCCCTCCCCTAACCTTCCAGCAGCAGCATAGCACAGGCATCACAACAACTCCCTAGGCCTGGGGCAACCAGACATAATTATCGCTGGAGCCTGCCGGTGCTTCTGATCAGAGACTGGATCCAGCCAGTTTCTGTGAAGCTGAAAGGCCGAGTTGGTGCGGAGAAGGGGCAGTGGGCGGGGTGGCTCCAATGTTAATGTAGGACTGAAGGGTAAAGGGGTGGGCTCATCTGAAGGAGTGGGAGGAGCGCTAGGGTCTGTCCACTTTTCGCCATTGGCCCAGCCTGAGGCCAGGCCTCTTCCCCCTCAGGCCCCACTCCCCAGCCAGGTCAGAAGCTGGAGCCTGGCTCAGGTCAGAGTGGGCCGGGAGCCTGAGCAGCTGTGGGGAGCCACGGACCCTCCACCTGCCCTGGGTGGGAGGCCTGGGGAGGGGGGAGATGGGTTGGGGTCTGCTCTCAAGCCCTCCCCACCCTGGGTAGGTGGAGGAGCCCAGGCTCTGCAGCCTGGCTCCAGCTTCTGGCTTGGCTGGGGGGTGGGAACTTGGGGGGAAGAGGAGGGGCAGGGGTGGGGCCATGGAGGGGGCAGGGCCTCATGCCCCCCCCCCCCTTTTTAGAAAGAATCCATCATCCCTGGTAGATTGCACACGCACACCCAAACTAAAACAGTCACTTTTTTTTTCCGGCCATTTCTTCACCCTCTGTTCTTGTGCTGGGAGCCAGCCAAAAGCAAGCAGGAACCAGCAGAGCCAAGAGGGTTCTGGGAGAGAACGCCCTCCCCCAGAAAATGTTCAACGAGCGGGTGCAATTTCCTGTCTGTTCAAAAACTGCACCCAGAAACTCTGTCTGGGAGCCTGCACTGGAATAGTGTGTGCACCAAGGCCCCTGGTAACCCTCCCCCTCGCCCCCCATATTGCAACAGCACCAGCAAAACGGTGTCCCGCATCCTCGCATCAGAGCACTGGGCTCCTGTGCCGCTCTCACTACTGCAAAGGCCTCGCCGGGCTGGGCTTCAAAGGTGTGACGCTGGCATGTGTTTGTCAACCTGGCCCAGCTCCTGCGGTCTAAAGGGCTCGGGTGACGGTTTCAAAGTGCCCGAGTCACTCAGGAGCCTTGGCGACACACGAACGTCTGTGCCACTTCAGCGCTACAATGCCAGTTATACCAGTACATCGCTGCACTTCTGTCGGTATAAAGGCACCATAAAGCAGTGTAGCTTAGGCCCGCTTCCTTAATGGGATTAAGCCATCCCAGTTTAAGGCACTGGAGCCACATGATGGGGCTTATAGCAGTGTAACTATATCAGTAAACAACATCCCCTCTAACGGAAACAGCTACACTGTGTGTAGACCAGGCCTAAGGACTGTTACCGTTCAGTGGCGCTTGGGGCACTGTGGGTACATCTACACGGGGGAAAAAAAACAAGGCTTATAGCCTGGGTCCACTGATTCGGGCTTGTGGGACTCACGCTACGGGGCTAAAAATAGCAGTGTAGCCATGCCCGCTCAGGCTGGTGCCCAGGCTTTGCGCCCCCCCCTACAGCCACCTTGCTGGGTTTCAGAGCCTGGGCTCCTTCCCAAGTGAGAACACCTACACTGCTACTTTTAGCCTCATAGGGTGAGCCCCAATCAGCTGACCTGGGCTCTGAGGGTCTGGCTACCCTGCAGGCACAAACCCCCAGCTGGCCCAGGCCTGCTGACTAATTGCTGTGTAGACATCAGTGCTCGGGCTGGCACCCAGGCTCTAGGACCCTGTGAGGGTCCCAGAACTCATGGAACCTCTACCCTGCAATTAAACAGCCCCCTAGGCCGGAGTCAGCTGGCACAGGCCAGCTCTGGGTGTCTAACTGCAGTGCAGACAAACCCAGAGCAGAGACTCGCTGCCTTGTTTTTATTTTCTCCAGTGTAGCTATAACCAAAGTCATGTAGACAAGACACGCTCTCTGCACACACCTGTCAGGACAAAGCGTTTCGCACATGTTATCCCTGGAGTTAAAGACCAGACTGGAGCCTAGGATCACCCCACGAGAAAGGGTGTGTGGGGGGGGGGGGGGGGGCGGGGTTTGCCTCTTTCCCGTAATCGCTCCCGTTTGCTTGCTGGATCAGCGGGAAGCGTGTCCCTCAATATTTATCAGGGAAATAGTCCCCCATCTTTCCTACCACAGCGTCCTTTTACCACCCCTCCTCCAATGAATTCCTAGCCCATTTGGTTGCCCTGGCAGCCTACCCACTAGGGATTTCCCTACCGCCCCGCCCCCTTGAACGCCCCCATTCCCACCCAAGTAATCAACTAGTCACATGCAGTGTTGCCAATTCAGTTGTTTTCCATCCCTCCAGCCCCTGTAAATTCGAACACCGCCCTCCCGCCGCCCAATTTCAGTTCCCGGAGGAATTACTGCTGCCAACTGTGACTGGCTTGGGAGGGATAGACGCTGGGCACGGTGCGTGGCTGCAGTTAGGCACTTGCTGAGGGTTAGGCCTGCGGAGCCAGTTAGGTTCATTTCAATTTTACAATGTTTAATTAGATTTAATTTGTTGTTTTATTCCTCTCTCTCTTTTCTAGTGGGGCCACTTCTAGACTCCAGCCTGGAGTTAACTCTGCCCTGAGTTTGATTAGTGCCCTCCCCAGCCTGAGAGGGCGTCCCCTGGGGCGACTGCAGGTGGGACCGGTTAATGCCGTACTCACACGCTGGCAAACAGGGCAGGGAAGAGGTGAGTTGCAATACGTGGCTCCTCCGCTGTTCCTCACTCTCTGCCCCAGGCGAGACCCCCGCTGTGTCCCCGCCTTCCTGCATCCTCGTCCAGGGGACGCACAAGGAGAAGGGGCTTCCCATGCTAGATGGCAGAAGGGCTCTGGTTATGTCCCAGAGGTCTCTACCCCCTTAGGAAAGCTGGCCATGTGCACTGCCTGGGGACATCAAGGAGTGGGATCATACAGCCAAGACTGAGTCAGGGAGAACGAGTTAGTCTGCTTTGGTGCGAGGCCCCCTGAGGCGTGAGAGGCTTAGGCCAGTGACAGCACCCAGGCTGGAGAAAGCAAAGGCTTTGTCCTGACGGTTATGTGTAGTGAGTGGCTCGTGGGGCCTGTCACCACACTTGCTGCCATCACTACTGGCTGAATACAGCCACTCACTCTGACGCTGCCTTCCTATCGCGGCCCCCAAGCATTCAAAAATCATGCCTCAGGTACTCCCGAAATCATCCGACCGGCTTCACAATCAGTAGATGTTAAAAGTAATAAAGGGGGGTGGGGAAGGTTACTGAGTCCTTAGGATCACCTTTTCTCCACAACCATGAGGGCTAGTGACCAACTTTATTTATTTTTAACTGAAAGCTGAGAGTCTCGTGAAATCAGCTGACTCCAAGCGCTGGGGCTTTAAGAAAGACCCCAAATGTTGTGAGGCTTTCGAAAAGTCGCCGGAGTTGGTGACGCTGTTGCTGCAGGGTCTGCAGTGCATTGTCAGGCATAGGCGCCTGCCTCCTTTCTAGGGAGCGAAAGGTGGCTGTTGCTTTGGTCGTCCTACTTGTCTAGGCGGCTACAGTAAGATTTTGGAGCAGGGTAATCTCATACCTGTTGAGCTTGTTTCTCCTCTGCCTCCCACTCAGAGGAGGCAAGAACAGTCCTCGGCAGCTCGGTGTCAGTTTAGTTCCCTTGCTTGGAAACTCTCCAGCAGAGCTGAGGTAGCCAGCGAGCTCTTTTTTGTCCGAATCTCGTTCTTCTCCTGTCTCTACCTGCTTGTAGGCGGAAATAAATCCACTTGTCTGGGCTGGTGTGCGAGGATATGGAGAAAACGGAATAATTGGGAAACTGCTGCCTTTTCTTCAGCTGGAATCTCATCGGTTTGTATTGTGGTTTTCCACATGAACCAGCCTGAGCCCCAAACGCTAGGGTGCAATTTTTAGCACCACGAGTCCAAGTCAATTTACCTGGGTGCTGAGACTCGGTGCAGTGTAGATGTACCCCACGTCGGTTTGCATCTCTCTCTCACGCACACATCCCACCTCTCCACAACCTACTCTGTTTATCAGGGAACCCTGCTGAAGTTCATTTATGTGAAGTCTAATGTTCTGGAAAACTTCAGGAAGCTGCTGGCCTACAACTAACCTAGCTTGTTTTTCATTACAGGCCCAAATCCTCAGGCCCAGAGCCAGACATTCCTGATGGACTTTGGGGGAGTCCCCATCCAGATCTGAACGCAGCAGCTGGGGACCATTTCCAGTTATTTTAACTGAGACCGAAGAACTTGCAGGTTAAATTTCCACCCTCGGTTTGTCTGCTTGTGAGTGCAAAGGAACATATTCCACCACTGTACTCTTTTAAGGCCAGGATTTAAGGCATCACTTCTACCAGTGTACGTACAAAACTGAATGTGACCCTACACCTTAAAGCAACGGTTCTTAACTGGAGGTCGGCAGCCCCCTGGGGGGCCACAAGTCATTTCAGGGGGGGCTGCAGGGCCTGCGGCTGAAGCCCTGATGCCCCCTGGGTGGGCTGAAGCCGGAAGCCAAGGGGCTGAAACCCTGAATCCTACCATCTCCCATGGGACTAAAGCCCTGAGCCCTGGTGCTCCCTGCAGGACTAAAGCCGCGAGCCCATGAGCGGAGTTAGGGGACATAGGAGCATTGCAATCCAAACTACACTGCCTTACCCAGAAGGGGCAGTCCCAGGGGACGCTCCATCCCCCTCCCCCACAACACAAACACCTCCTTCTCTTCCCCAGCTCCTCCGTCTCCTGAGGCCCCAGCCCCAGGCCAAGTCAGAGGCCAGAAGTTGGAGCTGGGCAGTGGTTGGGCAGCTGCTACTGCTCTGGCTGGGGCCATGAAGCAGGAAATGGTAGCATTCCCCCATCTCCTCCTGCTGCTGGTGCCCGAGGTTGCAGCTGCTCCCCAGCTCCCTTTGACTGCTTGCATGGCTGGTAAGAGCCACACAGGTAAGGGAATCCGGCTCTGGGGCTCAAAGAGCCCTCAGGGAGCAGCAATTGCAGGTGGGGGCCCTCCCCGCACACAGCCCCTAGCTACCACCCTGCCTGCACCCTGAGCTACCCCTTGTTTGCACCCTGAGTGGTTTTCAAACTTTTTGAGGCACCCTTCCCCCCCGAGTTATAATTTTTGGTTGCACCCCTACACAACCCAGACAGTCTCGTTGGCCTGCTGAGGTGAGTCAGGGCGTGGAGGTGGCGCTTCCTCCCCAGGTCCTGCTGTGTGGAGCTGGCCTGAGTCCCTCTGGGCTCTGCCCCCGAAAACAGAAGTCAAACTATGCCTAAGTCCCTGGCCATGGAGGCTTCAGCCCCGCAGTGGCGGGGGAGGGGGAGCGCCGCTGCTTGAGGCTTCAGTCACAGCCCCCCTGAAACAGAAATAAGAAGGAGAACCCCTGCCTTATAGTTTCTATAGACATAGACTTCAAGGGTTAAAAACAGAGCAGCTCTTTGCTCCTAATTCTGCCCTCTTGCCCCCCCTCCCCCCCCCAGACTCCACAAAGTCAGTGCCATTACACTGGCTAAAAGTGAGGGCAGAATTTGCCCTGTACCCCTCATTATGGGGCACTATGGAGCTGGAACCAGCAGCATGGCCTGAACCATTTAAAGATGAACTTGTCAGAGCGCTGGGGAATAATCCTGCCTGGGCAGCAGAGAAACTAGATGACCTAATCCTGGAACTTTAACTGTCCTCCTGTTCTGCAAGGGATTCCCACCCTGCATGGCCAGTAACACTGCGGTCCTGTGACCTGGGCAGGACAGGTGCAAGTTTAAGACTCCAGGACTGTAGGTCCTTCCTACTTCCAATGTCTATGGGCTGTGTTTGGCGCTCAGATACTATGCACGCAATTCCACCGATTACACCTGCACAGCTGGAGGGGCGTGTGTGTGTGTGTGTGTGCAGGGGGGAGATCATTCCCCCTTAGTCTGTGAGCTAGACAAATTGAGGGAATGCAAGGCAAAAATGGGATGGGGAAAGGAAGATAAAGGGGAAAGGGAGATCACTGCTTGAAGCCAAACTGACATGAGGAGGGGCAGCTAAATCCAATCCATCCATGAGCCTAGTGCCTGTATATCTGCCAAGTCAGGCAGGTGCCTCACAGTGGTCTAAGGAAAGCTGGGTGATTGTGTCAAAATGACCCCCCAGGAGTAGCTGCTACTGTGCAACACCTGAATTCGATGTGGTTGTGTTCGCACCCCTTTTGCTTTCCACTAACACCCAAATGATCACGCTGATTGGCAGGAATGATCACAGAAACAAAGAATTGCCAGCAAATGTTCGTGACCATTCCTGGATAGCTGTGTTGATCTCACCAACATGACTCTTTGCACCAGAAACCTGATCTGAAGAGTTACATTCAACCCTTCAAAGGCCAGAAACAATCACAGGGCTAGAAGGGCCTGCAAGGGTCATCTAGTCCAACCCCCTGCCAAGATGCAGGATTTGTTGTGCCTAAACCATCCAGCCTCCTTTTGAAAGCCTCCAGTGAAGAGGTCTCCACAACCTCCCGAGGCGTCTGTTTCATTGTCCTGCTGTTCTTACAGTTAGGGAGTTTTTCCTGAGATTTAATCTAAATCTGCTGTGCTGTAGTTTGAACCTATGGCCTCTTGTCCTGCCCTCTTGGCAAGAGAGAACAACTTTTCTCCATCTTTTTTTATGGCAGCCTTTCAAGTATCCGAAGACCGCTATCATTCCCCCCTTTAGCTCCTCTTTTCCAAACTAAACATACCCAGTTCCTTCAGCCTTTGCTCATATGACTTGCATTCCATCCCTTTGATCATCTTTGTGGCTCACCTCTGGATCCTTTCCGGTTTCTTTACATCCTTTCTATATATTGGTGACCAAAACTGGACACAGTGCTCCAGCTGAGGCCTAACCAGCACCTAGCAGAGCAGTACTATCACCTCCCATGAATCGCATGCTATGCCTCTGTTAATGCAACCTAAAATTGCATTTGTATTTTTTGCAACAGCACCCCATTGCTGACTCATGCTGAGGCTGTGAGCCACCACAACGCCCAGATCCTTCTCAGCAGTGCTGCTGCCAAGCCATTTCCCCCCCATTCTGTATTTGTGCGTTCGATATTTCGTCCCTAAGTGTAGTGCCTTACGTTTGTCATTGTTGAATTTCACGTTGCTGTCTACAGCCCAGTTCTCCAATACCATGGGACTGATCCAAAGTAACCAGCACTTCTCAGATCAGAGGTGGGCAAACTATGGCCCACGGGCCACATCTGGCCTGCGGGACCCTCCTGCCTGGCCCAGGAGCTCCTGGCCCGGGAGGCTTGCCCCCCAGCCCTTCCCCTGCTGTCCTCCCTCCCCCATAGCCTCAGCTCACTGGCGCAATGCTCTGGGGCGGCAGGGCGGCGAGAGCTTGCTGGGCAGAGCCACGGCCTGACCTGGTGCTCCGTGCTGTGCGGCGGCGTGGCTGCCTGACCTGGTGCTCTGGGCGGCACGGCTGTAGCGCTGCCAGCCACCCGTGCTCCAGGCAGCGTGGTAAGGGGGCAGGGAGGGTTGGATAGAGGGCAGGGGAGTTCGGGGGGGGGTGTGGTCAGGGGGCGGGGGTGTGGATGGGGTCGGGGTGGTCAGAGGGAGGGGAACAGTGGGGTTAAATGGGGGCAGGGGTCGGGGGGGCAGTCAGGAAGGAGAGTGGGGGTTGGATGGGATGGCGGGGGGCAGTCAGGGAGAAGGGGTGGTTGGATGGGGCAGGGATCCTGGAGGGGGGGCAGTCAGGAATGAGGGGGGGGTTGGATGGGACAGCGGGGGGCAGTCAGGGGCAGGGGATCTGGGGGTGGTCAGGGGATAAGGAGGGGTGGATGGGGCAGGGGTCCCGGGGGGGGGCTGTCAGGGGACAGGGAACAGGGGGGGTTAGATGGGGCACAAGTCCTGGGGGGACCATCAGGGGGTGAGAAGCAGGGGGGGTCTGATAGAGGCCTGGGGCCGGGCCTCGCCTGGCTGTTTGGGGAGGCACTGGCTCCCCTAACCGGCTCGCCATAAAATTTCAGAAACCCGATGTGGCCCTCAGGCCAAAAAGTTTGCCCACCCCGCCTCAGATTAGGGATATTGAATAGCCCCAATTTAACAGCTCATGGACACTGAAGAGACCAAGAATTATTTGCAGAAATTAACATGATTATTCAAATGACTACTTGACTGAGTGGACCGTGCCTGGGCTTGTGGGTGCTACTGGGACGTAAACAATACCTAATGACAACCAACACCTTTATGAATATTGCAAACAGCTTCTGGACAGAGCAAGAGGGGAAATCTGTCTAGTGAACCATTTGCTATGAATTATTCAACCAGCTCCAGTGGTACACCCCAGGGGCAGGCACACAGGGCCTCACTACTTCCCAGAAGGGTTAAGTGACCACTGGAGAGGCGGGGGCTGTGCTTAGCACTTGGAAGTGGGACCAAGGCTGGGCTCTAGGATGCAGCAATCCCCACCTGGTTCTCCTGCCAAAACCCCTATTCTCACCCCTTCCCCCCTGCTGCCTCCCAGCCACCCCCTCAGGGCAGGAATTGGTGTCAGGGGACCAGATGGAAAAGAACCAGGATGGAACCCAGAGCCGCTCCATGCAGGAAGGAGGACCATGGGGCCAATGGCCCACTGGGGGTGCATACAGGGAAGAGAGTGGGGCAGGAATAGGAGCCGTGGAGGTGAGACTTCTTTGGGTTGGGGACGGGGTGATGAAATAGGAGCACAAAGGCAGAAGACAGGGTTACCCCAGCACAGACTTAGGGCTGAGCCTGTGAGATGCTGGGTTCTCTGCTCTCAGTTGCTGGAAGCGGAGGATACTCAGCCCCAGGCAGGAGGTACTCAGTTTGCTCCCAGGATCGGCCCATACAATGAACAGGGCGATGGACAAAGTGCTGAAAATCACCAGCCCGCAGTGTAGTTAATCTTTAATCACACCCAGGCCAGGCTGCAATATAAATGGGGTCAGAAGGTGGTAACGTTTCCATCAGGCTGCTGCATACTCACAGCACAGGGAATCCCCCCCTAACCCAGGCTTGAGTCCTACCCCTACTGGTGTGAATCAAGCCCCTGCTGCTGAGGTAAATGATTGCAGTGCACACGGGCTTGGAGCACGCCTGTCTTGCCCCACCCATTAACTTCACAAATCCCAGCGTGGCGCTGCACGCGCGCTGTGACTCGGGGTGCGTGGGGTGGTGGCTGTGCTGTGCTGTTACTAACATCTGGGCTGAGACAAACCCCGTCTTTAATCCTGTGCTCTAGCTGAGTGTTTCAGGGTAGAGTTCCACTCCGCCTGGCTGGTCAGCTGCTGACGGGGGGGGGGACGACGACACACAGCATGTTAAGCCTGGGGAAGTCATGCTCTCAGACTTGCTGTACTGCTTTCAGTGCTGAGTCTCTTCCTCGGCATTGCAGCAACAAGATTTCAACCCCCAGGAACATGGCTCTTTGCTAGGTTTACTCTCGCCCATGTACAACTTGCTACCTGTACCAGGAAAGCAAAACACACCCAGGAATGACTGTGGACAGTTTGTGTCAATTTCTTCTTCTCAGTTACCCTGGGGTAGATCTGGTGTTAACTATCAGCTGTAAGTGAAAAGAGAATTTGGCCCTTTGGTTTCAGAAATCCCCCCACATCGTTATGATCATTTCTATGCCAGAGACGTGCAGGCTGTTGACAAATGTGACAAACAACATATTGTAACGAACATGCTGTAAACACGCCTTAGCACCCACTATAGGCAGGGACAAGTCATGTGGTTAAATGTGGTAGTTGGATGTGGTTAACTTTGTGGGTGAGGACTGTCAACTAATAACCATCGACAGCAAGCACCTCGCCATGCCCAGTTAACAGGTGTTTAAACCCAACTAGCCTTGTCCACACTAAGGGGACAAATCAAGTTTAACATCATGTCAGTTAACACATATTCTGACATGATGCCATTCCCACCTGTGGACAAACCCCAAGGCTTAACATGTACCCTCGCCATAATGCAGAAGTTGTATATCATCTAGCAAAATAGTTGTCACGTAACTCCAGAATAGGATGCCTGAAATACATCGTCCCCAGGGATCTATGTTGCCTCTGTGTTAACATAGAGGACAAACAACAGGCAGCTACTGTTATCATGAACTCTCTCATAGAACCCCGAGAGGCACCCCATTAACAATTTGCCACCATATAAATGTGGCGGTAGGAGCAGCTGCAACATCTGCATGGTCACTGGGGTGCTCTGAAGTTTGTATGTGAGGATAGTGCTGAGTTTTTATACAGAGAGAGACATATGTATATAATAAAATCACTTACTCAGAGGCACTGGCTAAGCCTGATGGAATACAGGCTTTTCTAGCACAATTGCCTTGGTCACTGCAAGAGTGTCTTGAACACGCAAAGAAAAAACAAGCTGAAAACCACTAAGCTCTTCTTGGCTTGGCAGGAGAATCTTATTAAGCCTCTGAATTGTGTAGCCACAGATTTGGGACTTTGTAAACATTAAATTAGCCTTATTTCTTATTAGCAAGGCGAGAAAGGAACCAGGCGATTAAGGTACAGTAACTTCTATTGTGAGTCAATGTTTCAGTATGTTTCAGTTTTTTTTCCATGTAAACCAACAATTAGTGAGGAGTCTTACTACTCCCATAAAGAGAATATGATTTTTAATCTCCAGGATGCAGTTTTCCAAATTTCCTTGAATTGCCTTGGCCTGAATGGACTCATTGCCATACTGCAGTGGGATTTCATCTCCAAGTCCACTTTTAAATGATTGCTCGGCCGTCATTGTATTTACCTATGGACCAGGCAGGTCAAGGCCCAGGACAGCTGAAAACAAGGAGAGACATTCAGGGGGCAAAAGACAGAGAGAGAGAAGAGATACACAGGCACGTCCAGGAAGTTTTTTCCCCCGCCCCAAGCGCCAGCTCCATAGCTCCCATTGGCTGGGAACCTCAGCCAATGGGAGCTGCAGTGGCGGCGCCCACCCTCAATCTTTTAAAACAGTGACCAGCCAGCTTTCTACCGCACAAGAAAGGGAAGCAACAATGTATAAGGGGAGGGGAAGTTACTTTACAGTTCACCGTCAAATGACTTTTCAAAGATGGATTTATTTATTTATTGACTCTGCAGTCAAGGAGCATTAGTTCGATGTCCGTGAGCTGGCAGGTTGAGGGGGATGGCTTATGGCTCCCACAGATCTCAGGGCTGCCCTTAGGGAGGGTGAAACAATCAGTTACTGAGTAACAGCATGTGTGCAGACTGCTTTCTTAGGCTGGTACCCCATACAGACAATAGCACAGACCAGATGCAGAGGGAGCCATATCGAATCTTCAGCCTGAGGCAGGTAATGTTTGAGTGGAAATAAAGTAGGAAGATGGAAGAAGCAGGCTAGGGATTTTCTAAATCTCAATACATTGCTGTGAACGCTGAGTCTTTCGAGGCCAACCTCTGAAGCAATGTGCAATGGCCCCAGTGGATTTCTAGCCATTCACTTAACAACAGAGGATAGATTCATTTTAACACCGCTAACGAATATTTATTTTACATGTATAATATAGCACCTTTAATCCCAAAGCACTTTACAAGCATCATCATGAAATGCAACCATCTCTGGGGTGAAGGGCAGCAGGGAGGGGTATATTGGCACACACAGCAAGCTTTACAACCGTCAGGCAGCAGGGAATGTTGGCCAAGGACATTAGGGGAAACCTGTGCTCTGAGCTGCCAGGGAATCTTTCCTTTCTAATCAGAACAGACAGGACCTCAGTTTCTGTGGTCTCGCCCACACAGTAAACAGCATGGCACTCAAACGCTCTACCTCCAAGGGAAGAAAGAATATTTCAGGATTTGGCTCCATGCTTCCAAGCAATCCAGCTTTTATCAATCCCTGTACAGTGTTCCCAGCCTCAGATGCTCAGAAATGATGAGCCCCTTTTCCCACCCTCCGAATCATGAGGTTGGCTGAAAAAGCCATGAGCTTTTTACAAAATAAATCGCTGGGTTCTTTTCCTGGTGCCTGCTGGTTGCTGAGCCTTCGGGGTGCTTTTGGGGCACTTTTTCTGCAACCATGAGGACTAGAAACTTCCTTTTCAAAACGAAAGCTGGGATTCTTATGCAGGAGCATGAGTCCAGCTGTTGAGGTTTTAAGAAAAAACACTAAAAAAATCACAAGAGCTGGCACCACTAGGCAGTGCTTAGCCCACGAAGCCTTCCCCTCTGGCTAGGGGCCGGAGACATTTTGCTGACACTTGGGGAGACTGTACCCCCTGCTGTGGAGGCAGTGAGGACACAGGCAATGCAGCACAGCGCTGGCCTGCCCGAGGGAGGCTCGGGATTTCCAAAGCTACTGTATGGAGAGCTCTGGTTTTTCACCCTTGGGACACAGACTGAACAGAGGGCTCTATTGTGAGAGATTGGAGCCAGGGAGACTCTGCTACCAGTTCTGTCCCCCAGCCAAATCCACTCTCTCCCCCTGCTCCTCGTCTCTTCTAACCTCCCCTCCCTTAACCCTCCCCCTGAGAGAAACACAAGATCCACCCCCAGCAGCTGGACAGCCTCACACTCCCTCCTCAGCTCGCTTGTGAGCAACCCTTGCTCCCTTCAAGTGGCTGGACCTGCGCCAGCTCTTCTCCACCCTTGGCCTCTGCTGCTGCTAGCGTGCGCTGACGCCCTCGCACACTCGGCTTCCTGGCCTGAGGGAAGTGGGAAGGGCAGGACGCAGCAGGAGTGGGCGCAGGGCATGCCAAGAATGCAGGACAGACAGGCAGGCAGGGTGGGAAGGAGCCCAGCTGGCAGGGGTGGGTAGGGCTGGACAGGGCCCCTCCCAGAGATGCATGGCTTCTCTGCCCCAGCACTTCTCAGGGGTAATCCTAGGAAACCAGCTGTGGAGCTGCCAGGCAGGTCTCTAGAGATACAGTTTCAAATCCAAGTTCAGAGCACCAACTGCTCTCTGGGATGGGAGAAATCTGAGCACAGTGCACATGGGGGAAGTTCAGAGGCAGGTGTTAAACCCTTGTATTTGGAGTACAAATGACAGGGGCCAGAAATTTGCTTTTCTTAAAAAATGAATGGCTGAGATTCTCCTGTAATCACAGGACTCCTGGAGCTGGTGTTCAAGCAAAACACCAGATCTGAGGAAAGTCACAGTAAAATGATGCATGCTGGCACCACTGCCATTACCAGAGTGCCTGAAGATTTTTGAGGGGTTTGGTTAGGCCGATTACAGAGATACGAGATTCAAATCTAGGATTTCAGGCCAGGCCTCCCTCTGTTTCCTAATCCAGAAAGCGGAAATAATCAGGCCCCATGTATTCAGCCATTCCAGGCTGAAGGATGGGTGTGGGGGTTGTATTTTCAACGTTAGAAAGCACTCCACCTCCCAGGACAGCTCAGAGCTCACAGCGGGAGCATAAGCTGGCCCAGAACCTAGTGTTCCTCTCTGAGTTGTGCCTGGCCCCTATTCCAGGGCTATGAGGCTTTGCTGGCTGTGTTGCTTCAGTGGAGGAAAAGGGAAGAGGGTCCCTACCAAAGCAGCCGTGGAGAGCATTTACATGAGCTCTCCTCCCTGGAGCAGCTCCACAGCTCCTGTCAACTGAGCTTCGATGCGCCCTTCAGCAAGCTAACCTTTCCCCTGGATAGACCGAGCCACGACAGAGCCAGCACATGCAGCCTTCCAGGACTGGCTGAGCCTAGAAGGCTGCAGACATTTTTGGATGGATTAGGCCCTGGATTTCCTATTCCTCCAGACATAACCTCCACTGCACACCAAGGGGTGAATCCTACAAGAACCAACGTAGGGCTCTGATGGAATTTGTTTTTGTTTCCCCGTAGAGGAATAAGAGTCGAGTTGGTTCATAGGTGCACAAAACCCTCTTTGCATCGCAAAGAGAGGGGCACAGCCCATGCTGGCCCATCTCGCACGTGCTACTCAAGCCCTAAGGAGGACAGTCAGATGACAGTCATGGTGGCTTTTTGTTAACTCTGGGAGCTGATATAGATGGGCTTCTTCTACCCCACCGCATTTAATCTTGACCGGACAAAAATATTTATTGTTTTGTCTATGACAATACAAGGCAGTTCTCAGCAGCAAATTCCCTAGATATGAAAAAGGACAGTCTGGAATGCCTGTCAGAAGTGGAGATGATTAAATATGCAGCTATCCTGACACCAGGTTGGGTATTTTACTACTGAAACCATTGGGGCACTTCTCAGCCACCTTTTGAGGTGTGTGGAGGGAATTAGGAGGCGCACACCTTGTCACGTGTGCAGAGAGTTCACTGGATTAGACTCTTTTATCGCCACTATGAAGTTTGGTTCAACTCTCCTGGGGGGCGGGGGATAGGCTATGAATTTTGCTTTTGGTGCTACAATACCAGCAGTTCTTCCCCCATGAGCAGAGACTTTTTCTTCCTCAATGCTGGTTAGCATGTGGCGTTTTTGCGCCTCCCTACTTTCTAGGCACTTGCTGGTTTCAGAGGAAAGGAATGATGCCAGCTTTATTTTCCTTCTAACCTGGATTCCCTGTTGTGTCAGTGGCAGCTCTCTCAATTTTTTAACAAACAGTTATGGTGAGTATCCAGCAGCACCAGGCTGCAGCGTTGCTCCTATCAGAGGAGGGAAGCAGAGCTAGCTGAAAGCCTGAAACTAGAGCCCAGCTCCCCTCTATTCCTGCCACAGCTCCCTTGTCTGCCTTAGCCTGTTTTGCTTGCTGCAAAGAAACGGGAGTCTATTATCAAGCCTCTTTTTTGTCAAGTGTTTCTTGGATGTAAATTCAACCATGATCCAATGTGCTGATGGTAGCAAACAACAGAGGGGGAGCAAACACACAAACCGCAGAGTGACCTGGAGAGATTAGAGCAGCAGGGGCTGCAGGCAAATAGCAGAGATGGGGTACAAATAAATGTAAAGTCTTGCACTCAGAGGAAATAAGCAGCACAGATAGAAAACGGGGACCAGTGACCAAGCAGACACTCCTGCTGCATTAAATCAAGGTTTGTTTTGTCTGGACTCCTTTGCACTGTCCTAACATTACTATTTCAGGGGTACTAGCCATATTCCTGGGCAGGGGCTAAGAGAATCTCACTTAAGTGCACTCTACTGTCCATTTGCCCTATGTTTTACCGATGTCACACTGCAGAACTAACCCAGCCCTGGGGGCGTGGAATGGGTTATTGTGTAACTCTTGCAAAATTGTTAACAGGAGACCCCCACACCCTGCTACTGGAATGGCTCTGCAACCTCAGGGTCTGCAAATAATTTTTCTCCCAATTACACCAGTGCATGAAAGCCTTAGGGTTTCACAGCTGGAACGAAGGGCATTATTATTAATTAGCTGAATTACAGTAGCACCTAGAGGCCTCCTCAAGCAGGCTGGGGGGGGGGGGCGCATTACGCTAGGCACTGTAGGCACATAGTAAGAGAGAGTCACTGCCCTGAAGTGTAGTGACTGCACAGAACTGAGACTAGATGGCGTATGTTTCAATTAGGGAAACATTACATTGCTGACACCTTGGTGTGGCAATAGGCTAATGTAGTTAGTAGTTCCATTATTTTTCACCATTCTTAATGCTGTTTATTACAGTAGTGCCAAGGGACAAACCTACTGTGCTAGGCGCTGTACAAACACAGAGAAGCAGATGGCTGCTGCCCCGAAGAGCTTACCATGTAAATGGGCAAGATAGACAGGGTAAGGGATGGGGTAGAACACAGACTGTCCTACGTGATGACAGCAATTCTCATGCTAGTTCCATGCTTTTTGGGGGGTGAGAGGGGGCAGGGGAAGAGGGAGAGGGTTGAAGCAACCACCCATCAGCACAGGACAGAGGAAGATCTCAATGTCCAGAGCTCCCTGCTCTGGCTGCTTCTGCCCCCTACTGGCTGGAGTCTCTGCCATTACTTTTGTTTCCATGTGCCGCTGCTATCATTAATGGTACCTGATCTTCAGGCGGGTTCCTCGGGTCCCAAAGGTCGGCTTTGGTGTGGGAGGCCACTTCCCAATAGCAGCAGTCCAAGTCCAACAGATGGCAGAAGAGCATTCATCCCCTGAACCACTTAAGAAGAAACAGATGCTGCTTCTCAGCCGCTGCTTTTCAGCAACCCACCTTTCTGCTGCTCAGTAGGAGGCTGGCTGCAAAGCAGGTAACATTCCGGTATTTCAGGTCTTCGCCAGGGCTGTGGGCATTAGCTATATTCATTGAGGAGGAACGTTTCCAGCTGTTCTACCTTCAGTACTCCGGCTGAAATCCCCATTTTCCCCTGTAAGGCAATAATCAGGCCTCCTGCCTGTATCACCTGTAAACCAACACAGACCTTCTGTTCACACTTAAAAGGCAAGAATCAATTCTGAGGCCTGCCAATCAAATCCTGCAGGGCAAGAAGTCAGTGAAGGGGATGTGGAATTCTGTACACAAGACATGTTAGTTACTAATGAGATTTCAACTGTAATACTCCCCACCCATAGCTTTCAAGATGCGTCTCTGCCACTTTGAACAAAAATGCTTAGGGAAACAGACCTCTCCAACATAGCTTTGTGGTGCCATGCCTGGAGCAACAGTCCTGAACTAAAGCCCAACTCCTGGGACCTGAGTTTAGACAGATGATGAGAATCCACTGCTCTCATTGACTTCCACTGGGGTTGTGGGTGCTCAGCACTTCTGAAAAATCAGGCCCCTATTATCCTACTTCAGTACTGGAGGGAAGGGTGATGTTCTCCTTTATCCTTTTTAGATTTGTGTATTGCTCTGTCAGTGACATTTGCTTTTTGGATCATGACCATGGTATGTCTGTTCAACTAACATATTACACTGTACTAGCATTTATAAATACCAATCATTCACACTATCTGGAGCTCTCACAAGGAGCAGAGAAAACTGTAGGATTAAAATCTGACAATGCAAAACCTGATTCTGCTCTTAGTTCCACCAGCGCAAATCTATTGGGCCCGATCCTCAGCTGGGGTAAATCAGCAGCTGACACCAGCTGAGGATCTGGCCCAGTTTGGCTTGTGTAGAATCACTCTGTAGTTACACAGGCTTAAAAGAGCAGAATTTGGCCCTTCTAAACAGGAACATCAAGATCTCATACTCATAAATAATCCCATTCTCAGCAGAGTGGCTTTAATACACAAAGGGAATTTAACATGCAAACTGCAAAACTTCAGTAGTGTGCAGAGAAATAATAGCACCAGAGCTCTTCCTAAGTGCCAGCACAGTCCTTCACTGTACTGTTCAAGTCTGTATCATCCCATAATGGAAACATACGAAACTTGTGCCAGCCTGATGGTCCATGTTGGAAAAGGCTGAACTCCCTACCCCTTCTTCCCTGAGCTGCGGAAGAACTGGCTCATGCAGTCTCCCTGCATGAAAGGGCAGCCTTCCTAATGTGTGAACTCACACTGCCAGCTCGCTAAGGAGCGTCATTGATTTGGAGCCTAAAGGAACAGCTGTTTGGGTCCTCCCTCTCCACCCCTTTCCCTCCTCCTCAGCCAAGGGAGGAGGACGGTTGCCAGAGCAGACTCCAGATGGGTGGAGACGGAGAAAACCAGAGAAAAGGAGGGAAAGCTGAACACTTAAGTGCACGAAAGCAGCTAGGCAACTGCTCACTTTGCCACTGTCAGAGCCAGTCACAAGGAAAGTTTATTAACTTACGATATTCCTGACAGCTGCGTGATGCCACTGGCTAGTTAGACCACCAGCTCCGTGTAGACTTTTGACTTACTTCAGGGTTAACTGAGCAACAGGAGAATTTAGTGCTCAGTAATGCACAATAATTTCACATACTAAAATATTGGAGCCTCACAAACTATCTGGAAATAGAACTGTCTTGCACAAACAGGGACAAGTCATATCAGTCCCTTGGATATGGACAAAACATCTGAGATAAGGTTTTTCCGGGTGAGTTTAAAGAAAAGAAACTCTTGTTTCCATTCCGGTTCTACAACAGCCACATGTTTGTGTTCGTACTTAGAATCAATGCTGCCTAGGAGCCAAACTGTGTCCAGTGATCGCCTTGGAAATACACAGAACCAGCCTTTGCAGTTTTGAATGGGGCTCAAACAGTCCCCCCCAGCTTCCCTCCTCTAAACGCCTGTCAACCATGATCACAGGGCTGGGCCGAGGGTGTGGGGAGGGCTCGGGGAGAGGGTTCTGTGTGGCTAACCACACTAACTCACTTTATATCAAAGAGTGGGTGTTAGGCGTATAACCCAGCCTTCTCCTATCACAGCAGCAGTCCAGCCGCTTGCGTCCATTACACGACTGCCAGCGTTTACAAGGGACGATTCCCGAACTAAGATTGGGCCATTACAGGGTACAGGGACATTCTGGTGAATTTTAGAGCTTTACAAACCTTCATCACAGCAGCACGTCTCAGGGGGACACTCAGGCAGAAGATTAAGGGGCTCAGCTGAAGGCCAGTGAGAGCGAGTGGCAGTGCTACAGTTATAATGCACGAGGCCCCTTGCTTTCAGTCCTGTTATTACTTGTATTACTGAAGTACCTAGGAGCCCCGGTCACGGACCAGGACCCCATTGTGCTAGGCACTGTACAAACCCAGAACACAGACAGCCCAGCATCAGACTTCTACTCATACCACTGAGTGGGCCACAGAGGAGTCAACTGGGTGGGAGCTTTGTGACAACACAAGTGTCGTGAGCAGCCATGGGAGCAACCCTGTGCCCCGCAGCCAGAAATCAGTCTGCTGTCGCCATGGCCAAGGGACCTGTGGCCGCGGTCTTCGTGGTGCTGAGGCCAGCCCTGGGTGGTAGTGGTGGGGACTGCAAATAACTCATGATCTTTAGGAGGGGAGAAAGAAAATGGAGGTCCCTAAAAGCAGGAAGTACTGACAAGTGCAGGCTTCACCAGCCAGATAGGGGGGCAAAGCAGGCTCCAGCCCATTCGTATTCCTGTCCTCCTAGATTAGGAAGGATTGTTTATTAGGCCAAGAGAACGTTGGTCGGCTAGGGCTTCTGCAGATAGCTCTGCGTGCCGTGGCACAGAAAGGGGGTTGCCTTGCTTAAGAAAAGTCCGGCATTCATTGCAGGCTCCCTGTTTCACTTGGGTTTGTGCCACAATGAAGGGCACTCAGCGTGATTGCATGGAAGCAGTTGGGTGTCTGATGCATTGTGAAACTTTTGTCTACGTGTGGGACTTAAATACAACACAACTCTTCCCAGGTACCAGCCACCTGAGCAACTGGAGCTCAGTTATAAAGAGTCAGGTGCAATCAAATGAGCCTGCTTTTCACCAATTGTGTAATACCTTCCAATTACTAGTCTAAAGAGCTTAAGGCTCAGGGGAGTTTCAGCACTGGCTGCTTACATCCTGCCATTTAGAAGATTAAAGCTGTCTTGAAAGCCACACCTGGCCTCGGTAACAGGGCTGGCTGCAGTTCTCAGTGTCTGAGAGAAGCAAACACTGAGCCAGCATTTTGTCCCTTAGCGATTTAAGAGTGAATTGGTCACATTTCACTGGACAAGCTGAGACAATGGCACAGACAACACACCATTCAGCATACCTGCTAAACTGCACTGAAATCAGCCCTTCCACACTGCATTCCCACTCCTCCTTCATGATTTAAAAATCCTAGCACTTTGATAACATCCAGACTACAATTACAGCCATGGTAGAGAACCCACTTTCATCCAGGGTGGATTTGACCATGCTATAATATGCTCTGATTTTGCTTGCAAGGACCAGACCAAACCATGTTATAACCATAAGGGCAATAGCATGGTTAAAAGACACGGGCAAATCCAAACTATGTTATAGCATGGTTAGAACACATCCATGTCATAAATGTGTTTCTTACGCTGGTTGTAACGGAGCAGACAAGGCTAACGTGGTTTGTACATATATTCTCCTTATTCAATAATGCTGGTGATGAAGGTGCAGGGTTGAGGGAAGAATCAGAACAGAGAGCTCCAGATGATATCTACTGTGAAAGCTAATTGACAGTGAAATTTTGATTCCTCGGTTTTGCTTTGTAAAGTGGGTTAGAATTCATTTGAAACCACAGGATCATATAAACTATATTACATGCCCAAAACTACATTGAAAAGAACATTAAGGCAAGCACTCAAGTTAGGAAATGCCAGAAACAAGGTTGCCTGTACAACCATAATTCAGCCCCATCATGTGTATACATGATGATACAATTTAATTACATTATCACACTGTTATTCTGTATTTTTTAATCTTCCACATTCAATATTTGGTCCTAGATCTTACTTAACACAT
Organism: Chelonia mydas; assembly: GCF_015237465.2. Classification (NCBI taxonomy): domain Eukaryota; kingdom Metazoa; phylum Chordata; order Testudines; family Cheloniidae; genus Chelonia; species Chelonia mydas. The sequence continues at coordinate 188,108,160 of NC_057851.1, forward strand.
GCCGTCCAAACCCTGCACTGCATACAGAATTATTTCCTCCTACGCATTTCTAAGGTGATATCACCAGACTGTCTTAGAGCTTCATAAACACGAATGAACTCATCTTCACAATACCATCTTACTTCATAGGGGTGTTGGCCCCCATTTTGCAGCTGGAGAACCGAGATGCAAGATTAAGGCCGAAAGTGTCCACTAATTTTGGGTGCTCAACTTCTGATTTTCAAGAAGAAAAGGAGGACTTGTGGCACCTTAGAGATTAACAAATTTATTTGAGCATGAGCTTTCGTGAGCTACAGCTCACTTCATCGGATGCATGCAGTGGAAAGAGTACTTCGCAGTCCACAAACACAGCTCCCAATGACTCCGTGAGCGCTAAGCACGTCTACAAGTCTGTCCCAGGTGTCTCATGCTGGGCACTCAACAAAGGAACACACAGACAGTGGCCACCTGTGAAAAGTTTGGTTCAAGTGACCGGCCCAGCATCACACAGGATGTGGTAGAGGTAGGGATAGAATCCGGTTCTCCAGGGCAGCATTCAACTGCCTTAACCAGGAGACCATCCTTTCTCTTTCTGCCCCTCCCCCCCGCCACATTCACTACACACGTTCCAACACTTCTGCAACTAACAAAGCAGGTGTGCTACCGTCTCCTTCGCAACACAACCTTGAATCATTCCCAAAGCACAGTCCATCCTGTGCACTGAATGAGACAGGAGTCCTGCAGGAAAAAAATGGTATGTGATCATGTCATTAAAAACTGTATTATAATGCATTTGCACAAGGGGATCAAATTAACATTGCGCAGGCAGTCTTAATTCTGGCATTTCCAGCTTCTGATTGCTTGACTTCCAAACGTCACATTTGTAAATGCGATTTTCAAATTAAAGAAATGGGAACAAAAAGATTCTATCATATGGAACCCCCAGCTTGGCTCATCAGTGGAGTTCCGTCCTTTAGATTCGCAGCTCAGACGTCTGCTACTTTAGCCAGTGGAGTAACGGGTAGCCGTATTAGGCTCTATATGGTTATTATCTGTGTGGACTCCTTTGCCAGTGGGTTTCACATCTCTTTACTGGCAGGAGAGGAGGGCTCTGGAGGGGAGCGTGCTCTAGTGGTTCTAGCCCTTCTGCTCCCATCCAGCTCCCGTCCCCCTACCCCCTGCCCTCCTATCCAGATCCTCCCACCCCCACTACTTGTACTCTGGAGTTCTCGCTTCCTCTGCTCCCCACCACCCTTTAGCTCCCGCAGTCCTCGGTGCCTCTATTTGCCTCTTGTTCCTCCCTCCCGTTTTCACTCCTCTGCATTCAAAGCAGGCTGTTTTCCCCTCCTCGACCCTGCCTGAGCCCAGCAAGGGAGGCACAGAGCCCAGGAGAGAGTCTCTCTGCTCTCAGTTCCTGTTGCCAGTGTCACAGCAGCCTGTGCCAGCCAGGAGCAGCAATTGCAGGGAAAGTCTTCCTCAGCCCCGGTCTGGCGCATGCTAAAACTCTTCAGAGAATTTAGCTGACAGATGCTAACAAGTCTCCACTGAGCATGTGCAGACAGATTTTTCAAATACGTACAACTTGGGCAAATGTGGTGGCTTTCTATTGAGATGACAAAAAGGCACATCCCTGACTCCAGGGTGACCCCACCCAGACAAATTTCAAGTCATGCTTTGAAGCAGTGGAAGTACTAGAGCATCTCAATGACCTGGGTGTACGTTTAAAAAGCCCCCAAAACCATGGGCAAAACAACATTTTCCCCTAACCTCATTCCTGGAAACAACTAACCACTTTTGATTACATTTTTCAAAAAATTTCAGTCGGAGACACATCCAGCATAGGAAACTTCAGTCCAAACAGTTAAAGTTGGCAAACTACAAACAGGGTCTTGTAATGGAAAGTGTAGGGCAACCTTAACTTTAGGTGGTGCCTGCCAGCTCTGCCTGTAGTTTGCTTGTAACACTCTGCTAGGGGACATTCAGTGTCTGCTTATTCTTGTTTTTGTGTTTCCCTCCAGTTTGATCTGCTCCACTTTTCACATTTGTTTTCCCAAGTACAAGGTCTCTCCCCCACAGCATCTCCATTCCACACTTAGCCTTTTCCTTGACTTTATTTTCAGTTACTTGAATGTTTAGCTTTCTTTATCAATCCACTTAACTGATGTGTAAGACTTGATTTTATGCTTACTCCCATAATTCCTCCCCTTGGGTTCTGATGACATAGTAGCCACTAAAGATCTCTACCTAGCCATTTCCAGCCTTGCTTTCATATGCTGAAGAAACTCAGAAAACTCTAAACATTTACCCCAAATCAGCTCCAACACAGGCGTTGGACCAAAGCTGAGTATTTATATTTGTAAGACTTTTAGAGAAGCCAACAGAAGAAATTCAGTCTCCACTCCCAACCAAAAAAACCAAACTTGTGCTTGATTTCATGTCTTCTGGGAACACGACTTCAGAGGTAACGGAAGCATTCCAAATGGCCTACACATCTGTGGACTGCGATTTCCAAAGCTACCTCATTTGGACACTCAATTCCCATTAAAATCAATGGGCATATAAGCTGTTCATTAGGCACCTACGGAAACCTCACCGATAGCACTGAAGAGGACTGTCAGACACCTAGGCCCCCACCACTGCTTCAGAGGCCGTTGATTCTTTTACTTACCAGTTTCCCCCTAGCCAGGTACTTATCTAGCCTTCGTCACCACAGCAGCAGATCACTCCTTCCTCCCACATGAGAGCTGCTGCTCTCAGAACCCCCTGACACAACATAGCTTTAAAGTTTGGAGTGTTTTAAAAACATGTTAGAGAGTCACATCACACAGCTCAGAGCTGTACATGGATTAAAACGGTTCTTCCTTTGCCTACTCCCCACTAGCGGGAAGGAGGTTCACTTATTCCTGAGGCACATCAAACTGTTGGGTAGGGACTTTGCCATTTGAGCATGGCTGTAAAGCACAGACGGGTAATGAGAGTCTGCAGGGAAATCTTATTCTTTGAACAGGCTTGATCTTGCCATTGATGTTTGTGAAAGAATGCTCAAGTGTTTTGTTTTTTTGACACTTTCCCTTTATAGGTTTTTTCCAAGATGAAATGAAGCCTTTATGCATAGGAGGTCCATATTTTTGTTCCAAGATGTTTATACCTGATGACAGGTGTTGGTAATCTTAGTTTAAGACTACTCATTTCTTACAGCAGGGGTTCTCACCCTTTTTCTTTGAGCCCCTTCCCCCAAACATGTTATAAAAGTTCCACGGTCCATTACTGCCACAACTGTTTTTCTGCATATGAAAGCCAGGGCTGGTGCAAGGGGGTAGCAAGCAAGGCAAGTGCCAGGGCCCCACAAAGCTAAGTTGCTCAGGCTTTGGCTTCAGCTCCAGGTAGAAGGGCTCAGGGCCACAGGCTTCAGCCCACATGCTGGGGCTTTAGCTTTCTGCCCTGGGCCCCAGCAAGTCTAACACTAGCCTTGCTTGGCGGATCCCTTGTCACTGGCTTGCGGCCCTGGACCCTGGCTGAGAAACACTGTCTTATAGAACATGCACCCCCCACCCCCGTTCAGCGGGTGTCTGTTGAAATGATCCTGTCACAACCAAGGACCATCTACACAACATCCAACCACTAGAGCTGGACTGGTGGAAAATTTGGGGGGGGGCAGCGGGAAAGCCAAGAGAAGTCCTTAGAATTCCACACAGAAGGACATAACAGTGTGTCTAATTTTGACTAAAAAAGGGGAGTAGAAAAAGAGCATAATCTTACAGAAAAGGTGTTAGATGGCTGAATGGAACAAGTGTATATTTTTACTTATATTGGCAATTGTAAATGCAGAGGGGTTTACGGACAGTAGCTACTGGTGAAGAGACCAGTACTCACAGGTTAACTGTGTTGCAGATGGAATAACTGCTGGTGCTCCATAGCTTTACTGACATCTGCCAGAGATAGTCAGCCCCAGCTGATAAAGAAATTTGTTTCTGGTTTTTTGTTTGTTCTGTAAACTTAAATATTGAGAATATTTGGCAGGCTTGACAGAATTTCCAAGCAAACAGGCAAAACTCCCGTGGTGAAAGGTTTTAGATTGCTGATTATTAGTAACCAGGAAAGCTAGACACCAATATTAATAAACACAGATCTGCATTGAATTTATACCAGTGTAAGCCCCAAGTAACTCCATTCGCTTCAGCGAGGGACTGTAGTAGAACTGAGATCAGAATCGGACACTGATAAAATCTGTGATACTGGATTATCAAGCAGTTGAGAAGTATTTTCATATACAAGAACTGCAGTTCCTGAAAGGAAGAGGAAAAACAAGCTACAAAATATAACTTCAGACCTTTTTAAAAAAGTAGTCATCTTTGCATAAAGGAAATGCTCCCCCAGCAATTAGTGAAACCAAATAAGCATCTCTGCTTCTCTAGGCGAGACACCCTCAGGGCTCCACACAATTATCACTGTGCAGTATGTATCTGGAAGTTGTGTGTGATTTACGTGAGGTGAACTGTTTTTGCAACTATCTTGTACCTTGACAGTATTCTGCAATGTAAATAAAAAAAGACAACCTCCAAAGACACAAAAGGGACAGAATCAGGCAAAAGGGGTTCTGTTTAAGACAAGTGAGCAACTAGACCAACATCTGACATGTGGCTTGGCTTGATCTGCTTTACACTCATCCGCCCACCCCCAATAATATCCTTTGCACCGCTTGAACCCCCCTAAAATCCTAAACATGAGTTGCTGCATAATTAAATAAGGTGTCGACAGATTCACTTGAAGGTATTTGTGAAGTTTCCTTTTGTGAACTCGAAGCTAATCGAGGTAAGTTATAACTGATTTTTCGATAAAACCTTAGGTGTTGTGGGAAGTCTGGTGTCAGGAATGCAGCAGGTGGCACTGTTCCCTATGAATCAGCACTGAACTACAATGTGCTACAGGGCATGTTGTCCTCTTGTGTAATGAGTGGGACATAACCCCCAAATGAAAGTTCAGCTCTTTTAGTATCACTGAAGAACCTGTGGCACTTTTCAGAGTAGGTGTATTAGATTTGGGTTTATGGCCAAACTCCAATTCAGACAATCGGTTTCCAACAAACACATCCTTGCAGTTTCAGTTGGGTATGCACACAAGCACTTCAACTATTAAAACCAAGCGGGCTCTCGAGTGAACGTGGTCCACATTTACGTGCCCCTGTAACATTACCTAACAATGTTTTTGAGAAGATACAAGTGGCCACCATCCAACTGAAATTACAGGCAAGATTTCAATTAGAATACGCTGTTCATCTCAGTAGACCCAAAATGGGTAAACAGCTGTTTGTGTGCAGGTCTTCTCGATGAAAGTAGCTACATAAAACATAAAGCAATCTTCTGAGAAAAATCTATAGACTTGTACACAGTAAAAAGGACAGCTGTAGGGAACACTGTCACTCTACTAGCCAGAGGCAAGATAATTGCAAAGAAAGAAAGAAAGGATTAATATGAAGGGGAAATGTGGTTTTGTTTTTGTGGCTTGTTTTTAAAGCAAGCAACAAACATCTCAGATACTGACCACTTAAATGGATAAATTTAGGTAGGCATTTTATACATTTCAGCAATGTAAAATTTCGTGCAAAAAACCAACTAGCAAGCAGGTTTTACATGAAGTCCAGGATTAAAGCATCAGTTACAACAGACATTCCCTTCCCCCATTGTCTCCCTCCCCCGCTTTCTGCCAGGGCCACCAGTCCTGCACTTTGAGCTTGGAAGACAAAACGGGCAGCTGCCACTAGAGGCAATTGTGAGAAGACTGAAGATCAACTTGCAGCTGGCACTCCCACCCCCACCTCTCTCTAACAGCTTAGTCCACTAGCCCTCAGCCTAGGATCATGAGTCAGCTCCCAGACATATTCTCCTCAGACAATAGCTCTAGCTCTCTGCTCCAACTATATCACACTAGTCTGGCTCTAATGGACCCATTTGTAGTTATAAAAACAAATGCACTGATTTTCGATACAGCAGTCCACTGTTAGAACTGAATGTTATATTAAGTAAATGTTGCAAAAACAACAACTTAAACCTCAGAATGAATCAAAATCTAGTACTGAGATGAAGTGTATATATAAGACAATGCTGCAATGAAGATTATTTGGAAGAAACAATTTAAAGGTTTTTCAGGCAATAAAGCAGATGGCTTTCACATCAATCCTTTCAGCTACGCGGGGATGTCGCTTTACATGATGACACTATGCACTGGAGCACTAGTCAGAGAGCAGAGGAGACAGTTTAGGCTTTGCAAACTTACTTTACTGCAGCTGTGCGGCTAATAATTAAGCCTTGAGTGGCCATCACAAACTAACTGGAACTTCCACATTACAAGAGGTAGAACTCAGGTGAATTTCTTTGGAACACTTTACAAAATAGGAACATTTAGATGAGCGATTCTCAAACTTTATTGCACCGTGACCCCTGAAATCAATGGGGGCTGGAACAGACAACCTCCCTTCTCTCATCTCTCCACCAAAGATATTATTCTTGTAAGAGCTACAACAGGACAATGACATTAAACGTTTATGTGTCAGAGAAATTAAGGAAATACGACATTAGCATTTTTAATTGTTGTTCGGAAGTTGGCTGGTATAGTTGGCTTCCCCTACCTGTTCAGCACTGCCAATATACTGTGAAGAGGTCATGTTGTAATCAGACTCACTAACTTGTTTCATGCCACAATGCCCTAACAGAGAGCAAGTTTCTGTCAGAAGAAAATAACTGACTCAATTCAGAGGCTGGACACAATTAAACCATGCCTCGCTTCTCCTTGTGTAGGTTCCAAGAAAGTGTGTTGTGGGCCTGGTACAGCCCAGAGGGAAGTTTTATTGTATGATCTCCTAGTACAGCATATTTAATTGTCCCTTAGCATTATAAAAAACAAGTCAGTATATGTGACAACCTCTGCATAAAAAGATATCAGACTATACACATCTTTTAAATTATTTTATTTTGTGTAAGCTAAAAGGAAATTTACACACTTAAATTTCAAAAGACCTTGGGCATGCACATTAACCTTGTTAGAGGTTCTTCTACATAGCTTTATTTTTCCATAGGAATTTCCCCAACATTTACAACCCATAGTTTTTACTGTATATACAGCCTAAACCATAGCAATCTATGATTATGTCATTTTACACTGTGCAAAATCAAACATAGGAATAGTGGTACAAGAAACAAAAACCGTAACAGGGAAATCTCATTGTAAGACATTCATAGTTTTGGTCCTTCTTTTCCAAATCAAACTGATTAAATGTAGACAGCGATCCATAATTTAACACAAAAAGGTACTGACATTATACCTTTCAAAAGGCTATATAGTGTCTTAGCCATATTGTTAAAGTTTGAAGAGAGAAAAAAACAAATAAAAAAATTCAGGTTGATCAAACAGAAGGAACTGCCTGTTTTAAAGAAACAGTTGAAAAACCCCCACAAAAAAACCCCAAACAAAAAACCATGTGACCTTTTAGACTTTTTCAGTTAAAATGAAATATTTTAATGTATGCAGAAAAGAAGTAAGACACTTGATACAATCTGAAAACACTGAAAGGGGATTTCACAGAGAGTGAAGATTGGATTTTTTTTTTTTTTTAAATTTTTAAAGTTTTGTAAGAAGGACACCAGTGTATTTCACAAAGACAGAAATGTATACATCCCAGCACAACAAAAAGAATAAATCTTCAAAAAGATTCACCCCCAATTATTTACACTTTTTTCTAATATAAATTTAGATTCCAGTATGTAAATAAATATACATTACTATGTATACCTTTCTAGTGCTGCTTACCAACAAATCATCTGAACTTGAAGTTTTTAATTAAAGCAAGATTGCTTTTTATGACCCAGAGGGGAAAAAAAAAAAATCAATAGAAAGTGTCCAATTCACATCACTTAGTCTACCTTTTCTTGGCAGCGTGTTGAAGGTGTTAATGTGGCTGGGAACATCAACACCTTGGCATGCATGAAAGTTAAGTCAGGAAGGCTAGAAATCACCTTGGCAGCCTCTTCACTAAGATGTTCTTCCTTTTTAGGCTTCCTGTTAAGAAGAGAAAGAGAAATGCATTAATCCATTACTTGACAATGCTGGAGAAAGAGCCACTGATTGAGGTAAGACCACTTCTGTAAAGGGATACATATTATATCCTGCCTATTTGCAACAGTCAGATGTTAAATTTTTTGCAAGTTCCGATGCACCATCATGGGATTGTTCACTTTATGTGAGAAATAATTGTAACTTTAGCCTTCGGGTAAGATAGCAGGAGTACTATCATTAACATACAGAGAAATCTTTCAATCCAAACCAGGAACATCTGAAAGGAGGCTTGGAGGCCTGCTAGATGCAATCCAGCTTCATAATTAGTGGCTGCACCCAATAATAACCCAGAATATTTTACCAAGTCCTTTTTCTGTAGGACTCTCCATTTTAGCTTGTTTATCTTCAAGTTTAATATACCAATACGTAAGGAACTATTTTGTCAATTCCCCCCACCCCCCTTTTGAGGAAGTAACTGTATAATCGTGAGCAACTGGGCTGTGGATGAAAATGGTGCTACTTCACACAAATGAGGGTGCCTTGAGGAAGTCACTTGACATTTCCACAACACGTTTCTAAACCTTCAGTTTACCCATCTCACTTGTTCCCCCACAGATCTTGGGTTCAAACAAATTTCAGCAGAAAAAGGATATTCAGAATGTTTCTTTTTCAGAGGGGATGGGATTAATTAAAAAAAACTAGCAGCTGATCTCTGCTAATTATTAAATTCAGATTTAATAGTTGATATTTCAGTTGCAAAATTAAATTAAGACGGGAAACTTCAGGTCCCACCTGCTCCAAACCAGCCTTCATCCGTGAACCCAGGATTAACCACAATCTAAGGTCCCTTTTTTTTCCTCCACAAGCTCCTGAAGCTTCCTCTCATAGCCACCAGCACTAGGAGCCAGGGAACAGGATAAAGGGAAGGCCTGCCAACCCACACCTTACTCTCCACCACATACACCAATCTGGGGCATCAAACTCCAGCAGCCCTAAGTTACTCGCAACGTATGTTGGTTGGATCAGCACATGCAGCTTCTGTGGCATGCCATAAAAACCCCCAAACACCAGACCAGAAGTTATAACCTCCTCATGTCACCATAATCAATATTTGGATTTGATCCTAACTTCCATTTAAACCACAACCCCTTACCTGTAGCTGGCCTACCTCATTCCCCCTCTGCCTCTTCATATACCTCTTCTTTTCCTCATCTTTATCCTCATCCTTTTCATATACATCCTCCCATGTCCTTGTCTTCACCTTCTTGCCTCCAAAATTACTTCCACCACCTTTGTTTCCTTGCTTTTCCCACATTATCAATCCCCCCCCCTTCAACAACTTGAAACAATCTACAAAATAATGCTAAAGCAAAGTGGGTATTATTAAAGCTACTGCACGGCCATGCTATTCCATTTTTTTGCACTCTGATGTCCCTTTTTAGTCTCTATCTATGCTTAAACATCAGGAGGCTACTACTTGGGGTGACCTGTTTGCTTGCAAAGTTCCAACCATACTTTGGATGCTGAACCCAAAAACCCACAATCAAATATAACAATGTAGTATGCCGACAGACAATTCGTTTGAATAAAAGACTTTCTACCACTTTGTAAAAACTGAACTGACATTTTGAAAAGCCTGCTAGGCAAACAAATACAAATCTAGAGAGAGACTTACTAGAGTAAACAAAGACATTTCCGAGCACTACATGTACCTTGGAGTTTGCAAGCTTTTCTGTGAGTTTTCAGCTGCTTTTATTAAAATACCTGTAAAACCACTCTACAGTTATAATGAAGTGAGCATTGTTCTCTTACATGTGAAGACTAAAAATTTTACTTTTCTGTTCAGTGCTTTCAGACCGTTTTGAGGTAAATTTTCAAAAAAAGTTACTGTATTTCCAAGAAGATGCTAGATTTTCAGTCCTGCTATATATAGTACTGTTAAACAGTGAAGCTGAAATCAGATAAACCAAGACAGCTCTGAGGTTTAGGGCTCCCCCTAATGGTTTGCAGTTGAAATTTCATCACTGTCAGTAAAAGAAAAGGAGGACTTGTGGCACCTTAGAGACTAACAAATTTATTTGAGCATAAGCTTTCGTGAGCTGTAGCTTATGCTCAAATAAATTTGTTAGTCTCTAAGGTGCCACAAGTACTCCTTTTCTTTTTGCAGATACAGACTAACACGGCTGCTACTCTGATCACTGTCACTATAAGTCAGCGGTGGGCAACCTGTGGCCCGTCAGGGTAATCCACCGGTAGGCCACGAGACCGTTTGTTTACATTTGCACAGCTGCCTGCAGCTCCCAGTGGCTGTGGTTCGCCATTCCCGGCCAATGGGATCTGCGAGTAGTGGCAGCCAGCACATCCCTGCAGCCTCCGCTGCTTCCCGCAGCTCCCATTGGCTAGGAACGGAGAACTGCGGCTATTGGGAGCTGCAGGCAGCCGGGCAAATGTAAACAAACGGTCTGGCAGCCTGCCAGCGGATTATCCTGACGGGCTGCAGGTTGCCACCACTGCTGTAAGTTCTTTTTGAACATCAGCTTCTGGTATTTTCACACTGTGGGGAAACAATAAAAACATATTCCACAGACTCAGAAAAAACACTCTGTAGCGAGTGCTTTCAACATCTAGCATTTGGTGTTTAAAAAACCCTAGTCTAAACATAATCATTATAAAGTATTAAACTGCATTACCATTCATATCATAGCATAATTCTACAATAAATGTCATATTAAGTGGAAGCACAGAATAAAAGTTCTTTTCTTTGCAAATAATATAAATTAGTAGAAAAAGTTATTCAGAATGTTGCTTACTTAGTATGTGTTACTGCCTTTTTAAACTTAATATGTTTAACACAGTGCTTCTCAAGCTTACTTGATCGGGTCCACCTTTGCGTCTGTGGTCGTTTACGCTTCCCCCCAAGTACATAGACCACTACCACCCAGCTCTGAAGGCAGAGTGGAGCAGCAGCAGCTGGCTGGACGCCCAGCACACACTAGAAGGCAGCACACACTAGAAGCAGCAAGAAGTAAGGTGGCAATGTGAAAAGTTATGTGTCATCACTTTTCACAGCAGACTTAGCACCCCATTGCCACCCTTACTTCTGCACTGCTGCTGCCACCCTGGGGCTGCCAGCTGGAGCCCAGGCTGCCTCTTGGTGAGGGACTGGGGTGGGAGGGAGAGGAGAGACTGAGCTGTCTCCTGGTGAGGGATTGGGTAGAGGGAAAGTCCAAGCCTCCTCCCAGTGAGGGGATTGGGGGCAGTGAGGAGATCCTGAGCCGGGGTGATGGGGCTTTGGCTGTCCCCTTTATCGCAGCTCTTGAATGTGCACAGCCCTTCTGCATAAGCCCCAGCCATCCAGGGCTGACAGACAGAGCTCTTAAAAAACCAAACCAAAAAAAAAAAAACACGTCCGCATACAGCTCACACGTCCCTTGACCATTCCTGTGCCTCCCTTGGGAGGGCCCCACATAGTTTGAGAACCGCTGGTTTAATTTGAATTTTAGATAGCAATGGGATATCTCTGGACAGCGCTAGGATACACAATCACTGAATAAGCCATGAAAATGTGAACTAGTTCTTATGAATAAGGACTGCTTGTTCTGCTCTAATGTGATGATACACAAGTCTTCAGGGATACATATGTAATTGAAAGGTTCTGATTTAGGTTGTGCATAAAGAAAAAGCAATGTCCATGAAGCACATGCATGCCATGAAGTACATGCTTATTCCTAAATACACCGCTTTTGGCAGTTGCTGTGGAGTGTTCCACAGATAAAGCTGGTTTTTAATGTGCAGTTTGTCCCCTTGCACCCACTTCTCTCGCTTGACAACTTCCCTAGCTAGAAAGCAAGTACAACTCTCCACATTGTGGATTAAGTAGAGTAAGCACAACAAAAATGAGCTTCTCCCACAATGACCTGTTAGAGCCGACTCCTCTAAATCAATGTGAAACCTAACTAGTAAGCGCTATAGTTAACTTTCTGTCAGGACTCACTTTATCCTCTCATTTTTAGCAGCCAATGATTTTCCTGAGAGATTCTCCTTTTCTGGTCCGGCCATGCTTGGTATCTTTACAAATAATTAAATTCTGATAGAGAAAATTAATATGCACACACAAACTCTTTTTAACGAGTCTCCTGATTTGATTATATCATCATCAAAATAGGGGGAAATCTGTGATGATGTTGTGATGTGGACTAATCTTCATTAATGTATTTACTAACATAAAATGTGTTTCATTCAAGGACTTAGAATCTAAAGGCACGGCCATTCATTTCTCAGCCACTGACCAATCCTTAATTTTCAAAATTCTTAACTGGTCACCATGATTTACCTTGTAGATGTGCTTGCCTTCTCTACTGTGGACATGAGCCTTGCGAATGCATCGGTCACTTTGCTGCTTGCATTGGAGGTTTCCAGTTTTGAAGTTGTCAACTCATACAACTCTGGATCCACACCTTATAGTATAAAATAATAATCAGTGATGGTGGGATGCAAATACGTCATAATTAGACCAAGATGCTAAAGGCTTCATTTTCTGTAAACATCTGAGTAATTTAAAAATGTCAACAAAATACTGTAAGAGAACATGACAGAACTTGTCAATGTTTCCACACCTCTCCTTAACCCCTTTCAGTGGCTTACAACTGCACTAGTAAAAATGTAGATACAAGTGGACTTACATTTGGCTTACAAGGTCTCAGCCTGTGGGTAACCAACATTAAGATTTGGTTTGCCCATTAGAGTGCATCTCGCACAGCTAACATTTTTATAGGTGTAATATTTAACATTTATTCATTTTCACTCAACTAGTTTTTATTAAAAATAATTTAACAAGTGATTGATTGGAACATGTCATCTTAGCTACCATTTAAAAGTAGAAAAAATACAAAATCGAGTTTTAAAAATGAATGTTTCATAGTGACAATAAATCAGTGGGCTTCAAATAAGATATTATGTAGTATATTGCACAAACATTATTAAAACACATGAAACCATATTAAGTAATAAGAGCTTGGCTGAAAATTGATGGAAGTGAGGAAGATCAATCATTCTTAACTCCACTTCACTGGATCTACAGTACAAATTGTAAAGTAGCATAGATTTATAATTATACCTAAATCCTTGACCCATTGTATTTTCTCCTCTCTCTCATGTTTACAGCGCACCAATTATTGAAGTAACTGGATTCTTCAGTCTTAATTTTTCATCTTTTATCATCTTAAGCCATACCTGTTTTGACATTGTCCCTTGAATGAATTTTAGATTCTAATAGCAAGCCATTAATCCCAAAGAATAAAAATACAAACAAGCCTTCTATGAAATGCAGTAACAAAATACAAAAAAACCCAGCACAGATTTGGGCAAAAACAGTGCTCACTTTACATTTATTTTTTATTACAAATATTTGAACTGTAAAAAAAAATTTTTTTGCAATTCACCTCATACAAGTACTGTAGTGCAATCTCTTTATCATGAAAGTTGAACTTACAAATGTAGAATTATGTACAAAAACCCCTGCATTCAAAAACAAAACAGTGTTAAACTTTAGAGCCTACAATCCACTCAGTCCTACTTCTTGGTCAGCCGATCACTCAACAAACAAGGCTGGTTACAATTTGCAGGAAATAATGCTGCCTGCTTCTTGTTTACAATGTCACCTGAAAGCGAGAACAGGCGTTCGCATGGCACTGTTGTAGCTGGCACTGCAAGATATTTACGTGCCAGATGCGCTAAAGATTCACATGTCCCTTCATGCTTCAACCACCATTCCAGAGGACATGCTTCCATGCTGATGATGGGTTCTGCTTGATAACGGTCCAAAGCAGCGCGGACTGACGCATGTTCATTTTCATCATCTGAGTCAGATGCCACCAGCAGAAGGTTGATTTTCTGTTTGGGTTTTGTAGTTTCCGCATTGGAGTGTTGCTCTTTTAAAGACTTCTAAAAGCATGCTCCCACCTCGTCTCTCTCAGATTTTGAACGGCACTTCAGATTCTTAAACCTTGTGTCGAGTGCTGTAGCTATATTTAGAAATCTCACATCGATACCTTCTTTGCGTTTTGTCAAATCTGCTGTGAAAGTGTTCTTAAAACGAACATGTGCTGGGTCGTCATCCGCAACTGCTATAACATGAAATATATGCAGAATGCGGGTAAAACAGAGCAGGAGACATACAATTCTCCCCCAAGGAGTACAGTCACAAATTTAATTGATGCATTATTTTTTTAACGAGCATCATCAGCATGGAAGCATGTCCTTTGCAATGGTGGCCAAAGCATGAAGGGGCATACGAATATTTAGCATATCTGGCATGTAAATACCTTGCAACACTGGTTATAAAAGTGCCCTGCGGATGCCTGTTCTCACTTTCAGGTGACATTGTAAATAAGAAGCAGGCAGCATTATCTCCGGTCAATGTAAACAAACTTGTTTGTCTTAGCGATTGGCAGAACAAGAAGTAGGACTGAGTGGATGTGCAGGCTCTAAAGTTTTACACTGTTTTGTTTTTGAGTGCAGTTATCTAACCAGAAAAAATCTGCATTTGTAAGTTTCTCTTTCACAATAAAGAAATTGCACTTTTAGTACTTGTATGAGGTGAACTGAAAAAATACTATTTATTTTGTTTATCATTTTTACAGCGCATATATTTGTAATAAAAAATAATATAAAGTGAGCACTGTGTACTTTGTATTCTGTGTTGCAACTGAAATCAATATTGAAAATGTAGAAAAATATCCAAAAATATCTAATAAATTTCAATTGCTATTCTATTGTTATAAGTGCGATTAATTGCGATTAATGTTTTTAATCGCGATTAATTTTTTTGTTAATCGCGTGAGTTAACTGTGATTAATTGACAATTCTATAAACAATCTAAAAATATTAACCGTTATAAAATGATTGCAATGTTAGATATTAGCTCATGTCTGGGCATGGTTTAGAAATGCTCTACACTCACCAAACTTCAAAACCTCACCAGTTAAAACCCAGCTATGCCTGTTACTCCTCCAATTCCATTTTGTAACTAACAGCCATAACCTCGGTGCAAGTGGATGAGATTAACTGCCCTCAATTGCATCTTGCATAAGCTCCTCACTGCTGGGTCATTAATGCCCAGGAAGTGGCTGGCATATCAATCACTGGAATAAACTAAACAGTCTTGAGATGTGCTTAATAAATTAAACTGATGACAAAGTAACTGAAACTGATAATCCCTGGGTTAAACCAAAGAGGGGGGTGGAGGGAAGTGTTTGCCTTTGATACTTGTTCACTAGAAAGAAACCAGTCAACATGTACTTGTTTTTCCAAATTCTCATAAAGTGAGGTCTTAGCCAGATTTACATACAACATGGGAAAATGCGGCAAGTTTGAGACCAGTATACCATGCATTTTAAACAGTATCAGATGTTTACAGAACTCAGAAATGATCAGAAAACACTCAACTCCATTGAATGTCCACTTCTAGTAGGGGGAGTGACTTGCAAAAGCTTTTGAGATCCCATTAAGGTGTAAATAGTAAAGCTACAATTTTTTTTAAAAAATATGATCAGAGCGAGCCCTTTGGTATGCAGCTCTGTGACATATACAGAAGGTTGCAACTAACAAGTTATATCATTTATCAGCTAAAAAACTTAAGTATTATTGCATTCACTTGCATCAGAGTACAATTTTTGAAGTTGCTGCTCAATTGATTGTGCTACTTGGTAGCTCCTACTGAATTATGTGTTTGTATAGCGCAATGAAGAAAAGTGCTGTATATACAGCATAACAGATGTATAAATTAGACATGGTAGTCCCCTTAATTTATTGTTAACATTCACTTTATCGATAAAGTTATTTTGGATACAGATATGACAACACTGAGGGGAGTCTAGGCAATATTTAATCAACAAAAAGTGCTGAAGTAATCTTCGACTGCTGACATCAATTTTGTTTTTTTAACAAATAATTGGCTACTTGTCTCAAAAATAAGTCAAAATGGATTTTTTTAAATAAAAACTTGCATCTTCTATATTCCTTTTAAATGATCAGAGAATGGTTGTGGGCAGCACTACAAAACCTTAATGAGATTATTTGAGAAACGTTAGCCAACCAAATTCTACATACAGCTCCTAAACAAAGTTAAACACAAAACATACACAGAGCTGTAAGCTAGGAAACAAATGACTTTCCCAGAAACAAGTCAGGAAAATACTGCAGACAATGGCGATATAGCATACCAGGGAAGGTGGTAATACCTGCAGTTGCTTGATACATTTGTAAACAAAAAAAACCAACCAAAACCCAAAAAGCAATAAAATGCCACCAAAGCATCACTGTAGTAATCACTTCAAGTGTCCACAACAGCAGGACAATGAGAATGTATATTACCATTCATCTTCTAAAATATCTACTGGTGATATTTATGGATTTAACTGATGGATTTAAATTTAGCTATTATAAAAATCTCTCTGAAGGAATTATGCAAATGACAAAGCGTGCCCTAAATTTCTCTATTTTGGCTCCCAGCACCTCTATGGCAAACCCATTATCACATTATTCCAACACCTCTGCACAACGCTTATATTATTTGGCTCCTGGAGAGGGGGTTGGAGTGAATTTGAGTGCAATTAAGAGTAAAGTTAAAAACCAAATAATTCAGAACAGAGGGAAGTTGTTCCTTAATTTAAAGTGAAATACAGCAATGGTCATAAAATGAAGAAATAAATGCATTTTGCAGGAATTTAAGTATAAATTTCAAGCATAAAAAACTTAAAATCCTAGACATAGGTTTTCACAAGCTCACAAAAATATTTAAAGCATGTCAAAACCACATTAAACAAAATGTAACCATGATACAAATATGAATTCAATTGTTTTCCCATTTTATTCAAAGTAGAAAGTGACACGTACTTTTGTCCCTTATCAAGAGAATGAACCATAAAGCATGGCTGAAACTGCTTTTCTTTTATAGTCAGTGATCTAATATGTGTTGAGCTTTCAGTGTCCTAGAAACATGGAACTGCTTGTTTTCAACTACGAATATTAAAAACACTTATTTTATCATGGCATTAGTACTGTCAAAGAACAAAATTACGATTTTTAGATAGCCACGTGTGTTAGCTATGCCCAGTCTCTCAATACTTAAATATATAGTTCACACATTCAGCAAGTTACTATATATACACATACCTATATTAATTTCAATAATCAACTGTATTGCAATAGTCTTTTGTTTGAAAAGAGGGAAGGCGTCTCACCTTTTTATACTATATAGTATTTATATTTTGTTCTAACTGCTTTACATGAATTATTCTGACAAGCTAGCTTTCAAAATTTGTCATTTGAAACAGAGTGGAAAAGTTTTACGTATCTGATGTTTAAGAATGTAAGAGCCATTCACTCCTTAAATGTGCATTAGTAGAGAGCTGACAGTACCTTTTTAATACTTAGCACGTAATACAAATGTCAGAAAATAGCATACAGATTTTAAAAAATGTACTAGAAAGACATTTTTGAGAAATACAGTATAGAAGATCCTTGTTTATAGGAAAGTCAAGTGATGTGCTCATGCTTTTAGTAAATTGTTTAAGACCGTATTTGTGGTTTTAACACTCTGCTGACCTGGCATTGTGGTCGTGCTGCTAGAGCTACTGTCATCCACGGGCCCAAAGAAATCAAGGTTCAGAAGAGTGGAACCTCCACTAGCTTGAAATTCAGTGACCATGTTGGTAGGCAGCCATATAGAAGGTAAGCCAAGGGAGGGGTTTATGTGTAAAAAGGGGTAAGACACACACTTGAACATGCAAGTTATAATTAGTACTCATTACACAATTTAAAAATTGACATAAAACAAGGCTTACAATATTAGTTTGTAATTTCTAAAGAGATTAACAACTTAATTCAATGTACATTTTCTCATGTACAATGCAGCAAATAATTCAACACTAGTAACTTTATAAGTAGAAAGAAAGATAGATTTATTTCAGTCTAAAAATGGAGTAGAACCAGCAAGAGAGATCTGCCCAATTAAAGGGAAACAATTCTTAGGCCAATCTGCAGGAGGAGTAGAATGGTTTAAATGTCAAAGAAAACAAACCATTCTTCGAGCTGAAGATGTAACTGACCCTCCAATTAAAGCACAGGATTGAAAACTGGACAAGTTGTATTAGCTAGTTTTACGTTATGAACTGTCAATATCAGCTTAAAACAATGTAAATACATCATAATGAATGCCATGATTAGATCCAGCTTCTGAGTGGTAAGTTATACTGTTCCCCTTTAACACTGAAGCAGAAATCAAACAGGATACATTTTGAAGAAATTGCTTGTTAAAAGAAAGCAGGATGATTTGACTGAAGTAATAAGACACCGGACAACAGCAAAAGGGCCCATCCAGGCTTTCCTTCATCACCATGGTACTGATATCCAAGCTGTTACTTTCCACAGATCCTGGGAACAACACTACTAGATAGCACTGGTGTAGTAACAGATGTAATTTATTTTAGCTCATTTTTTAGCAACTCGTGCATTAGGAAATAATTGTTGCTAGCAGAAACCTCATGTTCTTTACAGGTTTCTAACCTGCCACCCAACAAGTTTATTAAACTTGTTACTTTTCCTTCTCCTCCAGCTTACATTTAAGGCACACAGTTAGTGTGACAACTCACTTCCCCATTAAAAAAAATTATATAAAATTCTTTTACGTGAATTTTTAACTATGTAGACAACTATGTTTGTTAAAGTATGTAGCTACCTCTTTAATAATTGAACATCTTTAGATTCTGAGTTTAAGCAAAAGTGATTACGCATTAAGTTATACATTTTCCATTTTAATATATAAAATACTTGTAATCTGAAAACTTCCAGGTCAAGAAATCTCTTTTGCAAACAGTTTTTGGTTAAACAATTGTGCTTTGAAGTAGCCACTATTCACTTAATTTTGCCATTCATAAGGAAGTCTAAACAGATAATTGTGTATTGGGAAAAATACATGTTTAAAAGTAAAACATGTCAATCCAAAATCCTAAACTATTCAGATCTTCATTATAATCTGAAAATATATAATGAGGTGTTAATATTGCCACTGTGTGTTCAGCATAAATGCAGGAAAATAAAATATTACCTAGTTCTTAGTGTTTTAAGATTATAGATTGCTTTATTTGTGGCAGATCTAACCAGAAAGAAAGCCTGAATTTCCAAAGTTAAGAGTAAGAAATAATATATATTAGAAAAAAAAAATCAGCAGAGAGATGTTTGTCTGAACTTTGTAGCTTTCTTAACTCTAGCTCTGGTGCTAGAGGCTCTACGGAGAGACGTACCATCTAAAGGGTTAGTAAGGCCACTGCTACTCCAGTCAAACTGGACAGGTGGTAGAGATTCCTAGAGTTGAAAAGTCAGAAATCAGATTTTATAGTCAGTTCAGGTTATAACAACGTAAAATGTTTCACACAAATATTTTTTTGCACCTAAATATTAAGGGGACAATTGAACATAAGACAAATATTTTTACCTTCAGATGTTGTGAGCTGCAAATTTTCTTAATACACTCATAAAAAAAAATCTGAAGTCTACCTCAAAGTCTGGTTCAATTATGAATCAAACAGATCAGATACTCTCCCTAGCCCCAACAGGTTTTTGTTAAATTAACTAAATTATGGCGACAAAACCAAAAACATTAATACAGCGTTAAAATTTAAGAAATTGCTACTCCAACTGGACACAATGCAGTCTTTGTGCATGAAAGGTTGTGAACACACAGTTTAGCTTAGGTGGCTCTTTATTTTAAATATGAAGAGAATGTTCTGCACTTCTGTACGCTTTGGCATGATTATATCCAAAAACGAAAGTTACTCACCGTGAAGGAACCCATGTTTCCTTTCTAGAAAGAGGCTCCCCCCAGCACACCCGGGGAGTATACTACACCCTGAAAAGGAAAGACTGCCTACAACGACCCTGTGACATATTATCCTGACCAATAAAGGTGAAGCTAAGTCCCAAACTTTCTCTCTGACGACAAAGAGATGGGGTGCCAGAACTTACACACACGCACAAAATCCAGGAGCAAGACTCAAAATAGAAAATGTGTCTCCTCCTGGGAGAGTATCCTTAGCTTTCCATTTCCTTTTGTTCAATCCTTCTGCACACCTAAGTAAGTTAAGCAAGATGCAGAGATCACATAGTATGAACAAGTAAGGGGGGGAAGGAAGGATATAGTCAGCTTCCTGATAACTAGTGGCAACTTGTAGTGTAACTTGTAAATGGTTTGTATTCTGAAGACATCCACAGGAGCAGCATTACAAATACTTGGTATAGGTAGCCCTTGCTTGTTACATTTCTGCTCCCCAGTGAAATTAGCTTTTAGAAACAATGGGAAGGATCTGCCTTAACTATGTAAGTTTGGTACGTTGTATTTTGTTTGTTTCATTATACTTGAGTCAGGAGGAACAGTTGTAACTTTTGGAAATCAATATGGAATGTATTACTGGAGTTAAACTGTACTTGCAGGTTCTTAGAGGTTAAGACGCATTCTGACTATTTCAGTAAGAAGGGGGCTCTCTAAAAGTTGGAACAACTTAATGTTGAAAGGTTGTGCAATTTCACAAAGTAGAGGGTCAGTGCCAGCTCCATACAATAAAGGTAAATTTTAAGAAGCCTCTAGCTTCTTGAAAAATATTATTGGAAACCAAAAAATAGGAAGTGAATGGAAGTTCTGTATTTACTTATCATAAAAGCTTTACCTGGAGAAATCTTTTCTTCCTAATGCCTTTGCAATGTTTACAGTACTGATAAGTATGCTTTAAGCAGTCCCTCACAACCTGATGTCTAAGGATTTAATCACATCTCATTTTTATTCACTCTCAGTGAAAATACTAGCATTTGAAAATACTCCAATTAGTGGCAAAGAAAAATAATGGTGCCGATGCAGAACCTGCAGCTGGTACAGTTATGATAGTCATGCCCAGTATATTATGAGTAAGGCTATGATTTAATCATGAGTATTTTTAGTAAAAGTCATGGACAGGTAACAGGCAAAAAACAAAAAAAATCACGGCCCCATGACCTGTCCACGACTTTCACTAAAAATACTCATGACTGAAACTCATTCTTCCATTGAGAGAAATGAGCTCAAATCCAGGCTTTAATCACAAGTGAAAACATGGATTAATGGTTTCCTACCAGACCCCATTTAGTCACACAATCACCCTGGAAATAGTTTGGAAGTCTCTGTTAAAGTATTTAGATTCAGGACCAGTGTTCCCTCTAATTTTTCCCACCCTCAGCACATGAATTTTGTTATGTGCACCCATATGGAGGTGATGTGTCACATATCATCTCCATATGGTTGCATATAACAAAATTCACGTGGTGAGGGTGGGGCCAAGGGGTTCAGAGTGTGGGAGGGGGTTCTGGGCTGGGGCAGAGAGTTAGGATGCGGGGGGGAGAGGAGATGAGAGCTCCAGCTTGTGGGTGGGCTTTGGGGTGCAGGCTGCCCTGGCGCTATGGCGGCGAGAGAGGACTCCCCCCCAGCTCTCTCCCCCCGCAGCAGCACCTGGGCTGCGGGGGAGGGACACCTCTCCCTGCTGCGGCAGCTCCGGGGCTCGGGCCACGGGATAGGCGCCTCTCCCATAGCCATGACAGGTCTGTGCTGGGGCTGGGTTGGGGCTGCGAGAGAGGCACCTCTTCCACGGCTGCGGCAGGTCCGGGCCAAGCTGGGTTGGGTCTGGGGAAGGAGCACATTTCCCTCAGCCACGGCAGGTCCGTGGCTGGGCTGGGTCCGGGGCAGAGGAATCTCTCTCAGCCGCCGCCCTGAGCACCTGCGCGGCGCTTAGTAGGCTGCTGCACAGCCGCGCAGTGTAGAGGGAACTTAGTTCAGGACTTAGGAGCACTGGCAGAGCTGTATGGGTAAGATTATACCAGTGCCTACCTGGACTGAGCATCTTTCACTTTCATGAAAACTGAATTTACTCTCAAATGTTAGCAAAAAAGTGAGAAAGTATTCGATGAACCCTAAGTACAAAAATTGGCTCCAACACAGACTGTCCTGCTTTTGGGGAAAAGGAAGTTATTCTGCTGGTTCAGATAGTTACTGAGCAGCAAGCTGCCAAAAATGTATATAACCTGTAGATAAATGTTGGCAACATCTGCAAAGTATCATAAAAGATGAATAGTCTCTGAGATAGTTGCTAAAAATCAAAGGAAAAGGGCTGGAGACAAAAGATTTAGATGCAGTTACATGCAAAGAAATTTCCTGGTGCTCTTGGCTTTGGCCCTCGGATGACTCTAGCAACACTGATCTTTCAAGGTTCCGTACAGGTATCCCAGATGATGAAAACCAATACGAATGTGTAGCAGATGTGGGAGTTTAATCTCTGCCAGCCTTACAGGCAGAAAATCCTTTGGAAGCCCTCGTGTTTACACCATTTTCCCCAACAGTATGTTTTTACTCTAATGAGAAGTGCCCAACAAAAAGTATGAGAAATCTGATTATAGGGGTAGGCTTTTTTCAGCCTTAGATTAGGACTGTAGGTTGGGGTTTAAAGATACAACTGAGTAGGTGCAATTGTCAGAGAATAATCCTTAGGTTTGCTAAGGAAGTGAGGAAGAGGAAATCGAAAAACCTAGTTTTATTGTGCAATATTTAGTTTTCTGGTTTAACAAATGAACAGTTTTTCAATTACATTCTAGAGCACTATAAATATAGTTTATTGCTGTTTCACTGTGTGGGAGCTTTTTTAATTCAAAAGATACTGTTTAAGATTTAAACATTTGTCCCCATACAAATAACCCACTTAAGAGATTAAGTCTGAACAGAAAGAATTCTTGCTGTCTTAAAGTTGCAAAACAAGCTGGCAATACAAATATAATGGCAACTTTTAAATGTTGCCACAAACAGCACTGTAAACAAGACTTTTGGAAAACTGGAAGAAAAGACTTACTATACAACTGTGTACAATTCATACATCAGATCATAAACAAAAGTATCTACTGGAAAAAATTTACTATATAAGAGTTCTTGCTTTGTTTTTTCAAATACTGCCTTCCTTTCTAGAACAGTACTTCAGAGCTACTTTATTACACTTTATGGAATTTAATTATCCAGTGCCCTACCATCGCTTACTCAAAGAAATTTCTTACCTGTAATTCTTGTTCTTAGATCTCATTCTTGGATCATTCACATGTACTGAAGGGGGTTCCATAGCTGTCTTTGGCCAGTGGCCAATAGCAGGGCAGCGTGCATCTGTCATCACTAGCAGTTCTAGTGGCCCTTCATGCAATTAACAGGACCTTTTAAGAGCTCATCTCATTGAGTTTAATCAAAGCAGAATGCCAGCTAATAGCTAAAGGCATAAAATATATTCTGTCATTACATTTTACCTCCAACACAATGGGGAAGAGGTGTATGCGTGGATCTGCTGTGATAAATACCTTCAAAAAAGAATACCTGGTAATTTTCTCTCTAAAGATCTGGTTCACAGCAGGTCTCTACTCTTGAAGATCAAACTTCACCAGGTATTTCTTTAAGCAACTAAGAAAGCACAAAGTTATCCTGAATGCTGAGATGAGGATAACAACTTCAGACTCCACCAAAGAAGTCAACAGATGTCCATAATACAAAGTAGAAGATACTCGATCAAACTGGGGAGGAATGTAGATAGATCCCTAGACGACAACTTTTTTTTTTTAAAAAGGGGAGTCAAGGGAAGGAGAAGAGAGTGGGGAACGGAGGTGCTGAGTCTTGCCATAGGACTTGCAAACAAACGTAGATGGGGGATGAATTGATCACTGAAACAAGAGTCAAATCTGGCCAGTATTGATACTGATGGTGCTGAATACAAAGACAGAGATAACTAGATATAAGCATAAACACAGATGCACTTGGAGCACCCGGTACTGACTGTTCTGAATGGAGTCAACAGCGAAAAATACGTTCACCACCAGCAGGACATGATAGTTCTGTGTTATTCCTAAGTCAACAAGGTAGAACAAGCAGCTAATGGAGATCAATAAGACCTGAAGTGCTCGATCCAGTGGCTTGACTAAGCCCCAGAACAACTGGAACTAGAATCACAGATGTTTTTTCAATCAGAAGTCACGGGCCTGATGCATAATCAAAGGAGCTGAGGGGTTTAATTTACTTGATCTGAACTCTGAGGGATGTTTGGATTGAACCTCATTCTCTGAATCTGTGCTGAGCAAAACTGAGGTGACATATTCATGATTTAGATGCCTCAGTATGTCCCACTCACTCAGATGCTCCAGAATGTTACACTGACAGATGTTGGAGACATTCACACATGCCAGTAATGGACATTTTATGACTACACTCAGGGTATTTCTTTAACTGGCCAAGCTGCTTCCTATGTATTCTGTAAGATAAAATAAAGGGAAAGAGAGAAAGGAAAAACAGTGCAACAAGCACATGTTTAAAACTATGCTTTAGAAAGTTTAAGAAATTTCTGTCAGACTGGTAAAAGTTGCTCCATAAAGAAAATATGAAAACAAAAAGAAAAGGGCACTAAGGACAGGGAAAGTACAAGAAACCCAGAGAGAACTTTGAATGAAAAACATTAGCCAGAAGAGGGCCAGCTGCTACGGCACACTTCACAATCACAACAGCAGCTCATTCACAGTCAGTTGTTAGAAAGCAGCTAACCATTAGAGGCATTAGAGGTCATCAGGGCTCTTAGCAAATGCAGGTCTCCCTGTTAGTGGCTGGCAGCCAGAGACAGCTTCGGGACTCCTTCCAGACACACACGGGGTGGATCCAAGGGTGGGATTTACTTTGATGCAGAGAAAACTCCTTTATATGTTCAGATTCCTTTGGCCCTGGAACCCAGAACTGTAGTATTATAAAGCTAGATCAGGCACCCTGCTTTCCAGTTTTTTACCTGGAACTGATCAGATGTACATGTGCTCATCTCTGGTGATACAGGGGTAGTCTGTCCTATGGAAGCTATTTTTTCTGCAGCAGATATTGGTTTCAGAGGTTCCTTGGTAGGCTCTAACATACCCTAAAAAAATAAGAGTCATGTGTACATACATGCCAAGAACTACACAGACATTGAAAGACAGAAAATATGGTACTAAACAGTAATATTCTGAAATAGGTGGCTCCCAAACATTGTTTCTAGGATTATTTTCATATTCAATGTTTTAAGACCTCGTTTGGCTCTATTTATTGGATCATAGGGACCATTTTACAGTAAACGATGGAGACCCAAACCCTTTAACTGAGTCTTATTACTATCAGTAATATTACACAAGTTAGAAGATATTGTTCCATGATCAAATGACATTTTCCCTCCCTGCTGTAAGTGGACTATCACAAGGATCAAGTGGCACAGGAGAAAGGAATATAGTAGTATTTACTCCATTTAACCACCCAAAATAAATTGGTTATTTATAAGAATTGAGTCATTTTGTAGCATGATTTTGTCTCCAATACCTTATTTTCAGTGTGATTTGCTATTACTACTGCCAAGGATGTAAATCCGTTTTAAAATCTCAGAGAGGTCAATGAAACAGGGCTTTTCATTCTGAATCAAGTGCTCAAGGCCTAGGACAATGATCTGAGTGGGCTTTGAACTCTCAAGCTCTTTTGCACATAAGTGAGAAAAATTGGTGTAGTCACAGACCTAATTTGCATTCAGACATACAAAAGACTTCTGTTCACACAGAAGCACGTCTAAACAGTGGGTTTGTTCCACATATCATTGAAATTGTGTAAGTTAGCCACCAAAATTAGCTTGTCCAATGGTCAAGTGGTTCTAGGAAATTAATGTTCAGGACCCAAAGTCATTGGATCAGCAAAGAAACTAGATTTAGTTTCAGAATGGAGGGAACATCTGAAGCTGTTGGGTAGGAGGAGGTACTAAGTCATTTTGCATTAAAAGTCCATCTGCATACTGCTTATTTATATTTAGCAACTAACTCATTTGTGTGCACACGTGTGCATGTATATTATATATAAATAAAATTTAGGAGAGTGGCTTCTATGATGTTATTTTCAATAAGAATTTCATAAAGATTACTATGAGGCATGAGCTGCTGTGATGGGTGACTAATATTGTGCATATTATTGGCCAAGTACACACCTTACTGGTACAATAGATGGTCCTGCTCCTAAATATACACAAGATAAGCCACTGCTCATTAATAAGAGATTTAAAACTCCCTCTGTAGTATACAGTAGGCATATCCTGGTACAAAGCAGTGCACAAATAGGCTTGACAAGTCCAAGTCTGAAGGAACCGTTGTGAATCTTTATATTAAAATGTTTCCTGGTAAGTAACAGTGCATAACATGTATCAGACAGTTGTAACTTCTTCTATAAGGAGACTACATATTAACATTTAAAAAAATAAAATTCCCATAAACAGAAAAAGCTTTTAAAACTCTGATCAGAAAAATTATGATTCTTGGTCTGTCAATGTTTGTCTTATTACAGATATTGCCAGGTGTATGAGATGCCAGACAGGACAACATGGAGAAATTACTGCAATTCTTAAATGAAAATGGATAAGATCATCACACAACTTTACTTTAGATTTCAAAGGACACTGAAGGGAAAAACCTCCTTTACGTACTGTTGCTATTTTTTTAAAGCAACTTTCAGAGCAAAGGCAGTCTATGATGTCCATGGAGCACATCCTATAAGGACACATGGCCTGATGCCCACTTTGTATGTGTTCCTTGAACGAGGCAGAAATTCATAGGAGCCCTTGACTCAATCACCGCAGATCTTGTACATACAGGACTTTCATTGACTGGCAGACATGGAATAGTGCATAGCAATACAAGAAGATACACATGTATCTAAGAATGTTGAAAAAAATATTGTATTTGAGAAACAGCATGTGATCATGTACTCAGACTTATGTACTAGGGATCAGAGTAATGGTTACATGAGCAAGAAGAATAATGTTTGATGGGGATAGGGGAAGAAACTTTGCTTAGTAATATGATAATTGTCTACAATGGGTTTTCTTGAATTTACCTCAGCAGCATCTAGTACTAGTTACAGTCAGAAACAGTATACTGGACTTTATGGACCTATGCTCTGATCCACTTTGGCAATTCCTATGTTCACATTGCCATTTCCTAACTGAGGATTTAACCCTGCCAGTTTAAACTTCTTTACTGAGGTTTTTTCTTGAATATTTTAAAAGCTGTATTCTAATCTCATGGATTTTCACTAAATATTAAAATGGGATTAAGCTAAAAGTCATTATTCAGCCTATACACACCTTAACATATTGCATTATAATCTTTTCTTCTCACCAAAATGAGATTGGATCATTCAGCATAATTTACTAAACAAATAAAGCAAGTTATTTACATGTTTTGCAAGCTTCTCTCCCTAACAACTCTATTGATGCCCAACAAGTGTTTGAGCACACTACAAAAATCTCTTTCAGCTTGTTTGGTGCTTAATGGCACTTTATATATTTGATTATACTTTTATGGAATATACACAGTTTTTGTGGGAAGCATACTACGGTACTTACCAGTCCTGCTGCATACATGGGTACAATAACAGGCTGCTTCTTGTTGCCTGTAAAGAGCTGATAAAAAAAGATGGATGACTTAAGAAGTTCTCCCATTCTGTCTTAATCATAAATAAAATTAGTATCTTTTAAAATATGGGTCAATGGATTAGGGTTATATTTATGAGATTCATATCAGAGCATAGACCATATGAATTTATAACTAAACAAGGTTTTCATTTTCTTTTAACAACTTTATACTGGAAATATAAATTTGCCTGTAGTAAATTTGAAGCTGTAGTACTAACGTATACTGACACGAAAACTCATTTTAATGTAGGTCTTCTATGAAGAGGTGATCATTCAGAAAGAAACATAGGCATGCAGAACTAAATTTACTACAGCTCACCTAAAGAAACAGTTAAAAGTTTTATAGATAAACTCACAATATTTCTTGTGTCGATTCCCAAGGAGCATAAAAGCTTTTTGTTGCTGTGGGAGCCACCCCACTGATATCTCAATCCATACGAATCATGGATATCCTGCAGCTCTGTCCACACTTCCATAAGTTCCCTAAACAGCCCATGATAAATCAAATCATCAACAGGAAGAATCATATGACTCAGCAGCTTTAGACACATTCTAATTATTAATGTGACTGACATTATAAATTCCAATTAAACCTGTGCCCAAACACTAGTACTCAGGGGAACTAAAATTGCTATAGTGTTCTCAGAACAATTATTATTCAGACTTATAATTGGAAAATGTTGCCCACAGCAGACAGAACAGGGCCTACTTAGACTTCATCAACGCATGAATTAATACAGCAATTTGTAGCAAGTGTAAGTAATAAGCTACATCCTAATTAACTATCTCATTTAGACATCACTTAAAAGTAGAGGAGAAACCACCAATTACATGAAATACTACCAGTACATGTGGTCACTGAAACAGACATACTGAACTACAATGATTAACTTTTACCCTATAATTTCTAAAAACACTTACAGAAACATTAGAATTTGACATACATCACTACATGTTTTTTTAAGTTATAATCTGTGTAAAGACCTGGGCTTACTAAAAGCAGCTTTATTCACTTGATTTTCTTTAAGTTTGCCATATTAGTGTTTCTTACCCACTGTTTGCCAAAGTCTCCCCTGTTCTCATCTGTTTGTTGCTTGCTTCCAGAAAAAGGCTCAAGGAAATTATCTCTTCTTCTGTTTCAAGAACAGGTATGGAAGGAAAGCAAACTTCAAACATTCGCTCCAAACGGCTTAGCAACGTTGTCTAACAAACAAACACCAAAGAAACGTATTTCAAGTTTTCTTTAACTGCTTGTTCCAAAAATAAAGAAAAAAATCTGATGAGTGTGACAAATGAGAAACTATACATAGGTTTCAGAGTAGCATTCAAATAAAATGATAATACACTTTTACATAATAACTTTTGTTAGAGGATCACAAAGCTCTTTACAACTCTAAGAATCACAACTGAGGGGTAGGTAAGTGACATACCCACCACTGGCAGCACTGCGATAGGTTTGACACAAGAAGTTATTACAATAGCTAGCTGAAACTGCAAGGTGAATATTGGTAGGAAAAATGTGCAGCAAGTATTCCAAGTGATGTTTAGTTAGGGTGCGCGTTAAAATGCCCCTCATTCGTATGGTAAGGACCGTCAGATCTTTACTGAACACAAGTGGTCAAGATGTTGGTTTTGAATGTCCTCTAAAATACAGAGCTGGAAACAGCAACGTTCCCCCTGACAACAGGGGACTGGTTCAATACCAATTCACAGGGAATAGATCTATTTCCTACATCATCTAGGTATTTATCAGGTCTCCATCAAAGTACTGACCTGGGCCAAACATGCTTAGTTTAATAGTCTAACAGGCTAATAGTATAAATATGAGCACCTGCTATGCAACACTTATTCTTTCCATAATACTTCCAAATACTGTGTGCTTTGCAAAGAGTATTCATTATTAGAGATTTGAGTAGCATCCAAATGTGCACTAGGCATGTTACAAATAAGAGATCCCTATTTAGCTGAAGAGCTTCAATCTAAATAGATAAATATCATGGAGGGGTGAAGGGGATGCAACGTGAGTTTTTACACACAATCATTTCAAAATATGAACTTTGCCTATATTATTCCCCCCCCCCCGATTATTTAGTGTATTTTTATATAATCATTAGCCCAATTTTCTATTTTTAGCTCTTCTATAAAAAGTTAACCCATATCACTGCTCTACATCTTGGCCTCTCTCCCAGTAACTCCATTCTCTTCTCATTAACAGTTGACCAAAAGGTTTTCTGATGATTTCTGTGGGCTCGTGAGGCAGTGGAGTGCCTCCTCTTACATATCTTTTGCCTTCCTACAGAAGCTGGGACATTTTTAGGCCATCCTTTAAAAGGTGCTGGAGTGAGTGCTTTACCTGACAGCTTTACCTTCAGTGAAACGCCTACTGAGGGGCAAAACACAACAAAACCCCACATTTCTCTGAATATTGACCTACCACCATTATAAGGAACACCTAAGATTATGGCAACTGAAAAATCAGAGAATACACTTTCCAATTTACTCTATGCATTTGATGTATAGCCACTTTCAGCGTCAACTTTTTGTGTAGAAAAAATTGTTAAACCACGACAAATTTTTGTATTTTTAAAGGACAGGAGTGGTGCTTTTTAAAAAAAAATAACTATCCCTTCAGGTTTTGTAATCCTTATTATCATTTCATTTACATTTCCAACATGGCCCTTGCCATGTTGCAGCTGCTCTGCCGTTCCCTGTCTGTCCAACTGCTGCATTGCACAGCAGGGAAGAGACTAGCATTTGGCTGTTCCATTTCTGATAGTCTGTTTGGCTGTGGGAGCCCCAGGGAGAGCAGAAGAGGAGCTTGAGTTATGGTCCAAGCTTCAGGGAGTGCCTAGTAAGGATGTCTCCCCTCCACCACATAGTTACCCAGAGCAGTGAACATAAAAACGCAAGATGAGAACCAGTTATTACTCCCTGATACTCTCCCCCAAGGACAGGTTAGAGCAGCTTGGAGGCTGCTCTAATTTGCACCATCAGGTTAAAGTTCACAAGGGACTATATGCCAACTGAGGATAGCCAGAGCACAATGTACTCCAGCCACTCTCCTGCTTCTGACACACTCCTCTGCACCAAGGGCTGAGGCAAGGAGGTACAAGAGCTGGGTTTTCTTCAAACTGGGGATTTTCCCATGTTGAGTGAATCTGCAGCAGGGGACTTGCAAATGACTTCCACTCCCTTTGAAGCACCTCAGTGGCACAAATATTTAAACAAGGCAGACATGTCCATACATATTGTTTATCCTTAACCTTTTTTGATAGTCAGGATGGACAGGCTTAAAAATAATGTAATGCACTACTAATTATTTCCTTTTAGAATTTTTCTGTTAGTGCTTTTACAAGAAACAATCTATTTCAAATGTAAATATTATACTCTGTGCAACTACATCAGTTGCAATGATCTTTTACAGACTACTGACGTTTACTTAATATTCCTAAGATATATGCTACAATCCATCAGAAATGCACAGCAATGCTCACTATGAAGGCAGCAGAGGTGCCTAGCCATATTGGTAAAGTAGCACACCATCAAGTTTCCCTGGAAAAGGTCAAGATTTGGGAATATACTCAAATCCCATGGTGTAATGACTAAGAATAGGTTTGCTTAAGTAACAAGCCATCTACAAAAGGAAAGTGCCTACCACTGTGAATACCTACTGCCACTCAGAAAACCAGATCAATGTCTAAGTTGGTGGTTTGATTTTAGGGCAGTGCAGATGACAGCAAGAGAAGGAATACAATACAAAGAGCCCTTAATAATAGAACTTCATCTCAGGCTATTGCCAGCACCCACATAAAAATTCAGATATAAAAGTTTGAGAGAGGAAGACATAATATTGTGCCAAGGCTGCAGTAACTACTTAATCAAAACATCCTTGGCACATGCTTTTATCTATTCAAGTCTTACAAAAACATTTAGAAGGATCTCCAATTATTTATAGGTGATGTACTGTGGAAAGTAGGAAGGTTTCCACAGAAAATAAGGAGATCTGAACTGGGGAGAATTCCAGCTCCCTGGACTCATGCAACCCAAGTATATCAAGGGAACAATGGCAATAGCTCTAAAGGGAGCAACTACACATTCATTTAATTGGAAATATGACACTGTGTTGGCAACTCCTGGGTGGAAAGGGAGTTACCAAAAAATAAACACTTTGCAATATTCTGCTGCTATTTTAGAACTACTTCCTTTTTGCTCCATAAATCCCACCCAACTGCTTTACTGGAGAAAAAAAATAGTGGAATATATATATACACATTGTGTACAAGTACCAGGTCTTCCTGGATGATCTAGTTATACAATAACTTACTGTAAAGATGAAAAAAATCACACTCTAATTATTCAATATGAAACATTACCTATAATGCTTGGACACGGCAGCAAGTATGCTTCCTAAAATTTAATATGCAGTGTTGTAATTGTGTTGGTCCCAGGATATTAGAGAGACAAGGTGGATGAGGTAATATCTTTTATTGGACCAACTTCTGTTGGTGAGAGAGACAAGCCTGTCCTCACGAGCTCTGTGTAGCTCAAAAGCTTGACTCTCTCACCAATAGAAGTTATAATAAAAGATATCACCTCACCCACCTTGTCTCTCTAAAATTTAATATGACATCTGTTGAATAGAACAAATTGTTTGCACTTTTTTTGTGGCACTAAATGTATTTATGGCTCCTGAAAGTTCTGCACACATGCACCATTACAATTTGAGGAGAAAAGAGGGGTTCTTAAATCAACAGGACCAGCTCTAGGCAGCAGCAAAGCAAGCACGTGCTTGGGGCGGCACGATTCCAGGAGCGGCATTCTGCCACCCTTTCCCCCCCCCGGGGTAATTGCGCTCTCGGAGCTTGGGACAGCAAATTTTTTGCTTGGGGCAGCAAAAAGACCTAGAGCTGGCCCTGTAAATCAACAAGTAGAATTAAGAGAGTTAAGCCATAACTTGCCATCCTGAAAGTTAACTATGATATTCCAGGCAATGAAAAAGAATCAAAGATTAATTTGTTTAGTTTCCAGGATTAAGAAATTTTAATAAGTGCCCCCTCAAATGGGTCAAAGCAGTTATATATATTCTAAGGGTCATGGGCATTTTAACTTAGGCCTTTTGTGCCTATTAACTGCATATGGTATATATGTGGCCAATTGTTTCAAGGTCCTCTTACTGAAGGCTATTTTGCTGCAGTAATGCAGGCACAACAGGGTAGATTTTTTATTCTATTAAACTATGAAGTATTTATATATTAGTTTAATGTACTTCTATAACATTTCTTGTTTGGAAAGGCTATTAAAGTGCTACCTACTATTTGATTAGCATTAGTATCAATGTTTCTTTAGAGGGATTTTGGTTCATATTGTACAAGTGCTTCTGAAGGTGGCAACTCATTATATTTGAGTGTTGCCATCTCTCCAATTCCCACAGAATTTATGGTTAGCATTTTTATTTTAAAATTAGAAGGCAAGAACTGGTAGTAGCCAAATTCCAAACACAGTACACAATTGTATACCCTTATTCAAATGAGCAAGGAGCACAGGATTAGGCCCTTAACGATATCTTCTTAAAAAAATTAAGGGCCTGGTGTACACTCTTTCTTCTCTTTTTACAATGCACCTCATCCATAGGCTATCAATAAAACATTTTATATAATAAATCTACACTGGCCCAAAGAAAACAGAATACTAGTTAATCCCAAAACCACAGTCTTGGAGTTTCAGTGATAATAAATTAAAAACCTTCCCACTCAACACCTCCGTTTCCCTTCACAGCCTGGGTAATGAATGGATAGACCTTGCAACTTGCCCTGAAAGGCAACAAATTTGGTCTCCATTGGCAGATATTACTTTGAAAGTAAAGAGCGTGGGAGGGGGGCCCTCCACTGAGCACCTTCACAAGCTCAATGTTGTACAAATATAGCAAGTGTAAGACTGCCTCCCAGTTGCCATGGTATAACAGAAGGAGAGGCGTGGAAGGGAGAGTCCCTCCTATGTAAAAGATCCAAACAATAGAGGGATTTTAAAGATAAATAACTGCAATTCAAGGTTTTAGCTTTAACTGCACAAAAATCTTTTGAAAGACTTACACATTCAGGTCTGACTATGGAGATTAAACCAACAAAATGATGCATAGGCAAAAGCGTATGAAGAGAATAAAGCAGCTAAATTTATAAATCTAGAAGAGAAAAGGGTTTGTGGGGACATGATCTTATAATAACTTCAAGTTCACAAGTTAAATGAAGAAAGAGAATTATTTGGTCTCAGAAGATGGAAGACCAAGGAGCAATGGCCTGAAGCCAAGGAAGAGAAAATTTGGATTAAAGTAAAGAACGTTAAAGTGTATCTCCAATGATAGACATCTGTCCAGAGCAGTGGACCTAATTCACAAATATTTCTGTCCAAAAAGCAGAAGTTTTCTTGTTAAATAAAATTGGAAGCTCCTGGTGCTGGGATTTATGCTAAACTGACCATGTATATCTGTGTCCAAAGGGGCGAGTAGCTTTCTGAGACAGTCTTTTGCAAGAACTGGCCTATACAGTTTTTGCACTGACTTAACTAAATAGGTTTAGAAATGGATTTAAAAACTGTTGCAACTCTCCTAATGTGGACACTCTTGCATCAATTTAACAGGGTCATAAAGCTGGTTTAATGCAATTGTTCACACACAGTGCTACACACATTTAACTAATTTTTTTTTTAAACACCACCTTAGTTAAGCTGGTGCAACCTGTTATCTAAAAGCTCAAAGGATTCTTTACCCCAGAAACAAACTTCCTTTCAAACACCTTCTAACAATTTACCCCTTTCTCTTCGGTGTGGACTCCATCTGGAGGGGCGGAGTCTTCACAGAAGCACTTCAGAGACAAATTTCCATTCGTTATGACAGAGCAACATAGCCATCCAGGTAGAAGCCAAACTTACAGGCAAGAAAACTAGTTTTCCCTTTCTGTTCCCATATTTAAACATTTTAAAAGACAAATTTAAATGTAAGGTGTTTTTGTGAATTCTTTAAAAGATTCAGCAAAGACAGTTGTTTGTTTTAAATATTCCAAGAGAGCATTTGCTGTTCACAACACTGCAACACTAAGCTGGTACATGCAAATCAGAAAGTGAAAACATTAGTCTGTTTTCACTGTGAAAGCACAAAGGTTGAAAGAGTAAATAGCTAGTATGAATCACAACACACATAAGTTATACAATTTTTTCAATAATATAAGGTATTTTTAGAAAAAATATTCCACGCCTCTTTCTAATAAGTGGTATTTTTAAAGTGACACTAAAAAGCTTTTACAGTGAACTACTGAGCAAACTGAAAATTAAGTAAAAAGTTACCCACAAAAGAGAATGGGATGGATGGATAACCTTTTTTCATGCTTTTTAAAAAAACAAAAACAAGTCATCAGGAATGTCAAGCCCTGTCTTCCTGGTTTGCATGTTTATTGTAAGCTTTTATTCCTTAATAGAAGAGGGTACCGAATCTTTAGCAAACAAAACTTCTCTTCCATCTGTTTAAGTTATATACGTTTTAACTTATTTGAACAAAAATAAACTTTAAACAATTTTTTTTTTAAATACACTGAGTAAAATTTACTTTCCCTCCCAATAAGTTACGTTACCATTTCAACTATCAGACAGGAAAAAAAACAGGATAATTAAGACTAAACTATTGTTACTTAGTTGTAAGGTTTACCAACTTTTTGAATACTCTTTTCCAAGTCTTCTTCTAGACAAGATACCATAAAGGTCACAAACCCAAATTCTAGGTGGACTCCTCCTGAAGGTCGAAACAACAGACTGGACTTCTACATAGAGTGCTTCCGCCGACGTGCACGGGCTGAAATTGTGGAAAAGCAGCATCACTTGCCCCATAACCTCAGCCGTGCAGAACACAATGCCATCCACAGCCTCAGAAACAACTCTGACATCATAATCAAAAAGGCTGACAAAGGAGGTGCTGTCGTCATCATGAATAGGTCGGAATATGAACAAGAGGCTGCTAGGCAGCTCTCCAACACCACTTTCTACAAGCCATTACTCTCTGATCCCACTGAGGGTTACCAAAAGAAACTACAGCATTTGCTCAAGAAACTCCCTGAAAAAGCACAAGAACAAATCCGCACAGACACACCCCTGGAACCCCGACCAGGGGTATTCTATCTGCTACCTAAGATCCATAAACCTGGAAATCCTGGACACCCCATCATGTCAGGCATTGGCACCCTGACAGCAGGATTGTCTGGCTATGTAGACTTACTCAGGGCTTACGCTACCAGCACTCCCAGCTATCTTCGAGACACCACTGACTTCCTGAGGAAACTACAATCCATCGGCGATCTTCCTGAAAACACCATCCTAGCCACTATGGATGTAGAAGCCCTCTACACCAACATTCCACACAAAGATGGACAACAAGTCGTCAGGAACAGTATCCCCGATAATGTCATGGCAAACCTGGTGGCTGAACTTTGTGACTTTGTCCTCACCCATAACTATTGCACATTTGGGGACAATATATACCTTCAAATCAGCTGCACTGCTATGGGTACCCACAGTATGCCAACATTTTTATGGCTGACTTAGAACGCTTCCTCAGCTCTCATCCCCTAATGCCCCTACTCTACTGCGCTACACTGATGACATCTTCATCATCTGGACCCATGGAAAAGAAGCCCTTGAGGAATTCCACCATGATTTCAACAATTTTCATCCCACCATCAACCTCAGCCTGGACCAGTCCACACAAGAAATCCACTTCCTAGACACTACGGTGCTAATAAGCGATGGTCACATAAACACCACCCTATACCGGAAACCTACTGACCGCTATGCCTACCTACATGCCTCCAGCTTTCATCCAGACCACACCACACGATCCATTGTCTACAGCCAAGCTCTACAATACAACCGCATTTGCTCCAACCCCTCAGACAGCTACAAGTTCTCTATCAAGCATTCTTACATCTACAATACCCACCTGCTGAAGTGAAGAAACAGACTGACAGAGCCAGAAGAGTACCCAGAAGTTACCTACCACAGGACAGGCCCAACAAAGAAAATAACAGAACACTACTAGCCATCACCTTCAGCCCCCAACTAAACCTCTCCAACACATCATCAAGGTTCTACAACCTATCCTGAAGGACGACCCATCACTCTCACAGATCTTGGGAGACAGGCCAGTCCTGGCTTACAGACAGCCCCCCAACCTGAAGCAAATACTCACCAGCAACCACACACCACACAACAGAACCACTGACCCAGGAACCTATCCTTGCAACAAAACCTGTTGCCAACTGCGTCCACATATCTATTCAGGGGACACCATCATAGGGCCTAATTACATCAGCCACACTATCAGAGGCTCGTTCACCTGCACATCTACCAATGTGATGTATGCCATCATGTGCCAGCAATGCCCCTCTGCCATGTACATTGGCCAAACTGGACAGTCTCTACATAAAAGAATAAATGGACACAAATCAGATGTCAAGAATTATAACATTCAAAAACCAGTTGGAAAACACTTCAATCTCTTTGGTCATTCGATTACAGACCTAAAAGTGGCAATTCTTCAAAAAAAAAAAAAAAAAAAAAAAAAAAAAAAACTTCAAAAAGAGACTCCAAGGAGAGACTGCTGAATTGGAATTAATTTGCAAACTGGATACAATTAACTTAGGCTTGAATGAAGACTGGGAGTGGATGGGTCATTACACAAAGTAAAACTATTTTCCCATGTTTATTCCCCCCCCCGCTGTTCCTCAGACGTTCTTGTCAACTGCTGGAAATGGCCCACCTTAATTATCACTACAAAAGGTCTCCCCCCCCGCCCCGGCCCGCTCTCCTGCTGGTAATAGCTCACCTTACCTGATCGCTCTCGTTACAGTGTGTATGATAACACCCATTGTTTCATGTTCTCTGTGTATATAAATCTCCCCACTGTATTTTCCACTGAATGCATCCGATGAAGTGAGCTGTAGCTCATGAAAGCTTATGCTCAAATAAATTTGTCAGTCTCTAAGATGCCACAAGTCCTCCTTTTCTTTTTGCGGATACAGACTAACACGGCTGCTACTCTGAAATCCAACTTTGTCTTCCTTTCCAGGTCCTTCCTAGTCAAACTGTGTGTGTTATAAAGTAAAACATTTTTAACTACTTACTTGACTTTCATTTTTAAAGTATAGTTTCCTTCATTCACAGAAGCCATTTAATGGCTCATTTGCTGATATACTTACTACTAGCAGACTTTAGAACTTTGCTTCAATGAGAAACCCCTGCTGACAACAATAAGCAGCAGTAACAGGCACAGCTTGTTATGTATGGTTACAACTTAACTTGTGAAACTTACAATGTATCTGAACTTAAATCTGTGCCAATGCAACCTTAATTCATCCCCATGTATGTTGTGATACAGCCTTCAATTACATGATTACATACTATTTCTCCATAAAACCCCCACTTCATTCAGTGCATAGAACTGATGGTGCTCACTGAATGGACAGCTATTCAATATTTCTTTCTATCCTCAGAGATTCATTGATTCTAAGGCCAGAAAGGACCACTGTAATCATCTAGTCTGACCTCCTGTGTAACACAGACCATAGAACTCCTCCAAAATAATTTATTTGATATAGAGCATGTCTTTTAGAAAAAACATCATTTTAATTTTAAAATGGCCAGTGATGGAGAATCCACCTCACTATTAAAAATGTATACCTTATTTCCAGTCCCTTTTCTTTCATTTTATCCCCATGTTTTATTTACTGGACACCATTCAAATTCAGCACTCAGTTCAGATTTACTCATTTCCCCCAGACTATTTTTAGGAAACTTAAAGCACCTGAGAGCTTCACAAATATTAATGAATTTATCTTTATAAACCCCCTGTGAAATTAGGTGGTATTATCCTCATTTTACAGATGGAGAACTGAACCACAAGGTCATACCCAAAATTGTTACAAGTGTCCACTAATTTTGGGTGTCCAACTTAATATGCCTATGGCCTGATTTTTACTGAGTACTTAGGAAATTTTATAGCACTTTATGTTACACAGAACCACTCGAATCAACTTCAGTTGCAATTATAAGTGCTCAGTTACCCAAACTGGGACAATATCTGAGTTATTTCTCAGGAATATTTTGTATCACATGGTTTCCCTGTTCAGTTTAATATTATTTCCTGATTGAATGCACAGGTTTAAACCAAAGAAAGCTGTAAAGCAGGGGTGGGCAAACTACGGCCCGTGGGCCGGATCTGGCCCATCAGGGCTTTGGATCCGGCCCACAGGATTGCCACGCCCATGACACCGCGGGCCTCATGCCGCTCCCGGAAGCGGCCGGCACCACGTCCCTGTGGCCCCTGGGGGAAGGAGGGCAAGGGCTCTGCGTGCTGCCCTCACCTGTGGGTACCTCCCACCGCAGCTCCCATTGGCCGGGAACAGGGAACCGTGTGGTGCCGGCCTTCCGGGAGCGGCATGGGGCCAGGGCGGGCAGGCAGGCAGGGAACCTGCCCTGGCCCTGGCGCACGCCTCTGCCACCCCGGAGCCGCTCCAGGTAAGCGGCGCCAGAACGGAGCCTGCACCCCAAACCCTTCCTGCACCCTACACCCCAACCCCCAGCCCTGAGCCCCCTCCCGCACTCCCCATCCCCTCCTGCACCCCAATCCCCTGCCCCGAGCCCCTTTCTGCACACTGAACCCACTCCCACACTCCAACCTCCTGCCCCAGCCCTACATTCATGGCCTTGCATGCAATTCCCCACCCAGATGTGGCTATAGGGCTGAAAAGTTTGCCCACCCCTGCTGTAAAGGGAGGTTGTTAAGGAACCCATGAAGAGCAAAACAATGACAGATAAGGCAGTCTTTCAGGTACCTGCTTTAAAAAAAACTAAAACAACGGCTGGGCCTCAGTTGAGGGAAGAAACTACCTTGCTGGAACCATACAGATAAAGATATTTTTCTCTTCCCAAAGCTAGGGCTGAGATCAAAAGAGTTATAGGGTTAAAGAAAGTGCCCTGGCAGAGAGGGAGAAAGGAAGTATCAGCTCAGTGGGAAGCTGAAAGAGAGAGAGAGACAGAGTCAGCATGCAGCAAGGCTGACACAGAGAGCCAGAGTCTGCAGCAAGCAAGCTGTAACGTGCAGTACTGGTTTACAATGGTGCCAGTGGCACCAGGCCCACACTTAAATGGGGCCCCCAGCCCGGCCTGCTCCACTCGCACTGCATCCTGAGCCGCTGGTTCCTCTCCACCTCCCCACTCACTCCTCTTGGCCAGCAGGCCCAGGGCTTCTCTCTTCCCCCTGGCCCCGCCCACTGACTGCACCCGATCCCTTGCCCCTCCACCCCCCCTGCCCACTGCTTGCTCCTCTCAGTGGCCAGCCAGCCAAGGGCTCCTCTCTGCCCCCCACATCACTGGCAGAGGAGAGGAGCCCTCAGCCACTACTGCTCCAGGCCAGTGATTGACTGTCCACTTCCACTTTCCCTGGGGTTGGAGCCCACCTCTCCCTGGTACTCTGCAGAAGCGGCGGGCTGGGGAAGTCGGTGGCTGCCCCCCCACAACCCCTGGAAGGAAATGCATCCTCTGCCACAAGCACCAGTGCCAGGCAGGCAGGGCTGGGTGGGGCCCCAGGGCTGCGCTATGCTCCCGAGCTTCAGCTGTCTTGCCCCATAGCACTGTACTGGGAGGGGAGATCCCTGCTCTGTGCTGGCTCAGCAGGGCTGGTGAGTGCGGCCAGGGGGCAGGGCTTGGGGAGTGAGTCTCTGGGGAGTCTGTTTTGGGGTGCTGGGCTGTGAGGGGTATGTTGGAGAGTGCTGGGCGAGGTGTGTGTGTGTTGGGGCACTAGGGTGTGGGGGTGCTGGACAATTGTGATGGGGCTGCGGGCAGGCAGGCACTGGGTAGACGTGGTGGTGTGCAGGGCACTGTGCACTTGGGGGGGGGCTTATGAGTGGAGCACTGGGCAGTGCGGCATGGGCCTGCCCCCACGGGGAAGGGGCATGCTGGTACCACAGGGCCGGGGGGGCCAGTGTGCATCTGGCGATGCTGGTTTGTAACCAGTGCCCTTGCACTGCACTGGGTGGAGCAGGGCCGCCCCTGCCATGCCATGCCCCATTGCCCCTGGCCAGACCCTCACTGCAGGGACCGGCCTCCCCATGCCATGCTCCATTGCCCCCATGAAGGTCCAAAAAAGGTTAATCCAGCCCTGGTAACTTGGTGCCCACAGAACAGGGGACAACAAGGCTAAGTCATGTCTACCTAGGACTTGGGGGGGAGAGAAGAGATGCCAAGTGTAGGTAAGACAATAGGCGTTTATGTCTCTGATTTTTAAATCTACTTCTTTACATTCTGTGTACTGTTTGGGCAAATAATTCCTACTTTGTTTTGTACACGCTGCTTCTGTATCACTGCATAGACTAATGAAAGGCAATTCTGGTAGGGTCCAAGCCCAGTTGGATCTGCTAGGTAACAAAGCTGGCACCCAGGAAGGGGCCCAAAGATCCAGTCAGAGAATGTTTAGATTGTGGCATCTCAGCCCAAAGAGATATGGAGGGATGGACCTGCCACTTGCAAGAGGTGCACTCAGGAGGACTGGAAGAGGATCTAAAGGGCAGCCTACCTAGGGACAGTGACAAACAAAACTTCTTCAAATCAGGCACCAGGTGTGTCAGAGTGGGGATCCAGAAAATGAACACACAATTAGCAAACACCCGTGAAAAGTTTAAGTTAAATTTAAGTTTGATGTTAAAGGGACTTGCTCAAATCACATGGGAACTCAAAGAAGGGGATAGAATCTAGTTTTCCAAAGTGGCATCCAACGGTATTAACCACAAGACAGTCGCTCTCTTCCTGCAGTCCCTTGCCTTCCAATTCCTGCAATAAACGAGGAAGGGGCCCTACAGACCCCTTTTTCACTACACAACCCTAATTCATTCCACAAGCACTGCCAATCCTGTACACTGCATGAGGCAGGGGTCCTGTGTGGCGGTAGGAGGTGGAAAAAGAGCATTATATGCACTAGGAGGCAGAATTAATGTTGCGCAGGCAACCTGCATTCTGGCATTGCCTAGGTTTAAGTGCTTAACTTTGTACCCTTAAGATCTTTTCTATGTCGTTTCCTAAATTTTTAAAAAGCAAACTGTAAAACAGAAATTCCATCCTGTGAAACCTCAGTGAGCCTCCCATGGGATCTCTCTGGGGCTGGCACCTTTAGATCCACAGCACAAGTAGGAGAGGTCTGAGCTAGTGGAGGAACAAGTGACAGTAGTAAGCTGTTAATCTCTATGTGGACCAGTCATGGGCAGGAAATAAAACATTTTGCGAGTG
Organism: Chelonia mydas; assembly: GCF_015237465.2. NCBI lineage: Eukaryota > Metazoa > Chordata > Testudines > Cheloniidae > Chelonia > Chelonia mydas. The sequence continues at coordinate 188,150,066 of NC_057851.1, forward strand.
GGTTTCACAGATAATTGTTAGACAGCAGAGAGGTGTTGACTTTGGAATCCTGGATTCTATTGAAGTTTCTGGAGAGAAGTGTACTCTAGTGGATAGAGACCCTTCTGTCCCATTCCCTGCACCCACCCACCCTGGCCCCCCGCAATACACAACATCCAGCTTGTCCCTTTTTATACCTCTTCCATCTCCTCTTGTCCTCTCCCCAAATGTTTCAAGTTTGGCAAATTACAAGCAACTGATTACGTGGCCTTGTAGCAAAGTGTTAGCCAACTTTAATTATAGGTGTTGCTGCCAGCTCTGCCTATAATAAATTGCATTCCATCCCTCCTCATTTGTTTTTCTGCTTTCTATATAGTGCCTGATTCTGTGAGCCATTACTCATCTGAATAACTTCACTGAAGTCAGAGTAATTATCTGTGTACAGGCTTGAAAGACCTGGCCCCTAGACTGAGGGTATTTTCAGGATAGGGAGCTTGTCTATGGAGGTGTCTATAGAGACCTACCAAACTATTAGCATTATTTTTCACAGGTGCTCGGAAGTGGGAGGATTGTTCTTAAATATCTTAAATGTTCGTGTGTCAAGGTTCCTTCCCCACTCTGAACTCTAGGATACAGATGTGGGGACCTGCATGAAAACCTCCTAAGCTTACTTTTAGCAGCTTAGGCTAAAACTTCCCCAAGGTACAAACTATTTTACCCTTTGCCCTTGGACTTCCACTGCCACCACCAAACGTTTATCTGGGTTTATTTTATTAGGAAAACGTTGTTTGGAAACGTCTTTCCCCCAAAAATCCTCCCAACCCTTGCACCCTACTTCCTGGGGAAGGTTTGGTAAAAATCCTCATCAACTTGCATAGGTGACCACAGACCCAAACCCTTGGATCTTAAGAACAATGAAAAAAGCATTCAGGTCTTACAAGAAGAATTTTAATAGAAGAAACAGTAAAAAAAAGAAGTAACAATAAAAAGAATCACCTCTATAAAATCAGGATGGTAAATACCTTACAGGGTAATCAGATTCAAAACACAGAGAATCCCTCTAGGCAAAACCTTAAGTTACAAAAAGATACACAGACAGAAATATCCATTCTATTCAGCACAGCCTAATTTCTCAGCCATTTAAAGAAACCATAATCTAACGCATACCTAGCTAGATTACTTACTAAGTTTTAAGACTCTATTCCTGTTCTGTCCCCAGCAAAAGCATCACACAGACAGACAGAGAGAGAGAGATTCGTTTTCTCCCTCCCTCCAGCTTTGAAAGTATCTTGTCTCCTCATTGGTCATTTTGGTCAGGTGCCAGTGAGGTTATCCTAGTTTCTTAACCCTTTACAGGTGAGAGGATTTTTCCTCTGGCCAGGAGGGATTTTAAAGGGTTTACCCTTCCCTTTATATTTATGACATCGTGGTAATGGATTTTTCTGCATAATTTAAAAAGAAACAGGACATACCTGACTGTTGAGATGTATGGTGCAGGATATGAACAAATGATTTATTGGTTTTGTTGCGTGGCAATCAGTGAATTAGATTAACTGTTAAGCACTGTCAAAGTGCTCAGTGCATCCATGACATGGAAGATGGCAGCCTCTGCCCCAAGAAGCTTATGTGCAGTATCACGTCTAACCCTATATATTGATCAGAATAGGACCTTATACTTAAAAAAGGAGGCCTAGACTATATTGCAACAACTGTTATTGGATCTTCACAGTCAAAATGAGACATTACTGGATGCTTTGAAAGTTTTAAATATTAAACAGCTTATGTAATGTTTGTCCATCAGCCTTTGGTTTTGAGGGAAGAAACTATTTTTATGTCCCATTAAAAAGGATGTGTCAAAATATCAGTTTTCAGCAATGTACAGATGAAGTTGTGCGACTTCTTAGTCTACTTGCAACAAGAAGTGTGGAAGATCCCCTTCAGAAACTGCAATTTTAGACAATTTATTTTAAAGGGAGGCTGCCCTGATTACAAATTCCAGCAACAATTAATTATATGTTCAAGTACTTGACACTGATGATCTGTTTAATATTGCAAAAATTAAATTTGACAGAACCAAATAAGTTCAGAGCAGAGATTTTCATTTTGTCCTCAAACACCCTGGTTGTGCCTTTGTGATCTAGTTATGTTTACAAAAACATTGCTCTAGGTTACCACTAACAACATTAAATTAAACTCTCCCCCGCCCTCAATTTATAATCTATATGTTACTGGCAAAACTGGGTTACTTATAATTCCTCTCCGTATACAATCCTCACTTGAGCCAGCTTTTGTAGTTAAGCCAACATCAAAATTGACCCCCATTAAAGCAGTTAGCATAGATCAGTGCTACATCCCTTGATTCATGCAGTTTATGGCTCTACATTCAGAAGACACCGCAACCTCGCTACCTGTTCCCTGATTCCAGAGAGAAACAGGAGTGAAGGACGATTGGTGAAGTCAACATTTGGAAGACTCCAGCTACTGATAAATAACTCATTTTTTCCCTCCATGAAAGGATCTCAACCATGCCACTATACAGTACTGGTATAGTTTCTGCATTTAAAACAGTAATCACATCGAGTGAGCACCCAAATACAGAATGCTGTCAATTAGATAAGGAAATACTTAGCATCACAGTTAAATGCAAAGTGGAACAAATTCTTTAGCATAAGCAGTCTGTTCCACCTTGCAATTAGCTGTGATGCTCGGAGAACCTTTCCCAGACCTGAAGAAGAAGAAGAACTCTGTCTCAAAAGCTTCTCTCTCTCTCACCCACAGAAGTTGGTGCAATTAAAAAAAAAAATTACCTCACCCACCTTGTCTCTCTAATGTCCTGAGACCGACACAGCTACAACTACACTGCACATGCTCAGCAAAGGGAGCTTTAAACTCAGTACAGTTGTTCTGAAGTCAAGAATGTACAACTACATTCAAACATCTACCTTGGTGCAAGAGAACCAGATGACTGAAGAAAAAGCCCAGCTAGTAAGTTAGAAATTAGTATTTAGTTACACAATTAGCAATAAGGCAAAAATGCAATGAATGTTACCAGCATTTTTTGAACAGTCATCTATCCCCATATTCTTGCTTAGGTATAGCAGTGATCAAAAGAAATCACTCTTGAATATTAATACCTTTGCCATAATGTTTAACCTCCCTCCCTCCACAAATTAGCGTTTTACATAGGAGTTTTCATAACAATTGACCCTTTAATTTTCTAATTAGCGTGACCTTAAGATTTAAAGCATTAGGGAAAGAATTTCATATTTTACTACTAGACCAGGAACAATTTTGTAACAGACTGACTGTGCATGACGAGGAAGTCAGAGTGGACAACACGAACAGGAACTAAGTGACAAGTAAAAGTCTTAGAAAAACACTTTACATTATAAGATTTTTAAAAAAGATTAAGATTGGTGATCAGTTTATCAGTCACTTATTTTAACAGATTACATTTCAGGGACTATGAGACCTATCAGCTTTCAATTACTCTCTTTAAAACAATTTTTTAAAAGGAGTATCGATTTAAAAAGAACACCATTGTATTATTTTGCATCTGTACATCAAATGATAATGAAAACCACTGAAGCTGTTTCTATACACCAAAACAATAAGTAAATCAATGGAACAGCTGAAAGATGACACACTGGTGAGTCTCTAAGTGCCTCTCCATAATGGAAACTTCAAAGGAGTTCTACATCTGTCAGAGGAATACATCTGTGGAAGGAATACATTTTCCAAAAACCAAATAAAAATTCTCGTAACAAGTATTCTTTGTGAAATACACAAAAGCTACTGCTTTACATATATTCAAAAATGTGCACTGGGAAAGAACTGTATGCACAATGGATTATTTTTAAAAAAGGGACACTTGGGTGATGTAAGCCTTATAAAGCAATTTCAAAAAAATCCAAAAAAGGGACAAAACACAGAAAGTTACCTGAATTGAAGGTGCTGATTCTTGCCGACTGACAGCTCCCTCTAAAGATGCCAAAGCAACACCGTCAGTCTGATGGATCACTGGGCTGCCAATACTAAGAGATGGATCTGTCCTATGTGACTGCCATGTCTCTTTTCTATAATGAGATTCAGCAGCTTGTTCATCTCCAAAAGCAGCCCAACAACAGCTTTCTTTCTGTTCATCTTCAAAAGCATTCCATTCTGCAGCTTCGTTACACCCAGCTGAACTAAAGTCTGCAAAGTCATCAGAGTCCTGAATAGCACTGCACTCATCTTGAGGTTTTGGCACTGAATCAAACTCTCCAAATTCACTATTCTCTCCATTTTCCAACTCAGCAAGAGGTGGGACTTCCAAGTCAGAAAGCATATTGGTAGCTCTATATTCTAATGTCTGATTTAGTTCAGAGTGACCTAACCTTTGTTTGTCAACAGTTAACACAATACTTATATCCCTAAAATCACCAAATTCACCACTTGGCTCACTGAAGTGTGCAGATTGTTCAGAAGATTCTTCTAAACTTAAATCATTCACTGACTCTTGAGTATCGCTAATAAAAGCGGGAGATGCACCACTGACTGTGCAAAAATCATTTTCATTTGTATCACTACAAGACAGAAATTCAATGCTACTTTCACCATTCTTTACATCTTCAGAATCACCCAAATCAGTTTCTTCTGCAGGATCACTGGTGGGGTTTTGAATTTTAGTAAAGTTGATACTTTCTGTTTCTGAAGAATCATTAGCCCTAGAAAAATCAAGTTCTTTGCTGTTCCCAATGTCACAATATTTTCGCCTTCCAGTGTTTTCTGCATTTTCAGTAGTGCCCATTGAAATTTCAGTTGTTTGAGGTGTGCTACAAATGATGAAGTCATTATGTTCCAGTGCTGTAGGGTCTTGCTCACAATTACTACCAACTTCATCATCTACTAAACTGGTTTCTGAAATGCAAGCCTGCTCATCTTCAGTGTAAATCTCTCCTTCATATTCATAGCTTCTATCTGAAGACACTTCCTTCGTAATACTTTGTTGAGCCACTCTATTTATTATATGGTTTTCCTGTACATTCAGTGCTTCTCTTTCATTAAAAACTTTGCATATTTTATGTCCTGGTTCTTCTAAATGGATTGTTTCATTGTTTGAGAATGCAGCAAAATCTGCAAAATCCTCAGCTGGGCTAGGCAAAGAGTCTAAACTTAACTCAGTGCTATGAGTGCTAGTAGTTTTTCGTCCCTTTGAGTCACTGACGCTGTCCAGATCTTCTATTCCCTGAGGATTTACAGAATCCAGTGCTGCAAAACCATTTGTTAGAATCTCTAGACATGGGAGTTTCTCACCATTACAAGTGTCTATTTGCTGGTCCTGGCCTGTAACTTTCATATCAGTTCTAATGCCTTCAGAGGAGAAACCCTCTGCTTTCCCAATGTTCTCTTTTTGTTCCCCTATTCTCTTTACATCTTCCAGATTTACATCAAAGGAAGTACCTGAAGTTCTAGATTTACATTTTTCTTTGCTGGTATTAGTTGATATATCAGAGAGTTCTTTAGCGGGTTTAGGAAGTTCTGCAGTGCAGTCTTTAACTTTACCATTTTTAACAGAGTTAAAAGTTGCAAGGCTATCTCCATTGTCAGAGTAATCATGAATTGGCATAAAATGGTTTGTGGGTATAAATTCCTCCTTTGAATTACAGTAGTCTGGTGCATCAAAATCAGCAAAACCTACGCCAGAAGTGCCAACACCAGAGAATCCACCAAATTCCCCAAATTCATCATCATCATCATCAGCGCCATTGTCAAGTGGTGGAGGGGAAGAAGAGTACATCCGAATTATGTCTGGTTCCATTGTTTAATTCCTTTTAGAAGAAGGTTAATTTATATCTACAGAGGAAAAAAAGACATCATTACTTTTCTGACATATAAAAAACTGCAATTTACTATGCAGTTTTACAGTTATATTGTAAAAAAGTGAGATTGTTAGTGTGTAATATTTTGTTTCACATTTCATTTAAAGAAAAAATGATATAAGCAGTGCATGGGCAACATTAGAAAAGGGAAACAGTTGTATTCTGTCATCAGATAAAGTATTCACAAAATGTGCCAGAGATTGCATCACATTTATCTCAGTGCTCTAGACAGGAAGTGTCTGATGTAGCTTTAACAAACCAATTATTGAGAGGAATGGCCAAAATGTAGACCTTTGATGACCAAGTAGGACTTTATAAAGGGGGCCAAAAAAAAAATACCATGAGTGAAACTTTCTCGTTCTTTTGTTTTTTTAATATATCGTCACAAAAACTGCCACGCAGTTAAGACTTCCTGTTAACTGCTGGAGGATTACATCAAGATTCCACACCAAAAAGAATCCCAAAGACATGAAACACATTTGTTTTGACAAGCTAAGGAACTCTCCACAGAGGTGGTCAAAATGGGCTTCCGTGGTTCTTAACTTCTCTTGGCCTGTGACTCAAAAGATGTCCAAAAATACACTTGACGTATCACACCCCACAATCTTGTGTGTGTGTAGAGGACTATGGGAAAATATTAAGCCATTTTAAGGGTTGTGCATCAAAAAAATGGGGAATTCTCCCCTCCTGCATGGCACTCACCTCACAAAGATAGCTCCACAGGATCCTAGCTTTGGACTGGTAGGGGAAAGGGAGAGAGGAGCTGACTGGATAGTGAGTAGGAGCCTGGAGTTCCTTCTCCTCAAACCCAGACTTCTGTTGGATTCTACAGCCCATAGGATTTTATAGTTCTCAGCCAGAGTGCCCCACTTACTAAGCAACTGGTCCAACTCATTTTCAGGTCACCATCCATTAGCTGAGAACTGCTGCTGTAAGTACCATCAAAGCCTAATGCAAAAGTAACCTTTTCATCAAAGTTTATCCACAAAAACAGAAGCTAGGATTATCTTTAAAATATTCAACTGAAAGCCACTAAACTGCAGAAAGGAGATGAGTCCAATTTTTTAGAAGTCTTATACTCCACATATTAGTGTTTTCAGTGCCTAGGAACTATGGTGATTGGGTGCTTTATAAATACCTTAGAAATAAAGAGATTTATCATTTAAACTTAAACTGTAAACTACTTTAGTACCAGTTATTTTGAAAGAAAATCTCATTCTTTCCCTTTAAATGGTTTTTTAAAATTTCGATATTGCATCAGCTGCAAGTTCCCACTGAGTTTATTTATATTTACACATGGTGAGCTGTATATGCCATTTAATTTGGTGGGAGACAGGGCTCTTCCTTTAGAATGCAAGTTTCAAAGCAGTCTTTACACTTTACAAAATAGGAGTACTCATGATGTGTAACATTTACTGTTCACAAATCAGGACCATCGTTCAATGTAGGTATTGGAGCTGTACATACACCATAATATTTATTTCCTGTACAAAAATGGCTATATTGAAATGTGCCAGACCAAAAAGGACTTTTGGGCCAATAGGTGTTAAATGGATTTCCTGGGGGAATGGGTAATGCCATAACTTTGGTTATGCAAAAAACAAAGAAACAAAAACAGCTTTCTGAAGCTACAGCATGAGGAGAGGGCGATCAACTGGTGATTACACGTTTCGGGAGACTGGAGACCTGGCTTGGTTCTGGTTCCCGATCTTAAGAATGATGTGAACCTGGTAACCACAGAAAAAACCCAGTTGTGGGGTCTGAAGGACTGAGGCCTATTAGAACCCTATGTTGGAGCTGGGGGCGACCTCTCATGAGCTGTTGAGCATGCGTGTAGGTTATTTTATTTTTTATATGCTTTCTTTATAATGTTTTACCTCAAGAATAAATGTGCGTGGCAACTTGTAACTGCCAGCAATATACTGGCCATAGCCCAAGGAGAGAAAGCAAAGCACAGGCATTGGCCTCTTAGGGAGACTGGTTTGCTGGAGATATCAGAGTATAGGTCAGGGAGCAGTGCAGCCTTAAAACCCTCAATTAAAAGGGAGTGAGATGCAGGCCTCCACGCAGTAGAGGTGATGGCTGGGAGTCAGAAATCTTTAAGTAGGTCCCCTCGAGGGGAAAATACAGGTGCAATTACCCTAAAAATGTGACAACATTGCAAACCTCAGTAGTAATTTTCTATCACATTATTGCAGGGTTTAACATTTGTTACAAAAGTTACTGGAGCAGCAGCAAACTAAACCCAATGCTTCCCATGTGTACTGTATATTCTCCTTCCCGCTCTAGTCCAAGCCATCCACAGACAGATCTGTAATGCCATGCTTTCTTGAAAAACCACCTAAAATGACTACCAAAATCACATAACTGCAAAGAACATTTACAACATCAGTTTCAAGGGTCCAAGGATTTACTGAAGTAAAAATACTCTTAAAATATTTACGTTAAGCTTTAAAAGGAATAGCCCAACAGTTCTGCAAAACATTTTTTTTAAATTAGGTATCGTAACGTAGATTGGCATAAACTGTGCTGACATTCTCGCTTTCAGTTAGTTATCTTGAAACTGAAGTTCCCTAGCCCCAGGAGATCCAAGTAATCTTTAGGCTTTCAGTACAGTAAACAACTGTTTTTAAAAAGCTAGTTTACTACTTATTTCTCCACTTCTTTGAAGCCATTCTGGGTAATCAGAGTGTAGTAAAATTATTTCTAAAAAGGCATAATCATCAGGTCAAGAAAGCATATTATGAAAGTCATTGAAACAAGTTTTATGGAACAGTCCAATGGCATTCTAGCAGAGTTTTATCACTGCATGCTTTCTGCTCACTGAATTTTCAGTTAGCAGCTAAATCCCTTGACAGTACAATATAGTAAAGTCAGTCCATCAAGCTAGAACATCTGTAACTGGAAAGAGTTAGATATGTAAGTACCACTGTACCTTTCATACATTTTTATCCCAACTAGCAAAACAGGAATAAAACTGCTAGAGCATGGAAGATAGTTGAAGTGCTGATGTTTATGATATTTTGTAGGAAAATCCACAGTATGGATTTGATTTATCTGGTCTCAATATGGGGTGGCTCTTTCTTAAAAGGAAGAAACTCACATCTTCTCACTCAGCAGGACATTTTTCAGTCTATTGGTGCAGGGGGGGAAAACACCGTTATTATACAGAAATTGGTGGCGGGTTATTTTTTGTTTTTTAAGAAAGTCAGTATGCTGTTGAAAACAAAGTTAGATTTTTCAAACTTTCCTCTCTAAATAGGTAGAAACTGGAAGCCAGAGTCTGCAGAAACAGCATGCTCAGCGTAGGGGATGGATAGGAGAGGGTTAGCGTCTCTCATCAATATGACCTCCTCTGATTAGTTAAAGAATCATTGAATGTACTGTCCAAAGGGAAACCTATAGGATGCATTCCCCTAATACCCTCAGAGACAAAGGACTTGTCTCCATCACAAAATTAGGTTGACACTATTTAGGTCAATCTACAGCCACCGCAATAATTCAATCAGCTGTTGGTGTCCACACTACTCTCCTTCTGCCGGTGGTGTGCATCCTCACCAGGAGCACTTGTGGGGCACTGACAGTTGCGCAGCGCTCACAGCTTGAGCCCCTCACCCACCCCAGGGTGACAGCCTGAGCTGTGAGCCTGGAGCCAGCTCAATTTCACAGCATGGAGCTTATCAGCAGGCTTCTCAATTTCGGGACTGTCCCTGCTCCCAGCAACCTGCTGCTCACAGCTGGAGCCATGAAACTGACAATTTCACTGCTGGTAGTTATGTTGCTGTAGCAGGCCACTTACTTCAGCTACTTACAAAGGTTTGGCCTACACTACAGTTAGGTCAACCTAAGGTAACTTACACTGACCTAATTATGTCAGTGTCTACACTAGAATGCTGCTTCTGCCAAAGTAAGTGGTCTACTACACCAACATAAGCACTGTCTCTCTCATGGAGGTGGAGTTAATGTCGGTGGAGTTAGGGAGATGCATTGTCCTTGTAGACACTGTTACTTATATTGGCTGTCATTCTTATCAGTTTCACAGCTGTCACTGCCTCCCCTCTGCAGCCCCTCACTCAGCTGGAGCTGTGAAATTCACAAGAATGTTAACTTCCACTGCTGGAAGGCTTCCTGATGTGAAACTGAACCCCAGGTGGGGTTCACAGCTCAGGCTGTCGCACGGCGGTGGATGGAGGGCTCCAGCTGTGAGCCCCAAACAGCTGTCAGTGTCCCACACCCAGCTGTCAGTATCCCACAATGTCCCACTTCAGTCAGTGCAAGTGCTCCTGGTGAGGTCAACCTAAATCTGTAGTGTAGACAAGCCTTTTCTTTTAAGTAAGGTTTAAAATACCTAGGAGAACAATTGCTGAAGGCATGTCTACACTACAAACTTAAATTCTATATAGGTTGACTTTTAGCCACCACAATAATTACTGGTTCGTGTCCACACTGCCCTCTTTCTGTCACCAGGAGCACTTCCACTGACTTAAGAGGGGCAGTGTGGGAGCCTGAGAGCCAGGGCTGGCAGTTCTACACGCAGCTCTGTGCCGGAAGCCTGGCGGCTGTCTGGATTCTCGGCTCCACCACTCCACTGGGAGTTTGGAGTGCGCTCCCGGCTCAGAGCAGGGAGCCCACTGTGCACAACTTGGCTCACAGGGAGCCCCCCACCCACCTTGGGGTGACAGACCACTTTCTTTTCAATTTCGCGGCTCTGGCATGGATGAATGACAAAAATGACAGCCAACAGACCATGTAAGTAACATGCAGTGTCTACACAGATACTGCGTTGCCCTAACTACACCGACACAAACCTACGCCTCTTGTGGAGGTGGACTTATTATGTTGATATAGTAGGGCACTTACATCGGTGGGAGGAAGGCTGTAGTGTGTACACTGACATAAGTAGGTTGACATAAGCTGCCTTACGTTGACCTAACTCTGTAATGTAGATCAAGCCTGAGTGATCCGAGGGCTGCCATCCCTCTCTTGGCCCAATTAACCACTGGACTCAAACTGGAAGGAAAGGCGCAAAAAATATTTCTATTAAATATTCAGTTTTTAGTAAAGACAAGTTTCTAAAAAGCCATAAAAGAACATTTGATGTCATATGTTTCACACTTTTCTTTAAAAACAGAATAACTGATATTCATTAAGTTCTTGTCCCTTTTAAAGTCAATGTAATGTAAATAATACAATTACGAGTATTTTAAAATATGGCATTTTCTGCACACTGTTTTTAAGAATAGCTATCTGGCTTCATAACCCTTCTCCCCAATAAATTAAAGCCTTAAGTGTCATTTCAGACCTGAATTTTGTTCTACCTTAAGATTATTCGAACTCAAGGGAGACTTAAAAGATTAAGAATTCAAACAGTGAAGATAGTCTTCCAGTCATTTAGATGAAAACGGGTTGAAAAACACTGATTTAGATAATATCTACCACTAACAAACAGCCACTAGCTTTTTATACCATAAAAACAAACAGTTTTTCACCTCTGGTTGTGGATCTGTAGTAGCAGCTAAAAATGATCTTAAAAAGGTAGAGAAAGTTTAATCTGTTTTTAAAAAACAAATAACTCTGTAGCCTTAAGTTTACTTTTTGGCTTTCTGACCTCTAGCAAAAACAGGGAAAACAAGATTTGATATTCCTGATTTTTCTGCAAGTAAAAAAAAAAAAATCCAAGCAGACAATTCTTTAAACATTTCTTTAAAAGGAAAAACAAAATACATGTTTCTCAATCAGAAAGAAGTAATAAAAGGACACACAAACCCCTAACTTATTTCTTTACATTTCACCTTTAACAGAACACAACCCCCAGAGCGATGCTACCTTCAGTAATGTTGTCGGTGACCAAATCACTATGTTTTTGAACAACAAAGCATTAGAAATGTTCAGCTCTGACTGAAAAGGGAAGTGGGGCAGAAGAAATTGGGGGGGGGGGGAGAATGGAACAAAATTTGAAAACATTTTTAAAATTTAATAAAATACATTAGAATAGATATTGATAGCCCTAACAAACATGTGGTGTATTGTGAAGCGTAGGTAGCTATGTTAGTTCAGTAATAAAACAAAAGTCTGGTTTGCTCTTCTCATTCAAGAGGCCATCAAGTTTTTAAAGAGCTGTAAAAGGTAGTACTTTTTAGGTCCCAGGAAAACAGTACCTTATACAATTCAGTGGTCCATCTGATTGGCAGAGAAGCAGCAAAGGGCTGAGAAGTGGGTTCCATCTGCATCATCAGGGGTACATGGATATGAACAAAGGGAGGGAAAATAAATGACTGGGGGAGAAAGGTAATTAGAGAAATCTTCTAGTTTATGCAAGATATTGGCCAATGTCTTGCTAACATTTTTCCTGCAAACTTTTTTAAATGTCACCAAATTGACTAAAAAGTTCAGATTCCACAAAACATTGACTGTACAGTTCCATTGTGTTGCTGTGTACTAATTACTAAACAGTTGATTATACTTATTATATATATTTATTATACACGATCTGAGTTCAAGACAGCTACATTTTCAGTAGCAAAAGAAGGTGAAAACACTTGTACTGCTATTTTAAATTTTCTATGTTAATTGAAAGATGCACCAAAATTAATCCTCAAAAAATTAGTCAGAAGCCTTGCTTAAACTTGAAAGCTTTTTGTTTAGAAAACATTCAGCCTGTATCTATTTTGCACTATCACCACATGTGGAGGATTTGCTTTTTTAAATTCAGGGATTTGCATGAAATCAGATTCACTGTTCCTGCTGCTGATACATCACATGAATTCAACCCTTTCAGAAACCACATTTATCTCCACAGCTAATAAAACTGATGTCAAACACTAAGGATTAGGATTTCAGGTGAGAAATGAACAGCAAAAAACAATGAATTTAAAAGAAACGTAATTCTTATTTCCAGACAATGTCCCTACCAAAGATGATTTTGTGTGTATATATAGCCTTTTTCTCAAAGCTTTTTAAAAACGAGACAGGGATCACTTAATCCACCACTAGAATGGAATAAAATAGATCAACTGTTTAGTAATTAGTACACAGCAACACAATGGAACTGTTTAAAGCCTAGATCCTGCAACAGGACCTGCAAATGATTTTAAATGGTCAAGACTTGTGAAATGTCAAGTTACAGCGCCTCTCAGCAATCATAACTTTGCCAGTTGGCATCTCGCCTTAGCATTTGTATATTTAACTTTATAATCTAGCCCCATGTAAAATAATTATCTTTTTAAAAATAAACTGCATATTCAACTACATACATGTATATCATATGACTTATTTGGAAGCTCTGACGTGTTAAGATCACACATGTGTTTCAATTGTAACAAATACAGAAGAGCTAGGATTACCATACGTCTGGTTTTTCCTGGATATTGTCTCTTTATTGAGCTTCTGTTCGGGTGGATTTTTCAAACAGGCAATCTCTGAGATTTTTTCAGAGTGGACTCTGGAGCTCAGAAAGAGCCCTGACTGGTCCACTTTCTGATTGGTCCATTCCCTGCAGCCACAGCTGCCGGATCCTGCCTACCCAGGCCCCAGCTCCCAGCCCTTGGGAGGGTCTTGCAGGGAGGCACTGAGGGATGGCTGTCACTGCATCTTGGGCTTATGCCAGCCACCCTGCAACAGTGACAGGGAGTGAAACTACCCCCCACCTTCCAGTAAGTACCCTTGATGCAGGTACCTCCTCCAGCTCCCCCAACTGTTCTCTTCTCCTCCTCCCTCCCCCCCGCAGTATCCTCTTTTTGGGAATGTGAAATATGGTAACCCTAAGAAGAGCTCCATACATACACACACATTATACATGAAGAGCTCCATACATACACACATTCACATTTTTTATTTCACATTCCCAAAAAGAGGATACTGCGGGGGGGTGGGAGGGGGAGAAGAGAACAGTTGGGGGAGCTGGAGGAGGTACCTGTATATATACATACATACACACAGAATATACTAATTCACAGGGACATAGGAAAGGTGCATCACAGTACATAAAAGGATAAATCAGTTTTTTCAAGAATTTGAAGACAAAGTATATTAAGTTAAAAATTCAGTGGAAAAAAATCATGCCATTTTTTCCTAAGATTGGCTAACTCAGATGGCAAAAATTGAATTTGATTACACTTTTCAGTTTAAGAGATGGCAATACTATCAACTCTCACTATGAAATGGAAACAAGCATGAGAATTTTCAGCTCGCAGGCTAAATTTCTTTTTTAAAAATTCAGAATCTTAAAAAAAAAAAAAAAAAAAAAAGGCTTTACTGTGAGAGCTTCCCCCTCCCAAGACAAACTATTGAAGTGAATCCACTGTCATGCACTCAGACATTAACATTCTGTAAAATCTGTGGCTTTTCAGCATGACAGCTTTCTTCATTAATTCCTTTAGTTGTTAATCCCTACTTTTGTCTGACATCTCAAATGGAGTCTAAGAGCTAGAATTGTGGGTTTATCTTTTGTGACAGAGAATTCTTTTCTCAGTTTAAACATCTTCTGAATCACACTCTAGGCCAGTGGCTCTCAACCTTTCCAGACTACTGAACTCCTTTCAGGGGTCTGATCTGTGTTGTGTACTCTCAAGTTTCACCTCACTTAAAAACTAATTGCTTACAAAAATCAGACATACAAATACAAAAGTACCACAGCACACTTTTTTAAAAAAGCAAGCATTTTTACCATATAATTATAAAATAAATCAACTGGAACAAATATTGTACTTACATGTCAAAGTTTAATATATAAAGCAGTATAAACAAATCATTGTCTGTATGCAATTTTAGCTTGTACTGACATCTCTAGTGCTTTTTATGTAGCCTGTTGTAAAACTAGGCAAATATCTAGATGAGTTGATGTCCTGCCTGGAAGACCTCTGTGTACCCCCAGGGGTACGCGTACCCCTGGTTGAGAACCACTGCCTATACAATCTGGCAAAACAGGTATTCCTTCTTTCTTTGGGGTTTGTGCCCACCCAATTAGAGCCATTTAGACACACACACGCCTTGGTTAACTCCTTCAGAGAAATACATAAAATTATCCCACCCTACCCTTAGAGAAGATGGCTCTGAAATAGAAGTTTAGAAGAGCTTATTCCAAGATCCAATCATTTGAAAATTCTGGAAACATGAATTTATGAACAGAGCTTTATCTGCAATTGGTTTAAAATAAGGATGGGTTTTTTGTTTTTTGTTTTTTGTAGAAAGTGCCACTGTGTGCGAGAGGATGTAAGGAAGGCATTTATTTCCATGGTTTGAAGTTTGTACTAACCTGGCAGCAGAGCTAATTTTTTTTTTTTTTTTTTTTTTTAAATGTGAGGTAAAGGAATGTGTCCTTGACTGTTCACCTCAACGGTTTGTTTGGACACTTTCACAAACTCACTTTTAGAATGATACTTAGATATATCAGAGGGATCAGTTTCTTCTCAATACAAAATGCATCTTCAATAGTTATACTCCTTCTGAGCAGCTCCAATTCTCTTTTTGTATTTAAAGGCAGAAAAATTGGAAGATCATGCCCAATATTGCTATCGTAAGTGAACTGGATTGAAGAGTCACACTCCTATCCTCCCCTATAGAGTGTGAATTTTAACTTCCAATGCCTATTCAGACACATACTGAAGAAAAACATTAACTATCATTCGTGGCCTTTCGATATCTGTATGATTATAAAAAGCAGTGGTTATATCATATTATATAGGGGGGAGGGATAGCTCAGTGGTTTGAGCATTGGCCTGCTAAACCCAGGGTTGAGAGTTCAATCCTTGAGGGGGCCATTTAGGGATCTGGGGCAAAAATTGGGGATTGGTCCTGCTTTGAGCAGGGGTTTAGCTAGATGACCTCCTGAGGTCCCTTCCAACCCTGATAATATTCTGTGATCACAAGCGTCATGCATACGCTTTTGTTCTAAGTCTTATCTCAGTCTCCAACACAAAGAGGCAACTGACTTCCCTATGTACACACTATAGCTTGTGTTGGTATAAATTATGTGTGAACAAGGCAGCCCCATGAGTGACGTAAATTACACTGACCTAAGCGTCAGTGTAGACAGAGCTTCTCCCACTGACATAGCTACTGCTGCTAGCAGGGGCTGGAGGAACTAAGTCGACAGGAGAGCTCTCTCCCATCTGCTTACAGCATTTGCACTAAAAGCGCTACAGTGGCACAGCTGCTTCGGTTCAGCCACGCCGCTGTATGCTCTGTAGTGTAGCCATAGCCTTAGAGGACCAGACTGTTTGTACTATGATGAGGAGTCCTAGTTCTCTCTTCTCAACAACTTGAGATCCCACAATGGCTTCTGTGTTAAAAGAAGAGGACTGTATTTCCATTTGAATTACATAAAGCTTATTTTGATCCACAGAGGTCAGTGCTGAGTGATGAAAGTCACATAGCTTCTCCCAGAGCTGACCACACCTCTAAGTTTTACAAATAAAATTGGTTTGGGCCATATTCAGTGTTGTCTATAATGTTTTGCTTCCTTTATCTTTCTCTATATATGTTATACAGATACATGTTCTCCACTATTGCTGCATAAAGTGCAAGAATATATGTTTGGAGAACCTGTACAAAGAGCTCATTTTCCATGAGAACCATTAAAACCTGCAAACATTATCTCTTAGGCAGGTCCATTACAGTCTTTCACCTACCATTCAAAAGAATTTTTATGCCAAGCTTACTTTCTTGTTACATGACTTGTTGCAAACTGGTTTCAAGTTTTCAACTTGTAACTTTATATTTCAATGTCTATCAATTATAAGGGCATTGGAACTACTGACAAACTTACTGCTATTGAAAGGATCCACTGACAACACCATGCAAATGAACATTTGTATTTTATTTTAAAGGCAAACTAGAGCAATAATTCTGAATATTTAATTTTGATCAAGGTGAGTTATGTTATACCAGCTCTTAGTTTCATCAGTTTCTAAATAAAAAATACGAAAATATATACATCTCAAGAAATTTAATCTGAAATAAAAATATTCAATGGAAGAGTGAAAACTGGAAAGCAATAATGCTGAAAGAGGCCAGAGAGTGACAGATGACAGGTTTGAGTGGTCCAGTGGACTAAGGGCTTGTCTTCACTACCGGGGTAAAGTCAACCTAAATTATGCTACTCCAGCTACGTGAATAATGTAGCTGGAGTCGACTAAGCTTAGGTCGACTAAGCTTAGGTCGACTAACCCTGGTGTCTTCACTGCACTGAGTCGACAGCAGATGCTCTCCAGTCGACTTCCCTTACTCTTCTCAGAGAGCTGGAGTACAAGGGTCGACCGGAGAGCGCTCTGCCATCAATTTAGCGGGTCTTCACTAGACCCACTAAATCGATCCCTACTACATTGATTGCAGCAGCCTCGATCTTCCAATCTTCCGTAGTGGGGACCAGCCCTAATCATGGATTTGGGAAGTCCCATTTCCAAATTCAGTTCTACCAGCGACTCTGTCTTTCGGGGGGTAGAATATTCACACCCGAGTGACACAAATTTTGTGGACAGAGTGTAGTGTAAACATAACCTCAGATAAATCACAAACTCTAAGAGCTGAATTCAGAGGTGATTTTTAAGATGGTATAAGTCAGACATCCTTAGATACCACCAACCACTCTAGAAGCACTTAACACTGTGAGAGCATAAAGGGAGTGGGAGTTTATCTAATTTACATGTTCTACCAACTACTTGGAAACGAAGTGTAAATGAAAGTAGACGACCCCCTGGTTTAAATTTACACATTCATATACTGTTCCCTTAGTTACTTCTCATTCCTTGGTTTGAGAGTTACCCCAATTTAGACTCCTTTATATTTAAATCATGGGCCAAATTCATAGGCAATGTTTAGGAGGCAAGTGGGTGCAGTATACACATTGGGCAGGCTGGAAAACAAAGTTACATCAGCTTCGATTTCCACAGACCTACTTCTAAGGGCATGTCTATACTAGAAACTAAGTTGACCTATGTTAGGTCAACTTTAAGTAATGTTAGTAATTACTGCGGTGGTTCAGGTCCACTCTACTTAAGGGCATGGCTACACTTGCAGATGTAGGCGCTTTGAGTTAAACCAGCCTTCATAGAGCGCAGTAGGGAAAGCGCTGCAGTCTGTCCACACTGACAGCTTCAAGCGCGCTGGCGTGGCCATATTTGCAGCACTCGCAGCGGCATTGGGAACGGTGCATTATAGGCAGCTATCCTAGCATGCAAGTGGCTGCACCGTGCTTTTCAAATTGGGGGTGGGGTGGAGTGTGACAGGGAGTGTGTTGTGTGTATGTGGGGGGAGAGAAGGTGGGTTTTTGGGGGGCTGAGAGCATGTCAGCATGCTGTCTTGTAAGTTCAGACAGCAGCAGGCCCCCCTCCCCCACCCCGCCTCTCTTCTCTCACACACACACACACACACACACAGAGCATTCCACAGTAATGGTTGCTTTGTCTCGGAGGAGATAAGCAGCCGGCTGTCAGAAACGGGGCTTTCAACAGGCATTTCTGCATTCCTACAGCCGATTCCAAACAATGACAAGAGTGGCCACTTGACTTAAGGCAGTGGTTCTCAAACTAGGGCCGTCGCTTGTTCAGGAAAAGCCCCTGGCGGGGTGGGCTGGTTTGTTTACCTGCCACGTCCGCAGGTTCGGCCGACTGCAGCTCCCACTGGCCACGGTTTGCTGCTCCAAGCCAATGGGGGCTGGGGAAAGCAGCGTGGGCCGAGGGATGTGCTGGCCAACCTTCCTGCAGCCCCCATTGGCCTGGAGCAGCGAACAGTGGCCAATGAGAACTGCGATTGGCCAAACCTGCAGATGCGGCAGGTAAACAAACCGGCCCGGCCCACCAGGGGCTTTTCCTGAACAAGAGACGGCCCTAGTTTGAGAACTACTGACTTAAGGGGATTATGGGACGTTTCCGGAGGCTGATCAGAGCGCAATAAAGCAATCAGTAAAGCTGATCAGAGCGCAGTACAGTTCACACTGGCACTGCAGCGCTCCAGCGGGGGCGCAGCAAACGTTATTCCACTTGCTGAGGTGGAGTACCAGCAGCGCTGTAGCCGCAGAGTCAGAGCGCTCTATGTGCCTTGCCAGTGTGGACAAGTAGTGAGCTAGTGCACCCGGGGCTTCTTTACTGTGCTGTAATTCGCAAGTGTAGTCAAGCCCTCTGTTCCCTTTAAGCTGTGTGGCCGTGCAGTTGCCTATTAAGCCCCACGCAGGGGCTCAGGGCTGCAGTGGGGAGAGATGCCTCTCCCCTAGCACTGACCTGTCGCAGCGGGGAGAGGCATCGCTCCCCACTGCAGCCCTGAGCCCCAAGCCCCAGCATGGACCAGTCCTGTACTTGCTGCAGCTGTGGGAGAGGAGCCCCTTCCTCAGCCCGGCCCAGGTCTGCTGGAGCTGCCGAAGCCAGGGAAAGGAGCTTATCCCCCAGCCCTGAGCTGCTGCAGTGACAGAGGACTTGGGGGGGGTCCTCTCTCCCCACTGCAGCCCCAGGGCAGCCTGCACCCCAAACCCCTCATCCCTGGCCCCACCCCAGAGCCCACATACCCCCTGCACCCCAACCCTCTTCCCCAGCCCTGAGCTCCCTCCCACACTCCGAACCTCTAGGCCTCACTCTCACCACATGAATTTTGTTATGTGCACCAATATGAAGGTGATGTGTCACACATCACCTCCGGAGTGGTGCACATAACAAAATTCATTCCGCACATGGACATAAAAAATTAGAGGGAACACTGTACTTTACCCTCCTTTTGTTGGTGGTGCGTGTCTCACCAGGAGCTCTTCCACCAACTTAAGAGGGGCAGTATGGGGGGCTGAGAGTCTGGGCTCTCAGCGCCACATACTGCTTCCCACCGCCAGAAACCCAACTGCTTCCTGGGGCTCTTGGCTCCCTGACACAGTTGGGCTCCCAGCTGCGAGCTCCATGCCTGGAGTCCGGGTGGCTCCTGGGAGCCTCTGTGAAGCCACTAGACTCCCTGTGGGGAGCCATCAGCCTCCAGGTAGCCAGTGGGGAGCTGAGCGACTACCCTAAAGCTCCCAGCTCCCTAAAGGAAGCCCAGCTGCAGTGGGGAGCAGGAGCTTCCAGGCAGGACCAAGAGCAGTACCAAGGCACCAGGCAGCACCAAGAGCCTGTGGGGAGCCAGGCAGGTGCAGCCCAGCTCGGAGCGGGGAGCCCAGGCAGCAGCTGGACTGGGAGCCAAGGACCAGCTAGACTCTGAGTGGGGCGGACGCAGCATGACTGGGAATGGGGAGCCCAGAGGGGCAACGGGCTCTGCCCTGTGACAGCCTGACTTTGTCAACTACACAGCTACAGCTAGTTTATAATGTGATATGGCAGGAAAAAACACCCATGTAATTTTGGGAAATGTACACAGAGGCAGCAAGCGTGTACCTCCTTTTTCTATGTAGCTCTTAAGACAATACTGTTCTCAAAATAGTGTGCTCAGTTCCGAGCATCCAATTTCAGAGGTAGGCTGTAAAAGAGCTACAAAAATAGGATGCCAGGAATTGACTAATAAGGAAAGAAAAGAGCTAAAGGGGAGACATATTTAAAGGTGTAAACATTGAGGGAGATTACTATTTAAGATGGTAAAAAAGTATAATTAAAAGTAGTTGGAAGAAGTTAAGGAAAAATTGAAGCTGATTAGCAAGACATTCCAACAATAAAATATTGTAACATATTTGATTCTCCCCGGAGGAAGTGAAGGAAGCCTATCATTTGAGACACCTGAAAGTAGATTGGAAAATAAAAGATCAAAAAATGTGCTGTTAGAGATTTCTTTAGCACCAATCACTAAAATATTTAAGTGCTTTAGGTGAAAAAACCGGCATCGGCAGTGAAATGGACTCAGTCACTAACTTCTGTTATCTCCCCTTCCTCAACAGCATTTTATTCCTGCCTTTGCAGGGTTTGTTTTTTTTTTTAAATGGGAACAAAAACTACCTCAATGACATTTGTGATCCTCAGGGCATCAAAGTGTTGTTTTCTACTGAAAGACATCTTCCTCTCTTATAACTCTACTCATTACTGGCCTATCAAGCTAAATCCCCATTTTTTCCCCCATGACCCTTAAAATAGCCTTGAACCAGCACTAATTTCAAGTCATGCAATGATCAACTGCACCTGGGTCAATAGTAGAGCAAACATTACCAAAGTGATGCATTTGAGAATAGGAATAGAGAGGAGAGCCATGGCCTTGAGTATTCACTTCTAATCCTCTAAATAATAACTTCAGAACATTAGACAATGCACTGGTGATGTGCTAATAATGAAAGAAAAAATGATGAAAAAAATCAGAGATGCAGTATATAAACCCACTCCTCGTCTAGAGTGATTGGAGTGGACAGAGAGAGAAAATCATCATCTTATTCCCAACACTCCTACTTACCAGAAAACCCATCCTAGGAAGAGAGTTACTGATCAAACTGGAATAACTTAATTTTGTTTCTAAATTTAATTACTAAGCCTAATTTTCTTTTCTGTGTTGTGGATTTTACCAGTAAAATCCACAAGAAGATTTTACCTGACAGCCCTGAAAAATAAATCAATGTTTTCAATTCTATCCCTGTCACAACAGTAAGATTTTCTGCAGCAGGAGTTCCAGAACACCATAAGTGCTGGGACACACTGAACAGTTGAGGAGAACAGCTGTTTTCTAGATCTAGTATGTTCATTTTGTCTAAAAATATGACCTGTATTCATCTCTGCTTGTATTTACAAAACATAACGTACACAACATTTTTAAATAATCAATACCATTTTCTCTTGAATCCCTTTATAAACATTTTACATCAATTGTCTGTGGTCTCAGTAAGCTCTAAAATATTCTGCAAAGCCTTCCATTAGCAAGTGCTAGGTTGTAAAAAGAAAATAAAAATGAAACTCAAGAGACTCAATTGTTTAAACGTTAGAAAAAAGTCCTTTCCTGGGTTACTAATAATATCAGATTAGATTTTAAATTGTTTCATGGTTAATACATTTAATTTTTGCCATTTTACTTTTTGTATTTCACTCAAATTGGGCAATGAAATGGGACTAAAATTTTATTTTACAGTTTTCAGGAAGTAGCATTATGTTTGGGCTGAGGAATTTCTTAAAACAAAATAATTTCACTTAAATTAATGTTTCTAGTCCTAGCAGATTTTGGAAACTTTTAAATATACAATGTAAATTTTTGGCCCAATGTGAATTGACAGTGTCCCCTTAACAAAATCAGATTCAATACTTTTCCTTAATAATCTATAACCAAGTTTCAGTTGCTGTATCTTCTAAAACTTCACTACCAGAGAATGAGTATTTCTATCATTCATATAGCAATCTACAGCCATTGACTGTGAATCAATTTAAGGTCTAGATTTGCAGTAATACACATTGTATTGTTGCTTACAGAGTAAACTACTAATCCATAATATACATAAATATTACAAGATGACTCACAAATTTTAGCATTAACTGCTTCTGAAGTTTCACTTTAGAACTGTTTTCAACTAAGTCAGCAATATTTTTCGGCATGAAACTCAGTATTTAAGTATAAATTTTAGGTACCTGATTACACACCATTAGAACTATGTTACCATGGGTCAACTGTTACAGATATAAAAATTTTATTAAAGTTAATGTTTAAAATCAAATTTACACAAGTTAAGAAGGAAGGTACTGTGCATCTGGGGAGTTCTTAAGATATATACATAGTACATAACCAGCATAGACCCAGACTGGGGTGTGGGAGATTTTAAGACGTCAGTGGATAAGTGATCTCAGTTATGCCACCCATAGAATGTATTTAGAGTCCAAGTCAGTATTGGTGTAGTAAGTAAGTACACGGGTGGGGTGCGTCCCTTGGTTCGAAAGAAGGAAGCGGGTTATTTCCCTGACTGGCGTTTCTCGATTACTCGACTTGGTACTGACGATGTCCCCGATGTGCTCTGTGTATGTGTCTCTGGACCACCTGATGGTGTCAGACACCATGAGCTGTCTCCTGAGTCAGGCGTAGCATTGACTGATTCCACATGCACAATTGTTCTTACAGATATATTTCAGAACAATATCCTCTGAACTACATATAACAAACCCTTCAAACTTAATATGCACTAAATCAAGAAGCAGATGACAACAGCCCAGAGGTGAATTCTCATTTGTAAAAAGAAAAGGAGTACTTGTGGCACCTTAGAGACTAACACATTTATTTGAGCATAAGCTTTCGTGAGCTACATGCATCCGATGAAGTGAGCTGTAGCTCACGAAAGCTTATGCTCAAATAAATTTGTTAGTCTCTAAGGTGCCACAAGTATTCCTTTTCTTTCTGCGAATACAGACTAACACGGCTGCTACTCTGAAACCTCTCATTTGTAAGGTTCACTCAAAGTTTGGTAGGTGGAGTACTGCTCTAATAGGCAAAAGAGTCACTGCTGCCTCTGCTTTATTGTTGCTACAGCTCTCCAGCTTTAAAACAAATAAACATTTCCTTCAACAGACAAAAACATGTATTCAACGGATAAGAAGAAAAAAAACCCATCAGGCTGTATTGTGCTGTACTGGCTTAGCAACAGTAGACTTACATCAATCATCATTTATCAGATGATGTTATCTATATAGTTGGTATATTAAGAACAACGTAGTACTTGCATAAGTCCAGGACTTGAAACAACACACTCTGTTTTCCATTGTCTTCTAATGAAAACATGAACTTCAGGTTTCACATTTCCTTCCCCTGCTACCTGCTTCCTAAAACACTAATGTGAATGGAATCAATTGCCTTCCTTCTGTTCATTCAGAAAAGGGTTCTTAGGCTTTAAACAAATTATTCAAATCATTTAATAAATATTAGAATCATAGAAATGAAAGACCTATTCGGTCACCTTGCAAATATCCTTGCCAATACGTAATTGTTCCCTGTAGCACCAACCCAAACCTTTAATTTAGAGAAAAAAAAATTTCTAGAAGAAACTCTACTATAAACAAAAGTTCACTTCAAAACAAGACACTGTTCAAGCACCTCCTCATTTACAGAAGCAGCTGAGCAGTGTAGTTTGAGTGGGTTGAACATAAAGAGAAAAACGGATTTTTTTTTTTTAATGTCAGTCAAAGAAACACCAAATTTACATGTGTTGTTTTGGGTGTATCCTTGCTTAGTTACTTAAGCTCAATGTTTTTCTGCGGATGAAAGTTAACGTGGTTTAAATTTTATTTACTTTCAACCACACGAGGAAGACATCTGCTTAAAACAAAAAGCAATGTGACTTCCCCATTTCCCACCCAAAAACTGTTAATGCTGTATTCTTTAAGTTATATCTCTGGTTCCCAGTACAGGAGTTGTTATACTGAGGAATTAAAACAAAAGACTTTTTAAAACAATTCATCCTAAATGCAAGTTTGTGTGCATCTACACACGCTCACATAGCATATAACCCAGCATTTTTTCCTATGCTTAAGTAGGCTGAGTTTTCCAAAAGTCTACTTCATAATAGTATGGTTATTGAACAAATGAAAAGGAAATAATTAAGTTTAACTTCTCAGAACAAGTCCAATAGCATTTTTTAATCAGAACTCAATAAGACCACTTTACAATGAGCTCAACTTCTAAAAAGTACCTCAAATGAAATATAGTTCTCTATTTAAACCCTAGGAGAAACAAATTACTTAGTAAATACAGTAGGACCCTCTTTTAAAGATTTTTTTTTCCTACAGAAAGACTTATGAGCAGAAGTTCACTGTAACAGGAACTGCATATTGCAGTACACTGAAATTAAACTGAAACTGCCTAGAGTGAAACATTCGGGCAGGGCCACCATTAACAAGCAGCCAATCACTTGTCCTCAGTGACCACTCTGAAGTAACTACAGCATTACTGTGTTTACTTTTTAGACACCATCTCTAATAAGAAAACAACTTTTGTCTGTGCGTTGGATAGCCACGTATGATCCTGAAAACAGGTATATGCTGAAATGTTATAATAAGCAGAACCATTCTAGCATTTTGACAATTTTGTTTTGGCACACTTCAGATTTCCTCTGCTTGAAAAACAACAGCATAACGTTACTTTTAGTACTACTTAATTTGTTTGTGGACTATTATTAAAACAATGTGTCAAGCACTCCTCGTCATACAAAGACAAAAAAAAGTTTGGGCGGTGAACAACACGGCACAATTTAAATGTCCAATAGCATATCATATACAACACTACCCAACCCTCCAACCCTAGTTCTTAATGGAATTAAATGCAGCAGAACATGCACTAAAATCCCATTTCTAACAGGAAACCCCTATTTTAAGCAATCACTTTGGAATATCTTCCAAGATAGGTGGTAGAGAGTTTTGTCTGACCTTTAGTTAGAGACACACCTCCGACAAACAAGTGAATTTTGTTGACGTATGGCTTTACTAGAGTACAGTGAGAACTAAACAGAAATCAGGTGTCCATGTGACAGTTGTCTCTAATAAAGGCGATCTACTGACCCAAAGGACAGCCGTCAAGGGAGGGAATCTGTTTCACTTAAGAAAAGGAGGACTTGTGGCACCTTAGAGACTAACAAATTTATTCACTTAAGATTTTCTACAGCACTTACCACTACACTACCTCAGTGTTGCAGCAACCTTAACTCATCTGTGGGAGCAGAGTGAAATTCAGAAGGTTCCCCTCACCCTTTTGGTGGGGACAGAAATCTAAAATGAAAAACAGTCCTTCAAACCACCTTCCCCATCTTCACCACTAACAGCCAGGCACAGAAGTAGGCAAAGAAACGATTGAGGAACCTACAGGCCCTGGTCAGACTCACTCACACACCAGCCGCTGGGTCAGAAGGTAAGAGTCTGGCACGGGTCCCAGGAGAAACCCGACCCACACACGACACAGGGCCAGAGGAGCAGCCTCTGGCCCCTCCAAGGGCGGGGTGTGGGTGTGTGTGTGTGGGGGCCTCCAGCGATGGGGGGTTTCTTGCCCCCCCCCCAGGCTGTCGTCTCACAGCAGTGCCTGGGCCCCCCAGTCTGTGGGTGGGGTGGGGCGAGGGCACAGTGGGGGAGCGGGGCGGGTGTCTCCGGAGTCAACGCCTGCCCTCGGGACGCTCTCCTCAGGGGCGGCGGAGGGCAGGGTCTCACCTTCCAGCCCTGACCCGACCGCCTCCCCGCTGTCACCCGAGCGCAGCGGCCCGGCCCCGTCTCTTACCTCCGGCCTCCTGCAGGGGCGGCTGGGCCTGGCATGGCCGGGCGGAGGGTAGCTCCGCACAGGGACCAGGCGGGTGTTATCTGGGGCCTCCCGGGGCGGCCGCCCTCAGGGGGACTCCATGTCAAAGCCCGAAGCAACAGAACCCTCCTCGGTCCGACCCAGCCCCCACCGCCCACTTAGTCCATTCCTCCCAGCATGCAACGCGACCAACAACCGCGGACACGCCACTTCCGGCCGCTTGCTAGAGCCGCCCGGAAGCCCCAGCCTGTAGCCTAGCTGCTTCCAGGGAGGTGCCTGACGCCCTGCGGCCATCTTGAACCCGGGCAAATCTCACGTCGCCTTATGGTAAGGCTAGGATTCAGCGGCCATCTTGGACCCGGGCAAACTGGCCTTTTTCCTTATGGTAAAGGAACCATCTTAGATTAGGGCCGAGCGGCCCCGTTTGCCTGTGACGGGGCTTTATGAAGCGATATCGAAGCCCGAGCGGCCATGCTGAAGTAGGGCACCTTGCCCTTTCCCTGAGCGGGCAACAGGGAACTTGCGGGTCAGGCTGGGCCCTAGAGAGGGAGAGCCCCACCCTAGGGGAGTCTGGCTGCGCCTGCAGCTGGGAGGAGTGAAGCTGGGGAGGGGGGGATGGCCCCTCAGTCAGCCCCCTCCCTGCACAGCCGGTGACTGACTCCACACTCCCTGCCCATCGCCCTGCCCTTAGCCCCGTCGCAGAGCAGGAGGCTCACGCCCCTGTTGGCAGTCCCGTGCATTCAAAAAATCACCAGTCAGGCCTCAAGGAATCAGGAGATCAGCTTAAAAATCACCAGGCTTTTACAACCACTAATTTTGGGGGTATTTTTATTTGCTTTGGGGTGGCTGAGCCTTTATGTTCCCCTTTTCAAGTTTTTCTTGACGCCAGCCCTGAGGACGGGAGATTGTATCTTTAAAAAAAATAAAATCTGAGATTCCCAGGTAATCACGTGACTGTAAGAGCTGGTGCTGTCACATACCCACTGGGGCAGGAGTGAGGTACAGAGAGCAGGTGGCTTGCCCAAGCTCATGCAGAGACGGAGCAAATTTTAACCCCTTGTTCTGCCTTTCTAGGCACTTAGCCTCCGCCACAGTAATAGGAAAGTGTGGTCTCCCAAGGAATTAAAAATGAAAGAAAATTAACACCTTGTGGTATGGGCTTGCTATTGTGAAATTTAAGGCCAGGTGTGTTATGGGGGAGAAGTTTGTACTATGGTTCTCTTTCCCCAGATCCATGCTGCCGCCTGCGAAAAAATTATATGTAGTTGTAATGGAGAGGGTTCAGAGATGGGACCAACAAGATTGAGTAGGAACATGGAAAGACTCTTATAAAGAGTCTGATAAGATGGAGATTGCTTACCTTAGAGAGGAGGTGAAAAAGAGGATACATGATAAAAGTATACAAAATAAAAAATTGCATGGAGAAGGTAGATTGAAATCTTCTGTTCTACTTGTCTCCCAACGCAAGGACAAGGGGAGACACTCAATGAAATTGGAAGGTGGCAAATCAAAACCGATAAAAGAAGATACAGTATGTGTTTACACAACTCATGATTAGTCTGTGGAACTCATTGCCCCAAAATACCATTGAGGTCAAAAGCTTATCATGAGTCACAAAAGGACTGGATGTGAATACAAGTAACAAGAACATCCAGAGTTATATAGGCCCTACACTCACAGAAGTAACCCCCTGTCACACTGTCTGCAGTGGCTAATGACCATGAGTGCCTACCTCAGGACAGACTGTTGAAAGCAGGGCAGTCACCCCAAACTGGTGGTATGTTCTAAAGTTAGATTTCACCAACTCAGAACCAAATGTGAACACCCAAAGTACTACAAAGTACTACAATAGTCTTATAATGGAAGCACAGACAGTCCCTTTAGACATGCCAGTATATCTTGCCACCCAGGCAAGCTGGATGGACTATGTAATAAATGGTCACTTACACTGAAAATCACAAAATATTCACATTGCACCCAGTCCCAAGAGACCAGTCACTCACCAGGTTGATCTCCATCTTAGGTCTCACACCAAAGACAATGCTGGTAGCCAATTTTATAGTAAACTAACTAAAGGTTCATTACCTAAGAAAAAGGAATGAGAGTTATTGAGAGGTCAAACCAGATAAAAATATATGTACAGGTGAGTTACAGATATATGTTCAAAAGGTACTAGAGATTAATCTGCCAGTTTCCCAAAAGTCTTTTAGGGCTACCCAGAATAACTTGGGGGAATCTCTGTCTTGTTTGGTTATTTTACCATGTATGACAAAGTTCCTGCTCTACCTTGGTGAGTCTTGCGCTTATTGGCGGATTTGCTTGCCTTGGAGCTTCACGTCAGCCGTCAGCTTGGCCGTTTTTCTGAATTCACAGTCCAGCTCGACTCCTCCTGTGTCTGACCAGGAGTTGGGAGGATTTGGGGGGAACCCGGGCCCGCCCTCTACTCTGGGTTCCAGCCCAGGGCCCTGTGGAATGCAGCTGTCTAGAGTACCTCCTGGAACAGCTATGCGACAGCTACAACTCCCTGGGCTACTTCCCCATGGCCTCCTCCCAACACCTTCTATATCCTCACCATAGGACCTTCCTAAAGCCCCACAAAATCACGGGATCTCCTGGTTAACCTCCTCCTAGCCTTGGCTAAAACAGCCATTTATAAAACCAGAGAGAGGAGGTTGGCCCATGAAACGTCCTGCGATTGTAGGGCCTTTTTCCGATCCTCAGTACATTCACGTATCCGAGCGGAGTTCCTCTGGGCGGCGTCCACCGACTCCCTTGACGCCTTCGAGAAGCGGTGGGCGCTGTCCGGGGTTCTCTGCTCGGTGACCCCGTACGGTTCCCTCCGTCTGACCCTTTGATTGAGGGGAAGAGCGAGAGACACCAGCCCCAGCTGTTGCCGCTGTGGATACCATCATTACTGTCATCTAGGAGGGGTCCTATAATATATGGGTGTCTACCCGCCCCCACCCCCAAACCGCCCACCCCGCAGCCATGCCCATCTTGCCGGGCACTCTCAGGAGAGGGATAATCAGTGACACTGGGCGCGGCACTAGGTAACTCGAGGGGGTGGAAGACCACGAGTGTCGAGGAAGCCCCCCCGCTCTAGGCCACCAAGTAACTCAGGACGGTGGAAGACCACGAGTGTCGAGGAAGCCCCCCCTCTCTGGGCCCAGGCTAGCCTGAACACTTCTCCCTCCTGAAAGCTGCTGTGTTATACCTTCTGTTTGCTTTGTTTTGTTGCATAGTTTGTTTTGTTTTCTTTGTTAACTCTTTGCAAGTGTTACACAATAAAATTCTTTTCTGTTTTAAAAAAAAAAAAAAAAACCTTCCCTGTTACCTTACCCAGGGAAAAGGGACCTATATAGCCAGGGGCTAATATATCTGCCTTCTATTTTAACTATTCCAAGCGGCTGCTGGAGAGTGGTTTTGACCCAAAGATTCGTGACAGTCGTGGCCAAACTGGGCTCCACCTTGCAGCAGCCAGAGGAAATGTAGTCAGCTGTTGCACAAATTTGGTGCTGATCTACTGGCCAATGATTACCAAGGTAACACAGCCCTTCACCTGTGGGGGCATGTGGATACCATCCAGCTCCTAGTCTCTAATGGACTCCAAATTGATATTTGCAATCACCAAGGTGCAACACCACTTGTTCTGGCAAAACGAAGAGGAGTAAATAAGGATGTAATTCGATTGCTGGAGTCTTTGGAGGAGCAGGAGGTGAAAGGATTTAACAGAGGAGCTCACTCTAAGATGGAAACCATGCAGACTGCAGAAAGTGAAAGTGCAATGGAAAGCCATTCCCTCCTTAATCTGAACCTGCAGCAAGGTGCAGGGGTTCTTTCCAGCTTCCGCACAACATGGCAAGAGTTTGTGGAGGACCTGGGCTTCTGGAGGGTGCTACTCCTGATCATCGTCATTGCCCTTCTCTCTCTTGGAATCACATACTATGTTAGTGGGGTGCTTCCTTTTGTGGAAACTCAGCCTGAATTGGTGCATTAAAGCAAATGAAAAGAGGCAAAAAAAAAAAAATTACTCTCCTATAGCCATCTGGCCTGACCCTGTCACACATGTTAGAACCCAAACAGTCCAGAGATAAAGAATTCTTCCTTGTGTCTGTACTTATAGCTTCTCTCAGAACCCAAGCGGATAGCAACAGGTCCCATGCAGGTCCCTTCTTCATGGAGTGGCTGGGGGAGAGGAGGAATGCACTTAAAGTCTTTGATCCTTGATCTCACAGGATGGCTCATTTGTGTTTAATGAACAGGATTTAACATCTTCTTGTAAGAGACCATCATTCGCATTACACAAGACTTTTTTCTTGTTTGATGGGTCATAGTGACAGGAGTATATACAATGCAAATGTCTGCTGTGACATTATAATATGGTGTATAGCTGAGTGAGAAAAATATATGCAGCATCCTACAAGCATTTTATAAAACACTAAACACATTCTTATCGACTTAATATCTAATATTGATTTTGATAATGCTAACACACAGGTAAACAGGACTGGTTTCCAGTTATATATTTGTACGTGTTCAGTGAGGTCTGGGCCCTTGATATGAGCGAGCGCCAGGTCTGCCAGAGCCTCAACCCCTATCCAGCTTCCTTTGAGAGTGATGTACGGCCATCTTGGCCAGTACCAAGAGGAGGCTGATGAGGAGATTCCATAAATTTGTGAGACCACAGATGGAGTGTGCAAGAATTAGGAGATGCAGGGGAAAGTATTCTGGTCAATGTCGGAGACAGGTTCCTGGATTAGATTGGCTACAGGTCTGGTCCAGTATGTCAATTCTTATATTCCTGTGTTTCTAAATCTATTCAAGGAAAGAATCCAGCAGTCTGGACTCCACTTTCCACCTTGACCCTTTGTGACTTTAGGGCACAATACTTAGAGCAAAGAGCTCAGTCCAGGTGGATCCCATAGGTCTATGCACATAGCGCTCACACCAGGATTTAGGACCACACACTTCACAAGCAGCAGAATCTGCTGGAGCTGCCAGTGTCAAAGAATAAATGGGTGCAAATGTGCTATTTGGATGAAGAGGAGAGAAGACTGAAGTGTGAAATTACAAAATATGCACAAGGGTTTTCAGGATATGTCCAGAGGTTAAGGAGAAGAAGAGGAAGGGTACAAACACCCAGCTGGGAGTACAAGAGTGACTACAGTAATCATCACAGTTTTCCTGTGGTAGGTGCTGTACAATATAATAATAAAAAAAGATGAATTTGGACTATTATGGCCCTGATCTTGGAAAGACCTACGCATGTGGTTAACTTCAAGTATTCAAGTAATCCCATTGAACTCACATGCTTAAAAATAAGCATATGCATACGTTTTTTGCAGGTTTGGGGCCCATATGTGGAATAAAAAATGATCAAATGAATTTAAAAGTAATTCTAATTAATCTACTAAATTTAATAAATAATATAAAATCATTGTAAAAATATGATAAATTATATTCTCAGTTTCAGTTAGGTTAGGAATGTTGTTATTGCCGCTGGAGCCAATAATATGTGGTTCATTTGCTGCTTTATTGCTATTATATTTTGCCCCCTGGTGGTTATTTTAGTTTTTTCAGATAGCTGTCTAAAATCATGTATAAAGCACCTGTTGATCTGAAAGGAAGTAAAAAATGAAATGGGGGAAGGAGGAGAACAGGAAGCAGGATAATTTAACACACTACAAAAGGTCAGGGTAAAACACCTTAGATTATTCTGTTTGGAAGCAAGGAAGAAAAAAATCTTTTTAAGAACAGGAAAATACAAATGGTTGTAAGTGAACAGACAAGCAGCCCATCTCTTCCCATATCTGGCAATGGCTATTAAAGTCTTAAAGGCCCGATAATGTACCTAACTGCACAGCAGTGTACCATGAAGGGTTCAGTTCTGACTCCAGCTGTGATCAGTTTATGGCCTCAGCCATAAGTGTTGATAGCTCTTATAATAATTTCATTCTAGCTAGTAAAAAGAAAAGGAGTACTTGTGGCACCTTAGAGACTAACAAATTTATTTGATCATAAGCTTTCGTGAGCTACAGCTCACTTTGCGATGAAGTGAACTGTAGCTCACGAAAACTTATGCTCAAATAAATTTGTTAGTCTCTAAGGTGCCACAAGTACTCCTTTTCTTTTTGCAAATACAGACTAACACGGCTGCTACTCTGAAACTTATTCTAGCTAGTATAACTACAGGTGCTAATCTAAAAAAAAAAATCCAATAATCTTTTAAATTTACTGTAGGAACTATGTGTATCAATAATATGCCATGGCTGTGACTTCCATAGGTATGGGCCTGAGCCTATGAGGTGCTGAGGGTCTCCAAGTCAATGGGAGTTTCACGGCTCACATGATCAGATCCATGAATCAGCATTGATTGGTTGTTTTGTATGGAAATTCACTTTACAACAATCAAAACTGAATGCAGTATCAGATATGAGAAGTAAGCGTTCAACCTGGAAAGTGAAGATGAAGCTCAGTATTTATGTACAATATGTATGGGTAGTTGGGAATGTGTGGTGAGATGTGTATTTTTATATCTTCTGTGACTGAAAGAGGTCAAATTTTTTCCACTATGAAGAGATTCACTCTATGACAGTGATAACTACTATAGATTTGTTCTGTGAGAGCCCAGATTTCCAGAGTCTGAACCAATACGTTACAGCACTAATTTCAA
Source organism: Chelonia mydas (assembly GCF_015237465.2). NCBI lineage: Eukaryota > Metazoa > Chordata > Testudines > Cheloniidae > Chelonia > Chelonia mydas. The sequence goes on from NC_057851.1 coordinate 188,182,709, forward strand.
TAGAAAACCTTTTCACCATCTAAAGTTTCCTTTATAAAAAGTGTATTACTGGTGAGCACTGTAAGTCATATGAGGGTCATGAAAACATTGTTCCATTAATCTTGATTTAAGGATCTTTTTCTTAAAAGTTGTTTTTTCACTTTATACTTTCAAGACATTTAATCTCTCAGCAGCTGGGTGTAGAAACTAGTTCTCTCAAGTTAGCTAGCTTGATGTAAATCCTAGTGGAGACAAAACACTGTAATTTTTACCTTGAGGTAACTAGTCCTGACAAACTCCAAGCAGGGGTATCCAAGTGGAGGGTATAAGGTTGACCTCAACTACCTACATCAATCTGTGCCTTGTTTTCACTAGGAGCTTACATCACAATAACTATCTTGATATAAAAACACACATTTTTTGTGGCAAAGACACAGTCTGAATTTCACTCTTTAAGTCTTCTCTGGACTAGAGAACTGAACTGTTGCAGCTTGAAGCTGGTGGATGACTGTGACATAGCGGGATACCATTCAAACCAGTGTGGGGAGGAGCTTGTGTCACCCCTGCCCTGCTGCTGTAGGCTCCAATGTGGACTGCTCACAAACAGCCTTCCACCATAAAAACCACACTCTGTGTGTAACTGCAGCCTGCCATTTAGACTCTGGCTATCACCAGCCTTGGTTATTCTGCATTGTGACTCCAACCCACCTCGGTCCCAGATTTCCCCCCAGAAATGTATGTCCTGTATTGCCCTCTCCTAGACAGTACAAATATATTAATTCCATTATTCCTTTAAGGAAATAATATACCAGCTAATTATCTTAAATAGAGTTATTCAGACACTTTAACTTAAACATTCCGGATTAGGTAAAACAGTGAAACAAGTTTATTGACTACAAAGAGAGATTTTAAGTGAGTACAAGTAATGAGGCATAAAAGTCAGAAATGGCTACCAGAAAAATTAAAAAAAAATGCTTTCTAGTGCTTAACTTAAACTATATTTGATTCAAGCAAAATTTCTCACCACATGCTTTCAGCAAGGTTACTGACCAAACTCTTCAGGTCAGGACCCCTCCTGCAAAGTCCAACAGCTGTTTTCCTTTGTCTTCTTGAGTGTGTTTACTACTTAAATGCAAATTAAGGCAAACATACATTCCTTTGTTCAAGACAGGCCCGTTTGGCCAGTTTGGTGCTATGTGAGTTTTGAACATGCACTCTTAACATCATACAGGGGAATCTTGTAACTTCACAAAAATGTGTTTCCACTGACCAGCAAATTATGAGTTTTCAAATGATACCTTACAAGACATACCTTGTACAAAGATCATTACAATAGTGAGTAGGAATGTATTCCGTCACACTGGCAAAGGTGTAAATTGTAATGAAGCAGTGTATTCACGCTAGCCATCTTATTTTGGGTGCACTACTGCCGTGAATCCACACACAGGACTCCCTGATCTGCAGTTCCCCAACACAGTTCCTATCCCACTATTTTAGTAGAATAGCCTGCAAAAAATACCATTCAGTGCATAAGTGGCAGCACTGTAACTAGTGCTTATGATATATTCCATATGAGATATTTAAAATGAATTTAAAGTATTATAACTTGTTAGTTATTGCAATATAACATGCAACTTACTATAATTATATTGTAACAATTACTACAAATAATGTTGCTTCTGATTCTTTGGTGTTTGGTGGCTAGTCCCAATGGTTTAGTCCGATGATTGTTTGCAGCCGGTTCTGTCCTGGTTGAGGAAATGTGCATGCATCCCAGGGTCTACCTGCTCACACCACTCTTCATGGTGAGATAGTGGATAGCTGCCCAGGCTGTTCCCCTTCCCACTGGTGCCCACGAAGGTATTCTGAAGAGCACGGCTGCATGTGGTGCTCAACCAAGCAAGGAAATAGTTCCTTACTTTTCCACACAGTTAGTGGTTGTGTGTGAAAGCGTTGTTGTTTTCATACTTTAATGGCTTCTTTTTCTCATGTGAGCTCCTTAGAATCTAGAGACCAGAGTCCCAAAGGGGAAAATAGAAGCTGGGCAAGTCCTTCTGGGAGACTCCTTTACCCAGAACTCAGCTGCCCCAATTCCCCTGCCACATCTATGGCAGTGCTCTCATTGGGGGGCTATTCTGTGCAGCAGGAGGAGGGGGACAGAGGAAATGCATGGTCAATAGAGAGCCACCTGCTGTTAAGTTAAAGATGTCTTGAGGGTGGGTTGGGAAGTTCAACTAGTGATTCTGTGCCTCTCTCTCTAAAATTAATTTTAAACCAGTTTAACTCCAGCAAGATCACAACCAGCAACCCCCATATATTTATTGTTGTTTTCCTAATTGTTCCTTTTGTATGGTCTGTCTCGGGTCTCCAGTATTCAGGAGATGCTTGTGCATCTGCTGCCCGATTAAGCCCATTGTAAGGGACAGACATTTATTTCACATGTGCTTCACTTTCAAATTCAGGCCTAGAGTGTTGTACTGTTTTCTAACCTTTTATTTTCCTTTCTTTTTTTGATACCAAGGTTAAAAGAAAAGGAGAATGGGTTATACTGTTAAAAATATTTTCTTGAAAAATGCAAAGTCTGTTGTATAAAGTAGTTATGAATATATTTGTTTCACATTCCTCTATGACTGCAATACCTGGACTACTTATCAGTGCCACATAAAACACTTGATCCAATTCCACCTACAGTGTCTATGGTGGATAATCAAAATTAAATGGCAAGATTTGGTTCCAAACATCGAGGTCCTCGAGTGCTGCAACATCACAGATATTGAAGCTTTTATTGTGAGACCACAGCTGAGATGGTGTGGTCATGTGATCTGTATGTCTGACAGTAGAATACCTAAGACTGTCTTTTATGGAGAATTGCAGCCTGGAACTCATTTAGCCACAGACCAAGAAAGCATTACAAAGACACTCTCCATCTCAACCTCTAATCTTTCACTGTTGACCTCAACACCTGGGAGCTCTTGACAAGATCTGATGGAGGCAGCTCTGCCACCTTGGACAGAGATTTTGAAAGCTCGCAGATTGCTGCAAATCAAGGATAGACAAGTAAGGCGTGAAGCTAAAAGCATTATACATTCACCTACAATAGTCTTCACCTGTGGCACTCACAGATAGGGCTGTAGGTATGAAATTGGTCTTTGGTCTCAGCTCAGGATGCACAAGAAGTGACTGTAGCTCATCCTTCAAACTCAATGGGAGATTCCATCAATAAAGATTTATTTTTTGAAAAGAAAATAATGGGAACACTGTTTTTCCATTTTGAAAATAAAAATGTAATTGGCTGTTTAGATGTGCCCTGCAGGGGCGGAGAGGGCAGAATCAGGACCAGCCAAAGACCACCTCCGCTCTCCTTGGCGCTGCATGTAGCGGTGGGGGGAATCTTCACGAGTAATGAAACTAGTGCTCTGTGCTCTCATAACTGTCACTGAAAGCTGAACAGGAGCATTGTGGGATTGCATTAGGAGGACTAATTGCACCATTGCAGCTGCTGCACTAGCACATGCTGTCTGCGCTCTCATTGTAACAGTTCAGAGTGACATGATGATGGATACAACATTGCTTAGCCTGACTCCGAGCACATACAGTCACAACAGTTGGTTGATCTATTGTATGCTGTTGTAAGCACTGTTGTGAATGGACTCAAAGTATGTTAGAGACTTGCTAGGGGGTTGCCACAACTCTGGCAATGTGAAAATATTATGGCACAGACAGAACCTCTGTGCCTCCCAGAATTATAAAGCATATATATATATAAAGATATATTGCTCTGTCTTTCCTCTCTCTGACCAGCAGGGACTGGACTTTGTTTACTTTTGTTTGTTTGTTGTGTGGTCCTTGTGTTAGAAGGATACCTCGACAAAGTGTGCAGTTTGCTCTAAAGTTTCAGAACTTTGTGGTCATCCTGATATCTTCTGGAGTGGAATTCCAGATGTTGTGGGCTGATTGCTGAGAAAGCTCTGATTCTTGTATATGTGAGTTTTGTTCTTGAGGATAATAATTATAACTATCCAGTGATATTTATGGGAAATGATTGTGACAGACTTTCAACTCGAGCAGTTGGTTTACATTTTGGAGGTTATCTTTGCAATTAAAACTACTAGATTTACTTGCTTTCTAAGTGCCAACTGAAATTAGCTGTGACATTTTTAAAGGATCTCCAAAACAAGGAGAACAATGCTTGGTGGCTAATAATTCAGTTGTTCCAATAGAATATAGCTATTGTGGAAGCACATGAGCATGAAGGGTGAGATGGTTCCTCATGTAATTTAGCCTAATCCCATCAAAGCTTTGAAGATGAGGATTGGAAGCTTGATTTTTGACATGATATGTTATGGAGAGCCAGGAAAGACAGCGGAGGACTATGGTAACATGCAGCCAGTGACCTGGATTGCTAAGCGCATGTATTGCTGTGTTGTTAAAGGTTTATAGCTTTTTTAAGGTATGTGTTTTCATACCTAGGTGCAGAGAAACACAATAATGAAGCCTGGAGGTCTTGAATTCATGGATCATTGTATTTAAATCCTAATCTGACAGGAGAGATTTTAATCTCTTTACCAGCCATAATCAAAGGTATCTTTTGCAGCTGTTGTTATTTGGATATCTGGAGGCCTAGAAAGTTTGTCCCCAGTAACTCTGAAACTATAAAATCTACCTATCAGACACTGCCTGTGAAAGTGGAACTGGAAATGGCAAGGACAAACTGTCATGATTCACCTGCCTATCTGTCATAAAACCCAACCATTTGTCAGTCTTAATAAAATGGCAATTTTCTATAAAGATCCTGCAGTTTAATTGATGCCCACTTTGGAGCCTGTAGCACTCTGGTGTGAATTTAGTGTTCATGAAAGATGATGGCTCGACAGCCCTGGATACTGAAGTCCTCTCTTCCATTATTATAGAATAGATACGGCACAGCATCCCCTCACCTCCCCACCTCTGTGTCCCAACCCTGACTTGAAGAAACCACTTCTAATTGAAGGATAGATCATTCTTTATCTCCCTTCATTGGCCTCTCTGTTAAGGCTGCCAATAGGGCTGGTCAAAAACCAGAATTTTTGTTCTGTGGGAAATTTTGTTCTGAATTGGAACAAAAAGCTGAAACTTTCCTCAGAATAAAAGTTCAAAAAAAAATTCAGTTCAGAACCATCTAATTGTTTTGCTTCAGTAATGTTGAATTGTTTCATTTCACTAATGTCAAAATGTTTTTTTCTGCAACACTGCAGCCTCAAATCAGACAACCTGACCTTTTGGGCCTGCAGAGCCACCAAGCCTTGTTCTCCTTGTTTTGGGGATCCTTTAAAAATGTCACAGCTAATTTCAGCAGGCACTTAGAAAGCAAGTAAATCTAGTAGTTTTAATTGCAAAGAACTTTCAAAATGTAAACCAGCTGCTCAAGTTGAAAGTCTGTCACAATCATTTCCCATAAATATCCAGTGATATTTATGTTCTTGACATTATTTTATAGGGATCCCAGAAATTATTGGGGGCTGCAAGGCCTGTGGCTTCCTTATTTTGGCTCAGATTGATTTTGCTAGGATGGGGGAAAGTTAACTGAAACTAGTTGCATTAATGTTTCTGTGAGCTTCTTTCTGAATACCAATCATCTGTCAAAAACAATGAGGAGTTTGATGGCACCTTAAAGGCAAACAGATTTATTTGGGCATAAGCTTTTGTGGGTAAAAAATCCACTGGACTCCATGCATCTGAAGAAGTGGAGTTTTTACACTCACGAAAGCTTATCCCCAAATAAATCTGTTAGTCTTTAAGGTGCCACCGGACTCCTTGTTGTTTTTGTGGATACAGACTAACACGGCTACCCCTCTGATAGTTCCGTAAAGGCTCTGACAGATGATTACTGTCAGTTCAAGCTGGCCACAAGGGAGCAGCCCAGTGGAATAACCATCTTGGAGCCAACACAAAAGGATCAAAAAAGTAAGAGACCCATTCTCCCTTTCCACATACACAAAATGGTTGTAGTTGTTGATTTCAGAGGAGTTACACTATGGATAAATTTTGCCCCAGTGCATACTTAATCTATTAAGCATCACATGCAAAATGCATATTACTAGATGTTCAGTTTATCAAGAAACGTACAGTTTAACCTGTGGCAATATTGCTAACTCTTGCTATTTTCTCCTGAGTCTCACCATAATTTGCTATTTTTCTTAAAGTCCCAACTCCTAGAGAGATGGGATTATGTGGAAATCTCAGCTTTCATTAAGAAAACAAAAGCACGTTTCTAGCCCTCAGGATTGTAGAGAAAAGCTTGAAGATTTAACTGAGTATACTCTAAAGGCTCAAAACCCTGATGATTTTTGAACACTTGGGGTTGGCAATACTGAAAATGTAGGAAGACAATTGTTCTGTTTTAATTCTTATTTTTATTAAACAAAACAAAAAATTTCAACGTCATTCTCCTTCTTTATGCCTTGGTTTCTTTATCTGTAAAATGGGGATAATACCTAAATACCTCACAGTTAAGGTTTGTATGGAACTCTAAACATGTAAAGTACTAAACATGTTTAAGTGATAAGTATTATAATGGTCTCCTTCAAATTGAGCTGTTTTGAACAGTAATAAACCCTGTTAACCTTCATTAACATTTATTTTAATAGTCTAATTTCTAGGAGGTGAAGAAGCCTTTCTGCATAGGTGCAGCAACCATTTAATACTGAGTTTTTGAACTGGTTTATTTTTCTTTTAAACATAAAACAATTAGTCAGCAGCCATATTACACTGTGTTGTAATCCCATCAGGTCTCCCAATATAAACATGGTCAATAGGGCAGAGATACCTCCTTGCTGAACAGAGATCAGCAGACGATGAGGAAGCAACATGCCATGTTGCAACACTGAAATGCAGAGAAGAAAGATCACTGCTAAAAAGCCTATTGGAAGCAATCTATCCTGGCACTAGGGCTTATAGTAGATATGTAGGACAGAGCAACTAAACGTGGAGGAATTATAGGAGCTGTGTCACCCCTTACATCCCTCGATGAATAGCCATCCAGTCTCAGACTGACAAGAGGGACACATATTCCTTTTCTGATTGGGCACCACATGAACCTATCCAGACACCTGATTCATGGCACAGAGGCCAATGTGCAGCAATAACTTGTAATAAGTTTCTAACCATTACATGCACAGATACTAAGTTATAGCATATGTATAAACGGAGGGTTGGCCCCAGTTCTAATCAGGCATCCTCTTCTGCTGTCAGGAGAACTCCTAATGATAGCAAGACGCTTAGAGAAAACTCCCTTGTCCAGTGGGATGCCTACCTATTGGTGGAGTCATTTACTTCAAATTGCTGTTCTCCACACTGAAAAATGGAGGGGAGTGTGTATACATCTGGGCTTTGTAGTGATCTTTTAGTTTATCTGTGTCAAGCAATCAGATAAAGGCATCAGGATGCACAGAAATAGGGGATCAACCATTACATTGTACATTTTCTAGACTTACTCATTTTCCTTAGTTCAGGAGTATTCTCCTGTCACAGAAGGAGACTTCTATGGCTGCAACAATCAGTTCTGCTGGAGTTTTGTGGCAATGGAGGAAAGTGTCAGTCTTCACATCCCTGTATGGAATGATGTCAAAATTGCATGTGCTGTGAGCATTCTGAAGACGTGGAAGAGCTGAAATGACTAAAAGTGAATGTCTAAGATGCAGATATTTCAACTATTTAGAAGCTTATTTGAATTTCAACAATACACAGTAACACTGGCACCATCCTCCATTTATTTTCTGAACTTTAGGGGTGTATACATTTTCAAAGTATAATCTGCCTTTGGAGTCTAAAATGCTCTGCTTTGATGTTGATTCACAAGAATATTAATATTGATGTAGGAGCTTCTGGACATTCCCCCCCACACATCAGTTAGCATTGTGTAACTTAGCCTTGTAAATATCAATACAAATCATCTGGGAATACGCCATCTACTCCAGCTGTTGTGGAGTCACATCCCTAGCAAAGGCCACTGCTCTGACTTAGAAACCTGAATACATTTCCTGGACCTGAAGAGCTCTGTGTAAGCTCCAAAGCTTCTCTCTCTCTCAACAGGAGTTGGTCCAAGAAAAGATATTACCTCACTCCCCTTCTCTCTCTCACTAATATCCTGGGACCAACACAGCTACAACACTGCATACTAACCTAGAAATGGCAGTAACGGGAACATATTGAGTTAGGTCGAGTAAATGGGAGCAAGATCAGACCCTCAAGAAGCATGTTCCGAATTGGGCTTGAACGGCCCAAATGTTAGAGGAAGGACTTGGGAAGAAATGAGTTGAATGGAGCAGCAGTGGGAGGAGGAGAGGATTGAACAGAAAGGATGGAGCAAGGAACAACAGCAGGACAATCAAAGGGACACTGGAACAGAGGTTCTGGGGCAGAGACTGATGAAGCAGTGGGGGGAAGTCCAGAGTTGAAAGCTTCTCCCACACTTAATGTACAGGATCAAACAAAGATTCCCATGGAGTGGCAGAATCAGTTGCTGCTGGGGCAACTAGAAAAGACTAGAGACAGCTGAACCAAGCATTCCAAACATCTGCAAATTCTGTTTCAACTAATCAGTATGTGAACATAAAAAACCATTGCATTAAGTTGTAGGACTCCATCTGGGTACTAGAGGGAAGTGAAAGCACATGTTGCTGCATGAGGCTCGGCTGCTCGTGCTTGGTGGGAGGAACAAGAAGTCAGCCAGTGACTATGGCAGTGTTCCAGACCCTAGAGAGAAATTTTAGGGTATGAGCACAACCCTCGCTCTCCTTGCACACTCACTCGCAGCTGCAGAGCAGCACTAAAGGCCAGCACAGGCTATATCTGTAGAACTGATGTAGCAACTACCACTGCTAAGCATGCTCACCTCAGCACCCCTGCAACATTACACCTGCTCTCTTCTCTAGGCAGCCACAATTGGCCAGATCCTCAACTATTGTAATCGGGAGCCTGTGACGGGGGCATTCAACTCACTACCATGGCACCTCCTGCTGACCATCCTGGGAATTAGCTTGGGGTTGCCAGTGTGCCCTCAGGTGGTGTGTCGCCCGTCATCACTCCTGCCTCCACATCCAGGACCTGCGTCGCTCCCCAGACTGCATCATCCTCTTCTGGACACAGCCCTCCAGCTGTGCCCCACTTGGCTCTTTCCCCACTTCCAGGGGACTGACAGTCCTCAGTCCAGCCACTTGCCTCAGTGGCAATCTGCAGTCCAGGTTCTAGACACTCGTCTCAGTGGCAGACTGCAGTCTATGCACTGGTCACTTCCCTCAGTGGCCAGTGGAGAGAGAGGGGGAGCACACGCCTGTCCACTACTCCAGGCCCTGACCCAGGAACCCTATAGGCAGGAGCCACATACTGGCCCTCCTCCAACTCTCCCATCTCCTTCCCTGGAGCACTTCCCCACAGCCCCTGCACCTCCTCTGCCCTTGTATCAGGGCCTTAGTTTGGTAGTCATCAGTCTGGAGCTTCCTCATACTCTGCTGACCCAGCTCAGCACTGCTCTGTCCATGGTGCTCCAGCCCTCTAAGCAGCCAGTCCTCCTTCCTCAAACTCCAGGGAGTGACTGCCTCAGAGTTCCTCAGCATCCCCTTCTTATATGGGCCAGCGTGGTCCTGACTGGCTCCTCCAATAAGCCTTCCCCTAATTGGCTGGCACTACAAGCCTTTTCCTTATTGGCTGCCTCCTATGCAGCCTTCCCAGGGTTGCTTTAACCCCTTATATACCAGTGAGGGGCAGTCGCCCCGTCACACACCCTCCCCGTTAAAGACCACACCCCTGGGGGGGTGTAAGAAGGAGTTTCTGTCTTCCTAGCTTCCCTTGCAGCTGGGCCTGTAGAGTGTCTGTCTCCTGCCTCAGGCTCTCCACAAAGAAGAGCACCCTGTCTCCCACTTCCAGGGTCTGGGTCACCAGCATAGCCTGTCCCGCTCCTTTGTGGGTTCTCCTGTCTGTCTGGGTCCCTACTGTAGCTTGTCCTACTCCCATGTGGCTTCACCTGTTTCTCTGGGTCCTCTCTGCCCGACTCATATTACCCATCACCTTCCTACCTCCCCCTGCTGGGTGTGAGAGATGGCTATCTATCAGGGCCTTGGGCCTCATTGCCCCATCACTCTGAGCATTTTCTGACTGAGCCTGGAACTCAGACATCCACCCCCTTCTCTTCTGAGGGCAATGCCTTTTTATATGGCCTTCTCATGGCACTGGAAGCACGTCCCTTGTTTCCCCTTGACCATGGCCCTCTCATGGTCCTTCTCCTTTTGCTTGGCCCCTTCCCCTGGGCTAGGCTTACCCCTACAATCCAGAGGGCACTGCCTCCACACATGTCCCTGTTGCCCACAGGTCCAACATACCCAGTGCCTCCCTGTTCTCCTCACAAGGGGGTTTCTCTTGGGCTCTTTTGTTTTCCTGTTCTCCGTGTGGGGCCTCCATGCCCCATCCTGGTCGGGGCACTCCCTCTTAATGTGTGCGAGCCACCCACAGGTAAAACATTATCTTGGCCTCCTGGTCCTGGTGCTTGGCTTTTCCTCTCACTCCCTGTGACTATCACAGACTCTCCTTCTCAGAAACTTAAAACAGGCACAGCTGCTGTTTTGCTAACCCCACCATATAGGCATGCAGGTGCTGCTGTACCTCCCACTGTCTCTGCTGGGTGGTGAGCACCTGCTGTAGCAGAGTCTGAAGCTGCCCTTGTGACCTGTCAGCCTCTTCCCACAGGGGCACCGCCTTCGGAGTCCAGTTTGGGAAGGCCCAGAATCCTCTGCAAAGAAGGCCTTGGTATACCGCAATATATTCTCCACCTTAGGTATCCGTTAGTCTCTCAAATAGGCAATAGTCCCCACAGTCTTCTATCTTCCCCTTTTATCAGGGGTGACTGTCTGCCCGCATTCTCCACCAGGTGTAATGGGGGTGTTTGACTCACCACCACAGCACCACCTGCTGACCGTCCTGGGAATTAGTTCAGGGTTGTCAGTGCACCCTCCTCAGGTGGTGTCTTGCCCATCATCACTCCTGTCTCCGCATCCAGGATCTGCATTGTTTCCTTGACTACATCATACTCTTATGGACACAGCCCTCCAGCTGTGCCCCACTTGGTTCTTTCCCCACTTCCAGGGGACTGACAGTCCTCAGTCCAGCCACTTGCCTCAGTGGCAATCTGCAGTCCAGGTTCTAGACACTCATCTCAGTAGCAGACTGCAGTCTATGCACTGGTCACTTCCCTCAGTGGCCAGTGGAGGGAGAGGGGGAGTACACACCTGTCTACTACTCCAGGCCCCAACCCAGGAACCCTATAGCCAGGAGCCACATACTGCCCCTCCTCCAATTCCACTGTCTCCTTCCCTAGGCTACTTCCCCACAGCCCCTGCACCTCCTCTGCCCTTGTATCAGGGCCTTAGTTTGGCAGTCATCAGTCTGGAGCTTCCTCATATTCTGCTGATCCTGCCTAGCACTGCTTTGTCCATGGTGCTCCAGCCCTCTAAGCAACCAGTCCTCCTCCCTCAAACTCTAGGGAGTGACTGCCTCTGTTTTGCTCGGCAACCTCTCTTATATGGGCCATCCTGGACCTGATTGGCTCCTCCAATAAGCCTTCCCCTAATTGGCTGGCACTTCAAGCCTTTTCCTTATTGGCTGCCTCCTGCACAGCATCTCAAGGATTGCTTTAACTCCTTATATACCAGTGAGGGGGCAGCCGCCACATCACAGAGCCATTCTTTTGACATATATGAGGCTGTTCATTTGGCCCCCAGTCTACAGGGACCCCCACTCAGGCAGTGCTGAGCATTCCCAGCAAAGCTCTGGATCCATAACAGAGCCAAAATAGAGCCCGTACAACTTAAAAAGGGAGTACTTTTTTTAGAAACGTATGCATCACAAAAACGATGAGCCAAATCCAGCTGTCACAGGGTGACTGACCCCTTTAATGGGAAATAGAGTCAGCTGCACTCATGCCATAATTAATTAGCTGCTTCCCATTCTGAGGAGGACAGGAGACTAAGGAGGGTCAGCTGATAGTTTAACAGACAGATGGGCCTTATGAAAGGGCTGAGAGAGATCAGTTTCCCCAGTAGAACCACAGGAAGTAGGCAGGCTCCTGTGGAAGGCCCTGAGCTTGTGGACTGTGTGCTCTGTGCTGGAGCAGGGAAGGATGCAAGGAACAGAGCCCAGCAGAGGCTGAGAACAATACTCCAGGAGAACTAGCCTGGAGGCTGAGTGCTCTATCCCCAAAATATAGACTCTTAAAGGTACCACAGAAAAGGCCTGGGAATAGGGCCCAGAGGTACAGCTGAAGAGAAGCCCTCAAAGGGAAGAACAACCTTTTTTGTTTGTTAGGACTTTTAGCTGGACTTTTCCTACCCTAGAGGCGGTTAAGTTTTGTTTGTGACTTGGCCAGAGGGCTAAGCCACATCTCCAGCACAGACTGGCATGTGTGGAGAACCAAGGAGATCCACCTCGGGGAACGAAACTCAGGCAGGGAACACCTGTAGTGCCTCATTTGACCAGTAGGGATTGCTAGGGAGCAGCCCCACCCCATGACACCATCCCTGGTGTAATTCTATTGAAGTCAGTGGATTTACATGAGACCAGAATTTGTTTTATTTATATTAACCATTTAATTTTAAAAAATCAATACTGTTTGATAATTACAATAACACACTATTGGTTCATCTGTCAATATGCACATTTCTTAGATGCGATGAAGGCACAGGCATGGTGACAAAAGCCCTGAAGAATATACACTTATGTATTGCATATTTTGTTACACATACATTTTTCAAGGAGTAGCTTTGTATTTATTTCTCCATATGTGTTTAAGGAATTATTTACAGCTACTATATATTTTGGCAATATGGACTTTATTGTTTGCTTGGTCAATGTCCAAATCAGCAGTTCTGTGCCTTTAATGAAGTACTAATTGCTACTGATGAGCAATTTATATGTAAATTGTATTGGTGCTATTTGCATAATTGTGCAATTTGCAATTTTATATTCGGAGTGCTGGAATGACTGTATCCATAAAACCATTTAAATGTGAAGGGCCCTATTGTCTCTTCCCATAGAAAGTCCCATGGAGGAGGGAATGTACTCGTGAAAATTTGTGAAGTTCACGGTGCTTCATCCTTTCAAATGGAGTTTGTTCCCCTGCTGAAGAATCAAGATGCTTGGCCCTCCACCCACACAGTTATCCCCAAGATCCACAGGTAAAACCTATCCTGACAGCACAGCTCACTTAGGAACCATGTTGTTATTTGTGGGCTACCTGCGTGGTAAGAATGCTTCTCAGAATAGTACTGATAAGAAATCAGATGGAAATAGCATGGATTTCCCAGGGGATAATGACCCCTCCAACCAGACATGCCCCCTAAACTAGAAGGAACTCCTACTGAGAGCTGTTCATCAGGGTGGGTGGGCGGTTCTGGAGGCTTGAGGACTAGGGAGATAATGCCTCATTGGCTGCCCTTTTGGGGTACGTCTGGCAGAAATTACTCATTTGATTCCATGTGCACTGCCCAGCAGAGGAGATGATGGGGCCTGAATTAGAACTCAAATAAAATTATATTTTTGTTATCAATCCTTTAGAGATCCCTGTATTGTACCACTTCAGGAAAAAGCACCACAGACCTGTTCTAACCCATTGTCCCTACACTCAGGCAACTTGGAATATACTTGTATCCTCTCCATGGCTGAAAGAGGGGTGAACTGTTTTTGTCTTTTTCCATATCAGCATCTTCAGATGCAGCACTCCAGAAAGGCATGTTAAAGAGATTTTTTCCATTCTGTGGTTATTTCACCATTAAGATGTGGATAAAATTCCTTATATGATGAAACGTCAGAGACGCCTGCATCATTTACACATCTCCTGGCTCGGCTGAATGTTCACACTGCAGTGCTTGCTTACAGCACGGCAATCCCCTTGGGAGCTCATCCTCTCAGATCAATACATATTAAGGCAGACAAAGCTGCACTTTTGCTGTAACTGGAAAGCAGAGTGTCACCTACCAACAATGTGTAGCCAATTAGTTCATTTTATCATTTAATTGTGCTATCTATTATTGTGGTTAACTCATACATTATTTCATATGTAATTAATGTGTGATGCATAGAGTTAAGTTGTAGATATAAGCATGGGAGGAGGAGTATAAGGTTGACAAGTATTTAGAAGTGATGAGTGTGTATTAGGTATGTAAATAAAGTAAGGCTGTAATGCAAGGCCTACAGGCTAAGGCCTGTAAAATTTCAGCTTAGCCATACTAGGCCTCAGGCCTAAGGAGGCTTGACATACGTAGGTGACCCAGGAATAACCCTGTACCCGCAAAGTTACAAGATTACTGTAAAGAATGTGCCAATAGGTGATGTTCGGGAAAATATGCCGGAGTGTACCCGTAGAGACCGTAAGACACCTGATGGTAGCATCATGGACATTTCTGCTTTCACTGCAGGTTATCATGGGAACATGTTTATGTAAATACTAATAAGATGCTAATGAGAATAAGGGGAATTAAGAGAACAACCTATAAGAAGCAGGGCCCATCTGAAAGTTTATGGAGTTCTGGAAATACAGATTTGAACCCTCATGCATATGATAGGGTCATGAGACAGGATAAAAAGGGTTCCCTGGTATGGATAGGGTGAGAAGACTCCAGCAGAAATCACCCCTCTATCGATGACCACCTGTTGAGAGTTCCAGCAGACTCTATGCCAGGGTATCTTTGGGTATGTGAAAACGATTACAGCATTGGCTATTGCATTGGCTCTCTTGGGGTTTGTGATTGTAGCCTTAATCATCTGCTTAGCTTTAGTGAAACTTATAATACAGACAAGTTTCCTTACTTGTGACTATGTTTGTGGTCACTGTCTTACTTTGTTCTTCATGTGTTCCCAACAGCCTTCTAACCTAAGAGAATCGCTAGGGGTATCTTTCACCGTGTTGATCTTAAAACTGTAGCAACACAGGAGCTGGAGTCACTCATTAGGCACACTCATTTAACACAAAACTACCAATTCAATTTAAAATAAAGGCTACAAATGGGTATGTCTACGCTGCAGCTGGGAGCATGCTTCCCTGATTCGGTAGGCAAATAGGTGCTAAGTCTGTTCAAGCTAGAAAGCTAAAAATAGCAGCATAGCTTGGGGTAGCACAGGCAGGGGGTTAGGCTAGCTGCCCAAGTCTGATCCCAGGGGGTGGGGGCAGGTTTCTAGTCAAGCAGGTAGCTTGAGCTGCCAGCTGTGCTACACCTGGCTACACAGCTATTTTTAGAGTGCCAGCTGGAGCAGAGCTAGCACATCTGTCTTCCCCAGCTGGGAAGCATGTTCCCAAACTGCAGTATAGACATACCCAGAGAGTCACTTTGTGTTTAGTTTTGGAGCTGTATTTTCTTTTCGGGCAGCTGCTATGGCACTTCTAATTCAGCTTTGATGGACCAGGAAAGTTTCTATTGTTTTTATTTAATTATTTTGCATAGCATCTGGTCATGGATTAGAACCCCCTGGTTCTGAGGTGTTTGTGGGGTGTCTTCTGTTTTGTACTGCTTGGAGGTAGCCATCACCAGGCTATAAACTAATCTGAAGAGATTCTCCAGGCTTATATTTATCTATGGGAAAGTTTCAACTGCAGGAAGGCTCATCCCCTTATTGCTGTGGCATACCTAGGGCTGTCACATCCCTAACTGGGGAGAGGTGGTCAGCTCTGAGATGCTGCTCAAGACAATCTGCCACCCTAGGCAAACTTCGGTGCTAAATTTGCTAACTGTTGCAAGTGAGCCCCAGCCTACTTTGCTTAGCCACCGTTAGCCAGCTCAAGTAGGAGTTTATTCTTTGGGTATTAGTGAGAGCGGCAGGCTGGTTGACAGTGGGTGATTGAATTGTAAAGCTGTCATTTCGTCCCCGGCTCAGTTTCACAGGCTGAGCATTCAAAATAAAATAAAAAACCAAACGCTTTTCCCCAGAGGTGGCAGAAGCTCACCTCGAATGGGAGGGCTGAGGTTTGGGGCTGGGAGTGTGGCACTGAGGGAGTTCAGGCAGCACCCAGGGCGATGGCGGTGGGTGGCAGGGCAGGCACTCAAGTTGGTCTTGGAGACATGCAGCAGGCTCAGGAAGTGGCCTGGTCTGGGTGGCAGCGGCAGCATAGTGTCCCCACTTCTGCACCCACAGCAGCTGCCCACCCAGCTCCCTGCCCCCACTGCTGCTTTTGTGCAACTGGCAGCTTCTCCTGCACTGGAGGGGGAAAAACTCTCTCTCCATGCCCAAAATGATGCCGCTCCACCCAGCTGCCCCTTCCCTGCCCATCCCCTCCCTCCAGGCTCTCAGGCCGGAGGAGGAGCAGAACCCTAGGCTCTCTCATCTCACACCCACCCTGGGCACAGAGAAAATATTGGAGGGTGGAAACATAGATCAACCCCCAGAATATTTCCATTGCAGGGCTGCTAGCCCCTATGGCCTCCCAGTTCTAGCAGCTGCCTAGTTTGCTCTGCCCTTTTCTTAGGATTGATATGAAGAGTTAGATGGAAGAAGGTTCCACCTGTGTTAGACCCAGAGCTCACTCCTAGCACAGATGGGGCTCTACAAAGTGCTGCGGAAATTTGTAGCAGGTTGCTGGGGAAGCTCGCTTATAGTGATGCTGTTGGAGAGTGAGTATGTAATCTGGAAAGGAGCAGATAGTCTCTCTAGTCCTGACAGCCTAGCACTACCCACAGAAAATGCACTGCATTTGTGTGAGCTTTTGAATCCTGTTTTACTCCTGCACTTCTGTTTCTTTGGGCTGATAAATTATTCTTGAATGTGACCATTTCAGTTCCTATGAAGTGAACATCACCACCAGCACACACAGGTGCAGTTTGCATTTATCACTGCCTGTTATCATTTGACTACCAGAGAAGGTGACTCTTTTAACCAGGAGATGACTGCCAGAAGAGAGGCCTCCAATGAGACCATTACCAAAATATTGTTCCATGATCAAAGAACTCAGCAACCCATCATTCTTATGCTACAACATCTAACTCACCTCACATACACTCTTGTCATATTATATTATATTAAAAGTCAAAACATTTCAAATGTCAGAGATGTGTGGGTGTGTACACACACACATAAAACATGCAGATATATGTGTATACATTTAGCCAAATATGGAGCGTGTAGCATACTTTGTGACTAATTTTGTTTGTATGAAAATACTATCTCCAAGCTGTTGTTCAGATTGTTGTGTGACAGGGTTTAAAATTAACTGGCTGTTTTTATATAAAATTTCTTTATAACTTTACTCCAAAGGGGACCATGTATCTCTCCAACTCAGAAGGGGCAACACCAAGCCCTTCCCTGATCCATCCTAAAAGTGGGGGCTTTCTCTTTAAAAGGCACTCCTGGTATGAATAAAACTGTCTGTCAAAACAACCATCTGCAGTTTTGTGCCTTTAGAAGGTGTAATCCAAACCTAATCTAACCAGGAATTTGCGGGCTTGATTTTTCCCTCACAGATACTAGTATAAATCAAAAATAGTTCTGTTGGCAGTGATGGAGTTACAGTGGTATGAAATGGGTTGAAGTGGGAGGAGAATCAGGCACTGAATTTCTAAGCTCTGTCCTGCCCTCCATCATCACCGTGGCAGCATATGCCCAGGAAAGAATAGAACCAGGAAGTAGTGTCTATCTGAAGTTCCTTAATTTAACAAGTCCTATTAGCTGATCATTACACCTGTATTCACTGGTGTTTGTGACTCTCACAGCCTTTAACCTGAAGTCTTTGCTCAGTGTTTACTTGAGCAAAGCTCTCATTGAAGTCCGTGGGAGATTTGCTTGAGTAAGAACACAACAGAACTTCCTGGATTTGGCTTAACGTGTCTATATAAAGAACACAGCTGTAAGAAAATGAAAAGCCTGCAGTCATAGAATATCAGGGTTGGAAGGTCATCTAGTCCAACCCCCTGCTCAAAGGAGGACCAATCACCAATTTTTGGCCCAGATCCCTAAATAGCCCCCTCAAGGATTGAGCTCACAACCCTGGCTTTAGCCGGCCAATGCTCAAACCACTGAGCTATCTTCCTCCCCCCTTCAGTCCTGATCTGCTGAGTAATGCTTTTCCCTGGGTGGTGGCAAATGTACTCAATGTAATGCATTCAGACTAAAGGCTGAGTAAGCAGTTGGAGTAGCTGTTACTCTTCACTGAAACCATGTTCCTTTTCCCTCTATTTTTCAGAGGCACTGTGGATTTTTTGCTTTTTGTTTTTAGTAGAGAGGCTGTTGTGTTTTGAGTAACTTGCCAATACTTAGCAGTATTATGTAAGAAGAGAATCATCTGCACGCTTACTGGCAGAGCCAGTCTGGGTTGTTGCTGGTTGATTATTATGAGAATGTGACCTGCACGTTGTTTCTGTCACATACATTCACCCATGAGGTGTCCATCTAATAACAGTAACTGACATTTATACTTTTAGCCAAATATTCCCAAGAGTTAGACAAACAGATTTGTATACAGTGATCACTTCACCCATCACTGATGTTAAGCCACTTCTGAGTGAAAAGGTGGCAGGCTTTAAACAGCACCCACAAATGCTGCACCCGAAACAAAGGACAAAAAAGAAAGACTGTGGGCAAAATTCATTCCCAGAGTAAACCCACCAACATCAATGGAGTTATGCGAGGGATGTATTTGACTTTGTCTTATCACATTTAACCTGCCGGGGAATTTAGCACAGGGGATTGGAATTCAGTTACCCAATTGGAATTTAGCTGGGACATCCAGGAGATAACGCTACTGTTCTTGAAAGTGGTGCCATGGACCAACTCTCCCCACTTTCCAGAATATCTAGCATTCCGAGATCTGTTTTTCTCTTCCTCCTTTCAGAGACAGGAGAAAGATGGTGGTCAGTTAGAAATAGGTATGGTTATAAAATTCTCCAGTCTGAGCTCAGTCTGAAGTGAGATACCTGGTCTCTGTAGATACAGTTCTGCTTTATCTTTCTTTACAAAGATGAGCCAGACATTTGGGGGTGAAAATTTCCCCTTTACCCTTCTGAGGTCTACCTCTTTTTAATAATTTAGGGCCTGATTCAGCACCCATTGAAGTCAATGGAAAGATTCCCATTAACTTCAATGGGTGTTGGATCAGTTCCTTAGGGACCTCTGCTCCAAAAAGCAACAAAACAGAAGTTCTTAAATAAACCCTACATGCTTGAAGTTCTTTCCACATCATATGGAGATTCTAGTTAATAGAGTTCGTTGTATTCCTTACGTGTAAAAGGTAGGGTTACCATACATCTGGGTTTTCCCCCGACATGGCCTCTCTGTCTGGGCAGATTTCTGAAATAAGAGGAAATGTCCAGGATTTTTTGTTGCAGAGCAGACATTGCAGCTCAGGAAGAGCAGTCTCCACACCCTGATTGGCCCCTCCCCTGCGTCCGCAGCTGCTGAATTCGGCCCGCCAGGTAAGTGGAGCTGCCAAGTGCCTCTTGGCCAGGTCACCTGCCCTGCCGTAGGGCCTCAGAGCTCAGTCGGAAGGGGTGACAGGGCCAAGCCCTAGGTCCCTACCTTGGGAAGTGGGAGAGGACTGTAGAGAGGTGCTGACTGATAGGCTGGTGCTGCGTCCCTGGCCTGCAACAGCCTCCCTGCCACTGTGACACTGCTCCCCACTTTGAGTGTGACTGGAGGCCTCATGTACCCCCTTCAGCACCCCTCAAATGTCCCCTTCAGCACTGCCAAATACCCCTTCCCACAACACACGCACCACTCCAGCACCTCCAAATACACACACCCCTCCAGCACCCCCAATGCCCCCTCCAATACACCTCTCCAGCACTCCCCAATACTCCCTCCCAGTACACATACACCCCTCCAGCACCCCCCAAATACTACCTCCCAGTACACACACCCATTCAGCCCCCCAATATCACCTCCTAGTACACCCCTCCAGCACCCCAATACCTCCTCCCAGTACACACACACCCACCAGCACCTCCAATACTGCCTCCCAGTACACACACACCCCTCCAGCATCCCCAATATGCCCTCCCAGTACCCCCCAGTACCCCCCAAATATCCCCTTCCAATACACCCCCGGCACCCCTCTAATACCCCCTCCCAGTACACACACACCCCTTCAGCACCCCCAATACTCCCTCCCAGTACCCACACATCCCTCAAGTGCCCCCCAAATACCCCCTCCAGCACCTCCAACTTTACCCCACTCCCAATAACCCTTCCTGCTGCCACTGGCAGTGTCTTCTCTTTGGGAACTTGAAATATGGAAACTCTAGTAAAACGTCTTTGCATCTCTTTGTCAGATTGAAAAGGAGGTACTTTATGTATATATTGTCACAGGTAGGTTGTCCGTCTGTTAATTCCAGGGCTTTTTTCCATTCAGAGCCACCGTATTGTCAGAACAGGTGGTCCCCTGTGGAAGCAAAATAATTAGTGTCTGTTTATTATGTGAGTGATGTATTCTCATTTGCCTTTGGCAGCCAAAAGCTGATTCTATTGCTTACCTTAGTGTGGTGTATTTTCACTTTTCCTTTTTTACTTAGGTATTTAAGGAGATGCATCTCAGAGTCATACATTCACCACTAGTTATGGCATGCTTGGCTTTATTCTTTTGTGAATCTTGGACACAAAGTTTTGGCTAGTAGGAGTCACTCAAAACAAGATTCTCAACTTTGCTCCCTAATTTAGGCATCCACTTGGTATAATCTGAAGCAGAGCATTTGTGGATTAAGCATCAGATTTTACTGCACTAAATAGTCAGAGTTGCTCTTTGAAGCCTTCGCCCTGGGAAGCTGTTGACACATGTTTGAGTCGCTGTGCTATCTTTTTCCAATAAATGCACATATAATTTTGTTTATATGCATTAGTTATATGTTCCTGCTCACTGAAGGAAGTGTTGGCACATTGTTTATATCCGTTTGCCAAATATCACAGCCAGTGGCTCCATGACCATAAATGGAAACTCACCTGTGAAGGTATCCAGAGTTTCCCTTCGGACATGCTTGAGGAATAGGATGAATAGCTCAGGTAAAGGTAAACACACCTGACGTGTGTTCAACATCTGTTGCAATCTCTAGGTGAGGAGCTGTCAGCTCTCACTTCGCTCTGCTTCACATTCTCATGAAAGTCATGAATTATATGTCTTAGTTTCAAACACTCCCAGGAATGGAATGAACTTTTTGTGCTATACTCTGTCAGTCAAACACTTAAAAATAGTAATAAAACCATTGGCCAAATCTTGCCACTCCACTCCAGCATTGTGGGCTAAAAATCTGGCCTCAGTAGAGAGGAAGTAACAATGGTTTACTGTACATGGGGGAGCAGGCTTTGGAGAGTTCACACAGTAGGAGTGGAGGTAGGTCAAAGCTAGCTGAGGAGACACAGGACAGTAAAATCCAGTACCATGACTACAAGGGTCCACTGTTTAAAATCCCTCATGTACGTAGAAGGCAAGCACTGGAGTCACTAGTAAAATCCATTGGCTGCAGTAGTAACTGTGGCAATTTCATTCCCTGTTTTCCCACAAAGGCCCTGATTCAGAAAAGTTCTTAAGCTCATGCCTACCATTGTTTAAATTGTCCTAAATTGGGGCCAAACACTTCCTGGGCCCAGTTAGTTTCCTTGGGCTTTATACAAGTGATCAGGATTTGGCTCAATAGGTGAGTCTTCATCTTACATTTGCATATCTCAGATTGGTGTTAGACAATGTTTAATCTCTTGAAATGTACCTTTCTTGATCTGAGAGACACTTTTTGTTCTTCTGCCAGTTAACTCTCATTGTGTGGTTTGCATGGACACTATTTAACTTTTTAAAAAAAAGTCTGCTGTGATGGATATGCGTCTCATGTCACACACATCCTTCCATAGATTCTCAAATAACTCCAGTGATAACACGATAGTCAATATCTGTGTATAGGTCATCAGGAATAGAACAAAATAGAAGAGGAGTCTATGTTAAGAGCTTCCATACTCAATGTGTCTCAGAGTACTTTACAAAGGATCTCAGGCTATTGCTAGCTCACAGTAAAGAATGGGAGACCCACTGCAAATGATTGAATTTTTCAAATTAGTAAGGGAACATAGGCATAAAAACACAATGTATTTTGTTCACTTATTTTACTGAATGTAGCTGAACTTATTTATGATAATATCCCCTGGTAAATTGGCTTTAAGATATTATGTGCAAGTGATGAGTCCTAGTAATATGAATCTGCTGTTAAGTCTTTGCTGGGAAATGAGATCAAACTGATTTTTGCGGGGAGTGTTGTGGTTTGTGGATTAGTGAAGTGTGGTTCCCTTGCAAGGAGTTGAAGTGTGATTGTGGCAGAAAGGCGACTGTATAAAAATGGCAATTTCTGACTCTGCATACATGCTTCCTGTGTGTGTTTGAGTCACGGCTGCTTGCTTATCTGACAAAACTGTTAGCATAACAGAGCCAGTACAGGTGTGGAAGACTGAGCTGGAATCTGTTCGGCCTCACTCAAATAGAATTGTCAGTCAAGTTCTGACTGCAGAACCTTAATGACTGAGGAAGATGTAAGAGGCAGAAAGAACCAGTAAAGCCACCACATTAAAGAGAAAAAGTAAAAACGGAACAGGAATGAGATTGCATTCAGGGCCTGATTGAAATTCACTGACGTTTTCGATTGGAAGCTCTTTTTTGGCAGGCCCATCTTTTTGTTCTGTGTTTGTACAATGTGTAGCGCAGTGGGAGCCTTGTCCATGACTAGGGCTCCTTGGGACTATGGTAGTAATGCAAATAATAATACTAATAGAGTCAGTAAGAGTGTTTGAGGGGGACATCAACAGGATAGTGTCTCAGCTGTGAGCTGGAAGGACTGCTAACTAGGGTAGCAGGCAGTCATTCAGTACCATGTCCATCCTGTCCTTTGCTAAGTGTGGGAAAGGGTGCTGCTGGGGGGCATGGAAAATCTCAGATGAAGAGAGATCAAAAAGATTGGGATGGTTTACCTTAGAGAGGAGATGAATAAGAGAGCATGTGATAAAGGTATGCAAAATGTAGACTGGTATAAAGAAAGTAGATTGGGATCTTCTATTTACCCTGTCCTCTAATATTCTACTTACCCTATCCTCTAATAAAGTATAAAGAAGCATTCAGCAAAACTGAAAGGGGTCAAATTCAAAACTGATAAAATAAAATACTTTTTCACACAGTGCAAATTAGTTTCATTGCCACAAGATATCATCGTGCCGAAAGTGAAGCAGGATTCCAAAGTGAATTAGACTTTTATATGAAACAAGAATATCCAGAGTTATAACAGTAAATATATAAGACTCAGGAGTTCTGAATAGGATACAAACACGCATGCTTCAGGGCAGAAACTAACCTCTAATTAATGGGGATTAGGAGAAAACTTTCCCTGGGGGCGGGTTATCCCATAACTGTCTAAGCACTATCTACCCCATCCTCTGAAGCAGCTGGTAGTGGCCACTGCCAGAAATGATATTCGATTAGTTGGACCACTGATTGGATCCAACATAGCAAATCCTAGGTTCCTAAAATGGATGGAGATAATCATCTCCTTTACTTCAGAGAGTAATGGTTTTCTGCTGAGTCTACTGACCTGTGGCAAGACTATGCAGTGGCTGAAGGAGATGCCAGGATGTAGAAATGGAAGATATACAAGTGACAGTCTGACTCCTCACTCTATATACTGCTGGTTGCCTCAAGCGTGTATCTCTTGTTACTCCTGCAAGTGTACCCAAGTATCTATGTTTGCTCTTAATAACTATTACCTTCCAGAGTTTGATGGCCAGCTGTGTAAGGAGTCTAACACATGGCCACCAATATTCTCCACCAACATCATGATGTACTTTCTAATGTGTTACGGTGCAAACTGAGGAACGGTGAGAGCAGACTGGCAAGACTGCATATGGGTCATCTCTTCACTGTGGCAAGTAAGGCGCATTGGCTCCCACTTCTCTTCCATACTGGCCAGTGCAGGATCGGTGCAGTTTCAAACTGGAGACTTAGAGGTAACAGCTCTGTCCTCACCAATTGTCAAGCTTCTGAGCTATCCTGTGCCGCTCCGAATAGGAGAACTGTTGGTGGTGTTGCCCAGGAATTCTTCCACTGATGTTTTGATATGCGAGTACATGATCATCCAGTTGCTACAATTACATTGTGGGAATCAGTTTCTAAAAATATTGCAGTCTCTGCTACCCTCTAACAATAGCCAAAGATAATGTGTCATGTTCCTTAGTTACCAGTGACATACAGGATGAAACTAATCAATACAGCTGTTAACATAAAAAGCAATCGTAATTGTAGCTGATTTTCCTTTTGCTTCAGCCTTAAAGAAACCCATCGTCATTTATCCTGCAGTATCACACCCTCACTCGCACAATGAATTAAAATTCTCACACGTTTCCCTTTGCATATGCTGATTAGACTCCTGTTAGTCTTTTTTGCCTGAGAGCATTTGTGAACAGCATAAAGTAATTAGTTTTATTGTGAGTCCCTAAGCAAACTCATATTAGACCAGATCATCAACTGGTATAAATCGGTGTCCCTCCATTGAAATCAATGGAGCTATGCCAGTTTGCACCAGCTGAGGATCTAGCCAATCATTTTGTCTAGGGGAATGTGTGTCTGTGTTGGCCACAACATCTTCTGAAAGGCAGGTGCAGCAAACTACTGCTTGTTCTTGGGCCTGATTTCCTTTCATTCTGTATTATTTATATTGCATTTTAAAACGTGCTTCAGTAGTGGTATGCAAACACTTTTTAACATAATGCCAAACCTTCTGTTTGCAAGGTTTGATCATTGTGTATTTCTTTTTTCTAAAACAGTCGGACTCTGGGGGGAGGGAGAAAAAGTGCCTTTGAAATTTTGTGGATTTTTTTTCATTGTGGGCCATTGTTGAATGAAAAATAAGGTTCTGGTTGGCTCAATTTAGGTATGAAATACACAAATATTTCATAATTTTGAAGTGATATTTTCTTTTAATGTTCCACATATTTTTATTCTAATTGACTTTTGTTCAAATGCTTTTGATGTGAGAAAAGGCCATTTCATGAAATTTCGTGACAAGAAACAAAATTTTGGGGGTCACCAAATGGTCCAGAATTAAAGGATAAAATGTTTGCACCAAATACCAGGATTTTTGCACAATTCTAATAATAAAATATGCATTTCAATACTACGGAACTTTAAGACTGAGTCTATAGAGACCACACTGTCCGAGGGCCAACTTCTGCCACTTCTGTTCTTCTTGTGAGCAGTGCTTTACTCCACAAATGGTCTCTTTCATTTTAACTGAAGTACTTGCAGAGTATATTACTACTCAGTAGGAATAAGGGTGGAAGAACCTGGCCCTAAATAGTTATCATTATAATGAACAGTGTTGTCTGGTGATTGGAGCCTGCACTCAGAGGTTCACTCAGGTATCATAGTGATGGGTGTGCTAAAATGTAGCTAGAGAGATCTATTCCCAGCTCTGTCACTGATGTCTGTGAAAGCCACATATAACCTAATTCCTAAGTTCTCCGGACTGTAAAATGACACAATAAAAATTAAATGATATTTTGTGAATCTTATTAAGGGTTTGTAAAGTGTTTTGAGATTCTTCTGTAAGAGGTGCTATGTAAGTGAACACTATTATATACATATTCAGGTCTGAATGAAGTAGTAAGTGCCTCAGATGATGTGCGTAGAAAAGAGATGGGTCTGTGTCTCCAAGTTAGGATCCAGATCCAGAAGTGAACTTCTTTGGAGCCAGGATTTTTCATCCAGGTTTATCTCTGGTGCAGATTATCTGTCACCACTAAGAAAAGTATGTGAAGTTGAGTGGTGATTGAATGAAGAAAAGTCTCACATTTCTATTGATCCTTTCAGTACAAAATACATAGTCACTCCTGGGTTGGCTTTCTCTGACTGTGCATTTGTGTACACTACTAAAAACCAAACCAAACCAAAAAACGCCCCCCACACACAGCAGTGAGTCTCAGAGCCTAGGTCTACAGACTTAGGCTCGCAGGGCTTGCACTATGGTGCTAATAATAGCAGTATAGACATTCCCACTCTGGCTCTGAAATCTGGCGAGGGGGGTAGGTCTTAAGGCCCAAGCTCCGGTCCAAATGGGAATATCTGCATTGCTATTATTAGCACCGGAGCATGAGCCCCGCAAACCCAAATCCGTATAGCTGGGCTATTGTTTGCTCTGTGCAGCCCCTTGTGACTTTTACTCCGTGAGCTGGGAGGTAAAAGGAGGCCCGTCTGCATCATCCTCTATGCTATCTTTGTGTTTCTTTAATTCAAAGATCTTGTTTTCATCTCTAGTAAGTACTGGACCTATTGGATTTTTAAAAAACTCCTTTTTTACTATGGGCCAAATACCCTCCTGGGCTCCAATCTGCGGGCTTTGAATAGGGTTCATGATGCATAAAGGCTGAGTAAATTGGAAGTTTCTCAGGGGGAGGGGGAGAGAGAATCCACTATCCCAGGCTACGAGTCAGCCATGCAGTAGCTTTGCAGCTGCTACTAAACTCCTCATGGATTTTAATATTATGGGCACTGGCTGTGCCCCATACATAGTGGCTTTTGGCCAATGGATCTGCGCAGTCACAGAGCTGCTGGGCATGTCTTTGAAATCTCCTGTACAATAACTCTGATCAGGTCCCTGCAAAACATTCCTTCCCTGGTATGCAGGGGGTGTGGATCACCCAGCAGGGGCTATCTTGGCCCACACACCCACTTTCAGTACAGCAGAATCACTTCTGTTGCACTGTCTTTTGGATACTGTGCACAAGAGGAAGGAACCAAGCAGGGTACAGACCTATGTCACCGAGACATTATAATCTAGTACTGAAGGCCTCTCTGCTCCACTTGAATTGCTGCAACCAAAAAGAGATACTATTCAGCCTCACGGAAAGTTTTCTCTAATTAACCCAACCTTCATTCTACCTGGGCAAGCCAATTCCTTCATGCCACACTGAAAATCCTGAGAAGTCCCAAACCTTTACTGCTGCTCCACTCTTGAATCTCTATTTCAAAATTACCATTGGTCAGCCCAGGGAACAGGATGGGGATTCTTTTTGTCACATCAACACAGGTCTTTAACTGGCCAGAAGGATTGTTGCTGCAACGCACCTCCTCCTCAAGCTCTTTAGTTGGCTGCAGGGGCATTTATTGAGGTACGCCCTCCACCTCAGAGTCTGGGGTGGCAGCATTCCCTGCCTGTGCCAACAAGCCCTGTCTGGGAATTGAACTGCCTCCTACCTAAATCCCTGCATAAGAAAAGAATTTATAACCCTTCAGAGGATGCGTACATGAAATTTCAGAACCAGACTTAGATGAACAGTGAACAGATTTCATACTTTAAAAAATACCTGCTGCTGTATTTGCAGTAAGTAGCTGCATTAATGGTATTTCTGCGTGTAAATCCCTCCACATGAATGGGCTTCAGATATGCCACATTTTGGTGGAGTATAACATAATCAATTCTCTAGATCAGCGGTTCTCAACCAGGGGTACATGTACCCCTGGGACTATGCAGAGATCTTCCAGTGGATACATCACTCATCTACATATTTGCCTAGTTTTATGACAGGTGACATGAAAAGCACTAGTGAAGTCAGTAAAAACTAAAATTTCATACAAAGCCTTGTTTATACTGCTCTATATACTAGATCAGTAGTTCTCAAACTGTGGGTGAGTTTGTTTTAATAGGGTTCACCAGGGCCAGCTTTAGGCTTGCTGGGGCCCAGGGCAGAAAGCCGAAGTCTGAGCCCTGCCACATGTGACTAAAGCCGAGCCCGAATTTTTAAGTGAGATGAAACTTGGGGTACGCAACACAGATCAGACTCCTGAAAGGGGTACAGTAGTCTGGAAAGGTTGAGAGCCACTGCTCTAGTTCTTCCACGGCTGAAGTGGGAGTTAGACACCCAACTATCATTGAGAATCATTGGAAGTTAGATGTCGAATTCCCATTCCTACTTTTTGAAAACCTCCCTCCCCGGCCACTTATATCACACTCAGTGCTGTGGTATCGGTTGGGTGCTGACGGCAGCCTTTGTACAACGTTTTTGCTGTGCCAAGATATTGGCATTCTCCAAACAGTGTGCGAAGACAGATACACATTTCTAACACGTCTGTGCCTGAAGAGAACAAAAATGGGGTGTGGATTGATCGAAAGTGGGAGGTTTAACATCAAGACTCCACCCAGCTGTAGAATACAAACTGATCAGGAACAACTTTAAGTGTAATTTATTCTGTACTTTTGCTGGAATAATCAATGCACAGGAACTGGCTGGCTACATATAATTGTACATACCTTTCAGTTAAATCAGAGAGCTAAATGCAAAATCCAGCTCTCAGGGACAGCATTTGTGACAGATGCTGAAGAGCACTGTGGTTTACACTCACACAAGATGGATATAATATGGCCAGATTTCATCTAGTGAAATTCTTGCTCCCCTCTCCTCAAGTGCTGAGGGCCCTTAATGCAGAGCTACTATAGTTCCACGGCAGTGGTGCGAGGACGGTGGATATAGGGAGAGGGCTCATGAGATCTATGAACTAGCGATCTGCAGGGGCTCTCTGTGTCCTGACAGGTCTGGGGAAAGGAAAGATGAACCCATACCTATGCAGATCTACCAGCCAACCCTGCCACCCACTCCCAGTCTCACACATAAGGGTGCAGCAGCCTCAGGGGCTAATGAAACCCTGAGTCTACAGTCTGCTGTTGCTCCGCACTTTGAAAGGGCTACTTTCCCTCCACTGCCAGCACACAGCTAATTTACTCAGGAAGTGCACCTGATCCACAACGTACCCCTTAGCATTTAAGGCCAGATCCAAAGCCCACCAGTCAAGGGAGAGATTCCCATTGGCTTTGGGCCCCAGCTGTAGAATAATTCAGTGCAGTACAAATTTCAGGCCACCATATCTGAGAGAAACTTATTTCTTTTTAAACAAATGCTAATTTGTGCCCCAAGACTATTTGCCAGTTCCCCTTTCACATGGATTGCGGGGATTTCTTAATATACAAATTCTGTTTAGAATAGTGGGGAAAATATAGAGTCAACTTCAAAGTCGGTGCAAGCTGGTAACCCCTTTGATGGCAATGACTTACACCAGGTGTGAAATTGGTCCACAGCTGCAAAAAGGTAAGGAGAGGGAAATAATCTCCCAGTTCCAAAACCTCTTTTCCATGCCAAAAATGTAACATTTTATTGGAAAAGGGTTAGAATGGCTAAGTTTGAATCCCAGTTCCCCAGCTGTTCAATGCTGTTTGGATCTAGGGTTTGGACTTGGACCCATTTCTACCTTTTACAGCACAGAGTTTGCTATAGGGCCCATCCTTCTCCCCTTGAAATCAACTGGAGTTTTGACAATAACTTTAATAGTAACAGTATGAGACCTTCAGGCCTGATCTGGGCCCATTTAGGTCAATATGAAGACTCCCAATTGAGTTCAGGGGGCACTGAATCAAGCTTTTAATCAGCATCACTCATGTCAAAAGTTGAAATATTGTAGAGTTACTTCTCTGGCATAGACCCAGGGCTCGATCCTGCAGGCTTTACTCACAAAAGTAATCCTTATGCATGAAAGTATTCCCACTGAAGTCCACAGGACTACATGTGTGAGTAAGGACTGCTCATTTGGGTGATGCTTTAGAGACTCAGCCCCCTAAATCTTACAGCCAAACATCCATATAGAAGCCCTGCTGTCCTGGCATTAAGAGCTGAGTCATGCTCATCTTACATTACTTGATGTCAATGGGAATTTTGCATGAGTAAGGCAAGTAAGATTTGCCCTTAAGAATGTAACCTGACTGTCCAGGATGGTGCATTTGAACTGAAAAGTTGTTTCACCCAAGCAGCTATCAAAGCTGCAGTCTGGAGCCCCACACTGCCGTTTTAGTAGGGGAAGAATCTAGAAAATGTTCAGAGGATGACGTTTGAAAGAAATGAAGAGGCTGCGTAATTAGAATAAAGCATCCAGGTAAATGACACCACCAATTAATGGTTTCATATTTTATTCTTATTAAAAGTTCATTATCAAATTGGCACAACATAAAAATAGATTTGTGGTGAACAATACATATTATTATTGCCAGATCAAATCATGCATACCCTTTTCTAAAATCAGAATGTAACTTTCGTGAAGCTCTCCACTGTGCTCACCTCCAAACCAGCATTACTGCAGAACGGAAAGGCTGTGCTTTCTAATGGTTCTATTCAAATACATATGGCAGGCAAGAAATATTCCCCATCTCATACTTCAAAGTAAATTTAGAAGAATAAAATACACCTATAAACTGATGCTCAAACTTTGTATGTTTCAGGTCAGAATAATAGGACTGGGGTGTAGAAGAGAAATATCCTCATTCCTATGGACCTACTCCCACTCAAGTCAAAGAGAATTTTGTCATTGACCTCAAAAGGAAAGATACAGCTCTATGCTAACAGACAGATCCAATAGGTCTAGCAATAGAAACTAGGGAAGATGTGTAGTTACGTGGGCATTGATTATTTTGATGTTGCACACAGTGCTGATCATCATACAGCAGGCAATCCCTAGTTACACTAATTGTATTTTTCATACAAATCACTGGTTGCTGGGAGGAGCCGAGAGGGTGTATCAAAGCAAGACAAAAAGTGCATACAGCTCATTTTTCCCCCATTTGGGTTGGCCCTAGTTATGAATGCAGATACAACTTTTCTAATTAATTGTGTAGCTGAGATCAGAATCTGGACCTTTTTCTTTAACACATGACACACACGGCACAGCTCAAGTTTCAAACACATCGCTGAAAACAGTTTAACCAAACAGAAAAATATACACCTCTCACCAAGGAGTAATCTTTCGTTTTTCTGCAAAAAGCAGGGAATTCATTGCTAGGGTTCAGTTTATCTTAAGAAATTAGAGTTTGAAATATTTGTTTGCACTCTTTAGAAAGCGGCAGGGGAAGGGATACCTAGATTCTGCCTTGGGACGTGTGTATGCAAATTGACCTATAGGGCCAGATCCTCAGCTGGTGTAATTGGTGAAGCTCCACTGAAGTCATGCCTACATATACCAGCTGAGGATCTAGTTCATATATTTTCAGGAGCTGAGCATAGGTATCCAAGGTCAGAATTTGGCCTGTAATCACCATCAGCCGAATTTTGATGTCACTTACGCTGGTGAAATACCATTGATTTCAGGAAAGTTCCTCTTGATTTCCACCTAAGTGAGAGCAGACTCAGGGCCCATGGTGCTGCAGTTCTCGATATAGAAAAGTCAGTGTCACTGACCTAAGTGATCAAGGTACCGTGCACTATGGGTCTGCTCCTGGAGCCATTTGGCACGTGGCGCTCCCATAGATTTCAATGGGAGGCCCATGCAAGGAGCAGCTACAGGCCCACGTCAGATGTACCATATGACTGTCAGCATTACAGACTACTGCACTAGAATGGCTACCATGCTTTTTTTCCCTAAGCTATCTTCTTATTTACCCTCAGTCCCTGTTTCAAACAAGGAAGCTAGGAATTTAAGTAAGGTCAGGTCTTCCAAACTTAAATTCCAAAACTAGCCTCAGGGACATTTGCGCATGTCCTTCAAACATACCTTCTCAGCTTAACTCACTCTCTTATGCTTTGGCAGGCTGTGGTACAGAACTTGAACTCTGCCTTTGAGCTTACGCTCCATTAGCATTGCAATACAGCGTGCTACCACCGTGCCACTAGAAAGCCAGTGTGATGGCCCCATGGTTCTCATTTCCTCCTTGCGCACAATTTTAAATAATGGAAGATAAAATCTCAACCCCGCTCCTACACATTAAGAGTAATCAACAAAAATCTCTGGGCCTGCCTCTCCATTTGGTTGCACCAGCTTCATTGATCTCAGTGGCATTACAACGGCATCAAACTGGCATAGCAGAATGGTAAATCAGGCTCTCGCTCATGCCACATGCAGTATGTTCAAAACAGCCCTCAAGCAAGACGTTTGCTTCAAGCAGACTTTACACTGAATTGGTTTCGTGACACCGCATATTTTTACAAGCTGGTCATGGAAACGAGAGGAAGTTCAACATCTCACACATAATTTGGAGGTTCACTTACACAACGCGAGAATATTTAGTACAAAACGTTCTTCTAGTTTAGTGCAAATATCTTTAACTGTGACATAGAAACATTAGAAGACACACTGTAACATTTTAAGCAGCTTAGCCAAGAAAAAGCATTTCTGTGAAGTATTTTCAGAGAAATACTATCTCTATACAATGCTGAAGTATTTCAAGGCTGTTTCTGAGTAGGCAACATTCTCGGATTTAAAAACCAGTAAGGAAATCAGGTTGTGTTTTATCACTGCCAATTCCAAACATAACAGTGTGGATTTTAAAGCTATACTAGTTAAGAGGATAGCATCTACTCCTATTGGTATTTTATCACTCGGGGCTTTATTCATTCAATATTAGGTTCCTCTCATTGTAACAACTGACGGCACTGGGAGGAAATTTACAAAATAAACTACAGCGAAATGTTTCTCTAGTAGATTATTAACCTGCTCACCCCAGGTGGGTCAGCTCAGCACCCCAGAGCTCCTATTGAGAACAATACAAGTGGAACTCTTTGGAAAACCTCCCCTTGGGAGGTGCTGAGTCTTTTTGAGAGTCAGACCCATAGAGGCTGCATGCTAGATCATCCACCACATCAATGGACTAATACTAAAGACAGGTTTAAAAAAAAAAACTCCCAGAGCTGAATAATCCCCAAATTCCAGGGAAACTTGCATCCAGACCCAAGCTTTGCAGCATAGTCCCATCTCTAACGAATACTCTGCATTTTCCTATTAAATCACATAAGGGCCTGGTGATATATTTGGTTCTAAAGCTTACTGAACAGAAACATGTAGGGCCTGATTCTTGTCTGACTTATTCCACACATCAATTAGTTAAGAGCAGCTCCTCAATGGAGTTAGCTTGTATAAATCCAGTCTCCAGTAAATCAGAATCTGGTGCTTACTTACATGCCATCTCCAGTCTTGTTTGATTCTTTATAGCCTGGAACTGCCCAATGCAAAAAATGAAAAGGCTTCAAGTATCTACCAAAGAGACTAACGGGGATGGAAGCTGTAACTGGGACTTCCTGGCAGGTTTCCTCAGCATTAAAGGCTGCAGATCTTTATGCTAAGTTAAGTCCAAACATACTATAAATGTGTTTATGATCTTCCGTCTCTCTGGGCCTGCTTCTAATCTCATACCAGTGTAAATCAGGAGGCTAGCCATCGAAGTCAATGGAATTATATTAGGCAAGACTGGAATCAGGCCCTACAAGCCTTTTCCTGGGACAGAAAAGTATAATATGTTGTAAAGAGGGACTTGAATGCAGTTGAGAGCCATAAAACAGTAGCTTATACGGGACTGGTATAGCACTAAGAGCCATATAAGGGTGGGAGAGTTGGATGGGCCACATCATGGGGTCTGTTGATCCGCACAGAGCACCTGTCATGGGCATGTGCTTTGCACTCTCTGGTCCTGCTGCTGGTCTGTACAGGGCTAGTGCTGGGTTACAGCAGACTGGGGGCTGCTCTAATTTATACCAGCTGCAAACAGTCCCAAGGGGCAGAAAATGTAGTGAGAGAGCAGCTTAGCATAGCGGCAGCCCAACCAAGCCTCTTGTCCCCAGCTATACAAACAGTGGGGACGGGAAGTGGCATAAGAGCACAGAGCCAGTGGAAGGCTATCGGAGGATTGTTCTTTCTTTGGTGATAGCCTCCTTGGGCCAGGTACACGAGCATTCTGACTGGATTCTGCTGGTGATATGGCACAAAGTAGCAGCACCACCCCAGAGAGCCTGCCCCTAAACGTTCAAGGTTGAGAAGATGCTGGACCAGTTGGCTACTAATGTATCTTCCTAAGCATAATTCATCTTCTACCTGCATCTGCCTTGCAACTATAAACAGTTTCAAAGCTGGAGAATAATCCAGAGGTTTCATGTAAAAGCTTCTTTTCCTAGGATTTTATTTTTAAGAATATATTTTTGTATTGAAACACGGCCAGCATTCTTAACATATTTGAAAATGACACAGTCATTTCATTACTTATGTATCGTGTAAAACTGATAAAAACAAAGCAAGACAGGAACATTTCATATCAAGAATCAACCTGCAATACAAACAGAGTCCATTTTACATATAAAGTCACACACCAGAAAAAAATCACCTGAAAATAACATTTGGGCTGGTTTAAATGGGGGGAGGGTGGGGGAGAGGAGAAATCACAAATTCAAAGATAAGGCTAAAACTCCATCTTTAATTTGCACTGTATGGCTAGGGGCGCAATCCTGATCTCACTTGCACCAGCACAACTCCAGACTTTAACAGAGTTACTTTTCATTTACATTAGCGTAAGTGAGATACGGATCAGGCCTCTATGTTTGTAGCTCATATGGAGTCTCATCCGAAGGCCACGGAAGTCAACAGAAAGACTCCCATTGACTTTAATAAGCTTTGGATCAGGGCCATAATTGGAATTTTGGCTCACTGTCTAAGGCTTCCTGATTCAGGGCCAGATTAGCTCAAAGGGAGGGCAAAATGAACTGATTGACAATTGGTGTTCTGTCCTCACTCTGGATGTTTCAGTTTTGGTTGGCTTAAACCAGATCTTTATCGTAAGTTTAACATAGTTCAGAGATTATTCTTCCTTTTTTTTTTTTTTTATGTTGTGCTACAAAAAAGGCTCCAAAATACATGCCTTAAAAAAGTCCCTATAATACATGTTTTATAAATTGTCTAAATAAATGTTTATTTCACAGACTAGAACATCTCAAAAAGACTTGTTGTAGTCCATTGTGTACATCCAAGGAAAAGTGTATGAAGTCCTAAAGAAACTATGAAAAGTTACTGTGTTCATCCGTAGTGTAGATCAGTTACAGTGTTTAGAGAGCTACACCTATTACTTAAAAAGCTATTTGGAAAACTTATTCAAGTGCAGTAGCTGATTTTCAAGTGCTAATAACTTGGCTGTCCACACACGATTTTAAATTTTAATACCAAAG
Organism: Chelonia mydas; assembly: GCF_015237465.2. NCBI lineage: Eukaryota > Metazoa > Chordata > Testudines > Cheloniidae > Chelonia > Chelonia mydas. The sequence goes on from NC_057851.1 coordinate 188,217,665, forward strand.
ATCAAATTCTGCCCTTCGATGCGCCCAGAGAATTTCCCACTTACCCCCAAAAGGCTAGTGCCCATTATGAACTGATGGGAACAGAATTAAATTCTGCAAGCTAAGTTCCAAAAAGCACAACTAAACCTACAAACCTTCTATATAAAGATTTTTTTTTAAACTGCTTTAGCTCAGACTTAACATTTACAGCAAAGTTGTAAAGTCCTGAAAAACAGTCTATAGTGAATACACGAGCAGACCCCCTACCTTTCTGGGTTTACAGGGCACAATTAGAATGTAACCGACCGTTCAGCAAGACACCTGTACTGCTTCAATAATGATATGTCAAGTTTACCCAAAGAATCTAAGACATTTGTACATTCAAAATACTTCTACTTTGCTGTTCTTAATTATCAGTAAAATCGTTCATTTTTACTAAGAATACATACAGAGATGAGTATAAATAAATAAACTACGGGTAAGCGTCAAAAACTGTATTAACGTTCATTTGTGCAAAAACTTGTAACAATCTACATTCTATGCAAATACCCTGACTAAAATATACAAGCCAAATCCTGAAGCCCTTACTCAGTTTTTGCACAGTCCCAACTCTTCCTCTGGCATAAATCAGCCTAGTTCCACTGAAGTTAATAGAACTGCGCTGATTTACATCAGCTGAGGATCTGCCCTTTTCTTTGGCAAAACTCACAGAAATCAATGAGAATTGTGCTCGACTAAAGGACTGAAAGTTTGATCATGAGTCATGACTCATTGAAGTCAATGGGAGTTTTGCCATTGATTTAAATAGAGACAGGATCAGGCCCTGGATAAGGACGTCAGCATTTGGCCCTGTTTTGTGCTACACTAATCCACTTCAGTGCAGAAACTATTTGCAAAAAAAAATTTTTTTTTTAAATCGCTGATCAATAGCTGGCTTTAGCGCTTGTTTCAGAAATTGCCTTTCTCTGAGAAGGTTAATAGCTGCTACAACTTATGACAAGACTGTAAATCTTTCTGAATCCATTCTAATTTGATTATCCTGCATGGAGGGGCTAGTCTGTTTGAAGAAAAATGGCTCAGTGTCTATAAATCAACAGCTTTCTTCAGTAGGATAAATATCAGTTCAATTCATCAACATATTCTTTACTGGACACAGGAAAGAAACAGTGAAGCTTGCCTATAATAGTTGTGTCCAAACTCAGCTGTCACTGATCTTCCAGATAGAAGATTCACCTGAGCCAGTTTGGAATCTACAGTTTTCACTAGGTTAGCCAAGTTTAGTAAGTCGAAGATCTCCATTTATCTTTATTGTGTCAATTGCTGACAGCGTTTCAATACGATGGTAAAAATCAAAAAGCTGATGTCCATCCACAAATACTCTAAAACGTGGGTGCTCACAAAGTATTTCAACCTGTAAAAAACAAAAATGATGAACCAGGTTCACAGTGTAACCAGAGTGCTTCATTTCCAAGGGCACAAATGTCACTCAGTTATTCTTTACATGATAACTGTTGGCCATTTTATTACTGAAACACCATGTACCAGTGAGGGTATCGTGGCCAAAGTCTGCTTTCCATTACTCTCATAGATCTGGAGTTACTTCACAGAGATCACTGAGGTTACTCTAGATGTACAGTAGTACAGTCAGACGCATACTGGATCCCAGTCCTATTGTTCTGCACACAAAAGTTCCGCTGACTTCAATGGGAATTCCCAGTTTGGAATAATGGCAAAAACAGGCCCCATATGCTAAGTAACATGTAATTACAGAGGCACAGATCATGCCTCCAGGGTCACGTGTGGATTTCTACTCCCTCCTGTGCAGAATAAGAAGTAGGATGACAGCAAATGTAAAAAATCAGGGCAGGGGTGGGGGGGTAATAGGAGCCTATATAAGAAAAAGATGTCCAAAAATCGGGACATCTGGTCACCCTAATAAGAAGGGTAGTTGCTTCCACAGCACTACCCCTCCCTTCAAAGGATTCTCTGGGTGTTGAAATTCATGAGAGGGGAAGAGATTAGGGACTGGTTAAGCTGGAGCAGGTAAAGGATAGTATCACACTGGGTGTGCCTGGGGTCAGGGAAGGATGCACATCATCTCCCCCTACTGCCCTATGGAGACACCTTGAAAAAAGTGATGTAGCCTAGTGCTGTATCTTCTGTTCTGCACAGCATTGTCCATGGTGATTACTCACATTTAAGGGAATCCCTAATCTAGCTGCAGTCAGAGGGAGTCACAGAGCCATACTGCCAATAAGCAGGGATGTGAGATTGCTGGGGGCACAGAGTGGGTCCATATGATCCTGGCCATCCATATCTGGAGGATCTCCAGGGATCTGTGTCTAATCAGGATTTTTAAAGCTTAATAGGAGCAAATAAAGCACTCTCAGGCTTTCTGGGGCCTTGTGCAAAATCAGACAGACAGTGCCTGAAGCATGCTTCCATAACCTACCCCGTGTGGAAGACTGTTAGCTTTTTGGGTTGGAGGAGGATTATCTTGGGGCAGGATGGTTTGGCAGTTGGTCAGAGTTGGCATTTGTTTTGGGGGTCAGACAGGCTTTATTACTAGGGAGAGGAGCGAGGCCTTTTCTGGATTAGCTGCATGGAGAAGGCAGCTTGCCTGCCTTTCTTCTCTGTGCACTTTGAGGTTGCTGAGAGCAAGGCCCTGTGCAGAGGCACCGTTTGTTGGCCACGATTAGCAAAGATGTCTTCATATAATCATAAAAATTAGAGATGGGAAAGTATATTAGGTCAATCCAGTCCATCTCCCTGCCAGTGCAGGATTGTTCAAACTGCTACATCTTTACATTATATAAGATTTTTTTTTAACTCCAGGGTACAGAATTACTAATGATATATATATATATTTATTTTAATCTATTAACACAATGGGCCAAAATCAACCCTGGAGTAACTCCACTGGGGACAAACAGTTACACCAAGGCTGAATAAAGCCCACTTTAAGTATAAAAATTACAAACACTATGTCCACTATGATATTACAGCCTATTTGGGAAAATATTCTACAGCTGCAAGTATGAGCATATGCATGAAAACACACAACAGCTGATCAATACTTTAATGCCTTTAGGTCTGTTAGTTGTTACCGTAACAGAAGAAATTCTTGTACCTTAATGTGATTTCTGAACATGCACACAAAAATGTTTTGCACTATCACATCAAGTAACACCTTGTCAAATATGATGTATACTCTTCGGCTGGTGGTACTCACCCTAAATGGCTGGTCTGGAATAAATGGAAAGTAAGGAATCGATGATTGTTCTTCGCCCCATTCGCCAGATACACAAGAGTTTCTGAGGAACTGTTTGTCTGTAAATACAGCTTTCAGTTCAATGGCTACATCCGCAGGAGGATCTTCTGATTCCCCACATGTCAGACTGATGTCAAAGCTGAAATAGGAATAAAACGGTTCTCACTCGGCAAGAAAGAAGCAAACAAATCCAAAATGCAGCACCACGCCTGATTTCTAAGCTTATTCAACAAGCCAATCTGAATTTGTAACGGGATATGGCTAGTCCCCAAAGTTGAGAAAGGGACCATGACACAATATACGCTGTGCTCTTATATTATTCTCTAAATTGTGTCCTCCTTTAAAATGTTGGGAAACAAAAAGATCCTTTTAAGAAATGCCCCCTCTATGGGTCAAAGGAGAAATCAGCACTCTATAATCTCTGATAAAAATAGCTGTCTTCAGAAATGATGGATGTTTTTTGGGCAAATTCTCATCATGGGAATGTAGTACTTTCTTGGAGCTCTTCATTGGGAAAATGTAGACAGGACTGGAGCAGCCCTGCCAACCAGAAGCAAGCTCTGCCTCTGTGTTATTACCTCTCGGGGTTGAGATCCACCATGCCCATAACTAAGACCTTCTTTCCTGGCCTCATTCCTCCTTTGATGTGTCCACAAAATGGGACGATCTGGAAAAGAACAGCCGGGAATCAGAGGGAGGAACCCTCAAGCTGGAAACAGACTGGGCCAAATCCAGACCACAAGCACAAATTATAGGAAAGGGAGGGGTAGCAAGTCAAAACAATTTACCAGCCGTGGAAAATACACATCTGCTTGCACTGGAGATCCCAAGGAGTTGTTTAAATGTCCGTCCTCTATTTGCTAAAGAGGAAACAAACACACACTGAGACAGAGAAACCACTGCTCCTTCTGTGCGTTTATTACCGAGCCTGCCTGTGACTGGGACGATCTGCAGCAAACAACAGCTTGGGAAAGTCTCTCTGCAGCTTGCCAATTTAATTTCAAGTCACCTCCTCAATATGGTCCATATTCCGAACTCCTTTGCAAAACAAAGGGTGTTTCCTGCTCTCCGAGGGTGCTTCTCTTAAATTCCCAGCAAGTGTCCAGGCTCAAATTCAAAAGCCAGATGTCGAGCCCTGGCAATATTTAGCTATGCACATAGTCTGTCCCCCGACCCCTCTCCTGGCCCCTACCAATGCCCAGCTGCATGCAGGAGCATTCCCACGCACCCCAGGATCGTCCCTCTGGAGAGATAGGGGAAAGAGATCCACGCAAGGGGATGGGTTACCTCCCCCCATTCAGCCCTCTAGCCCAGCCACCGCATCCGCCCTGACCACAAGACACCCCTAAGCCGCAGCCAGCCTGGCCGACTCACGGGCGGGGGGGCTGCTGCCGCCGCGGGCGCTGCTCACAGGTATGCCGGAGACGCGGCGGCCGGCGTCCCGAGCGGCGCTAGGCGCCCAGCGGCTCCGTCCCAGGGGTGGGGGCTCCGCATGGCCCCCGGAGCGGAGCGGAGCAGGGCAGGGCCCCCCCCGGCAGCAGGCAGGAAACGGGCCACTTACCAGCGCGTCCCTCTTCGCCACCGATCCCGCCATCTTGTTGAATCGGTGCAGTTGTGAAGGCGCAGGCGGCCGGTGCGGGGCTGGAGCGGGAAAGGGGGAGGGCGCGGGACGCAGCTCGGCGCAGGGCTGACCCGGCCGAGGGAGGGGGCGGGGGCTCGGCGCTGGACCCGGAGCAAAGCCCGCCGGCCCGCGTGCACCCAGGCGGGCTGGTGCCGCGGCAGGGGAAGTGGCGGCGGCGGCGGCAGGCGGCATATAAAGCCCTGCCCCGGCCGTGGGGCAGCCCGGGGGCAGGGGCCGGGTGGGGACTCGGCGCGGTTGTTGCAGCTTGTTCCACTCGCCGCGCTCTTGACGCAGAGAGTCGGGAGGGGGCCGGGGCCGTGCGGCGAGCTGGGAAGGGCAGGCGAGCAGCTGAGAGCCAGCGCCGGGCTCCCGGGGCCCTCCTGCCTAGGATGAGGGCCCCATGGAGAAGGGGCGCTTGGTTCAGCTCCTGAGGGAGAGCGGGGGCTGGATTTCACACGCCCCAGCGGTCAGGGATGGGGGCTTCATGTTGGGCCCCGCCCCCAACCGTCTTCTTTGTCTCCTGGGCTTCTCCCAAGCCAAGACCCCGAATCTGAACACCCTCCAACCTGTTAGGGCCCGCCTCTGCGCCTGGGGTTGGGCCAGAAGTTTGCAAATAGCCCCCGTGTTTATACTGGGCCACATCAAAAGCCCAGATCGAAACGTGCCTCGAGCTTTGGGGTCTTCGAAGCTGGGATTCCGACGTTGTGGCTTCTGCGTCTGTCTACACTATGAAATTACGTCGAATTTATAGAAGTCGAATTTTTAGAAAGCGATTTTACACAGTCGGTTGTGTGTCCCCCCCCACTTAAGACCATTAAGTCGGCGGCGTGTGTCCACAGTACCGAGGCTAGCGTCGACTTCCGGAGCGGTGCACTGTGGGTAGCTATCCCACAGTTCCCGCAGTCTCCGCCGCCCATTTGAATTCTGGGTAGAAATCCCAGTGCCTGATGGGGCAAAAACATTGTCGCGGGTGGTTCTGGGTACATGTCGTCAGGCCCCCCCCACCCCCCCTTCGTGAAAGCAATGGCAGACAATCATTTCGCGCCTTTTTTCCTGGGTTACCCGTGCAGACGCCATACCATAGCAAGCATGGAGCCCGCTCACCTCACCGTCACCGTATGTCTCCTGGGTGCTGGCAGACGTGGCACTGCATTGCTACACAGCAGCAGCAACCCATTGCCTTGTGGCAGCAGACAGTGCAGTACTACCAGTAGCTGTCCTCGTTGTCTCCTGGGTGCTCTTGGCTGGCCTCGGTCAGGTTGGTCAGGGCACCTGGGTGGACATGGGTGCTCCTGGCAGACCTCTGTAAAGTCTGTCAGGGGTGCCTGCATATAAATAGGAGTGACTCAGGTCATTCTCTTCTTTAAGTTTTGTCTAATGGAGATTCAGTCCTGCCTGGAATATTGGCAGAGGGATAGCTCAGTGGTTTGAGACTTGGCCTACTTAAACCCAGCGTTGTGAGCTCAATCCTTGAGGGGGCCATTCTGCCTCAGGCTGCTCTCCCAGCCAGCGTAGCCCTTCCTCCGTGAAAGCAACGGCCGACAATTGTTTCGCACCTTTTTCCATGCGGGCGCCATATTGCTGTCAGCACCGTCCTCCAGCATTGCTGCTTCCACTGCCACTCTGCTCTCTCGCTCACGCCATACCACAGCAAGCATGGAGCCCGCTCAGATCACCGCGGCTGTTGTGACCACTCTAAACACCACACGCATTATCCTGCAGTATATGCAGAACCAGAACCTGCAAAAGCAGGCGAGGAGGCGACGGCAGCGTGGTGAGGAGAGTGATGAGGACATGGACACAGACTTCTCTCAAAGTACGGGACCCGGCAATTTGGACATCTGGTGGCAATGGGGCAGGCTCATGCTGTGGAATGCCGATTCTGGGCCCGGGAAACAAGCACAGACTGGTGGGACCACATAGTGTTGCAGGTCTGGGATGATTCCAATGCCTGCGAAACTTTGGTATGCGTAAGGGCACTTTCATGGAACTTTGTGACTTGCTTTCCCCTGCCCTGAAGTGCCAGAATACCAAGATGAGAGCAGCCCTCGCAGTTCACAAGCGAGTGGTGATAGCCCTGTGGAAGCTTGCAACGCCAGACAGCTACCGGTCAGTTGGGAATCAATTTGGAGTGGGCAGATCTACTGTGGGGGCTGCTGTGATGCAAGTAGCCAACGCAATCACTGAGCTACTGCTATTAAAGGTAGTGACTCTGGGAAACGCGCAGGTCATAGTGGATGGCTTTGTTGCAATGGAATTCCCTAGCTGTGGTGGGGCTATAGACGGAACGCATATCCCTATCTTGGGACCGGACCACCAAGGCAGCCAGTACATAAACCGAAAGGGGTACTTTTCAATAGTGCTGCAAGCACTGGTGGATCACAAGGGACGTTTCACCAACATCAACGTGGGATGGCTGGGAAAGGTACATGACGCCTGCATCTTTAGGAACTCTGGTCTGTGAGAATGGCTGCAGCAAGGGACTTACTTTCCAGACCAGAAAATAACCATTGGGGATGTTGAAATGCCTATATGTATCCTTGGGGACGCAGCCTACCCCTTAATGCCATGGCTCATGAAGCCATACACAGGCACCCTGGACAGTAGTCAGGAGCTGTTCAACTATAGGCTGAGCAAGTGCAGAATGGTGGTAGAATGTGCATTCGGACATTTAAAAGTGCGCTGGTGCAGTTTACTGACTCAGTTAGACCTCAGCAAAACCAATATTCCCATCGTTATTACTGCTTGCGGTGTGCTCCACAATATCTGTGAGAGTAAGGGGGAAACGTTTATGGCAGGGTGGGAGGTTGAGGCAACTCGCCTGGCCGCTGATTACATGCAGCCAGACACCAGGGTGGTTAGAAGAGCACAGTAGGGCATGCTGCGCATCAGAGAAGCTTTGAAAACCAGTTTCATGGCTGACCAGGCTATGGTGTGAAAGTTCTGTTTGTTTCTTGATGAAAACCCGCCCCCTTGGTTCACTCTAGTTCCCTGTAAGCCAACCGCTCTCCCCTCCCCCCTTTGATCACCGCTTGCAGAGGCAATAAAGTCATTTCATGCATTCTTTATTAATTCGTCACACAAATGGGGGGATAGCTGCCAAGGTAGCCCAGGAGGGGTGGGGAGGATGGAAGGACAAGGCCACACTGCACTTCAAAACTCCTTGAATGCTTGGGCAGTCCTCTGGGGTGGAGTGGTTGGGTGCCCGGAGGCCCCCACACCGCATTCTTGGGCGTCTGGGTGAGGAGGCTATGGAACTTGGGGAGGAGGGCGGTTGGTTACACAGGGGCTGTAGCGGCGGTCTTGCTCCTGCTGCCTTTCCTGCACCTCAACCATACGCCAGAGCATATCAGTTTGATCCTCCAGTAGCCTCAGCTTTGCATCCTGCCTCCTCTCATCACACTGATGCCACCTCTCCTCTCGCTCATCCCTCTTCTCCTCTCACTTGTCCCTCCTGTCCTCGCGTTCATTTTGTGCTTTCCTGGACTCTGACATTGTCTCCCTCAACGCATTGTGCTGGGCTCTTTCAGTGTGGGAGGCCTGCATGAGCTCAGAGAACATTTCATCACGAGTGCGGTTTTTTGGGCTTCTATGATAGCCTCTGGGACGGAGATGATACGTGGAGTGATGAAACATTTGGCTCTGTGGGAGGGAAAAAAGGGAGATTAGTCTTTAAAAAGAGACATTTTAGAGAACAATGGGTAGACTCTTTCACGGTGAACCAAGCTGTTAACATTACATAGCACGTGTGCTTTCTTTACAAGGTCGCATTTTGCCTCTTATATCGAGGGCCTTCCGGTATGGTGTGAGAGATCACACACGCAGGGCCGGCGGGCAACAGAATTTGGCTTGCAGGCGGACATGGTAAGCCACCGTCTTTTGGCTTCTTTAACCTTCCTAACATGTGGGAATGGTTTCAAACAGCAGTGCCCTCCTTTCCCATACCAAGCACCCGTTGGGTTGGCCTTTAAAAGGGGTTGGCCATTGAAAAGGAGGGGTTGCGGTTTTCAGGTTAACGTGCAGCACAAACCCAACTAACACCCCCCCCCCCACACCCACACACAACCAATTCTCTGGGAAGATCGCTTACCCCTCCTCCCACCGCGTGGCTAACAGCGGGGATGATTTCTGTTCAGCCACAGGCAAACAGCCCAGCAGGAACGGCCACCTCTGAATGTCCCCTTAATAAAATTCCCCTATTTCAACTGGGTGACCATGAATGACATCACTCTCCTGAGAATAACACAGAGAGATAAAGAACGGATGTTGCTTGAATGCCAGCAAACACCAGGACCATACGCTGCCAGGCTTTGTTATGCAATGATTCCGGACTACGTGCTGCTGGCCTGCCATGGTAAAGTGTCCTACCATGGAGGATAGAATTAGGCTGCCCTCCCCAGAAACCTTTTGCAAAGGCTTCGGGAGTACATCCGGGAGAGCTTCATTGAGATGTCCCTGGAGGATTTCCGCTCCATCCCCATACACGTTAACAGACTTTTCCTGTAGCTGTACTGGCCGCGAATGCATCCCAAGTCTTCAGGGCAAATTAATCATTAAACACGCTTGCTTTTAAACTGTGTATTACATTTACAAAGGTACACTCACCAGAGGTTGCTTCTCCGCCTTCTAGGTCCGGGAGCCCGCCTTCGGTGGGTTGGGAGGGTACTAGATCCAGGGCGAAAAACGGTTCCTGGCTGTTGGGGAAAACCGTTTCTCCGCTTGCTGTGCTTCAACCCCCTCCTCATCATCGTCTTCCTCGTCCCCAGAATCCGCATCCCTGTTGTGTGAGAGTCCATTGACGGAGTCCACATACCGGGCTGGGGTAGTTGTAGGGGCACCCCCTAGAATGGCATGCAGCTCATCACAGGAGCGGCATGTCTGGGGCTCTGACCCCGAACAGCCGTTTGCCTCTCTGGTTCTTTGGTAGGCTTTCCTGAGCTCCTTCAGTTTCACACGGCACTGCTGCGGGTCCCTGTTATAGCCTCTGTCCTTCATGCCCTTGGAGATTTTTTCAAATATTTTGGCATTTCATCTTTTCGAACGGAGTTCTGATAGCACGGATTCATCTCCCCATACAGCGATCAGATCCAGTACCTCCCATTCGGTCCATGCTGGAGCTCTTTTGCAATTCTGGGACTGCATGGTCACCTGTGCTGAAGAGCTCTGCATGGTCACCTGTGCTGATCAGCTTGCCATGCTGGCCAAACAGGAAATGAAATTCAAAAGTTCGCGGGGCTTTTTCTGTCTACCTGGCCAGTGTATCTGAGCTGAGAGTGCTGTCCAGAGCGGTCACAATGGAGCACTCTGGGATAGTTTCCGGAGGCCAATACGGTCGAATTGTCCACACTACCCCAAATTGGACCCAGCAAGGTCGATTTCAGTGCGAATCCACTCGTTGGGGAGGAGTACAGAAACCGGTTTTAAGAGCCCTTAAAGTCGGAAAAAATGGCTTCGTAGTGTGGACGGGTGCAGGGCTAAACCAATCTAACGCTGCTAAATCCGACCTAAACTCGTAGTGTAGATCAGGGCTAAGATCGCTGCTCCTTCCTGCTGGAGACACAGCTCTGCTTCCATCAATGTGTCCTGCTGCCAAGAGTTCTCTGCTCCAGAGAAAATCCCTGAGCCAGCTTTACATTTGCCAGACCCCAAGCTTCCGGAGTCATGAGTTGGCCCCTTTGTGGTTCCCCCAGCACAGGGGTGGGCAAACTTTTTGGCCCGAGGGCCACATCTGGGTATAGAAATTGTATGGTGGGCCATGAATGCTCATGAAATTGGAGTTAGGGTGCAGGAGGGGGTGCGGGCTTCAGGATGGGGCCAGAAATGAGGAGTTCAGGGTGCAGGAGGGGGCTCCGGGCTGGGGTGGGGGGTGAGGACTCTGGCTTGGGGTGCAGGTTCTGGGGTGGGGATGAGGGGTTCGGGGTGAAGGAGGGGGCTCAGGATGAGAGGTTCAGAGTATGGAAGGGGGCTCTGGGCTGGGGCAGGGAGTTGGGATGCGGAAGGGGGTGAGGGCTCTGGCTGGGGTGCAGGCTCTGGGGTGGGGCTGTGGATGAGGGGTTTGGAGTGCAGGAGGGTGCTCCGGGCTGGGATCAAGGGGTTCAGAGGGCAGGAGGGGCTCAGGGGTGCAGGCTCTGGGCGGCGCTTACCTCAAGTGGCTCCCAGAAGCAGCAGCATGTCCCCACTCCGGCTCCTACGTGGAGGTATAGCCAGGAGGCTCTGCTGCGCGCTACCCTGTCTGCAGGCACTGCCCCTGCAGCTCCCATTGGCTGCGGTTCCCAGCCAATGGGAGCTGTGAGGGCAGCGTGCGGAGTGGAGCCTCCCGGCTGCCCCTATGCATAGGAGCCAGAAGGGGGACATGCCGCTGCTTCCGGAGCCATGCGGAGCGGCCCCCGACCCTGCTCCCTGGCTGGAGCACCGGAGCAGGGCAAGTCCCAGACCCTTCTCCCCAGTGGGCGCTTGAGGGCCAGATTAAAACGGCCAGCAGCCCACGCCTGCCCTAGCAGAAGAGGTCCTGGTGAGTGACGAGCTGTTCTCTCTCTGTGTGCTCATGCTGCTAAAGGAGGAGATAGGCTTTGTCCCTGGTTGTAGAACTTTGAAAAGAGCAAGACCCCAAGTGCTTGCTTCTTTCTTGCTTTGCTTGTACTTAGAGCTGGGCCCTGAATCAGCTCCCAAAGTGCCTGGGCAGGGGGATTTGAAGATGAGGTTTCAGAAAATCAGGAGCAGTTGAGCTGGAGAAGGCCTTTCATTTTGTTTGAACAGTCTGAGTCATTTTATTTTAAAATTGCTGCCTTCACAATTGAGTGGCTTGGGGTAGGGGAAGAAAGGAGGTTATAGAGCCATCAGATACTTCAAATGGTCTCACTCCCAGTCCAGGGGCAGAACCCTGGACCTTTAGATATCTGTATCTGCAAAGAGGGATGTTGTAATGGAGGTGACAGACACTTCCCTGCCTTTTTTTACCTTCCCACATTTTTGTCACCAATCTTGCTTCTATGGAAGTCAGAGTGTAAGCCGTTGACTTTAGTGGGAGCAGGAACTGGTTTTGACACTGCTACAGGTAAGTACATTAGGCCTTTTTCTGGTACAGATTTACATTTATTTTGTTTACTTTTATTTTCTTTTATATTTATTTTTAGGGGGTGGTATTCTTCTGTTTGATTCAAAAGTATTCTGAGATCCACTGTGCCTTTGTAAAGGTGCATCCCTGAAAAACAAATGTCTATTGCTACATTTATTTACATTTTACAGTCAAGGGCTTTAAGTAATTTCGTATATTAAGGGCCTGATCTTTCAGATCTCACTGAGGCAAAACTCTCATTGAATGGTAATGAGACTTGCAGGATCAGACCCTCAGTGTGTATTTGATGCTACAAGGCATTAGGTAATATACTAGTCTCTTGCCCATGTCATATAGCAACTGTTTTGAATTCTTCCCTACAACATTGTAATGACATAAGCTAACTGAGTGAATCAATAGGGCGTTTATTGCTCATTACAGAGGCCCAAAACCTAGCTAACACCTACGCATATGGAGAGTTCTTGCTCACAGAAGGTGGTGCAATAGGGAATCCTAGCTCCACAAAATAAAATCTCTTGGACCCACTCCACTCTCAGTTACACTAGTACAAATCTGCTGAAGTCAAGGAGACCTTAGTGGTGCTGCAGCCGTGTGAATGAGAGAATTACAATGCCTGACTAAGGAAATCACAGCTCTTAGTGCCTTGTGACGATTAGAATTCACTATATATCTATTTGCGACAGTGTGGTAACTGCATTATTCATGAGCTCAATGTTCTTCTGGGATTTAAAGAGCCCCCTGTCCCCCGCCAAGCTAGCATTTGGTGACATGAATGTGGACAGATGAGCATGATTTCTGCAGGGACCATAATGAGCAGCGTGGTACAGTGGACTGAGCATTGGACTTTTTCCTGTTCTATTTGGGTTCTTATGCTACTCCCATTATCATGGTCTCAGAGTGCCTGAGTTGGGGTCAGGAGTCCTGACTTCTGATTCTGGCTGTGCTGTGTGGCCTTGGGCAAGTCACTTCACTTCTCTATGCCTCAGATTTCCCATATGTAAAACTGGGATCTCCTCACAGAGGCATTAATAAGATTAATTAGTTGCAGTTTGTGAAGTGCTGTGTGAGTGCTTAGTTGTACTGTTATCTGGGTTTTAGATACCATAATGATAGGTACCTGGGAAATAAAGTGGCTGGATAATAATAGTCACTCTGTCTAAATCTTCATTCACATGAGGATAGCAAGATTCTATTGGGAACAAGGTAATATTGTGAAAAAATAAAATTTTGGACCAAAATTTTCAATAATGGATGATGATTTGGGGGTGCTTTATTTTCTGAATGCTCAGTTTCAGACATCTTGGGCTTGATTTTCAGACATCCTTAGCACCTGCAGTCAACAGCAGGCACTCAGCACTCCTGAACATCATACTCATGGTTTCCTGAGTGGGGCTGGCACAAATGGGGTAAAGAATCAAGAAGTCATAACAGGCCAACCAAATCTCAGTGCAGGAGCAAATCTGGGCCAGTTTGTTCAGCTATGGGCATTCACGGCTTAGAAAAACACAATCCTCAAATCATGTTAGGAAATTGAACTCGTAAACAGTTCAGTAACATGGTGCCATCATATATTAAAAATTATTGGCTTTGTGGTAAGTTTAGTACATTTGAATAATCACAAGATAATCACAAAGAGGATTTTCTAAGTGCGAGGTAGTTTTATGGTTTTGTCAGGCTATCTATGATGCCAGTCTGTGCTCTCAGTTATGCTGATGCAGCTGCATTGACTCCATTAGGGTTTGTACCAGTCTAACTAAGAGCAGAATTTGCTCTGAGGGTTTTAATTTTGTTTAACGGAGCAGGGACTCCTATTCAGTAATGCATGAGGAACTCTTTTGTGAAATATTTCACCCCCTTCCATCTTGCTCCCATTGCAGAGGGAAGACCCCCCCCCCCCCCCGGCCTTGTAGAGGGAGATCCTTCTAAAAAAGATTCAAGGTAGCTGACTTAAAATCATAGAGGCAAATCCTTCAGGCCAAACTTTGAAAGGGGTCAGCTCTAGTAGGAAGTGTGGTCATTATTACAACTTTAAAAAAAAATTTAAACTAAATCTTTCATTGCTACATAATTAAATAATAAAACATGGCCCTTCTAGCTTCTTTGCGCTACATTTTTTTTGGCTTGTTTACAGACGCTAGAATAAATGTCGCATTTGTTCTCTCAGGCGTGGAAGGATTTGGTTTAAACAACGTGCACTGTGAGGTGGTAATGGAGCAAATTCCTTGCGTTTTTAGGCAGAAGGAAAGGACATGACAGTCTGTGTATTTTGCTGTCTGTCCTACATTCTCCTCCCCTACACAGTGGTCCATGAGAACTCTGAAAGGCATGCTTCATACTACACACAGGGCCAGAGTGGGACAGTGCCAGATGAGGGAGCCACACAAAAACCTCACCCCCTTGTGCTGCTGGGGAGGTGTTCGCCCCTGTTCCTCCCTCTGGGGAGCAAGACACCAGAGGGAGCAGGGAGGAGGCAGGATTCTGGCTTAGCCTCACCCTCTACACCAGCCCTTGTAGCTGGCACAGCAGAGGAGCTATATGCCCCAGGCTTGTGATCCACTTGTGCACACAAAGAAGCCCTGCAGTTGAGTGTGGTTGCTTGAGAAATAACCTCCCTGCAGCTTGTCCTGGAATCATGTAGCTCCCCCTCTACACAGGGCTGTGGTGTAGATGCCGTAATCTAGCCCACAATGTTCTTCAGTAAAGAGAACTCTGAGCCAAGTCTGCTCACCTTACATGAAGTCCCATTAACTCCTCTGCAGAAAAGGGCCCTGGCAGATAATGTGTGGAGAGATCCTTGTGCCTGTGTGCAGCCCCACTGGAGTCAGTGAAGCTCTGAGCAGTCACAAGGCTCTGACCTCGCAAACCTGATTGCAACACCGGGGGCTAGGTGAGTGGGATGTGGCCCCAAACTAGCTACTGCACGGAGAAGTGAGTATTGAATCCTCCTTGGCCAGTAGGCATGAAAGCCAGGCAGGAAGTGGCATGGTGGGAATAAAACTCAGGAACATTTAGCAACCCTTCACCCAGGCACCAAAGCCATTGCTGGGGGTCTGTTAACCCTGCACATCCCAAGTGCCACTCCCCTTGTGGATTTCAAGAGGTGTTTTTAATTTTTAGTTGTCCTTCACTAAAAAGGAATGCAGCATAATTACAGTTTTGGTGTGGCATAATTACCTTGCGTTTCTCACCTCATTACATCTGACATGGCTGTGTTCATTTACAGGCTTATAGACTGACTGGTCTTGCTGCCGTGGTTTTATGAAATTGCCGTCAAGATGTGAGGTGTTTGCTGGTTTCATGGAAGCTTTGCCTGGTTTCAGGGTGGAAAGGAACTAGGGTCCATATTTAGTAACAACCTGGAACACCTGAGCAATGAGTAAGAGAAAATATAGCAACAAGTTTTACTCATATAAGCAAACTGTGGCTGGAGCCAAATCTTTTTTAATGTTTTGCATGTGAACAAGTTCAGAAGAATGACAGTAAGGCTCTCACAGTATCATTATACATCTGTCAGGGTCCCTGGCTTTTCATCCCCAGCTTTGTAGTTAAGCCATTGTAAATCATATGGGGCTGCAACCTGCTACCTGACAGAGGTTTGACAGACCGTCTATAATTCTGTGTAAATACAGGTTGTCTGTGCTGATGTGCCAGTTGGGGGGAGGGTAAAAGGTACTTTCCTTTCTCTTTGTGCACAGATTGGGAACAGTCCCAGCTCCTATGCGCAGGATGTAGAGGGAGTCCGTAGCTCTAGCTTTGCCACAGTGCTAGACTTGCAAAGGAAGGGATTTGGTGGGGGTGAGTCTTTGGTCTTGCCTTCCAGTAATGCAGGATGTCATGCCAAGACTGACTTTTCCTAGAGGACACGGGTCGCAACTTTTCCATACTAGGTGGTGGCCACTGCTGGGAAAAATATGTTCCCATTAACCCTGGCTCCACCATAAGAATGGCCATATTGGGTAAGACCAATGGTCCATCTAGCCCAGTATCCTGTCTTCCGACAGACACCCATCCTGGCTAACAGCCATTGATGGATCTATCCTCCATGAATTTTTCAAGATCTTTTTTGAACCCTGTTATAGACTTGGCCTTCACAACATCCTCTGGCAAAGAGTTCCACAGGTTGACTGTGCATTGTGTGAAGATCCAGGCAAGAAGTTTTCATTGACCATTATGAACATAGCAAATGCCTCACCAATGGATGCTGACTCAGTAGCTCATTAGAAATAAATCTCTTACTTACCCATGCCACATTGCGTACCCAGGTACTCTCCTGTTCATCCTAATACATGAAAGTCTATTACAGCCCGAGCACCTGAGGGAGATGCAATATCTTCCACTCTTCTCTCACAACCAGTTGCTGCCCGCCCTTAATTATCCCACTGTTTTGGAGTGTATATAGGTAAATGAATGAGTAATGACAGGAGTTAGCCTGAGCTGGCAAGAAGGACCTCCCATGAGATCCAAATGCATGACAGGTGGGAACAGCCTCCTCAATGAGTGCTGTGCGAGAGGACAGCTTCAGTATTGGAACAGCTCTTTGACAGGTGCGTGTGAACTAGTGAGGGTTTGCACTGCCATGGTAGGCAGGGCCAAGAGAGGGTTGTGTCCTATAGGGAGTGTACTTGGTGTACACTGGGTGTACACAGGTGTAATCGGTATTTTCCTGTGGTTGTGGACAGAGCTATCCTGACCCATACACAAAGCACGCAGCTGCGTAGGGCACCAGGAAATTTGGGGCACCAAACTTCCTGGTGCCCTGCGCAGCTGCGTGCTGCTCCAGTCCCTGCTCCGCCTCTTCCCCAGGGCCTCCGCCCCGTCCCGGTCCACCCTGCCCCGCCTCTTCCCTGCCTCTTCCTGCCCCCACTCCACCCCTTCCCCAAAGCCTCCGCCCCACCTCTTCCCGCCCCTGCTCCGCCCCGCCCCCGCCCCTGCTCTGTACCAGCCCCGCCCCGATGCCCGAGGAGTGCAGCAGGGCTGTGCCTGCGCTCACCAGTGGTGGGAAGTGCAGTGACCCGGACCCAGCCGGTGAGTGCTGGGGGGTGGTTCCCCCCTGTTCCCCAAGCCAGCTCCGCTCCCCGTGTGGAGGCCTGGGGCCAGCCCCCCCCACTACACATGGAGGCCTGCCCCCACATGGTGGGGCTGCCTAGGGCCCCAGAATACCTAGGGGCAGCCCTAGTTGCGGATCTCTCGAGATATCTCGATAGACTTATGTGTTGTGCTGGGGAGGAGCTGGGGTGGTAATGGTACATGTAGGTACCACTGACATAGGGAAGTATAGGAGAGAGGTCCTGGAGGCTAAATTTAGGCTGCTAGTTAAGAGATTGAAGTCCAGGACCTCCATGGTTGCATTCTCTGAAATGCTTCCAGTTCCACACGCAGGGCCAGTTAGACGGGCAGAACTGCAGGGTCTCAATGCGTGGATGAGACAATGGTGTAGGGAGGAGGGGTTTCATTTATTAGGAACTGGGGAAACTTTTGGGAAAGGGGAAGCCTATACAGGAGGGATCGGCTCCACCTAAACCAAAATGGAACCAGATTGCTGGCACTTAAAATTAAAACGGTCACAGAGCAGTTTTTAAACTAAGGGCTGGGGGCAAGCTGACAGGTACGGAGGAGCACATGGTTCGGACAGAGACACCTCTTAGGAGAGGATCTACTAATGGAGATTCTCTGTGTCCTAGTAAGGAGGAGAGGATGGAAGATGATAAAATATGGGTAGGATCTGATGAGAAACAGTCAAATGAAAAGGAGTCCCATTCAATTACATCATGTAATGGCAGACAGCTAAAAAGTGACAAGTTTTAACAGTGCTTATATACAAATGCTAGAAGTCGAAATAATAAGATGGGTGAGCTAGAATGTCTTGTATTAAATGAGGATATTGATATAATAGGCTTCACAGAAACTTGGTGTAATGAGGATAATCAGTGGGACACAGTAATACCAGGGTACAAAATACATTAGAAGGACAGAACAGATCATGCTGATGTGGGAGTGTCACTATAGTGAAAGAAAGTGTAGAATCAAATGAAGTAAAATCTTAAATAAACCAAACTGTACCACAGAATCTCTATGGATAGTAATTCCACGTTCTGATAATAAGAATATAGCAGTAGGGATATATTACCGACCACCTGACCAGGATCGTGATAGTGACTGTGAAATGCTCAGGGAGTTTAGAGAGGCTATTAAAATAAAAAACTCAATAATAATGGGAGATTTCAACTATCCCCATATTGACTGGGTACACGTCACCTCAGGACGGGAAGCAGAGAGAAAGTTTCTTGACACCTTAAATGACTGCTTCCTGGAGCAGCTAGTCCCAGAACCCACCGGAGGAGAGGCAATTCTTGATTTAGTCCTAAGTGGGGCACAGGATCTGGTCCAAGAGGTGAATATAGCTGGACCGCTTGGTAATAGTGACCATAATATAATTAAATTTAACATCCCTGTGGCGGGGAAAACACCACAGCAGCCCAACACTGTAGCATTTAATTTCAGGAAGGGGGACTACACAAAAATGAGGAAGTTAGTTAAACAGAAATAAAAAGGTACAGCGCCAAAAGTGAAATCCCTGCAAGCTACATGAAAACTTTTTAAAGATACCATAATAGAGGCTGAACTTAAATGTATACCCCAAATTAAAAAACATAGAGAACCAAAAAAGTGCCACTGTGGCACAAACAAAGTAAAAGAAGCAGTGAGAGGCAAAAAGTCATCCTTTAAAAAGTAGAAGTTAGGTCCTAGTGAGGAAAATAGAAAGGAGCATAAACTCTGGCAAATAGGTAGTAGTTGAAAGCAGCTATCAAATCCCCCCTTATTCTTCTCTTCTGCAGACTAAATACTCCCAGTTCCCTCAGCTTCTCCTCATAAGTCATGTGCTCCAGACTCCTAATCATTTTCTTTGCCCTCTGCTGGACTCTTTCCAATTTTTCCACATCCTTCTTGTAGTGTGGGGCCCAAAACTGGACACATTACTCCAGATGAGGCCTCACCAGTGCTGAATAGAAGGGAATGATCAAGTCCTCGATCTGCTGGCAATGCTCCTACTTATACAGCCCAAAATGCCATTAGCCTTGGCAACAAGGGCACACTCTTGACTCATATCCAGCTTCTCATCCACTGTAACCCATAGGTCCTTTTCTGCAGAACTGCTGCCTAGCCACTCGGTCCCTAGTCTGTAGCAGTGCATGAGATTCTTCCGTCCTAAGTGCAGGACTCTGCACTTGTCCTTGTTGAACCTCATCAGATTTCTTTTGGCTCAATCTTCTAATTTGTCTAGGTCGCTCTGTATCCTATCCTTACCCTCCAGCATATCTACCACTCCTCCCAGTTTAGTGTCATCTGCAAACTTGCTGAGGATGCAATCCACACCATCCTCCAGATCATTAATGAAGATATTGAACAAAACCGGCCCGAGGACCGACCCTTGGGACACTCTGCTTGATACCGGCTGCCAACTAGACATGGAGCCATTGATCACTACCTGTTGAGCCCAATGATCTAGCCAGCTTTCTATCCACCTTATAGTCCATTCATCCAGCCCACACTTCTTTAACTTGCTGGCAAGAATACTGTGGGAGACCATATCAAAAGCTTTGCTAATGTCAAGGAATAACACGTCCACTGCTTTCCCCAGTTATCTCATCATAGAAGGCAATTAGGTTAGTCAGGCATGTCTTGCCCGTGGTGAATCCATGCTGACTGTTCCTGATCACTTTCCTCTCCTCTAAGTGCTTCAAAATTGATTCCTTGAGGACCTGCTCCATGATTTTTCCAGGGACTGAGGTGAGGCTGAGTCGCCTGTAGTTCCCTGGATCCTCCTTCTTCCCTTTTTTAAAGATGGGCACTACATTAGCCTTTTTCCAGTCATCCAGGATCTCCCCTGATTGCCATGAGTTTTCAAAGATAATGGCCAAGGGCTCTGCAATCACATCTGCCAACTCCAAAGAAATCTACTAGAATTCTTTGAGGGGTCAAGAAGCATGTGGACAAGGGGGATCCAGTGGATATATTGTACTTAGATTTTCAGAAAGCCTTTTGACAAGGTCCCTCACCAAAGGCTCTTAAGCAAAGTAAGCTGTCATGGGATAAGAGGGAAGGTCTTCTCATGAATTGGTAACTGGTTAAAAGATAGGAAACAAAGGGTAGGAATAAAAAGGGGTAAATAGTGAGGTGGCAAAATTTGCAGATGATACAAAACTACTCGAGATAGTTAAGTCCCATGCAGACTGCGAGGAGCTACAAAAGGATCTCACAAACATAGGTGATTGGGCAACAAAATGGCAGATGAAATTCAATGTTGATAAATGCAAAAGTAATGCACATTGGAAAACATAATCCCAACTTTACATATAAAATGATAGGGTCTAAATTAGCTGTTACCTCTCAAGAAAGAGACCTTGGAATCGTTATGGATAGTTCTCTGAAAACATCCACTCAGTGTGCAGCGGCAGTCAAAAACGTGAACAGAATGTTGGGAATCATTAAGAAAGGGATAGATAATAAGACAGAAAATATCATATTGCCTCTATATACATCCATGGTACACCCACATCTTGAATACTGTGTGCAGATGTGGTCGCCCCATCTCAAAAAAGATATATTGGAATTGGAAAAGGTTCAGAAAAGGGCAACAAAAATGATTAGGGGTATGGAACAGCTGCCATACGAGGAGAGATTAATAAAACTGGAACTTTTCAGCTTGGAAAAGAGACGACTTAGGTGGGATATGACTAAGGTCTATAAAATCATGACTGGTGTGGAGAAAATGAATAAGGAGGTGTTATTTACTCCTTCTCCTAACACAAGAACTAGGGGTCACCAAATGAAATTAATAGGCAGCAGGTTTATAACAAACAAAAGGAAGTATTTTTTCACACAATGCACAGTCAGTCTGTGGAACTCTTTGCCAGAGGATGTTGTGAAGGCCAGGGCTATAACAGGGTTCAAAAAGGAACTAGATAAGCTGTTAGCCAGGATGGGCAGGGATGGTGTCCCTAGCCTCTGTTTGCCAGAAACTGGGAATGGGCGACAGGGGATGGATCACTTGATGATTACCTGTTCTGTTCGTTCCCTCTGGGGCACCTGGCATTGGCCACTGTTGGAAGACAGGATACTGGGCTAGAAGGACCTTTGGTCTGACCCAGTATGGCCGTTCTTATGTTCTTACGATTACAGAAAGTCAAAAGTCTGTTTTTGGTAGGGTTTCTGGTATGTTGTAGCTAGTATAGATTATAGGTGAGTTTTATGACCATTAGATCATCTAGTCTGACTTGCTGTATAACACAGGACATATAATTTCATTCACTTACTTCTGTACTGCCCAACAACTTGTGTTTGACTAATGCATATCTTTCAGAAAGGCATGCAGTCTTGATCTGAAGACTTCAGGAGATGGAGAAACCACTGTGTACTGGTATGACAGGTATGGAAGACATCAAAACTGTATGTATTTATATCATTATTGAGCGAGAATTTGCCTTCAGTACTTATTCACATGTATTCATCACACAGGAGGTGATGGAGGGATGGTGGTGTCTGTGGGGGACTCTACATAGTTGTAAAGTGGCCTTAACATTTCTATTTTCCACGGGAGCTGAATAGCATCAAGATGTTTCTACAGAAGGAGAATGTGTGCTGCTGAAGGGGCCTGGAACCTAGCCCATTTCCTTGGGTCTTTCCGGTTGTACTGGTACCTCAGTGGAGTGTACAGGAATGAGCAATCCTGGTCTAGTGTTATAAAGGGCCTCATTCTCCTTTCCCTTATGCTGTTGCAGTTATATTACGGTTTGTTTACAGGGGATACTCAGGAAAGTTTATCTGAATTAACTAAAGGTGTGAATTTAAAGTGGATTAGTTAAACTGCATTAAATCTCTGTGTGGATACTGTCATTCAGAATTAAAGTAGCCTTAATTCGGTTTAGTTTAATTCACTTCCAAGGTGTAAAACTGGATGATAATGAGGCGCACCCAATAGGAATTGCAGTACCGGGTCAGGCCCATGGTCCATCCTGTCTCCTACAGTGTCCAGCACCAGCAGCTTCAGAGAAAGCGCTGTTTGCTTCATTTATTTTTCATGCTGGTAAACATTGTTTATAAATGTAGGCAGCTTGGATGTGAGCGTAACTACTCTTCCTCAGGACAGTGCTGGGTTCCCAAGCCTCTCCCTTCTGCGTGTCATGGTTGAGGTGAATTGGGTAAGTGACCTCTCCACACATCACATACCATTTGGTGTGTTCATAAACACACCCTCCCACACTCACCCCTACGCAATGCAACTGTTGGAGCAGCAGAACAAATAGAACAGGACAGGTATTTAACATGACTGTGCATTGTCATGCGTTAATTGTGTTCCTTTCTGACAAACTGATGAAGGAGTCCAGGATCCACCCCAGCACCAGCTGTTTGTTTTTCATCATTGGCTGACATATTATTTATACAGAGTGTCTTATAATTTCAGATTAAAAGGATCATTTATTTCACACTATGAACCTTTTCTTGTTGCTCACTGAAATGTTTTGGTATGAGTATCACCTCGTGGGTTCATATTTTCTTCATGTGTGTGATGGAGAAATCAGCCCTCCAAAGCTCACACCGACTGGGACCAAACAAACTCCTATTTGAAGAGATGGGTCAGATGAATGAGTCATTTAACCACACACACTGTTGATCCCCAGTTAGGATACTCTTTGATGTCCATTTGTATTGCAGAATAATTATAGATCCTGCAGCGTGTGTGATAAATAGAAGAAGGCACCTTGAGCCGAGAACATGTGCATAAATGTAAACCAGATATGGGATTAGATATTGATTGAATAGGAGGCTTTTGGATCTTCAAAGTCCTCCTGCAGCCACATCCATAACTTCCAAATGCTAGGGTGGGCAGAAGTGATAGTTGCAAAGATCTGATAGGAATCAGGAGATCCGTAGGTCGTGAACCATGTCTTGTGACCTCAAGGCAGATTTATTGTACTGTGTTTTATTTGGGACTTCCTTTGAAAAACCCTGTGTTGCCATCTCTCATGATTTTATCATTAGTCTCATGGTATTTGATCTCTTTTCTTAAAGCCTCATCTCCTGGAGTCATGTTATTTCACGAGACTCTTGGCTTTTATTTTTTAATGTAAGTTTTTGGCCACCATGGGTGTGGAGAAAAGCTTGAAAATGTGACTCCCTAAATGGCACAAAAACCAGAAGGCAAATAAAAAGAATTCAATATATTTTTTAAATGGCATGATTTTTAAGCCAATCTCATAAATTTTTGTGGCCTGACTCATGAATTTTGAATGCCGGGGCTTGGAGTAGCATTGCAGCTACTGTAGCACTTGGAAGCATGCCTGCTAATAAGCTTTTGCCCATGAGTGTCAGTGAAGCCATTGCTCCACAACACTCATTGGCTGCCTTTTTTCCAGTGAGTGTGCACAAAAAGGTCCTTGTACTTCTCAATATGCACATCGTAAATTGCTATAGGACCACTCTGCCTGAGAGAGACAACCTGTTGCTTTCTGTGTTCCTTTACAATAATTGGAAATGGCAGGACTGAAGCTCCTGGCAGTCCCCCAACATAAGCTCAAGAGTATTGTAGCCGCTTCTCCATTGAAGATCCATGTGTGTAGAATCTTCTCCTCACCAATAAATAGTGCATATTTATAGCATCTGGAGCTGGGCTCCAGCTGTGAGGTTTGAAGCTGCATCTGGCTCTGGGTTTCCCCACTGGTCAGGGCTTTTCAGGTCCATGTCTAGTGACATCTTGCGGAAGAAGCCTCTGTACTTTTTTGTTACTATTGAGCTTTATCTGGGTGGGTGGTTATTTTATTAATAGATAGTGGAAGCTGGGTTATTTGTTGTTTTGCTAGATTCGGACAATGAGGCCTTTAAAAAATGTTTGTCAGGTTTTTAGTTACATTTTGTCGGCTGCCCAGTGGCCTTTGTGCATAATACAAAAATATGGAGCTCTAAGAATTCCTCATTTTAATTCCTTCTCACCTCTGACACCTTTAAATGGCTCCGGAGGTTGCAACTGAAAAACGTGAGATGCTTCACAGCTGGGGGGCTTTGTCTAGAGTGGACAGAGACTCAGCTGGAGTCTGAGGCTGGGCCTTGCTCTCCTAACTCACGTTGATGCATCTGAGAAGTTCCCCCAACTCTTGACCTTCTCCTCAGCTTTACAGGCAACCACCACGGCTTCTGTAGACCACCATTCCTGTTGACAATGCAGCATAGTTCTGCCTCAGGACCAGCCCTGGCCTAAAGTATGGTTCTGCTCTGAAAAATGAGCATGGAAATAACATCCTAGGATTCCATGTTTATTGTCTCAGAGACTCCAGTGTCAATGTGCTTTTTTCCCTGTGATGGCCAGCCCTGCAAATTCAACCTGGAATCTGGGAGTCAAGCTGGGTCTTTATGTTTTGCACATCTTCATCTGTAGTAAAGGTCCTACTTCTGTAGAGCAAATTCTATGCTCAGTTGCAGCTGTGCAACCCCACTGTCTCTCTTATCTTCATAAGCTCTGCTAGGCTGGCAGGAGTGAAGGACCAGTAACAATTTCACTGAGTCATGGAAGATGGCAGATGTGGCTCTGCCTGCACATGGGGAGTTGGGTACGAAAGTGCCACGTTTTCACAAGTAACCTGAGGAATCCCCTCCAATTAAGCCAGGGGATTCCACGGCCTGATGGAAAGCCCACTGAAGACAATGGGAGTCTTTCTACTGATTTCAGTGGGCTTTGGATCAGGCTTGCAGAGCAGTACAAAGCAGCTGGAGCAGGGCTGAGGAACTGGGCCC
The DNA here is from genome assembly GCF_015237465.2 of Chelonia mydas. Classification (NCBI taxonomy): domain Eukaryota; kingdom Metazoa; phylum Chordata; order Testudines; family Cheloniidae; genus Chelonia; species Chelonia mydas. The sequence continues at coordinate 188,242,397 of NC_057851.1, forward strand.
ACATCTCTTAAGAAACTGAGTATTGCTGGATTTACCTGTGACTGTGTAAAACAGGTTTCTCTATATTTTAACATAGGATTTTGGTCTTGAATTCTATTACGTTCATTCAATAATGTAGTGTTACAGCCTTATCTTGCCTTAGGATTAAAATGTGTTTTTTTGGTTTTCATTTTTTATGATAAAAGTGTGTAAATAAAGAAAAAAAGAAAGCAACACAGAAAACATATTATCCACTTATAACAATACTACCTAGCTATTATACAGCACTTTCCATCAGTAGATCTCAAAGTGCTTTACAAAGGGGTCAGTAGCATTATCCCCATTTTGCAGATGGGGAAACAGAGGCTCTGAGAGGTAAAGTGACTTGCTCAAGGTCACCCAACAGGCCAAGTTGATCACTGTGGGTGCTTCACTGATACCACTGGTGAAGTGGAGTGGGAACAGCCCAGAATGCCACTCTGGTGCTATTTTAGAAGGTTGCCAAAGTAGCAGCCCACACACACTGCACGGAGGACGCCATTTTGCAGAGGACGATGCTCCATCCCGGCCATTCTGGTAGCCTTGAGATGTAGGACTATCCCACTGCTGATATTCATGTGCGCTGGGTGGGGATGGTGCATGATCATGCATTTTCTTTAAGAACACAGGATTTTTCCAAAAGCTGCAAGCAGGGTCATTCTTCCCTGACCAGCACTTTACCGTTGGCGATGTTGGAATGTCAGTAGTGAATCTGGGGGACCCAGCCTGCCCCTTGCTCCCCTGGCTCATGAAGCTGTATGCTGGCCACCTCGACCACACCAGAGACAGATTGAACTACTAGGTCAGCAGGGGCAGGATGAAGGATCACTGACGGTGTTTACTGACTAAATTAGATCTCAGTGAAAGGCATTTATTTCTTCAGTGGGTGAGAGATCCCTAGATATATTGCTTATAAAATGCCTTTGGGAATCCTGCATGGAGTGGTTTAAAAAAAAAAGAGGATAAACTAACTAAAACTAAACTCCATATTCCTCAAATGAGAAGCGGGTAAACTCTGTTTACCCTTGACTATCCTACTGCTTGGGATAAAAGACATTATTAGAGTGTTTAGGAATCTTCTGTATTGGTTCAGTTGTGCCTTGCTTGGATCGGAGGGTCACTCCCACCCAGAAGACTAATGGAGTCGGAACACAGATGGCAGCTTTGGGGTTTCATTCTCAGTGGCTAATGGGGTTCTCCCTGCACTACACCCACAAAGCCAATTTATCCAAATATTCCTAAAAGAACAGCCAAGCACCCAGTCCTGCAATTGATAGGGCACATTTTCAGCAGTCAGCCCATGCTTATCAGTTGCAACAGTGCAGCCCATGTCATTAGGACACAGGGAACGTGTTTGTCCATACATGTTTGTGAGAAGTATTGAGTGTTCCTGGTAATTGCTTTGAAATGTATTGCAGCATAATTTTTTCATTAACTTTAATATGCATCACCTGTCGCTTTCACCCGTCTGTCTCGCTTATCTCCTCAAACAAGTGTATCAACAGCTGGATAGCAGGGCAGGGGCATGTTTGCATATTAACCCTGAAATGTCTCTTAAAGGAATGATGCACCACAAGATAATCAGAATATTTTACCTAGCCACAAGCCTGAGAATACTCTTAGATTTGGAAGTACTTGCAATATGGATGGTGATGATGAGAGTAATTAATAAGAATAATATAACAGTTCAAGCAAATTCTCTTAATCCTGGCTATTCAGGGAGTGTAGTCTAATGGTTAGAGCGGGGGACTGTGAGTCAAATAAAATGTTGATTCTAGGTTTGTTTTTGGGTGTGGGTGTGGGTGTGTTTGTTTTTGTTTTGCCAGGCTTAGGCAAGGAGGACAATTTTTATTGGTCCTCTCAGTCCATGCTCACTCACACAAGAAACATTCACTAACCATCTTGTTGGACCTGATATTTTTGTGCAGTAGACAGTGTGATAGACTAGGCCTTGGCTTTAGACGTAAACAAAGCGGTGCATGAATACCCCATTTGCTGACATTCTGTGGTGCGACGAGTGGGTTGATGCAAAGTAATCAGTGCATTGCATTCTCCTGCAAAATCTAGCTTTGCTCCGGACTCCCTATGACCTTGAGCACCCTTGCGGAAGCTCAACTTAACGATCAATGAAATGGGAACGGCATTCTTACTTGGCTCATGTAGGTGCTGTGAGGATTATATAAATTAAAGCCCATGAACCTTTTTTAGATCCTCAGACAAAAGGCACTATAGCAATGCAAATTAGTATTACTGGCAAACACTGCAGGCTCTTTATCGTATGTGCGAGTACTACGATAGCTGGTAACAGACATGAATAATATATTTGCCACTCAAATTAATAATTACAGATACACCATGAGATCTGAAAACACTTTTCTTCTTTATATTTTAAATACTGTGTTGCATTATGCCCTTCGTATCATGCACACTATATGCTAATAACACTTAGCATCTCTATTATTATGGTATTTAATATTAATGTAGTGGTAGGGCCCAGAGGCACCATCATTGATGGGAGGATTTCAAAGGTGAGCATTATTATTCCATTTTACAGATGGGAAGACAGAGGCACAGAGAGGTTATGGGATTTGCGTGCAAGTCTGTGGCAGGGCCCAGCATAGAACTCAAGTGTCCGGACTCTCAGCCTCTTTCTCTAAGCACTGGAAAATACTGCCTCTTCAAAACCACTGAACACCCATTAATGCTGCATCACAATCGATTCACAGGCAAGAGTTTTGTGAGGCAACGTTTTTCTCCCCCTCCTCCCCCCTCCCTGCACAGGCAAGGTGCAGCGGGACTTCAGAGAGGTTCTCAGATGAAAGCGAGTAACCGCCTAAGAAAGCAAATCCTGGCTACGTTGTTGCAGCACATTCATAGAAGAAGATCACTCATTGGGAATGTGGGACTCCATTCAGAAGGCTGGTTATTGGAAAGCATAGGTCCTTGGGTCCTTTTGTACATCCACAGGACCTACACATCCATTATCAATATATTCCTCAGGCCAGTGAGTAACGACTACAGACAAAAGTAAAGGATGGGCGGCTATGAACAAAATGTACCCGAATTTCTTTCTCGACAGAACGTAGCTCTTCTTAAGTTATAGTTTCTTCTAAGACCATAACTCTGTTCATTGTGGGGCTGGTAATAGGGGCGTCCGTTATTTGAACAGTCAAGTAATTTTTATAGTGTCTCTCAATTTAAAACTGTCTGATGGCAAGGCAGGCTTCTTCCTTTTCCATAAAAAGAACGGGAGTACTTGTGGCACCTTAGAGACTAACAAATTTATTTGAGCATAAGCTTTCATGAGCTACAGCTCATTTCATCGGATGTAGCTCACGAAAGCTTGTGCTCAGATAAATTTGTTAGTCTCTAAGGTGCCACAAGTACTCCTTTTCTTTTTGCAGATACAGACTAACACGGCTGCTACTCTGAAACCTTCCTTTTCCATTATATCCTTGAAAAATAGCATGGAAGTGCAGGGAAAGGGCTGCCCAATTTATCCATAGAAAGGAAAGAAGGTATCCAGAGAAGTCTTCAAAGGGAAGGGCAGAGTCTAACACATCTTTCTGCACATAACTCAGAACAGGGCCAGTTCTAATGTGTTCGTGCCTTGGGCAAATAATTGCCATAGATGGAGAACCTGCTTTGTTGACTCCCACATCCCTAAGTAAACAAGACAGGTTCTCCGTCAGATCCCATCTGTGAGTCCCACCCATCTCTTTCATTTGCCCCTTCCAACTTCCTGCTGTCCCAGTTTCCTTTGCAATGCCTTAGCCTCCCCACCTCTTTTCTCTAGGTTTAGGACATGTTCTTCTGATGACGGTCAGCCTCGTAGCTTGCGCTCTGGAGATAGGCTCCCATAGCAAGGGTCTTTTGCTCTGGTAGGTTGTTCCAAAAGAAACTCTGCCCTGACTTACTTGTCTTTAAGCATAGTGCCCTGAGCAGTTGCCTGTGTGGTCTGTGCCTAAAGCACAATGACTGAGCATGGAGTTCTGGCCCCCTGGTGCAACAGTCATGTTTAAATATTGTGTGTCAGTCAGTTTATACCAGTGTGCATGCTCCTAGAGAGTCAGTGCATATTTTAAACATAACACTGCTGACCAAATCATCTGCAAAAGAACTAATATTTCCATTCACACTCAAAGCCAAAGCTGCAAATCATCCCAGAATCCATGGCTGTTATCAGGTTTGGGCTCTTAAGGTGTGAGTGATCCTGAAGTAGATATGGCTTTATGTTGCTTGTTTAGGTTGCTACAGTGGCTCCAATTTCCTTGCTACAAAGTAGAACTGTTGATTAATTGCCATTAAGTCACGCGATTAACTCAAAAAAATTAATCGCGATTTATCGCCGTTTTAATCGCACTGTTAAACATTAATAGAATACCAATTGAAATTTATTAAATATTTTGGATGTTTTTCAACATTTTCAAATATATTTATTTCAATTACAACACAGAATGAAAAGTGTACAGTGCTCACTTCATATTTATTTTTATTATAAATATTTGCACTGTAAAAATAAAAGTAATAGTATTTTTCAGTTCACTTAATACAAGTACTGTAGTGCAGTCTCTTTATCATGAAAGTTGAATTTACAAATGTAGAGTTATAACAGTACAAAAAATAACGGCATTCAAAAATAAAATGATGTAAAACTTTAGAGCCTACAAGTCCACTCAGTCCTACTTCTTGTTCAGCCAATCGGTAAGAGAAACAAGTTTGGTTGCAATTTGCAGGAGATAATGCTGCTTGTTCTTATTTACAATGTCACCTGAAAGTGAGAACAGACGTTTGCATGGCACTTTTGTAGCCGGCATTGCAAGGTAATTACATGCCAGATATGCCAAACATTCATATGCCCCTTCATGCTTTGGCCACCATTCCAGAAGACATGCTTCCATGCTGATGATGCTTGTTAAAAAAATAATGCGTTAATTAAATTTCTGACTGAACTCCTTGGGAGAGCATAGTATGTCTCCTGCTCTGTGTTTTACCTACATTCTACCATACTACATTCTTCATGTTGTAGTAGTCTCAGATGATTACCCAGCACGTTGTTCATTTTAAGAACACTTTCACTGCAGATTTGAGAAAACGTAAAGAAGGTACCAATGTGAAATTTCTAAAGATAGCTATAGCACTTGACCCAAGGTTTAAGAATCTGAAGTGTCTTCCAAAATCTGAGAGGGACAGGGTGTAGAGCATGCTTTCAGAAGTCTTAAAAGAGCAACACTCCAATGCAGAAACTACAGAACCCGAACCACCAAAAAAGAAAATCAACCTTCTGCTGGTGGCATCTGACGCAAATGATGAAAGTGAACATGCGTCAGTCTGCACTGCTTTGGATCGTTATCGAGCAGAACCCGTCATCAGCATGGATGCATGTCCCCTGGAGTGGTGGTTGAAGCATGAAGGGACATATGAATCTGTAGCGCATCTGGCACATAAATATCTTGCAACGCCAGCTACAACAGTGTCATGCGAACACCTGTTCTCACTTTCAGATGACATTGTAAACAAGAAGTGGGCAGCATTATCTCCTGCAAATTTAACCAGCCTTGTTTGTCTGAGCGATTGGCTGAACAAGAAGTAGGACTGAGTGGACTTGTAGGCTCTAAAATTTTACATCATTTTATTTTTGAATGCAGTTATTTTTTGTACAAAACTCTACATTTGTAAGTTCAACTTTCATGATAAAGAGACTGCACTACAGTACTTGTATTAAGTGAATTGAAAAATACTATTTCTTTTATTTTTACAGTGCAAATATTTATAATAAAAATAAATATAAAGTGAGCTCTGTACACTTTGTAGTGTGTTGTAATTGAAAGAAATATATATGAAAATGTGGAAAACATCCAAAAATATTTATATAAATTGTATTCTATTAATGTTTAACAATGTGATTAAAACTGCAATTAATCATGATTGATTTTTTTAATCGCTTGACAGCCCTACTAAAAAGTAATTCAGATGTATCCATCAATTATGCCTAAAAGCAGTAACATGAAGTGAATGGAGTATATCAAAATGAAATATAATGACAGTGCCCGTGGACATTATGCATCGATGTAAAATAACCACAATGCTACAAAAAGCTTTTATTCCAATGCTCTGGTTACTTTGCATCAACTCACCTATTGCACCAGAGAAAGTCAGCAAATGGGGTATTCACGTGCAACTTTGTTTATGTATAAAACCAAGGTCTAGTCTACCATCGGCAAAGAATCCTAAAAGCAGAATTGGAAAAGCAGCTAAGAATTTTGGGCTATTACAGAAATGTGCAGGACCGGGTGGGGGGGGTGGGGGTGGGAATTTTTAAAGTAAAACAGAGAGGAAATCAGAAGACTAATGCTGATAATTAGAGAGACAAGATGGCTGAAACAATATATTTTATTGGACCAACTTTTGTTGGTGAGAGAGACAAAGCTGTCGAGCTTACGCAGACCTGAAGAAGAGCTGTGTGTGTCTCGAAAGCTTGTTCTTCTCACCGACAGAAGGTGGTCCAACAAAAGCTATGACCTCACCCACTTGTCTCTCTAATATCCTGGGACCAACATGGCTACAACAACAGTGAATACAATGCTGCCAATTGTTACTTTTATTACAGTAGCATGTAGTGACTTCATCTGAGTTCAGGATCCCATTGTGCCAGATTGTAAAGGAACAACCCTGTACTGAAGAACTTACTGTCTAAATAGCCAAGCAAGAGAAGGAAAGTATTGAGTCCCAGTCCAGTGCATTAGGCACAAAATCGTTTCTCTTTGCTTAAAACCCAGCTAGCCTAGCACTGTAGTAAGTTTAGATAACTAGGCCAAACTTTTTTCAGTGACAATTTATTAAGTAAGCGCACAGGATTTTCAATATTTATATTAATATCTTAGGGAATTAGTTTGCCTTTGCCCCGCTCCCCCAGCAAACCTGTCCACCTCGCCAGCAGATTTTGTCTACTGGCTCATTGAGTTACAGAGAGGGTCAGTGAGTGACTGTTAGCCCTCCATGTAAGTACACAGAGCTTTCATTTGCATGCCTTTCTGGGGTTTGTGTTCAGATGTCAAACATTTTCCTTAGCATGTTGGTCATTACTTCCCCAGTAGTGTACAACTGCACTTGCATTGCAACAGAATGTTGCATCGTACCTCCCTAGCAGTGAACAATCACAACTGCATTTTTCAGATTAAAATGTATTCATTATCCTTTCTCTAGAAAGGTACAAGCTTTTCATTTTCCTCCTAATTTGTTTCCAGTCATATTAGAGTGCTGACCCATTTCCAAGACTCTTTGATCTTTTTCATAGGATCATGCAGGGAGTGACTGAGTAAACATCCCTCAGAGACTTAAGTTCATTAGAATCTTAATAACACTCTTACCCATGGAAGCCTTAATAGGTATCCAGGCTGATTAGGCCATCCAGAATAATCCCTTGTAGACACAACACTAATATTACAAATAAATGGTAAGCCAGGGATCTTCATTGGAGGTCACATGTTAAGGGAAGATGCCTGCAAGAAAGATCCTCCTAATTTGCATGGGGTAGTTAGCTTCCTGGAAGTGGTGTCCTTTCAGGACTACACAGGAAGAGCAAGGTATGCTACTATGCCCTGGTCTACACTAGGACTTTAGGTCGAATTTAGCAGCGTTAAATCGATGTAAACCTGCACCCGTCTACATGATGAAGCCCTTTATTTCGACTTAAAGGGCTCTTAAAATCGATTTTCTTACTCCACCCCTGACAAGTGGATTAGCGCTTAAATTGGCCTTGCCAGGTCGAATTTGGGGTACTGTGGACACAATTCGACGGTATTGGCCTCCGGGAGCTATCCCAGAGTGCTCCATTGTGACCGCTCTGGACAGCACTCTCAACTCAGATGCACTGGCCAGGTAGACAGGAAAAGAACCGCGAACTTTTGAATCTCATTTCCTGTTTGGCCAGCCTGGCAAGCTGCAGGTGACCATGCAGAGCTCATCAGCAGAGGTGACCATGATGGAGTCCCAGAATCGCAAAAGAGCTCCAGCATGGACTGAATGGGAGGTACGGGATCTGATCGCTGTATGGGGAGAGGAATCCGTGCTATCAGAACTCCGTTCCAGTTTTCGAAATGCCAAAACCTTTGTCAAAATCTCCCAGGGCATGAAGGACAGAGGCCATAACAGGGACCCGAAGCAGTGCCGCGTGAAACTGAAGGAGCTGAGGCAAGCCTACCAGAAAACCAGAGAGGCGAACGGCCGCTCCGGGTCAGAGCCCCAAACATGCCGCTTCTATGATGAGCTGCATACCATTTTAGGGGGTTCAGCTACCACTACCCCAGCCGTGTTGTTTGACTCCTTCAATGGAGATGGAGGCAACACGGAAGTAGGTTTTGGGGATGAAGAAGAAGATGATGATGATGAGGTTGTAGATAGCTCACAGCAAGCAAGTGGAGAAACCGGTTTTCCCGACAGCCAGGAACTGTTTCTCACCCTGGACCTGGAGCCAGTACCCCCCGAACCCACCCAAGGCTGCCTCCTGGACCCGGCAGGCGGAGAAGGGACCTCTGGTGAGTGTACCTTTTAAAATACTATACATGGTTTAAAAGCAAGCATGTGAAAGGATTAATTTGCCCTGGCATTCGTGGCTGTCCTGGATGTACTCCCAAAGCCTTTGCAAAAGGTTTCTGGGGAGGGCAGCCTTATTGCGTCCTCCATGGTAGGACACTTTACCACTCCAGGCCAGTAAAACGTACTCGGGAATCATTGTACAACAAAGCATTGCAGTGTATGTTTGCTGGCGTTCAAACAACATCCGTTCTTTATCTCTCTGTGTTATCCTCAGGAGAGTGAGATATCATTCATGGTCACCTGGTTGAAATAGGGTGCTTTTCTTCAGGGGACACTCAGAGGTGCCCGTTCCTGCTGGGCTGTTTGTCTGTGGCTGAACAGAAATGTTCCCCGCTGTTAGCCACGGGGAGGGGGGAGAGTTGAGGGGGTAGCCACGCGGTGGGGGGAGGCAAAATGCGACCTTGTAACGAAAGCACACGTGCTATGTACGTAATGTTAACAGCAAGGTTTACCCTGAAAGAGTGTAGCCACTGTTTTATAAAATGTGTCTTTTTAAATACCGCTGTCCCTTTTTTTTTCTCCACCAGCTGCATGTGTTTCAATGATCACAGGATCTTCTCCTTCCCAGAGGCTCGTGAAGATTAGAAAGAAAAAAAAATGCACTCGTGATGAAATGTTCTCTGAGCTCATGCTGTCCTCCCACACTGACAGAGCACAGACGAATGCGTGGAGGCAAATAATGTCAGAGTGCAGGAAAGCACAAAATGACCAAGAGGAGAGGTGGCGGGCTGAAGAGAGTAAGTGGCGGGCTGAAGACAGGGCTGAAGCTCAAATGTGGCGGCAGCGTGATGAGAGGAGGCAGGATTCAATGCTGAGGCTGCTGGAGGATCAAACCAGTATGCTCCAGTGTATGGCTGAGCTGCAGCAAAGGCAGCGGGAGCACAGACTGCCACTACAGCCCCTGTGTAACCAACCGCCCTCCTCCCCAAGTTCCATAGCCTCCACACCCAGACGCCCAAGAATGCGGTGGGGGGGCCTCCGGCCAACCAGCCACTCCACCACAGAGGATTGCCCAAAAAACAGAAGGCTGGCATTCAATAAATTTTAAAGTTGTAAACTTTTAAAGTGCTTGTGGCATTTTCCTTCCCTCCTCCACCAGCCCTCCTGGGCTACCTTGGTAGTCATCCCCCTATTTGTGTGATGAATGAATAAAGAATGCATGAATGTGAAGCAACAATGACTTTATTGCCTCTGCAAGCGGTGATCGAAGGGAGGAGTGGAGGGTGGTTAGCTTACAGAGACGTAGAGTGAACCAAGAGGCGGGGGGTTTCATCAAGGAGAAACAAACAGAACTTTCACACCGTAGCCTGGCCAGTCATGAAACTGGTTTTCAAAGCTTCTCTGATGCGTACCATGCCCTCCTGTGCTCTTCTAACCGCCCTGGTGTCTGGCTGCACGTAACCAGCAGCCAGGCGATTTGCCTCAACCTCCCACCCCGCCATAAACGTCTCCCCCTTACTCTCACAGATATTGTGGAGCACACAGCAAGCAGTAATAACAGTGGGAATATTGGTTTCGCTGAGGTCTAAGAGAGTCAGTAAACTGCGCCAGCGCGCCTTTAAATGTCCAAATGCACATTCTACCACCATTCTGCACTTGCTCAGCCTGTAGTTGAACAGCTCCTGACTACTGTCCAGGCTGCCTGTGTACGGCTTCACGAGCCGTGGCATTAAGGGGTAGGCTGGGTCCCCAAGGATAACTATAGGCATTTCAACATCCCCAACAGTTATTTTCTGGCCTGGGAATAAAGTCCCTTCCTGCAGCTTTTGAAACAGACCAGAGTTCCTGAAGATGCGAGCATCATGTACCTTTCCCGGCCATCCCACGTTGATGTTGATGAAACATCCCTTGTGATCCACCAGAGCTTGCAGCACTATTGAAAAGTACCCCTTGCGGTTTATGTACTCGCCGGCTTGGTGCTCCGGTGCCAAGATAGGAATATGGGTTCTGTCTATAGCCCCACCACAGTTAGGGAATCCCATTGCAGCAAAGCCATCCACTATGACCTGCACATTTCCCAGGGTCACTACCCTTGATATCAGCAGATCTTTGATTGCGTGGGCTACTTGCATCACAGCAGCCCCCACAGTAGATTTGCCCACTCCAAATTGATTCCCAACTGACAGGTAGCTGTCTGGCGTTGCAAGCTTCCACAGGGCTATCGCCACTCGCTTCTCAACTGAGAGGGCTGCTCTCATCTTGGTATTCATGCGCTTCAGGGCAGGGGAAAGCAAGTCACAAAGTTCCATGAAAGTGCCCTTACGCATGCGAAAGTTTCGCAGCCACTGGGAATCGTCCCAGACCTGCAACACTATGCGGCCCCACCAGTCTGTGCTTGTTTCCCGAGCCCAGAATTGGCGTTCCGCAGCATGAACCTGCCCCACTGGCACCATGATGCATGCATTGGCAGGGCCCATGCTTTCAGAGAAATCTGTGTCCATGTCCTGATCACTCACGTGACCGCGCTGACGTCGCCTCCTCGCCCGGTATCGCTCTGCCAGGTTCTGGTGCTGCATATACTGCTGGATAATGCGTGTGGTGTTTAATGTGCTCCTAATTGCCAAAGTGATCTGAGTGGCCTCCATGCTTGCCTTGGGATGGCGTCCGCACAGAAAAAAGGCGCGGAATGATTGTCTGCCGTTGCTCTGACGGAGGGAGGGGCGACTGATGACATGGCTTACAGGGTTGGCTTACAGGGAATTAAAATCAACAAAGGGGGTGGCTTTACATCAATGAGTATTTCAGGCAGGACTTCACGGAGGGTTCCAATAAGAAATGGTGCACCTAAGTAATTGTTCTTATTGGAACAAGCAGATTGGTCTGGCCTCTGATTGATACATGGCTAGATTTACCTCGCTGCACCTTCTCTGTGAGTGACTGCAGTGTGACCTAGAGGAATGAGTCCCCTAGACGGGGGAGGGGGGGAAGCAAATGAGTACAAAACAAATCTGGTCTATTTCTTGTTTTGATCCACTCCATCTATCTTTTACATCTTTGGCTGGCAGCAGACGGTGCAGAAGGACCTCAAGCCATCCACATCTCATGGCTGCTCGGCAGAAGATGGTACAATAGGACTGCTAGCCATCCTCATCTCTTACCTGCCCAGCAGAAAATGGTACAATAGGACTGCTAGCAATCCGTATCGCCTGCCTGCTCACCATAAGATGGTTCAATAGGACTGACTGCAGGACTAAAGAGAATGACCTGGTCAAGTCACTTCTAATGTAGTCCCTGCACCCATGTCTGCCCAGGCGCTCCTGGCCGACGTGGCCAGGAGCACCTCGGACATGACGATGACGGCTACCAGTCCTATTGTACCGTCTGCTGCCACAAGGCAATGGGTTGCTGCTGCTGTGTAGCAATGCAGTACCACGTCTGCCAGCACCCAGGAGACATACGGTGACGGTTACCTGAGCGGGCTCCATGCTTGCCGTGGTATGGCGTCTGCACAGGTAACTCAAAAAAAAAGGCGCGAAATGATCGTCTGCTGCTGCTTTCACGGAGAGAGGGAGGGAACGGGGGCCTGATGATATGTACCCAGAACCACCCGCGGCAATGTTTTAGCCCCATCAGGCATTGGGATCTCAACCCAGAATTCCAATGGGCAGTGGAGACTGCGGGAACTGTAGGATAGCTACCCACAGTGCAACACTCCGGAAGTCGACGCTTGCCTCGGTACTGTGGAAGCACTCCGCCGAGTTAATGCACTTAATGCACTTAGAGCATTTTCTGTGGGGACACACACACTCGAATATATAAAACCGATTTCTAAAAAACCGACTTCTATAAATTCGACCTAATTTCGTAGTGTAGACATACCCTATGTGGTCTTTCAACCACAGTGGAAAGCTGAGGTTTGAGGGTGAGTTGAGTCTGTTGTAGTAATTTAGATTGAATGTATGCACTAAAGGTGTTAACGTAACCCAGGCATTGGCCAACATTCAACAGTTTTAAACGAGGTTAGGGGTTTGGTAAACTGAGACTTCAGACTCTTTAATACCTTGGCAAACACACTATTAAAAATCCTTTTAATCTTTTATTAAAGATACAGAAAAGGGAAAACAGTTAAAGCATTTGAAATGTAAAGCATTAAATGAGGCTTTTACATTCATTTGTAAAGGATGCCTTTTTGCCTCTGACCACATCTTGAACTTTGTTGTTTAGCCCCGGTGGCACTTTTTTGGTCCTCTTACTATGTTTTTTAAATTTGCGGTATACATTTAAGTTCAGCCTGTATTATGGCATATTTAAAAAGTTTCCATGCAGCTTGCTGGCATTTCACTTTTGGGACTGTACCTTTTAATTTCTGTTTAGCTAGCTTCCTTATTTTTGTGTAGTTTCCCTTTCTGAAGTTAAAGGCTACTGTGGTGGGCTTCTTTGGTGTGTGCCCCCCCCCACCCCAGGGATGTTAAATTTAATTATATTATGGTCACTATTACCAAGCAGTGCAGCTATATTAATCTCTTGGACCAGATCCTATGCTCCATTTAGGACTAAATCAAAAATTGCCTCTCCTCCTGTGGGTTCCATGACTAGTTGCTCCAAGAAGCAGTCATTTATGGTATCAAGAAACTTTAGCTCTGCATCCCGTCCTTAGGTGACATGTACCCAGTCAATATGGGGAGAGTTGAAATCTCCCATTATTATTGAGTTTTCTATTTCTATAGCCTCTCTAATCTCCCTAAGCATTTCACAGTCACCATCACCACCCTGGTCAGGTGGTCAGTAGTATGTCATTGGTACCTACATGTATCCATTACCACTGACTCCTCCCCAGTACTACACATAGGCCTATCTAGATGTCTTGAGATATCTGCAACCTTTGGACCTGGCAGGCAAGTCACCATGCGGTTCTCTCGGTCATCGCAAACCCAGCTATCTTTATTTCTAATGTTGAATCTCTCATTACTTTTATCTATCTCCTCCTAATAACTGGGATTCCCTTCCCTGGAGAGGTATCCGCAGGATAAGAGGATACCATGACATCATCTGGAGGGAGGGTCCCATCTATGGGATCATTACCTCCACTCCACTTTGATGTTTTCCTTCCCTGAGACTTTCATCCTCCTTAACAGCACAGAGGCTGTCAGGCTGGGGGTGGGACAGGACCCTTCTACTGTGTCCTGGAAAGTCTCATCTATGTATCTCTCTGTCTCTCCTCCAGTTCAGCCACTGTGGTCTCCAGAGCCCCTGTTCAGTCTCTGAGGGCCATGAGCTCCTTGCACCAAATGCACTCACATGCCACCTATCCATAGGGCAGGTAATCATGCATACTGTATTCGGTGCAATAAACTGGATAGTGCCCACTCTGTTGCTGGGCTTCTCCCTGTATTGTCTTTACTCCTGCAGCTTTCTTTGTTGTTGGGTTTAGTTTTTTTGTTTTGCTTTGTTATTTGTATCGTGTGTGTGTGTGTGTGTGTGTTTACTGCCTTAATTTTTTAGAGAATGTTAATCAGGGATATCTAGCTCTCCTCCTCTTGTTTTAAAAACTCCCTCGCAAAACAGCTGATTGCAGGCATGGGCTTGGTATTAAGGTGTTTTGTAGAACATTAGCTACAAATGTTTTCACTTTTAAATACTTGTTTACATAACTTTTCTTATAATGCTGTGAATTAATAGATCTTTATTTTACAGCTTTAATGGTATTATAGTTATTGTCATCTTCATTCTTTTACCTTAGAATTTCCCCCTGCTCTGTGGATCTTGTATGTTTCTTGAACAGGAGATATTGGTCTTGTAGAACTGATAATCTCTTTTGAGTGTGTCTTTGAACTATAGTCATAAACACAGCAGAGCTTTCAAAGTACGCAAGACCAACCCTGTAAACCCTGTAAAAGTCACGAGGGGCCCATTGTGCTCAGTATCAAAATTATAACTTTTAGACGTTTTCAGATCCATAGGCAACATGTTGATTTCCTAAATTTCATAGCCAATGCCTGCAGACCTTGTAAACCCCATGTTTACTTCAATGGCATTTACAAGGACTGTTGAATGGGCCTGTGCATATTGTAAGGAATACACTCCCCTGCCTTATACAGCCCACTGCCGACACTAAATGCTTTATCATTGCAAGTGCCTGTATTTCTTGAGTGGCGGCCATTTGGCTCCCAGATTTCCCATATTGTGTCACGTGTCGGTCTGTAAAATGTATACATTGCTTCAGCCAGAACTATAGCTGATGCATTTTACAAATATGCAGAATATACCGGAACTCATGGAGTTTGTAACCTCCCTGAATGAAAGCTATTCCTTTGTGGATTATGGCGACTACTCTGGGTGTGTCTAGGAAAGTTTAAAGTTCTTTGAACCAAACTCTTAAATCCCATTGATGACATCTTTAGAAAGTGTAATCTCCTTGAAACAAAATTATGGAGATTCCAATTGTGCAGAAACTCATAAGAGTTTCTCATATCCTTAAATGAAAGCTATGGGAGTTGCTTCTACTTAGATCAGGGCTGAATTTCAGGTCATATTTTTGTTGAATGGGCAATTCCTCCATGCTGACAAAGGATACTGTTTTAGCTGCATTGGACCTTATCCAATAAGCACAGAAGACAATGAAAAGATTAAAGAAAAGACCCTTAGTGCTTTTGGAACATTTGGCCCTATCTGTCTGGGTGTTGAATCTGATCATTTATTGCAGCATCAGAATAGTGTGTGTTGCTGAACGTTGTATTATTATTTACTAGGACTCTTAGTTAAAAATAGAGTCTTTTGTGATACCTTTGATTACTAGCACATTGTGACAAATCTGCTTTGCAGCCTCAATTATCATTGCTATACGAATAGTCTTTACAGAATCTACATAAAGTGAATAGCATGCTGAATGTGATGTCCTGGTGAACATACTGTTGGATAACATGGCAGAATAATTATGGCCCTTTGAGGATCTGGGCTATAAATTTCCCCTAATGGGAGTTAGGCCCAGATCCTCAAAAGGTATTTAGATGCCTATGTCCCTGTTTTTCTGTCTCATATATGAAACACAATGCTACCAGTATAGGAGTACATCTATAGATGCAGGGAGAACCATGGGTATTATAAACAACAACGTTTGCTACTTAGACCTTTTTATTCATAGATCACTAAGCATTAGCTCTTTACAAAGGTGGGTAAGTATCATTATCACCGTTTAAAAGATGGGAAAGCTGAAGAAGGGAGAAGTTAATTAAGTCCTTTGCCCAAGAAAGTACAGCAACTCAGGCAGACCTGATAATAGAGCCCAACTCCCTGTAATAACAAGGAGTCATGCCAAGGGTAGGTGCACTGCAGCTACCCAGAAACCCTCATTGTAATGTTCCTGTGATTATGATGTCCACCACCCCTCATGGCCACAGGTTGCTCTGCTTTCCCCTTCTTCACAGAGCACCAAAGATCCTTGCAGGAGTGACAGAAAGTCCCTGAAAGTGGATGGGGCCACTGGTGCCCAAACCATGCCCCCCCTTTACCTCTAAGGCCCCACCCCACCCCTTCCCCCCGAGGCCCTGCCCTCACGTCACCCCTTCTCCCCAAGCCCCCGAGGCCCCGCACCCCTCTTGCTCCTCTCTGCCTCCTCCGCCCCTGTCACTCATCCTTAAGGCAGGTACAAAGTGGGAGGGACATGGCCCCCTCGCCTCCCTTGTTCCAGTGCCCCTGTCTCCTTGTAGTAGGGGCCAACCAACATGTCCACATTCTCCACCCTATGTGACACAGCAGGGCTTCTCCCCAGTTTAACAAGCACTCACTGCCATCCCTAGTCTCCTTTAAACAAGTTTACTTATCCAAACATAAGAACATGAACAGACAAAAAGAGTTCCTCAGCAAATCCTTTGTCCTAGGGTTTCCAGGCCTCTCCTCCCAGGGGTCTCTGGTAATCCTGCTTCTAGCAGCTTCCCCATCCCAGCCAGCTCTCTTCCCCTTTTGGAACACCAGCCCCAGGGCTGCCTCCCTGAGCACCTTGTCCCCTGTTTCAGGGACCCACCACAGGCACGAGCTCCACTTCACAGCACTGTGTGGCTCTGGTCAGAGGCATCAGGCAAGCCTTTAGTTAGCCAATAACTCATGTTGTGTGGGACATGGGAGACGTGTGTTCTATATTATTTGCCCTTTCAATAAACTTGTTGTTCTCCTCCAATGCGTAGGTGCATTTGTCATACCCTCTTCCATCTAGCTGCTCTTGCATCACTTCCCCCTGCAGCTACTGTTACCCTAGTAACTCTGTTGTGTGTGCAGTGTTGGATGCTTCTCTCTTCTATGCTCTTTCTGGAAAGTTACTGGTCTAGCCTATGGCCACAGCTTGGCAACATCCTTGTGCCTCTTGCTCTGCAACCGGCCTCTTTCCCTGCCTTGCCTGGCCCTAGATGCCTGTGCAGGCCTGGCTGGGATCCACAGCTGCAGAAACCTATGTGAATCCTGATGGCAATATAGCATATACCTGCCAGCCTGCTCTCTCCCTGCTGGCTGAGCCACATGCCCAAAGGAAGAGGAGGTGGTGGGAGCTACACAGGTGAGGTCAGCATGGTATTAAGCATGAGCAATACCTCCTCAAACTCCATCGGGAGTGAGTGTTCCCTTGATTGGCAGACAGACAGCTAAGGAGGACAACCTGGACATGGTGATTTTCTCTGAAAAAGGACTGTAAAAGTGGGCGTCCATGTTTTTCATCTCTCAGTGATGTGATCAGTCTGCAAGAAAAACATGTTGACCCAAATGCCAGCCTGGCACACTCAGCCTGGGGGCTCTGAGAGCCTCTTTCCTTTTCATGCATCATCACGAAAGCTCTGTGGGCCGAACACTGCCTCAATTTCCTCCTCTGGAACCCCACTGAATGCATCCTCCCCATGTGGATCTCCCCCTCCCACCCGGAAGGTTGCTCAGCTGTCTTTGTGGCACCATTTCCCTCTCCTCTGCTGGACCCATGAAGGGTCTGGGGTCCATGCTGGGGAAGGAGCAGGCTGGGGAGGGGTAGCGGATGGACATCATTCTCCTTTGGCCCTGCAGAGATTCCTCCGATAGATAATACAACCCTAAACTGTGCTAGCTTCTTAGCAGAAGCCTGTCAACCAGGTTACAGGAGGAACTGCAGTTGGGAGAGCCCCCAGTAATGTGACTCCAATGGAGCTGGTCTCTCATGGATTACTGGGGATCTGCCAGGTTTGGGGTCAGGTCCTGTGGCCTCTTCCATGGGTGGGGGTTGCAAGGCCCCCCAACAGAATGATGTGAAGCGTTCTCCATGAGGAAATTCTCATTGAGACGTCCTCCCTCAGAGCCATTTCCTTGGGTTTGATCACAGGAGGGGATGATCCAGGCTATGATTTGCTCAGGAAGTTGCGATGCAAAGTTTGCTCTCTGCAAGCCTGGGTGGAGCATCAGCTGGTGAAGCAGGTAGAGGTGAGTTAGTGGTCTGTTCTGGAATGAAGTAACAAGCAACACCTCTCTTCAGGTGAGCTTGTGTCGCCCTGCTCCTGTGATGTGATCACAATAGTAGTCCCAGGTAGGAACCATCAACCATGTCTCCTTTCACATATTTCACTGAGAAAAATCAGATTAAAATAAAATTCTTTCATAAACGGAATCAGTTTTCATTGCACCTTGTCATTGGGGATTGCTCATCACCCTACAGCTCGGGAGTCTTTCAAAGCAAGAGGGCAGCTGTACTCCTGGCTGTAATAATGCTCGTTAGCACCATCAGTAGATGTCCCTTTCTGCTGACACTCTGATCATCACATCAGCCTTTGCCCAGTGTCTGCTCACAGTGGAAGAGGGAGCACGTTAGTTGCGTTGACAATGATGGCACGGAAGGCAGTTGTAAGTAAGCGTTCTGAATGTTGTGTTTGATAGGAAGTCAATATCTGTGAAACAGTTTTCCTGGCTGATCATTAGAAGAGCAAAATACACCTGCCACCAGGCCTGAAGAAGGTGATCCCCAGAATGCAGCAGTGCCATACCTGTCATTCCAAAGATATAAATGGAAATCATACACATATGAATAGCAGGATATGCCCCCAGTGTTGAGAACTGACATGAAGAGCTGCATGGAGACAGCCATACGTAGGACAAAGCAATTTTAATTGGCCTGACAAAACTCAGGTTCTATTCTTGGGAACCACCTACTGGCGCCTCATCTATTAACTAACTATATGTATACAGCTGTGCAACACTCTTGTAACGCTCAAGACCTAAAATGAAGAGGCCAGCTTGATTTTGCCAGACCTTGAATGACTGTTCAGGTTGCATAATATGCTGTTGGTTTTGTGACGGAGGAGAAACATGCTTCTGTGCTCTCTTAAAAGCTGTGTTAAGTAATGAAGAGAAGCGTAGATGGGACCAGGAGAAGGGATGTTGAAAAAAGTGAAGTGAGAGGAGATGGATGAGGAGAAAGAAGTGAAGGAAGACTAATAGTGTGGAATCAGTAGCTAGAAAAAGTCAGGAGGCCTGATTCTCCACTGGCCTGCACCTTGTGCAAAGGTAGAGTAAAATACCACTGTTCTGACTTGGCTGCATTTTACACCCGTCTTGCACTGGTGTAAACAATGGTGACTCTGGCCCAGGCAGGGTTTTGTGTGTGCATCAGTAAGGATCATGTGGCGCAGAAAGAAACTTTCTGAATGATTTGGAAGCAGCAGAACAAACCAGAAGGAAATAGGGAGTGGGATTTCTCACTGCTTCGCCCTTTGTGTAGCCATCTGTGCCTATGTCACATGAGTGCCAGGGGGCTGTGAAATGCTACCGTTCTGAGTCTGTGGCATTTGTTAGCCTCTTTGCACAAAAGCTTAATATCTAAATAGATAAACGAGAGGAAGGGAAGCGACTTGACCAACCAGCAGAGCCAGGAATAGAATCTGGGTCTCCTGACTCCCAGTCCAGTACCTTGGCCTCTGGCCCTGCCTGCTTTTGCCAATAGCTTTACATAAGGCCCCCACTGCATCGTTTCAATGACTACACAGCATGCCACACAGTGGAAAAATTAGGCCTAGTTTATCCAGTGAGACATGAAAACGATTGACAAGTCCAGGACGGGCAGGACTAGATAGGACTGAATGTTTTCTTCAGAGACTGAAACAAACTCATCCTAGTGACTAGCTTAAAGGGACGACTGGGTCAAGACAAAAACCCTGCATTGATAGGTGTGCCTAAGAACTGTGGACAAAATCTTCAGCAGGGTTTGAATCCGCACAAGCTGCAGCGTTTGGAAGAATCCGTGACCTGTTTCTGAAACAAGTTGGGTGTACAAATAGTTACGTAAGCTGTGCCAGAAATTACTGATCTTGCACCTCCCAACTGGATAATTGTGCCTGGAAATTATTAGAGGTGATCGTTTATGGGTGCAGTTGGGTAATTGCTGGGACCAACTAGGTTTTATGGGTGCATTGCCCTGCAATGAGGACGAGCTGGGACAGAGATGCTCTTCCTGGCATCATCCCCCTGAGAATCTGTGGGAAGTGTACTGTCAATGGGAGTGTTGCCATTACCATCAATGAGAGAAGGATCACGCCCATGAGCTGTCAGCTATCCAATTTTTGGTGTTGTAAATATAGGCAGGACTATCCCGGGGGAGAGTTCCATGGTCAGTATTACGTGAACAAATCAATTGATGTTCTAATAGAGACAGGAGCACAAAGGGACACATCAATGTGCATCAAACCACAGCAAGCCAAAGGAATGGGACTCACCCACTGCCGCGCTTGGGTTTGTTCTCACACTAGGTCAAATCCATGATTGCGGAGGACTTCTGATTCCCACCTGGAGGCAGGCCTGCTGTTTTTAGGTCAGTGTGTCTCATGTTTTCTGGGACTGTTATTTACACGAACATCACAAATAAAAATTCGTAATTAGACAGTTTTTCTTGTTAGTGATGTTGATGGGAACTTTTGGGTCACCGCTTTCACAGTCTGCATATTGGTATCTCCTGAACACTTAAATGATATTATTAACTGCAATAATAAATTGTGTCTTTGGGTTGGGAGCTCTATATCTCTGCGAAAGGTCTGAAGATCCCCCAGGTTCTCCAACCAGGAGACCCTGGGATGCAACCTCCATCCTTCTAGCACAGGGAGAGTTTCCTCTCCCAAGCCTGTTAACTTTCTTTTTTAATTGACTGGCACCTACAGTTGTTTCTGCTTCCCTCTCAGGCTCTGTGTGATGTCTCTGCTATACTGCAAACACAGGGAGCATGAGGCTGAGAATATGTGACTCAAACCCAATTCTCCATCCCATGTGGCTGCATAGAGCACTACCACCAGGCATAGCATGAATGCCTTTTTCATCAGGAAAATGTAACCACCTCTTTACTGGTGCTCAACTCCAGCATCTCTACAATGGCAGCACAGGTTTGTACTGATGGCTTGCAGTAGAATGCTCTGATATATCTATCTGAGGGTTTTATACATCACCATGGTATCTGAGTGTCTTCCATGTAAAATCAATAGCAAGAATGAAGTCCCTGGTGGTCTTGGAGTTTCTGGCTGTTCTCTTTTCTGGTCAAAACTCTGCTGGGGGTAGGGTTTTTGTTTGTTTTTTAAAATATTTTATTAATTTCCTCCTTTTATTTTGAGGTAGTGTTGGAGGGGGCTAGGATTAGAAGACGGTGTCAGTATTGTGAGATGTACCTGGTACAGGCAATAGCCCCATGCAATGTAGTTTTCCCAGTGAACTTTACCAAGGACATTAACCAGTAGCAAAATGGTTAATATTAAGAGTTATTTAAAGTGATTGTGTTTACAGAGGTTTCTTGCAGTCAAAGCAGCAACCTCCTTGTATACTTCCATGCTCTGTTCCGTGATGTATTGCAAAAAACTCAACATTTGTCATTTCTGTGCCATGTCTCCTTGCACATAAATCCATGCAAATGAGACGGGAGCCTGTCTTTGGAAGACACTTTCATGATTTGAGGGTGTTTGTCTGGCTTGGTAGCTTTCCCTGATTGCACTTTTTTCAGAACTATTGAAATCCCTAATGAGATGTACAGATTACATCTGTATAAATCATTCCAGAGATGGCAGATATTTCATTGATCACAATGAATAAAGGATCTAGGCCTTACTCTTTTGTTTTCATTACAAGCAGTACTGTATTACAGTTCTTAACTGTACCAAAGAGCAGAATTTAGCCTACACTCATCAAAGGATAGGTCAGGTTAGTTGAAAAGACAAGACAGTTGTTGCTAAAATGGTCCACAAACATCTAAAAGAAAAGTCGTCTTATGCAGAGTGAATGCACAATTTTTTCTTTCCAGTAGGAATATGCTGTATCATACTGTGAACTGCACATTCCCTGGCTTTAACAGGAGAAAGCCACACTTCTATATCATATTGCCACATTCTTGGGGAGTGGGGTAAGGAGAGGTCTGATCTCACAGACAGAGTTGATGTCGTCATTAAGCTACAGTCATCCCTTTATCACAGCCAGCGCTAGCTGTGATTCTCCATCGTTGCCAGTTGTGTGGTGGTGGCAGCTGTTCAAAGGGGGTATGCTATTCGTTGCCTACAGTGTGTAGGAGCTTTGTTGGGCCACATAGCACTGGACATCTGTGTGAAACAATGGCAAATCGCATAGTCTGCAAGTTGCCCACTGTGCAATAATAATAATTATCTTTATCTTTCTGTGTCCATGAAATCTTTAAAATTGCACTAGAGGGAATGATTCTGCATCAGCAGGGAAGGGGCCTGGATTATATATTCAGTCCTCTCCACCTTGCACATCTCTGAATCCTCGACTGTGCCATTCCACGCAACTGTTCTCTCACACACTGCCCAATCAATTCTCTAAACCTCTGTAGACAATCATGCATTACTGCTCTGGATTATAGTCACTGACCTTTCTAGTGATACTTACATCGGATTGTCAGAGGTGCTGAGCACTGGCGCCACCATTGGCTTCAGCTGACATAGCAGGTGCTCTGCATTCTGAAAATAAGGCCTCCAGGCTTTTGTAAAGGCAATGTTCAAAAGTGATTCGTTATCTCAATTTTGGGGGGCCAGTTTGAGATGCTCCAAAGGGGCTTGCTGTTCCTGAGGGGTTGCTCAGCACTTTCGGAAAATCAAGGCTCTTTTTTTAAAGTGTCTCAAGTTGGATATTCAAAAGCTAAGGCACCTAAAATCACTAGCCAGTTTTAAAAATGTAGGACATTACAATGTGTTTGTGTGCATGTGTATGGGGGGGAGAGAGAGAGAACACACACACACACACACACACACACACAGAAAGAGTATCGGCCGCACTGGCAATGATGCCTGTAGTTAGGATTGCCTGACAATTCCCACTATAAGATCCTACTTTCAGTTGCTTATAACATATCCAAACTTTAACCATTCAGACTGAAATTTCCCGATGCTGGGTATCTTGGACTGAATTTTTCTGAAAAGTTACAGCACAAATGAGTCAGCTACTTCTGAGAACAAGGTTGGGGGGAAATATGTTGTTTTGCCCTTGTTAAAGTATTCTTACAACCATTTCACTGAGAAGCTCTAGTGCATCCATCCTTTGGTGTAAGGGCTTGAAATTTGGTAGTACCAGGGATGTGCCTTTTGCTGTCTCTGTGAAAATCTGCCCAATAATTTTAGCAAGCTATAAGCCTGTGAAAATCACAGTTCACACATGCATGTACTGTTAGAGGCTGGCACCATTAGTCTCTGAAGATTCCATCTGAACTAAGCAGAAAGGGCCAGGGATTGCAGGGTGTGGGACAGTAGGATGGGAACAAAGGGGTAGAAGCAAAGAAGGGTGGGACAGAAGGCTGGGGGAGACATGGTGCGGAATAGGGTCAGAAGGGGGTCCAAAAAGGGAGGAGTGGGGCAAAAGGATCTGTAACCAATAGAGAACACTGCCTTCCAGAATCTGGAACTTAACCCAGGAGTCCTGAGTCTCATCATGCCTCTACTGTCTGTGAAGAGCTGTGAACCCCACTGGCAAAATGTGTCTCATCCCCTTGTCTTAGCTGATCCACATAGGGGATAACAACCTATTACTGCTACCAGTAGCTCAAGTAGTAGAGATTTGTGCTGTGGATCTAAAGGTTCCAACCCTACTGATGATCCATGTAGGAGTCAATAGCCTTCAACATGGTGGAATTTCTATTTTTTCAGGGTTTTTTTAAACTTAGGCAATTACATTTAACCCCCTCTTCCCACCAAAACCTCAAACCCGCATTAAGAAAACACTAATGTTGCAAAGTCAAGCATTCAGAACTTAGGAGATGCTGGAATTAGGGTTGACTGTTCAAACTTAATTCTGTTCCCATGAGAGAAAGTCACTTAAACCAAAATGTTCACAGATGGCCACTGCTTGTTTCTCATTTTCTCAATTGCCAATTTGAGATACCTAGTGCCAGGTTTGCAGGAGTGCTGAGCGCTCACCACTTCAAGTTACATCCCTGGGAGCTGTACTCAGAACATATAAAGTACTGTACAAATACTAAATAGCCTGAAAAATTAGGCTCTAGGCATCTCAAGTTGAGCACCCAAAATTAGTGGAAACTTAATAGTTAAAGCTTTCTGTGCCTCAGTTCCCCATCTTTGAAATGGGGATAATATTCTCACCTCACAGGGGTGTTGTGGAAATAAATTAATGTCTGTGAAGCACTCAGATGCCATAGTGATGAGCACTGTAGAAAACCCACAAGGAAATTAATAATTCTGTATTCAGAGCAGGGTTTGACTGGTGTATGTTAAGTAGACCTGGGGCCACACTCTGAATGATGAGGATTAAAAGAAATATTAAATAGCTACCTCTTTAGTGAGCACTGTCCATCCTTTGCACTGAGTGAGGAAGGGGTTCTTTCAAAAAATAGCATTCAGTTAAAGACTGTATCATAATGCATACACATAAGGCAGCTGAATTAAGGTTGCACAGGCAGCCTTAATTGTAGCATTTTTGACTTTTGAGCACTTGATTTAGTAATCTTAATCTTCCTTTAATCCAGAAGTTTTTATGTAGTTTTTATTAGGATGAAAAACACATTTATATATACTGCATGTCAAACTTCCAACTGCCAGCTGCTGTACTCATGTTCCTCAATGCTGCCATCACTGATAGGACAAGTTCTCCCTTATTGGCTGGAACTGGACTAATTTACCAACAGACAACCAGTAAATGCGAACATATGTGAAATGTTTTTTCGATTGTTTGCCGCTCATGGTGTCCAGCCTAGTGGTTGGCAAAGCACTGTTGTTTTTACAGGGAGAGAGAGACAAGGAATGGAAGAGTTTTGATTTACTTAGACATTCAAATCAGCCTCTCTTAATCCAGAGCTCAAGCAAAAGATTTGATAGGGATCAGTCAATGAGTTTTATCAAGGCAACTGCTTCAAAGTCTGTTGAGGTAAACTAGGCATTGCAATCTCATTAATTTATTAGTCTTCCCCCCCAAAAAAATTTATTCCCAGAGTCAGCGCTGCCAAAAGATGGACAGATCCCTGTCTCGCATAATAAAAGGCAGATGCTCTTGCCTTGAAAACCAGACAAACTGGCTCTATAACCCAGATACTCTTGGCTTGCTGCCCTTGCCAGTGCACCAACTCAAATCCCCTCCCATGCGGCAGTACAAAGATGTTAATCCATGGCACTGAAGGCACCCAGATTAGCCAAGTGCAGAATTAAGATGTCGAGCTGTTGCTAGAGGATTAGTATATGGAATTCTCAACATTTCCAAAGTTGTACTGAAAATGATTTCCAGTGAGGTCACTGACTTTCTGTTGCCGCTCTAAGGATGTCCTGATCTAAAGCATCTGGAGGGAATTTTTAAATCAGAAAAGGCCAGAGCAAGTTTCTGTGCATTTAGCATGTTATTCTCTGTCACAAATGTGACAATATTACAGGGACTCACTCGATTTTTATTTGGAGAGGTAAACAGGACTAGGAGACTAAAGGGCTCAGGAGCTTGCCAATGGCCTACAGACACTTTCCTCAGTCTCAGTTGCCAGGTCATAGCCACCCAAGATGGTGTGGGTGGGGTTATTACTACTAAAAAGTGGGGTTTATTACAGCTCAGACAATGTGGTAGGTTCCTTATGGATAGGTACTGGTAAAGGCAACACAGACTGGAGTCAGTACTGACTTTTCCAGTAACCTGCTAGGTGACCTCAGGCAAGTCACTTCACTTCTCGGTGACTCTGTTTTGCCTCCTGGCCTTTGTCTATTTAGATTGTGAGCTCTTTGAAAGAGCTCAGTACGGGTATGATTACACTGCAATCAGGGCAGCGCATGTAGGCATACCCAAGGTAGCTCACTAAAAATTGCCGTGTAGCTGCAGTGGCATAGGCAGCAGCATGGGCTAGCCACCAGCATGTGCACCTAGGTTCCTGGGCAGGTCTGTACTCAGGTAGCTAGCCCGGGCTGCCATGGCTACACTGTAATGCTTTTAACAAGCTAGTTTGATCAAAGCTACCTTGGATATACCTCCATGTATTGCAGTTGCGCCTCCCAATTGCAGTGTAGACATACCCTCAGTGTATGTACAGTGCCTAACACAATGGGTCCCTGATCTTGGTTGGGGCACTACCATCATAATAATAATAATGATAATTAATAAATGGTAACTGCTATTAAGCTAAGGTCCATGCCCCAAAGGTGTTACAAACTAATTCCTGATCTTGCAAAGACTGCTAGGGGTAATGTTTATTACCATTCATTCATTTCCATTTATATAACACTCCTCCACAGCGCTAGATGCTCGGCATTTTAAAATTCCATCTCATGCAACCATTGCAGGATTGCTGGGCAGCCATTTTGGCTTGTGTTAGATACAGCTGTGTCTATAGATGCACGCGAGATGATGACAACAGGTCAGGGAAAGTACTTGGAGGGACTTGTGGTTTGCATTCCTCCTCGCCCTCCAGTATTCAGAGGGTAAGGCTACCAGTTTTGAAGTGGGTTGGAACCTCAAGGTCACAAGCACTCACAGTTGAGCACTCACGGCCACGGTGCCTCCTGCTAGTCATCCGGGAATCAGCTCAATTCCAACACTTGAAGTGCCTCCTGCTGGCCAGTGTCTCTCCTGCCTCAGGCCCCTGTGTCCCTCCCAGCCCCTAGTGCCCCTTTTCCTTGGGGTTCTGCCCACTGCAGTATACCCCAACACCCTGGGTCTCCCCACCCAGGGGAACCCCCTCCCCCTATGCCCACCTTGCCTCAGTGGCTACTGCCAGTCATCATCTAACTCCCCCTTTCTCTGGGGCAAATTGAAGCCTGTAATGGCCACTCATCATTGGCAAGGGGGTTGGACCAGCTGCCTTTGCCTATCCCCGGGCTGCACCTCTGCAGCCCCAGTACCTGCTTAGGCCTTAAACAAGGCCTCAGCCTGGGGAATTGCCAGGCCGGAGCTCCCCGGCTTCTCTTGCCCTTCCCCAGAACTGCTCTACTTCAGGTACCTTATGCTCCCAGGCAGATAGGCCTTTCCCACTCCAAGGCTGGAGTGAGACTGACCCAGCTCCTTCCTTAGCCCTTATATCTGGGCCAGCTGTGGCCACCTCCTCAATCAGCCTACCTTTCCCCCCCAGGAGCGGGGTAACTGCCCCCCTACAGACACCAAGGCCACAGCAATCTTAGACTTCTCTGTCTTTTGCTTCCTAATGCAGATCTCACCCCTGTCATTCATATGGCTATCACGTCATTGTCCTTCATGCCTACTTGGAGTTTATACTTGACTTTCACCGGGAAGCTTCACCAGTTGCAGAGAGCAGCTACCCTTCGTAGGAAGGAGACAGTCGTCAATCCCTACCCTCAGTGATTTGCACTGGCAACAGTAATACAGCTCTTTTCATCAGTAGACCTCAAAGCACTTTACAAAAGCAGGTCAGTATTATTATTATCTCCATTTTATAGTTGGAGAAACCAAGACACAGAGCGGGGAAGTAACTTGCTCAAGGTCACTCAGCAGGGGTATCCATTAGGCCAGGGTTTCTCAAACTGGAGTCCTCAGACCCCTGGGGGTCCAGGAGGGTACTTCATGGGGTCCACAGGCCCCACCCCCTCCCACCCTCAACTCCTCCCCCTCCCTCCCAGTGCCTCCTGCACACCAGGGAACAGCTGTTCAGCGGTGTGCAGGAGGCGCTGGGAAGGAGGGAGAAGAGTGGGGGTGGAGCACGCTTGGGGGACGGGGTGGAAAGAGGGGGGGAAGAGGAGAGACAGGTGTGAAGAGGGGGTGGGAAGAAGTGGGATGGGGGTGGGGCCTTGGGAGAAGGGTGGCGTGGGGGTGGGGTCTGGGGCTGAGCGGGGGGCTTGGGGTCCGCGAAAAATTTTCAATCAAAATGGGAGTCCTCGGGTTGCTAAAGTTTGAGAGCCGCTGCATTAGGCCACAAATGAATTTAGTTCAAGGCTTTGCTTATAGTCCTCAATGATCAAGTCCTAAGGTACCAAATTGCATCTCCACAAAGTCCTTCAGGCCGTTGCAATTGGTCAAGTTGTCCTGAGGTACAAGCTGGGGCAAGGCAGGGACAGTGCCTGCTCAGTTAAGGGATCCTGTCCCTGGCACCCCTTCTGTAGTATGTCTGCCAGAGTCCCCTCCCCCAGTGTCTGCATTCAGGACTTGGCGCATGGACCTGATTTTCGCATCAGCTCTCTCTCTCTTCCTTTTTCAGCCCCATGTCCTTTTTTTATTCTGTTTTCTTTGTCCGTTTGGTTTGGTTTGGTTTGGCTGGAGTGGTGGATAGCTGGCTGATTGGGACCAGGTGCGTTTAAATTATACAGTGCTCCAGATGTATAACCAAACAAATATGTATATATAAATAAATGCAAAGACATAGAACCAAATAGAGTACTCTCATCTCCTTCCTGGAGAGAAAATATCCTCCTCACGCTCACAGTCGGTGTCTGGCTGGAGTGAGCTGTCATTGGTAGCATTTGTGGCTTCTATAAAGTCACTGAAAACAAAATCCCTCCCCAGGAAGCGTATTTTTAGCATATTATGTACAGTGGCAACTGAGCATATTTATACTGGGGAAGGGTGGAGTCAGCCCCCAGTGCAAACTCTTTCTCGGGAGATCTCTAGCTATAAAGCTCTCCAGTTCCTCCCCGTGTAGGCTGCAAATCGAACTCCATGGCAGTGCTTGCATGTGGTATTGCCAACACTGGAATTCAGGTCAGAAGAATCAGACTCCGGGCATCAAGAGATTAATTTCAGGGCAGTGGGGCGCTCAGGCTAGCTTGGCACATAGAGCCTGACGAGTTGTTACTGCTGGTCCCAGTGTATACGGGAGTGATGGCTGAACAGAAATCCGGATGTACCTCTTACCTTGCACTCCAGCTTCTGTGGGGCTGCATCATGCTCCTGTGCTGTCCGAGAGTCGCACCGATGTCACCAGAGAATGTTGTATCGTGCCACAGCTCGGGAGGTGCTGTTCTGGGTATGACAGGTGTCACCAAAGTCATTGTGGTCTCTAGTTCCTGCAGTTAAGGATAAGATATGAGCCAGCACAGAGCCATGCCTCCTCTGGAGACTCCTGAGCCTTCGTGCCTGCTACTGCACCCTTTGTGGGTATAGCTTGCTGCCTGCCCTCCCTGCCAACTAACTCCGCTGGCCAGTTGTGGGAAGGGTGGAGCCATGTCCCTCAACCTCCTGCCTGTTTCCTTTGGAGAACTGCAGGCACCCTGAAGCAGCTCTCCCTGCCCTTCCAAAAGCATTGGGCACTGCCATTCTGCCTGACCCTTACACAGGCTATGCATGGGAAAGAAGACACCACACCTTCCCCAATGCATAAGGGGCAAGCAGCACCTAGCCACAAATAATCAGTGGATTTTACTGGATCTGGTTAGTTTCACACTGTATTATTGAGAGGATATAAGATCCACAGAGATTATAAGCAAATGACCTGGAGGATGCCAACTCTCCTTCACTGATATGTCCTGCACTAACAAATCATGCTTAAACCTAGTGGGTAAGAAGTAAATATTTGTATGTTGGGGTTGGTGAAGTAAAGAGCTTTCCCAGTGCTAAGTATTCGGATTGTCTGATTGTTTTCTCATTCTAATTACTCTGAGTCTCACCAAAATCCAGCTGTTTCTCTGAATTTTCCCAGATCTTTATTTCCTTAATGCTTTTGTCTCCTATAGAATTGATGAGCTCCATGGGAGTTCTCCGAATCATATAGGGTCTGATTCTGCCACCCTGACTCACCATGAGAAAGGATGCTAGAATTAGGTCTGTAGTATTTAATCAGGACCAAATCTGGCTGGCTCTTAGTTGGGTGGACAGTATGGGGGAGCGCACAAGGAATTCTGCTCTGGTGGCTTGTACAAGGACTACGCTGAATCCAGTCCCTCCTCTCAGAGGGACATATTCCTCTCAGCTCACAGGAAACCCCAAAGGAGGGCAGGGAGGAGACAGGAGGCAAGGCCATGCCTCCACCCCCTTACACACCCAACAGCCAAGCTGGCCGGTCACACAAGGTGTAGTAAGTTGCTTCCCATATGGGATGCAGTGGCAGGTGTGCAGCCTTTTCACAGCTGGGAGTTGTGGGAAGCATTCCACCAGGGACACTAACGCTGGCGCGGTGAGGCTCGGCACTAGAGATGGGTGGCAAATGGTTTCCTTGTCCCATGAGAGAGTTCAAGATTTCAATTCCGCCCCCCCATTCCGAAACAGGATGAAAAGTCAAAATCTTGAAAAATGTTCACAGACCAATAATCTGAAAAAAAAAATCCATTTGGGTCAATGCAAATGTGTTATTTGGATCATTTTGAAATGTTTCGTTTAGATTTTGACATTTTAAAATCTTTTAAAACTTTTTGGGGTCTAAATTGATTAAAATTTCAAAATGAAAAATTGTTTTGAATTGAAAAATGAAACTTTTCCTTTGTAAACTGTCAAAACGGGACATTTTGACAATTTCTAGGCTTTTGGCTTTTTCAAAAATGTTTTTCAAAAATGTTCGAAGGTGGCCAGTTTGGGTTCTCACGACAGTTTCTGTTTGAAAATATCGACATTTTCCGATAAAAAACATTTTGTTTGAAAATCTTCGACCAGCTCTACTCAGCACCACTCCTTAACCATCTTCTGTGCTGCAACAGTACAGTTTAGCGTGCAGGGAGTCACTCAGAAAGTCTATTTAAATGCCCTAGTTTTATTCTTTTTGGCTAATAAGTCCATAAAACAAAAACCACTCTCAGTGGTTCCTGCTTGAAGAAGAGAGGGATCTGGCAAGCCATCTCTTTTTCCAGCAGGAACACTATGTTCCATCCAGTACTTTTATAGCAACAGAAATGCAGGGGTGACAGCGAAGATGAATGTGATCGTTAAAAGCCAGATTTTTTGGTTAAATAAAAAAAAGAAGCAGCTGTTTTTAAAATGGTGCTGGGATCTATGCTGTTTTGGAGTAACCCCTCCACTTTACATAACACATGGAGCTGTCTGACATACCGTATCATCTTCTTTAGTTATAATAGTGTGTTAGTGTCTTTTTTCCACTGAATTACAGAGCGTTAGATTCATATATCATAGGGACAGCAAAATATTAAATAAGAGGAAGTCTACAAATATGCGCTTTACTAGTCATTTTCCCTATCAGCAGGTTTCAAGATGGGCAGCAGGACTCTGGGTGATATAACAGGTCTGAGTTAAGTAACCACAGTTCTGTTGTATAAGCTTTGCTTTCAAGATGCTTCAGCCAATCAGAGGCTACAATAAACAATGTGCAAAACAAAGAGTCCATTCAATAACCACTAGCTTTCTAAGGAGGACATGCTGTTGATCTTCCTAACTTTGTATAAATTCTTCTGTACATAAGCCTGAAGGCACAATTCCTAGAGGCAGAGTGAGACTCCAGCTTGGAAAGTAGCAGAAGCACAGCTGAAAGACGTCCCAGAAATCAGCATTGGGAGGAACACTGTGAGTAATATTTCTAAATCTTCTAAACAACATGCATGACCTATAATTGCAGCTAGGAAAATAATGAAAACCTTTATTGTCAACAGTGAATCAAAGGGAGGCAGTAGGAGAAAGGTAACTTGTGAAAATGTCATTAAGGCATAAATATTTTCCCTCCCAGATTTCCACAAGCAAATACTTTTTTCCCCAGTACTCTCTAATCAAAGGCCTCTTCCAAATATGCTAATAAAGAGAACTCATGCTGGATTTTGGTCTCGGTTACGCCATTGTAAATCCAGAATATCTTCAGTAAAGTTGAGGGAATTACTCCAGATTTATGCTGGTATTATCCAAATCAGAATCTTCGTCTTTTATTTAAATGATCTCCCCTACATTTGAAATCTAGGATTTTAATTGAAATAAATTGACAATAAAACAATCCAAAAGAAACACATAAGAAAAAAACTCACTTGGACTGAACAGAGAAAAAGCAAGTTTCCCCTCCCACTTCCCGATGGTGCATTTGGGTGTAGTTAAATCCAGGAACAAAGGACAGAACTCTAAAATTATCCATTCATGTGTGACCTGGAATTCACTAATTTAACCCTTATCAACTCAGAACCATTCACTTTTTATTTCTATCAAGTATAGAAGGAATTGCTGTGCTGCCATTTATTTGATGCAGAAAACTCGAATAAAAAAATCATATGCCCGAAGTATGGAAGTTTACTTTGATAGATGCCATAACATTTTCCCTAGATGTCAAAATACTTGCCTAAAAGATATTATTTGAGAAAACCTCAGTTATATTTTCAAATGCCTCTTTAAAAAATTGATGTATAGGTTTTAAAATCTATAAAATACCCGGAAGCTGTTAAAGCAGTTTAAATCTTATTTCTAGCCAATAGATGGAGAGGTAATACCATGGTGAAAATAAAAGATTACTTTGTAGGATTAAAGACTCATAGACTCACAGATTTTAAAGTCAGTAGATGAACATGAAAAAGCTACACTGAAGGAACTGGTGTGAAGCCGGAGTAGAAGACTGAAGTAGTGTAAAAACCTAGAAAAAAGCAGGGAAAATGGCAGGTTTGCCTGATCCAGTATAAATGTGATCGTGACGTAAAGAAGACAGATTTGCAGATGTTTGCTAGTTGTTTGGTCCATAAACACACTCACAATATGTCCCCGGGCATTTCTAATCTATAGTGTCCTTCCTCTATTGCTCCTCTAAGTAAATGGGTCCATGCTTTCAAGGATGCTGGTGCTCTGACCACACTCGGATGGTCCATTTGAATTTTTTAGTCTGCTGAATGTGCTGCCCTTACTATGTCTCCTGCTCTGTTTCTCCATTCACTTGGTGTCCAGTCCTTCACTCTTAGTAGTCCCACTGACGTAATGGGAGTACTTGTGCCCACTCTCCCCCTGAATAGCAACCTGGGATACGTTACATTTGTCTTCCATACCCACGGAATTGCTGCGAGTTACAGCCACTTACTTTGCCATCTACAAGCATGTATAGCCCATTTTTGGACCATCTTATACCAGGTGTGTATGTTACACCAGCCCCACAGGAGGCTGGGCTGCCTTCAACAATCTAAGAATGAGGGGATTAAACTCTGCTTGGCTTCCTTCTGTTCTGATTTTCCTTTTCTGTCCGACAGATGTTTACACACAACAAACTGAAGATTTTCGTAATGCTTCTGGCACTGGCCACTTACACAGTCATGGTGGGGCTCAATGCTGGAGCCGGTTCAGGGGCATTCAAAGGTAAACACTAGCAGATGTTTCTGATTTGACTAGGCGCCTGTCGCTCCCAGAACACACGACTGCTTGCGTTCTGAAGCCTGAGCTCCTCCAATTCAGTGGGTTTATTAGTCAGGCACCTAATGGTAGAGATTCTCATGCTTTGCCTCTCCTACTCTGTCACCGTTTTACCCTCTGCTGTTTCCCAGTCTTTTCCCCATAGTAAGAGATGGCCCTACAGCTGCCTTTTCCCCAGAGCATACTGGGGGGCATTTCCCAGGTTCAAAGAGTCAGCATACTCCCTACTACTAGGCCCCTTGATGGGCTATAGGGTACAACCTCCCATCCCTCCATCCTGTCAACTACACTGGCTGGTGTGTAGGGGGTGGTGACATACCCTGCCTCCTCCCTGTCCCCTTTGGGATGCCATGAGCTCCCCAGAGGAATAGGGAGGGAACAGCCTCTGATTTCTTCCCACTGCTGGGGGCAGTTCTGCCTGGTTTAGTTTCCTTTGACTTCACGGGGGCTTTGGGTCAGGCTCTATGTGAGCGGTGTACAAGGAAAGCCCCCTCTCACCCTCCCACAAGTGAGGGCTATATAGCACCTGGACCCAGTGACTTGGCAGCAAGAAAGGATGAGCTTCTTCTGTTACTGCTGCCTGTTTATAAAGATCAGTGCCGCCAATTCACAACACCAACAGAGTTTGTCAGCTCTGCATATCGCGGCTCACTCCCAGCTTTGGCTTTCAAGCCTGACTGGCTTTTCTGGTTCTGTGTAGCTGCAATTCTGTTCTCTTTGTATAACTTGCTCGAAGTCACACCTGGCCTTCATAAGCGAGGATCGTCACATATTCAGTGATTCTGCAAAGACAACCCCATTACAACACAGGAATCATTTTGACAAGAGAGTCCTATCAGCTCTCACAGATGTATGCTGATGCAATGAGTAAAGCCTGAGAGAGGGCGTGGAGAATTGTGGGCTCTTCCCATTACTTGTGTGCAGTAACATGTTTTCCTGCAATAACCTTCATTGCTCCAGGTGTATTCCTAAGTACTGTTGGAAACATCTCAAACAAGTACAACACCGACTTCACACCAGCTGGCTGGGCCTTCCTCATCTGGAATGTCATCTATGCCTGGCAGTTTGCATGGCTGGGTTATGCACTGTCAGGAATCTGCAGAAGGTATTTTTTCTCCATAGAATTTGAATGCAGGAGTCTCCGTCACATACTACCATAGCTGAGCTGACACTGAGTTGAGGATCTTTGTCAGTTTTTTGCTTTCTGTTTTCTGGTCCCATGTGAATATTTATTATTTGTATGTGCATGGCCCTGTGCAAGGCATAAGATACAGACAGGACCTGCCCCAAAGTGCTTGCAACCTAGACAAGATGGACACCCAGGAGACACTGGGCAGTCCAGGGGAGGGACTGGCTACGATTGTTTTTAAGTATGTCTCAGTATTAGCCTTGACTTGCTGCTTGTGGGCCTGGTGGAAAGAGTGAGGTCAGAGGTGGGATTTGAATGAAGATGGGGTGATCCATCTGTGATGATCCCTTGCCCCTAACTGTCTCTGTGATACACAGCTATTTAAGTACCACTGCCTTTCCCACTAAGGGGGCAGCAGGATTACCATGGTCAGAGATTGGCACCAGTGCACCATATTACTCAACTGGAGTGCTGGGAAATGATATACTGTGATGCTGCTTTACCAGAACACACAGAGCCTGATTCTCATGGCGGTGTAAATCAGGAGCAAATCCATGGAAATCAGTGGCGTTACACTGATGTAGGAAGTGGTGGAGAAGGGCCACAGTGTCGTTTCCACAACGCTCACGGTATAAGAGTCTGCAGACACTGAGATCTGTGTTCACTATATACACTGGCCCCTGGGGAGCTTTTTGAGTGGGCAAGAAATAGCCAGGCTAAATGGACTAGCAAAGATCTGTGGGGAACTCATGTAACAAAACTTGATTGGCTTGATTCTCATGGCAGCCCCTTTCTGCTGACAGTGGTATAATAGAGCCATACTGTAAATGAGAATGAATCGCTCAGCTCTGCAGTTCCAGACTGTGCTGGGAGCCAAAAACGTTACTGGTAGCAATGCAACGACATATGTGAAATGAGCTGGTGTGCTCAACCCTAGCTAGACAGGTATGCAGCTCACAACATGTTGCCATTACTGACACCAACCTCTGCACAGGGTTTTCCCAGTCTCAGTGGAGAGGCCAAGGATGCAGTAGGCCTGAATACTAAATGAGTCTAGGACACTGAGGTTAACCATCAGCAGACACACAAACACTAGGATATATTGCATAATCTCGATGTAGTTGGTGTGCATAGCACGCAGTGACATATCATGGATATTATGAATGAATTAAATGGAAAGCATGCTTTGTAAAGCCACGAGGCCAGATCTCACTGACACCAGCGTAAAACAGAAAGTACTTCCTTCACGTCAGTGGGCTTCAGCCAGTGCCAATCCACTGTAAGTGGGAGGAGAATCAGACCTGCAATGATTGATCTTCCTGACAGTCAGTACTGCTTTCTCCAGATGCCTGCTTTTCATTGGCAGGAATGAACTTGGATGGGTCTACACAGAGCCAGATTTACTGCCAATATCGTTCTATCTGGTGTGGATACTGAACAACTCCATTAATGTTGGATGGCTGTTTCTGTGGGACCGAGAGTAAGTGAACTGTGAAGAGAGGATTTTTGCAATCCGCTCCTTGGGCCTGATTCACTGCTGCATTACACCATTTTCACCCCTGTGTGACCCCTGCGAGGTAAACTGAGTCACATTGGTGTAAAACTGCCTAGGCCAGGGAATCAGGCTTTATGTCTTAATACACTTGGACTAGGCAAAAGGAAGCCTTTATATCATGTTTGTTTTGTGTAATGTTTGCTTTTGGCCCATGAGTTGGATCTGTGATATCTAAATCTAAAATCTCTTCCAACTTGCCATTCCTGCATACTGTCAATATAAGCAGGAAGCTAGGATCAGTCATCTTGTACCACTCTTCATTAAGCCAGTTAATTTTGTGGCTTTTGGTTATTTTTATGATCATAGTCATTTCACGGGCGCAGCACTGCAGTCATATTGTCATTGGCTGCCAGAGGAATGCAGTTGCTAAATACCAGCATGAATTGTATAACAAAGTAAAACAGCTATAGGTTAAGTAAAGGCTACATGTAATGATTAGCTCTGTTAAGGGTCATTATGAGTCCAAGAGTAAGGCTATAAGGTGAGGGATCCAATGCGCTGATATGTAATACAATTTAGCTAAAATACTGTATCACATGTGTTTTCCCCCGAGGTATCTCATTTCAGCCCTGGTTCTCCTGGCAGTCCTCCCTTTTACCTGTTACGTTGGTCTCTTCATTTCACACCGATCCTTGCATATCCATGCCGTTTGGTTCCTAAAGTCTCACAAAGCAGATCTGTGGCTCATCCGAATTCTGGTATGCTGTGTGTGAGCACTGTTATTTATAGAAAAGCTATACAGCCACGTTCATGCAGGGTTAAAGGTGGCGAAGTTCAGATGCACAATGTTGTTATGATTCCTACCCCAGTGTTAACTCACACCCCTTGCACATATCTTCAGTCTTCCCTTGTATCTCAGTTCCTCATCTGTTGACAGCATGGGAGTCGATAGGAGGAAGATAAGCCCCTCATCTGTTTCACGATGCTTCACGTATAGACTGACAGTCCAGATTGTCCCCAAATAGTCCTTAATCCATTAGACCATATTAAGAATGTATAGCTGGAGTGGAAACTTTTCTTCTGCCTTTTCCTTTTGTTCCACGCTCTGGATGAAAGTGATTGATCCCCCAACCTTTAGAACAAAGATTCTCAAACAGTGGTCCACGGACCACCAGTGGTCCGCGAGCTCCATTCAGGTGGTCTGTAGATAGTTCCCTCTAAGGTGGGGTGAGAAGAGGGGTTGGGGGGAATTTGGGACATGCAGGGCTACGACGGCGAGAGCAAGAGGTGACTTTCACCAGGTCCAGGTCTGCGGTTGCTGGGGAGAGACACCCCCCGTTCCCAGCCTCAGCTTTGCAGCTGCTGTGGCGGAGGAGAGACCCCCCCCTCTGTCCCAGCCCCAGCTCGGGGGCTGCTGCGGTGGGGGATAGAGGGAGAGACCCCCCTCCTTCCCAGCCCCAACTCGGGGGCTGCCGTGGCGGGGGAGAGAGCACACATCCATTGCATTAGAAAGGTAAGACTACTGATATTAATATAGGTGTTGTGTGCTTTTATTTGTAGAACAAAAAAACATTAATTATTATAACTTTTTTTTTATATAGCACTTTTATTCAAAGCGCTTTACAATAGTTAGCTAACGGTACAAACACCATTTGGAAAGAGTATTAAGTGGTCCGCCGAGACCCTCAGCAATTTTCAAGTGGTCTGCAAAAAATAAAAGTTGGAGAACCACTGGTTTAGAATATTGGCTGTTTGTGCTCAGTACATTGCACAGAGGCAACGATGTTGAATATCTTCAGCCACATGTGATCCTCCCTCCGTCCATCTCCCCACAGCAGAAAAGAGCTCCATACCTGCTACCTCCCCTCCTTACCCTCCTCCCCGCACCCCCCACCACCAAGAAACCCTACACCCCCTAGCTGTCTGGTCTACTGTAACCGCTCCCCTGACTGAAATGTCCTCCCTGACCCTCCCCTCTGATTGCTTGATTCCTAACTGGGAACATGCAGTGGAAAAGTGGGTTGGGTGAGAATGCAAGTCTGAGACCAGGGAGGATTTCTCAGCAGTAGGCAGTCTGTAAAGATGAGACTCTTCAGATCACAGTCCTGACCTACCCCAGATATGCGTTCCTGCCCCAGCCTGTCTCCCCACAACTTGTTATAGTCAGATTCCAGGACTCATGATCCATATACAGGCACAGACAGTGAGTCAACTCTGAATTCAGCCTTTGGAACTATAGGCATCACACCAACACTCAACACGATGAATCCATTTGGCTTAGTGTTTACAAAAGGTTCATTAGGAATTATGTATTGCTGTTTATGGCCCAAATTTTACTCCATGGAACAAGCCTAAATTTACAAACCCAGGCACAATGAAGGGTGAGGGTAGAGAACTGCACCTATTAGTAAGGGATGGACTCCATCAACCCAGGCTGTGGAGGGGTAGTGCAGCCTCTATACAACCAATCCTGAAGCTGGTGCACTACCCTATCAGGGCCCAGTATTGAACCCAGGTCCACAAAGTCCTGAGGCAGCATCCTTAGCTGCAGCCCCTGACCAACAGCTTTAGAGCTGAAGGCCTACAGACCCACAGCAGCCATGGCCACACCATGGCCTAAGTAGCTGGACAGGCAGCAGTCTCCATGGGTACTTGGACTATATAAAGGCCCAACAGGAAGAGGAAGCTGTCTGAGCAACACCCTATTACCTGCTGCCGAGACTGCCTTGCCTGTCTCTACCTTACCGCCTTGCCCCCACTGACCTGGCCCCTTCCATTGGATCTTCTGGCTGATCCCTGTAGAACTCTGACTGTTGGCCTGGACAGTCTCTGATATGGATTGACCTGCTGGCTACCCAACCACTGTGCACACTTGCCTACTGCTTTTGACTGCCTCTTCACCTGCCTTGGCCACTGGGCATTACATCCCCTCCCTGGAGGGGTATGGCTGAGGATCTGCATAGGTGTGGAGCCACCAGCCTTACTTCTTCCCATAAACCCCTCTCTGCAATAATGCTGATGGAGCCACTGTGAAGCTAGGAGTGTACCTATTGAGTGGGGCTTTCTGCGTCCTGCACCTACCCCAATGTGCCATACCAGTGCCAGTTTAACCACCCATTGGGGCATGGAGGGGTGGCAGGTGTAGAGGTATACAGAATGTTTATTTCTTATCATCCCTCAGCGTATCATTATTCTACATGACAGGTGCAAAATGGGATTGCACTGTACGCGACATGGACCACAATTGCCGCTCTGCTGAATTTTGCTGTGGTGCTGATCTTCAGTGGGAATGTATCTAATAAGATTGCAACTGCAACCTCTCTGGCCATCCTTACCTTTGAACTGGTAATATGGTAGGTGACACTGATAGGCTCCCATTTGTCCCTAAAAAAATCTCCGGCCATCTGGATCCTGCTCACTTCTTGACTCATAGTGAGTAGCATCAGGATCACTCTCAGACACTATGATTAGATATTTGCTGGACCATGTAGGAGAAGGGGCCTTATCAGCTTCTTCAGTGACTGAACACAAGTGGAGAATGGTAGTTCTGCTCAAGGTACTGGAGTGGGGCGAATTGAAAATTTACCATCAAAATTGTTTTTCAACAGAAAATTGAGTTTTTCAACAAAACAAAATTTTCTGCAAAAAAGGTCAAAAAAACGTAAATCCAATAAACAGAAATATATCAGGGTTTGGGCTAGATATTTTTATTTGGAAATGCTGCCACAGTGCTTCATTGGGATGTAGTCTGACCAGGGAGCCCAGCCTATATAGGAGAATGAGAGCTTGAGTCACCCAAACTACAACTCCCAGGAGGCACCGCGGCAGCATTTCAGAAACAAAACATTTTGGTTTTCAGCCAAAATTTTTCAGTATTGGAATTTCCACCTAAAAATAGAAACTTTCCATGAAAAAAATCGGACAAAAATGAATTTTATTCTTTTTTATTGGTTTCCATGGAACCCCCACCTTTTTTGACATGCTCCATACTGGAGCTCTTCTCAGGCTCTGAGAAGTGACAGAGATAGCCTAATCCAGCCTTGGCAAACTCCATGCTTGTTCCCACCTGCTCCCTAAAGAAGTTGTCTGTGGGTGGGGTGGGGAAATCCACTGACAGGATGTTCATTTTTTTGCCACCTTTATTTCCTCCTAGGTTTTCTCTGGAAAACTTTGTGCTTGACAAGTATGTGCGGTATAATCTCACTGTCTACCCCGTGGTCATTGTAGCACTGACTGGCATTGTGTGGAAGAACTACTCCCCTTCATCTCCAACTGACAACAGTGTTTTTACAGGTGGGTCCTTGTAATGTTTAAGCTCATTTTATCTAGAAGAGGCCACCAATCTCTTCTGAATGTTTCCAGCATGTCATTCCCCCCGCATCTTTGTGGGCAGGGAGAAGGTCCTTCGTGCTAAAGGGGACCTTTAAAAGCCAACGAGGGATTTATGAGACGTCTTTAATTTTGCAGAGTGAGAGTAGAGCGAGGCAAGACCCTTAAACTGCCGTGATTGCCCTAGGGCCTGCTGTGCTTGGGGTGGAAAGCATACCCTTAATATCACCCCAGTTCATTTGTTAGTGGGGCAGATTCCATCCCCTCCCACTCTCCATCACCACCTGCGGGACGCCGAATGGATGTGTTCCCACGATGCAAGTGGGATAGGACTTGGAGAGCTGCCCCAAGACATCTGCACCCCTGGTGCGCCACAGGAGCTCCCTCCACTCTGCTGCTGAGGAGGGTTTGGGGGTGGGGAGAGCCATGGGGCGGAGGGGGCAGGGGCAAGTCTGGCAGAGCTCAGCTATGCAACTCACCGAGGTGGAGGTAGCACGTCCGCCACAGAGGATGCAGTAGCAGCAACAGCCAGAAAGCAGCTCTGCTGCCACTCTGTGGCCTGGGGGAGGGTTGCTTCCGATTTCCTTCGAGCCCCAGCTTGCACACACTCCCATTCCACTCAGGCTGGGTCTATACTTACAAAGTTTTACTGGTGTCATTCTGTCAGTTAAGGGGATTCTCCCCACGCCCCTATATAGCTCTGTTGGTAAAAGCTCTACTGTAGTGTCAATGCGTTTATAGTGGTATAAATGCGCTTCTGCCAACAGAGCTTATGCTAGTTTGGGGAACCGGCCTAAACGCTAGCTTGGGTACAAGTTTTGCAAGCTATGTCAGATAGGAATGTGAAGAAATCGCCCCCTAGCCTACATCGCTGTGTTGGCAGAAGGCCCAGTGTAGGCACAGGTATACTGGCAAAAACCGTGTTTTTAAACTTATTTCATTCAGGAAACTGGTATAATGTATGCTGGCAAAAGAACTCTTCTGCTGATCTAAGCTGTGTTTCTACTAGGAAAGTTTGCCAGTATACCTGTACAGGCAAACCCTCTCTAGTGGAGACAAGGCCTATGCTGGTATAAGCCATTTTATACGGCTAGTACTGCGTCTAAACTAAGAGGGTTTTTCTGGTATAGATATACTGGTTTAGTTAAACCAGCACAACTTCTAGGTGGTGATAAGACCTTATTCTGGCTGAGGGGCAGGCTCTAGGGTTTGCTCACAGTAAATGTGAAGACAAGGTTTAAATAATTCAAGGGAGATATTGGGTGCTGTTTGGAGTTCTCCTCCTTTGCTGTTGTTGTAGCCCTTCTCCCAGTTACCCCCGCTCTTGTAAAAAGACAATTTATTTGCTCTCTCACACATAATAAAGGGTGCTCTGTTTCTTTTATAGTTGTGTTGCTGGGAGTGGCTTGTGTTACCTTTGTTGTTCAGCTGGGAATAGTCATATGGAGACTCTGTAGAAGGCCTCTAGACCGGTCAGATTCTCCAGCCATAACACTGTGAAGTACATTTCCAAAGTGAAGACCTTAAGGGGGAAGATTTTCAAAGCCATGAATGGGAATCAGGTACCCAACACCCATGGCCTTGGTGCTTTGAAAAATCTCTGAAATGCAGGACAGTGAACACCACAAAAAGGACAATAAGGAGGTTACGATGATTTCATATAAGCATTCAGGGTCTCACTCTCCTTCCACTCTGATTGGTTACACTTACCCTACCATCTTTAATTTGACCACTATGTGTTTTTTTTTTAAAATGGTCTTTTAAGTTTATACCAGAGGAGCAGATGAACAGGTCCCTCTGATAAAGCCTAATGCACTTCTGGATAAATGGACAGTAGCACTCAGGTATGTCCAGCCTGAGGCAGACCCGTAAACACAGTTGCCACACTTACACTTTTGCACAGACATTATCTTTTCCTGTTTTTTTTTTTTAAAAATGGCTGTAAATAAGCAACCCCTCCATGGTGACTGAAATACTAGAATATGTGATGTTGTTTACTAGAACAATGGATGAAATTTGTGATGCGCTTCTTGTTTCCATTCCTTCACATTTTTTAAAACAATAAAGCAACTAATGACATGACATCTATATTTTCTGCTAATAAACCATTTATACAAACATCTGCTGTTAAATGTTTGTTCCCTGACCCTATAAACACTAAGGCACTGAGCTTCCAAAAAGCACTGCATGGATAGATGATCCCTGTACCTGTGTGGAGT
The DNA here is from genome assembly GCF_015237465.2 of Chelonia mydas. Classification (NCBI taxonomy): domain Eukaryota; kingdom Metazoa; phylum Chordata; order Testudines; family Cheloniidae; genus Chelonia; species Chelonia mydas. Next base: position 188,284,782 of record NC_057851.1, read on the forward strand.
CCCCTGAAGTCAATGGAACTCTCTGTGCTTGCAGGATGCCACCTTGTTACTGGATTAGGGCCACAGGCATGCGAGTAACTTGATACTGCTGAGGAGTCCCTTTGACCTCCTTGTGCCTAAGTTGTTGTTGAGGACTTGTGTTGCAGTAACATCTAACACCGTCAGTCATGAACCAGGACCCCATCCTGCTCGGTGCTGTAAAAACACAGAACACAAAGGTGATCCCTGCCCACAGAGCTCAGTCTAAGTAGTGTTTCCAGGATGGGGACCTTGGTTTTTCTTTTGTACAAGAAAACTACCTATTATAATCAAAGGCCAAACTGGTATCTAAGAAGAGAATGAAGGCAGATTGAGAGTAAAAGGGTACAAATAGCACACCATGCAGTAGGTCAAAAAGCACAGCAATGGACTATGTGTTAACCTCAAAACACAAAAACCATCCTGGGCTATGAGCTGGACTGACCGCAGGTTAACTGAGCCGGAGGCTAGCAAAGGCTGAAAGTCATGCTCTTGTATTGTAAGCGCGGGAGTGAGTTTAGCTGGACGGCATTAGACTGGCAGCACTAGTAGCTAAAGTCCTCTGGTAATGCCCAGACCAAGTACAACACAGATGACAGCAGCCCTGCAACTTCCCCACTCTGCTCAGCCAAGGGGTCACTCAACCCTGACCTGGAGGGACTGCCTCTGGGGCAAAAGGGGAGTTCAGACCCCATGGCCCTTGGCCTTGATATGGAGATTGCCAAAAAGGGGACCGAGCTTGACTGAGATTCCCTCTGAGTCTTGGATTCATGATGACTACGAGGGAGTTAGTTCTAAAATAGTCCAGATTTTCTCTTATGTGCCATCTAGTGAGTGCCTGGTAGTGTGGGGTGGCATAATTGTACTAAAAAGAAAAGGAGAACTCGTGGCAAGTACTCCTTTTCTTTTTAGTACAATTATGCCACCCCGCACTACCAGGCATTGTGGATACAGACTAACACAGCTGCTACTCTGAAACCTATAATTGTACTAGTTCGCCAGTTGCCATAGAATCTGTAATGTTTTGGCACAAAGAGCTGTTGTGTTTGCTTTTGTGGGTTTAACCTATAGGCAGGAGCAACACCTTCAAATATGCTTAGGCAAAGACGTAGACAGAGAAACTCTTACTGGTGAAGATCTTATTTTTATGCAATCAGGTAAATAGAATATATAACACTGGGCTAGATCATCTCAGTCCTTATTCCCTTGTACAGACTATGCACATATAATGGATAGCAGCATGGGAAGGGAAGCAGGTTCCATAAACTCACAGTCTGCTTCCTGGACTGCTCAGGGCAGATCTAAAGGTGACACTAACCTGCTGTCTTGAAAAGCACAGCCTGGTGACTCCCAATGACATTAGTCTTCCATATGAGTTAGCGGAGATTTAAATTCCTACTGTAAAAGCCAACAGATTTTTTTGTATATAAACATTTCCTGCTCTCTCTCTTTTCATCATAAAGTAGCCAAAGAATGCCCAAGCCTAGTGCTGTCTCCCAGTTGCAGGTCACAGTTAATGAAAGCATGTTGGTATAGGTGGAGCTACAGCAGAAGTGGAGTGAAACTATCAGACAGTTCAGACTTCCACATATGCGAATACCAGATGGGACAGGTCATTAGCCAGCATTTCTGGCTCAGCCATGCATCAAATGTTGGTTCTTTCCTTTCGTTTAGCTAGGTATAGCGCAGATTCCAAAGATGCAATTCCATCAACAGGGTCAGACTGAAGGGACTGATTTACTCCTGCTCTGTGACCTGCTAGATGAGCTGCCAGGAGGCATTCAGAATACTTTCCTGCCCATAACAGCACTGAATGCTTTGCAGGCCTGTCTGTGAGCAGCCCCCTTAATATAATTGGCTTTATTTAGCACCACTCTGGTAGTTCCCGGAGGGGAAAATTATGTGCAGCTCCAGTCAAAGCAATATCCTTAGAGCTGGGAGATGATTTAAATAGGACTGCAGCTGTGAGGGGGGCCCTGGCACATGCTGACCTCACAAGATGGGACAGTCCAGCAACCTTCTTTAGCAAAACTTGATCTACCATGGGTGTCTGCCAACTGTAGGGGCTCAAGCAGCAATCCTGCAGAGGGGCAGAGAGTGTAGGCCGTGCACCCTGAATACAAAGCTCAGCTATGGAAAGTGTGTTTTCTTATATTTATGGCAGTACCAGAGCCAAGTACAAACATGTTGGAATTCCCTTCAGAGCCCTGAGGGGGCCCTTACTCACTATTGTCACTTACACCACTGACAAATGGATGTCAAATGTTACCATTTGGATCTGGAGGCATTTTACGCCCCCGTAGCACTGAAGTAAGTGACTACATAGGTGGAGTGAAACAGTGAACCAGCCCCTAGGTTGTGGCTTTAGCAGCTGCTATTGGTTTACTACCATGCCTAGAGCCCCTCTGGCTGCAGAGGGCAGAAAATGGGACTTAGGCTCTTGTCACCTATGGGCTTTTGAAAATTTTAGCTCAGGTGCCTGCAATGGTCATCCCCCTTGTCTGTGCTAACATGGCCCACAGCAGGATGCTCAGTGCTGGGGCGTCAGGGAACAACTGCAACACCAACACTTCTGTGGCCATGCCCATAGCAAATCTTGCAAGTGTTTGAGAACATAACACAAACATGGATACGCCGGTCTCCCAGATGACTAGTGCTGCCTGACTTCCCTCCAACAACAAGCCAGCCTCCCCACTGTAGGGATAGAAAATGGCTAGTACTTGAAATGTGAGCGTGGTGGGGCGAGGACTCACCAGCGTGGCACCTCCTGCTGGTCCTCTAGGGAATCAGCTCTTTCGACACAGAGCACCCTCTGCAGGCCAGTGTCTTGCCAAGTGCTGGCCCCCATGTCCCTCCCAGACCCCAGTGCCTGCTCTACATCTGGGTTCTGCCCCCCCCAGAAACAACCCACAATCAGGGTCTCCCCACCCAGGGGAACCCCCAACCCTCTATCCCCACCTTACCTCAGTGGCTATTGCCAAACACCATCTAGCCCCCACTCCCTGTGGCAGACTGCAGTCTACAAACCACTCATCATCAGCAATGGGGGGTTGGACCAGCTGTCTCTGCCTATCTCTGAGCTGCCCCTCTGCAGCCCCAGCACCTTTTGTAGGCCTTTAATTAGGCCTGCAGTTTTGCTAGGCTGGAGCTCCCCAGCTCTTCCCTAGCACTGCTCCATCCTAGGTACCCTTCTGAACTTCCCAGGCAGCCAGGTCCTTCTCTCTCTAGGAAGCCCTCTTGTAAGGGCCAGCTGGACCCTGATTAAGATGGCCACAGATGTGGCTGCTTTCCCAATCAGCCTGCTTTTCCCATTCACAGCCCTCTCCCAGGCTGCTTTAACCCCTTCAGGGCAGGAGCGGGGTAGTCACCCAGCTACAGGGAGGTATTAAACAGATACTGCTACATGGAGGGGATAACCTACTCTATGCGTAGAGTTTGTGTATATGGGAATGACGGAGCATCCTTTGAAGGATTAATCCAGCAGCTAAATGACAACCTTGTGCAATCACAAGGCTAGCCAAGAAGACTGCTTGACTACAAAAAACTATGAAGTAGTAATAATTTGGCTGACAGTCGAAGCACTGAAACCAGACTTACCAGGTCCCCATGACACAGGAAAAGACCCCTACGTATTACTTCTTATCCTAGTCTGGTCGCTTCCGCTGCCTTTTGTCTAACACCACCCAAATGCCACCACTTCCTTTCCCTCACTAAATCCTCCTTGGAGGCTAGTGTATGTACCACAGAGCACGAGAACCCACACGCTGTCTGCTACAGCCGCTTCACTATCATGGGTAATACCCTTGGCATACAGAAAGATACAGTGCTGTTCTAACCAAGTACAAGTCAGATTTTATCACAAGCCTACAGTTCAATAAAGCACCACAGTTGTGGAGTAGAGTAGAGAGGAAGGATGGTCTAGTAGTGAGAGCACTAGTGTGTGACTTAGGAGACCCAGGCTCAATTCCCAGTTTCTTGTGTGACATTGGGTAAGTCGTTTAGCCTCTCTGTGCCTCAGTTCCCCATCTGTGAAATGGAGATAATAGCACCGCCCTACCTTACAGAGGTGTTTGAGGATAGATACAGTAAAGACTTTGAAATGCTCAGATAGCATAGGCACCGATTCTGTGGGTGCTGTGGGGCTCAAGCACGCCTGGGAAAAAAATAGGGGGTGCTCAGCACGCACCAGCCACAGCTGTTGGGCAGCCAGGGCTGGCTACCGATCAGGTGCTCAGGGCCTGGCGGTAGGCGTTTGGGGGAGAGTACTGTATAGCAAATGTTCATCAATATTGCAGCTGCTGTTCTGGAGAGTCATAATGAAGGGGCTATATATGGATATTGTATTATGCATCAGAAACTAACACTGCCTCCTGCTTTTTTTTTTTTTTTTTTTGGGCACAGAGCAACATCAAATGAAATAGTTTATAGACGGTGAATCTGAACTGGAACAATGCCTAATTAAACTAGTTCTGGGTTTGGAGAAATATGCCTTTGAAGCAGGAGTTCAAAGATGTTAATTCAAAAGGAACCTAAAAAAAACTGCATTCAAACTCATGAGTGCACTAGGCTCACATTTAGGATACACAATTCCCTGAGGAAGATGTGTCTAGTTTCTTAGGCCTGGTCTACACTGGGGGGGTGGCGGGGAAATCGATCTGTTACACAACTTCTGCTACGTGAATAACGTAGCTGAAGTCGACGTACTTAGATCTACTTACCATGGTGTCTTCACTGTGGTAAGTTGATGGCTGACGCTCTCCCATCAACTCCACCTGTGCCTCTCGCCCTGGTGGAGTACCAGAGTCAACGAGAGAGCACTTGGCAATCGATTTATCGTGTCTAGACTAGACACGATAAATCGACCCCTGCTGGATCGATCGCTGCCCGTAATGTAGACAAGCCCTTAGTGTGCCAGGGTGGACTAGGTCCGGAGGCCCCCTGCTGGAGGCCTTGTGGTCCTGCGTCACCTTGCCCCAGAATAGAGCAGAGAGAAGTCCTCCAGGCAACCTAGAGTGGCTGCAGAGGAACAACCAATCAGAGGGGCTGATGGAGAGACCAATCAGGGTCGAGAAAGGTCCTATATAAGTTAAGCAGCAGTGCAGGGACCTTGGTTGCTGTGTAGAGCTTGAGGAATGAAGACTGGGTGACTGGCTGGCTTGAAGAGCAGCACAGTACTGTGAACAGCCCCTGTGGAGCGCTCACTGCGGGCACGACTGGAGCCTAGGGAAGGCTGCTGAAGACCAGGAGCCTGGCTGGTGAGAAGAGCAGCAGGACCAGCGGAAGATCAGTGCAGGCAGGCTGAAGCCCAGCAGGACTGAGCATAGAACCCGGCCATGCCAGTGAGGGTACTGAGGTAGGCCCCATTGGTCTGGTTGAAGACTGAGCCCAGGGAGGCCTGCTGAAACACCACCTGCTGCGGGTACTGAGAGGGGCCCTGGCTGGGTGATTGAAGAAGGCTGGGATAAGCTTTAGAGCTATGGCCCTGTACCAGGGCAGTGATAAGAATTTGGACGGTAGACCCTGGCACACAGGGGACAGTGTGTGTGGCTCAGCTGGAGGGCTGAGCTGCTGACCTGCTGAGAGAACCATCGGCCTAGGGGCATTCATTAAACTTGGGTCTGAGGGATAACTGAGCGTTTATAAGAGGAAACCCCATGCCATGTCTTATTTCAAGCAACAGTTTGTAGCTGCTTCAGATTAGGTACATAGTTATTGGGTGAATAAAACGGCTCAAAGAAAGAAAACTGCCACAGGGAGGAACCATAAAGGTATAAAACCATTAGCAATGGAGAAGAGTAAAACAAAAGCCCACTACTACACTGCAGATTCCTCGGTGAAAGAAAGCAAAGTGCAAACAAGGTGGCGCCAGTGTGGACCAAGGGCATCCATGTATCCTGCTTACCTCCTTCATGTCACTCGGGTGTCCTTTGCTGTGGGGTCAGAAAAGGAAGAGATGAGCCTGAGGGTCAGAGAGGAACAATGCTAGTAGCACACCAGGGGAACCTGAGTTCAGATGCTGCGGCAGTGACCAAGGAAGTGAGCACATGGGGCCTTTCACGCCCACTAGTGTGAATGGAGGGGGGGGAATGCCAGGGAAGTCAAGGCATGTGCTCTGCTGTTACACCTGTGCACATGGGAGGATCAGGCAACAGCTACACATCTGCAGGTGCATGCTCTGTGCTGGCTCGCCCTACTTCTTGGTTTGCCTATAAAGTAGAGGGGCTCATTCCGTGTGGGTGTAAAGCCCCCCTGCTGCCACCAGGCACTGCTCCGCTCACTTCCTCGCACTTGCATTTGGGTTCCAGTCTTTCACTTCCTTGGTGCAGAGAAATGGCAGGTGTGGGAGGAAGAAGAAAGTGGTGGTATCTGGCTTGGCTGGTACAATAGGGCTGCAGGGCAGACGTGTCTCCTGCTGGGGGATACCCCCCTCTCTGGGGGCCCCACATGATGTGCAGAGCTAGCTCTGCACTGCCTCCGCCCCCCTGCTCAGGGGGCATTCTGTCCATGTCCAGGGCTATGGAGGGGCTGCAGACTGAAGAAGGGCACCCCTCAGAGCTGCTCTAGCCTGTACCAGGGGCAGAACTGACCTTGGCAGCCGCTGCACAGTGGTGGTGCAGGCCTGCTCCCTTCCAGCCTTTGCTAGCCCAGGGAGGATCTTCCCTGACCTCCTTCTAGCAGCGCTCTAAAGCTGTCTCAGTATCACTTATACCAGGACTCTCACTAATACTGTGCCTGGAGCCAGCATTATGGCTGCTCACTCTATGGGTGATCCTCTCAGAAAGTGAGAGGAAAATGAAGAGGCTTCCTCAGCACTGAGACAACGGTTGATACAGAGTTAGGGGTTCATGTCTGCCTGATCCTACAGGCTCTGTCTTCAGAAGTTTGCAAGAAATCAGCTCCTTTTGGATCATAAGTGCAGGGGATGCGGACTCGTGTACAGCGTTTACAGTTTGGTTCAATGGCTCTCAGCACCCCCTCTATACAAATTATTCCAGCACCGTGCCGTTGATAGAGTAGGTCACTTCCTGCTCCCCAGACCCTTTCCCAATTCTTTATCTCACAGTTTCACAGGAAGCAAAAATCCGTTCCTTGATGAAGTCATGTGGTCTGGCAGCTCCTGTCCTAAAAATAGAGTCAAAGTATCCATGTTTGTTCTGTATGTGAAAAGGTCAATGTCAAAGCTACCACTGGCGGGAGATCAGTGACAAATTGAGTGACAGGCTGAGGCAGTGCCAAGGTTTCCAGGGGAATATGAAACCAAGTTTTGTAAAGATGGCCATCTAGCAGAAAGAGGCATACTCACTGGGGTTCATTCGGATGCACATGAGGAGAGTTTTCTTGCCCCACTGCATGGCCTTCTGAATAAGTCCTAGGCTGAAGGTCCTGTCAAAAAGAGGTAGTAAAGCCCTTTGCAAGAGAAATCCATCTCCTTTGCAGATTAAATCTGCACCATTTATTATACCTATTTAAGGTGCCCATCGCTGTAATATCTGGGTATCAGATCCCGCAACTGGGAAACAGATGTTCATGATAAGAAAAATCACTGTGTGGATGGCAGCATAAGCACTTTGGGCACATTAACTATGGGCATGTTAGAAATGCATAGATGAGGAAGAATTGTGAGCTACCATGAGTAAGAAGGAACTTTTTAGATTGGGACAAGCTTCTCTCTGACTCCATGCATCAGTAGAAGTACACAGCCAGCAAATACCTGCCTGAGCCCAATCCCAGACTGCAATTTGGTGCACGTTGCTTTCTTTGACAATCATCCCTTCTTGATAGGTCCATAATCCGGAGCCATAGAATGACTGCATTCAGGAGTATCTTCGGACAGACTCCAAAACCAGACCATTGCAGCCGGGGTGGGTGCAGGGAGGAGATGTGGCGTTGTGATCTAATTCATTCCTGGCTTGATGCTACCCTTGGTGCTAATGAAACTGTATTAAAACATGAAGGAATCATGACTGCTGGAGAGAAATAAAATATTTTAACCTTGCTAATCTGAAGCAGCACCATGAAGCAAAATAGTCTCTATTCCAGAACCTCTGTCCAAGCAGAGTATCCATCTACCCCAGTTCCATTGCTATAGTCACTGAGAAGTAATGAGTGTCCTCTGGTGATGCCTTGCCAATTTTCATGATATTTCATAGCATTACTCCAGGCTTTGGCTTTCCAAACAGGAAGCAAACTAGCCTAGCAGTTAGAGCGTGGGACTGGAACCCAGAACACCGAAAACGCTTATCTCCGCTCTGGTGCAGGCTTTTTTTCCCCGTGACTTCAGCCTCTCTGCCTCAGTTTCCACCATCTGTACAACTGGAGTAATGTTCATCTGCCTTTGTAAAGCACTTTGAGATCATTGGACAAAAGTGCAAATGATGATTATTAAAAGGAGCCGTGTGATGTACAGTGCATAGAATCTAGATCTATTCAGGGTGTAGTTGGCCCATCATCTTTGAAAACAGATGGCTTCAAGTCAAATATGTATTTCCCCAGCATGCAGCAGAGACATTGATTTTCTCAGGCAACTAACTCAATTTACCCTTTTAAAGGCATTTCTGCAAAGAGCTATGGGATCAGGCATGACTCATGAAGCAGTTGAACACATGGGAAAAAATGCTTTAAATAAATTAAAGGACCTGACCCTGCTCCCTATGGAGTCAGTAGCATAATTTCCAGTGGGAGCAGATTTGAGCCATAAAATAGGATGATAAAGGGCCTGATCCAAGCCCACTGGAATTCTTTGATCAGACCCTCAATGCTCTGAATAGGAAATTTAGTATTTTTCTCTCCTCTTTGAGGCATTCTTCTACAGGAGACCTTTCATGAGACACTTCTAAAAAGTAATACTTTATTCACTGAGAACGAATGTAGCTCGCTCTGGGCTGTGTACAAGGCAAATAGGACCAACAATGCATTGGAAGTAATGGTTACATTAGATGTGTAAGCACTGTTCTGTCTTAACATAATTCTAAGATAAAAAGTTCAGACTGGAATGCACTAAGCAGCTGAACTTGAGACCCCTGACAAAAGTTACTTCCATTAGCGTGAGAGAGAAGAAACAGAGAGCCCTGTTCTCTTCCAGGATCTACAACTCTCAGTTCTGAATCCTGAGAGCAGAATGTGTTAGGTCAATGATGGCTATTCCCGAGCCCTGGATAATCTGCATGTGCTAGATGAAGAGGATACCAGGAACCTACTTCTCCCCTTTTCCATTGTGTGTCCTACCAAAGAGCCAGGGTCAATCAAAGTTCCTGATCTTGCAGGGAGCAAAGGCCCTGCTCCTTTGGTGCACACAGTGTACACCAAAGGGGGCAGGGCCACAGCAGAGCTGGCCAGCTGCAGAGGAGGGCAGACTGCACCGTTTGAAATGATGGTGCAGCAGCATGCACACCCCCTGTATGCCTGGGGGTCAGACAGGTATTGGGCTCCCTGAGGCATATTCCACCTAAGAGCATCCCCTGGGGAGGTGAATCTCTGCATCATATCCCCTCAAAGGCACAGCCTGGCCCCCGAGAGCCTTGGATAGTGGCACTGGGAGCGTGTCTCTCAGCCCTGAAGAGTTAAAGTGCTGAGCCAGAGTGACTTTCACCAACCACGCCAACTGTTGGCTCAGAAACAGGTAAAGTAGCAATTTGGGGGACTCTGAGAGGAGATTACAGGCCACTGGCTGCAATGGGAGGAGCTACAGATTTCCAGAGTACCTGCTGGATTGGCAACATGTTGTGGTTTCACTCTGGAGTTCATCCAATATTATGTATGCATTCATTGCGTTGCATTCAGTCCCTAGGAGCATAGTTATTTCTGTTTTAAGACCAATGAAAGCTATTTTGGTCAGCGCACTGTTCCGAGAGTCCACACAGCAATAGGGATGTCTCTGCCTGTGTGAACTGTGACGTGGATGGGAACGGAAAGATTGACGTTAAGCACTTCTGTCCTAGGTGCAATGGAAACTGATTTGCAGTTCCTCATTCTGGGCTCTTAGGCTGCTGATGTTGCCACCACGACTCCCAACAGCTTCTAGGAACACCTTGGATAGACATGGTTATACGAGCAACGTGTTTCGGTTTGTTTGAGCTCCAGTCACCTGGCCCTGTTCCTTTATCTAACCCAATTGCACAGAGACAGAGCCTGAGCAATTTTGTGTCTGACATGCATTTTCCCCATCAGCTGCAGATTGTCACTGGGCAGAATGCAGCCTACCTAAAGAACAGCTGCTGCTGCACCATTTCTTGATCTTGAAGGGGCAGGGCAGCATGAATGGTTTTCAGACGGGCAATCTAGTGCTGCTGGGGGTGTGTGTGTGTGTGTGCGAGACACACAGCAGGGGCATAAAGGGAAAGTGTTGGGAAAGGGCGAGAGATACCAAAAGAGCTCACCACTGAAAGTCAAAAGGCAAACCCAGCCCAAATATTCCAGTAGCGCAGACACCAGATCTGACCTTGGTCAAGAGAGATCCAATTTCTTTGGACAAGGATATCTGTGGGTCCTTCTTTCCGCACCCCTTCACTCCTCTTCCCTGCCCCCATGCTCTGTTCCTTCATTTTGGACAAGGGAGTTGGCACTCACGGCTGGCATATCATCCTCTCAGAAGAGTGGCTCGCATGCTGTGTGTGCTGCAATGCCTGGCACAACATGCCTAGGCATGGGGGTAAGTGCACAGAAGTGGGGTTGCGTTGGTTGGTTGTGGGCAGAGTCCTCATCCTGTAACTCCTTTTGCTAGCTAATCACAAGGAACGGAATGTAAAGGTTCCTAGTATTTTACTGATTTTTAAACATTTCATCCATTTGTATGGTGTCTACTACAAAGCACTGAAGCACCATCCCGCTGAAAATTAAATACAGGTAATTACAAGTCTCAAAGACCAACCAACCCCCTGCAGCAAAGATAACCCCTGAGGCAAACCACCCTAGTGCTGAGAGGGAGTCGTTCCTAAATATGCTGTATGGTGGGGTGTACAAATCCCACGCTGTAGAAGCTGTAAATAGGTAGAACAGCTGTTTCCTCAGTTGAGATAAAAGGCTGCACCTAGAAAGAGAAGCCTTTAAAAAGAGAGGAGACTGCAGGGGTAAGGAGGAGCTTCCAGTAGAAGGAGCTTAGGAAGAGACCTTCTTGATGGCTGGAGAAGGCCCTGCCTGTGAGATCTCTAAGTGCTGGGTATTTAAGATGCACCATAAAACACTGGGGTTGGCAGTTTAGCTGTTGCATGAAGTGGCCTGCTGAGAGGGAAGCGGGCTCAGACCCTTATGTCTGAAACTGCATCTGTGAAGTCACATCAAATCTCTCAAGTATTCACAGTCGGGATGACTTGGTAATATGTGACCTCGGTGCACTGCATCTTCACCAGCAAATGCAGCTTTTCAGTGGGCTGGATCACACCCTTCAGCAACAAATCCATGAGAGAGGGGGCAGGGGAGGATGGTGATATTGCCAGGGTACAATCTGGACTGTTGAACAGCTGTCTCTCCTCAATTCTCCAACCTGGGGTGACTTTTACACTGCTTTGCTATGAGCGCAACCATTTCTGGCCTGCTCACACACAGCCTCTAGCATGTAAATTACTCCCAGCTGAGTTATAGAGTGCTCTTAGCCTGCCTCTCCTGAATTATATTACAGAATGACACCAATGAATTCCAGTCCCAGACTTGTCCCCAGAAACAAGCGTCTTGCATTGCCCAGCTCTCTCCTGGACAATACAAGCTCATAGAAAGTCTCATTTCATTAACAGAAAGTGATACACACATACCTTGTGATCTCAAATGAAGTTTCCCAAACACTTCAATCCAAACACACTTTTTTAGATAAAACAAGTTTAACTACAGAACAAAAGATTTTAAGTGATTACAAGTAACAAGGCATAAAAGTCAGAATTTGGTTACATGAAAATAAAAGATAAAACACAAACTAATACCTCACTTAACAGGCTCAATGAATTCAAAGCCCAATGTCTCTCACCACATGTTCTTTTGCAGTCTTACTGACTGGATGCTTTCAGCCAGGACCCCTCCCACAGTCCAATGCTCCTTTCCTTGTCCTTCAGGTGTGATGGATGTCATAGGCAGAGAGAAAGGGAGGAGAGAGATGATTTGGAGCATCTGTTTCTCATTCTTATACCTCTTCCTCCTCTTCAAAAATCTGCTCCAGCTGAGGTTCAGGAGACAAAGTCTGTTTGCCAAGATATAAATTTCTCACTCATACCCTTCTTCCTGCCAAAGAATGGCTGTGTAACCAGGTGATAGTCCATTTGATTAATGCTGACACTGCTTAGGTGCTGGCTAGCATTTTGTCTCTGAGGAACTGGTCTGTGCCTGCTTTTCTAAACTTAGAGCATGTCTCAGTAAAGTCATACAGTAGAATCTTATAATTGTAGGTACAATGTTGCCACACATTTTACCAGGAAAATAATGACCAGCAAATTGAGTTTTCAAATGATACCTCACAAGGCATGCTTTTTGTACAAAATTTTGTTTGTGTAAAAAAGGTGAACATAGGGTACAGACCGTCAGAAGAATCTCCTGGGACAGTCTCCTACACATAGTACTATCGAGTTTGCTCCCCTTGATACAGGCTGGGGTGCCCAGCCATAAACTCCATAAGGCCTAGAGGAGAGAGGATTTTTAAGACAAACTTGTGACTTTTTTGAATACTTGTATAAATGCAGGGTTGCCTACTTCATGTGAAAAGGAGGTCCTTGCCCCAAACAGCATATGCTCTGAAGACAAACCACAGAAAGGAAGAGGAAAAGGGATGTAACATAAAACAAAGTGAGCAGTTTAGTCTGGCACAAATTTTGTTAGTACCAGTGTGGTTTTATAAATGTAAAGACCAACATTCTGCTCCCAGTTACATTGGTATAATCTGGAGTAATTCTACTGGGGAAACTCCATTCCTTCAGTTTAGAGAGCAGATTAATAGGAGGAAATGTTGCAGAGGTACATAAAATAGTGAATAAGGGACAGAAGTTAAATTTAAGTCTCTAATCTACCCTTTATGTTACAAGACAAGAGGACATCTAATGACATTGAACAGCAACACACTTTAAACTGATAAAGTAAGTATTCTAGTTTACACCACTTACAGGAACCTGTGGAACTGATTGACACAAGGTTTCTTTGAGGCCAAGAGCTTTGTAGGATTCAGAACAAGACCTGACATTCATATGGATAATGAGAACAGCCACAGTCATGTTCAATATAATAAACATATAAGATATTAACCCTTACACTTTGTGGCAGAAGCAAGTCTCTAATTAATAAGAGACATTTAATAAATGTCACCTGGGGTTCCATGATTGTCCACTGCATGATTGTCCACCCCTCTACCTTCCTCTGGTGCTGGTCACTGTCAGATAGGATGCTGTAACCCAGAGCTTCATGTGTGCCAGGGCTTAGCTCCAGCACCTCTCTGTCAGCAGCATTTAGTAATGCATGCAATTCTACACTTGCATGCCAGGCATGACCTCACAGGTACAGTGCTATTTTGAGCTGCGGCACCTCCTTGACAAATTATGCACTGACTGCACCAGATGGCTCGCTGCTGCGCGGGAGGGAGAGAGCATCGGCATGGGCAGAGTGGCTGGCAGAGGTGGGGAGAGGATGAAAGATGAGAAGGTTGTTGTGGGACATATTTAAGTTTGAGGTGGTGGTAGTGGGGCAGGCAGGAGAAAGATGGAGAGGGGGCAGAGGGCTGCGTGGAGGGTAGTTCATTGGGAGTCCTCTGCACTGAGGTGTTGCTCGCTACCATAGCGAGAGGTGAGGTAGTGCAGAGTGTATATTGGTAAGGGAGAGTAATGAGGGATACCAACCGAGTATGCTACTCCTCTGTCCGGGGAGAGGCAAGCGTGCTACTGGGTCAGAAAGCCAGGAACTCCAAACGGAGGAGGCAAGGATTAGTTAGCAGGGCCAGCGAATGACATGAGAGCCCGTTGGCCAGCCTGAAGCATTTCAGAGAAAATAGGAGCCAGCTGCATAAGCCTCCCCAAACCTCACACCACTGTGAGGGGCAGTGGCAGATTTGGGGCTCCCTGAAAAATCTCCCCCTGTCACAGCCCCGGGCTGGAGAAGCTCTTGCTCCCCGCCAGAGCTGCGGTGGGAGCACAGACCTTTTCTGGTCTTGGGGTGGTGGGGAGCAGTGGGGGGCATGGCCTCAGGGGGGAAGAGGTAGAGCTTTCAAGAGCTGTGAGAGCCCTGGAGTCTGCTCGCACACTGGGCTACAGCCGGAACCTCACCGCATGCTGGTTTCTTTGCTGTGAGGAGCAGTTGTCTCAGGAAAGGGAGGGCGGGGAGTGTACACAACCAAATTGCTGTCAGGGCCTGAGACAGGGAGCCCAAAGAGCAGGGTGGGTTGCAGTGCTGTCACTCAGCCTGACGGAGTTGCCTGATGTCTGGGGGTGCTATCAGGCAGTCTGTAGATTGAATGGGGGACATGTATACACACACCCTGATGGGCCCTAGTAGGTAGGTAGCACATGGTCACAGAGCTGCTGGAGGAGCGGTCAGTGTGGTAGGGGGGAGGCAGAGGAGTGGGTGAGCAGTGATTCAGAAGGCAGCTGTGTGACACAGCCTCCTTAGGGATGAACTGTGCTGTCGGGAATGTGGGGGTGGATGGGGTGCAAGTCAGCATAGAGTTCAGTCCTAAATATGTGTAACAGACACTCACAGTGAAACAAAGGGGACAGAACTCATGGTGGCTGTTCTTGCCTTGTGCCCCTCTAACGGTACAGTGATTCCATGGAGCTGCTTTGCATTCTGATTTTCCTTGCATAATACAGGCAGAGTGACAGACTGCGTCTAGTGACCTGCATTTTCATATTAACACAGAGAACTCTGAATATGCATTGATCTCAAGTCAGCATACAGCTAATTAGCCCAGAAGCGGAGCCGGGAGGGTGTTCTCTACCCTCCCTGCTGCTTTCATGTCTCCAGAGAAGTACACATGAGCTACTAGGCAGGGCTGTACTCCAAGCACTGCCAGGGGAATGGCTGCCACATGGGAGGAACAGGCGCTGGTGAGCACTTTCACGCAGAGCACTCGAAAGGTCTGGGCAGCAGAGATACTAGCTAGGAAGAATGCTCCTTGGACATGGCAAAGAGGAGGGCAGTGCGGTCCTTGAGTACCATCTCACAGAGAACCAAGAGGAATGTATCCGGATTTAAATCCCTACCATGGCACAGTCTGGATTCAGGTGGGGCTGTTGTGTGCTGAGGAGGAGGGGCTAGGGCTTCCTTTTACCCTGACAGGTTTCAGAGTAACAGCCGTGTTAGTCTGTATTCACAAAAAGAAAAGGAGTACTTGTGGCACCTTAGAGACTAACCAATTTATTTGAGCATAAGCTTTCGTGAGCTACAGCTCACTTCATCGATGAAGTGAGCTGTAGCTCACAAAAGCTTATGCTCAAATAAATTGGTTAGTCTCTAAGGTGCCACAAGTCCTCCTTTCCTTTTACCCTGGTTATTCCTCAGTGAACAAGGCCTATGAGAAGTGTGGCTGCCAGAGGGCAGGATAGAGCAGCCTCCAGTAGCCCCACAACTGAGGAGGTGTAAGCTGCTAGCCCTACCACTGGCCCAAGAGGGACTAATTCCCCACGTCGTCCCTGCTGCCCTTTTGAGTTGCTACCAGAGCATGACTGTGGGCTGTGGTTTACAAGCCATACCTACAGCCCTTAAGTATTACTTGAACAGGCTGAGCTCTTTGGCTTCTAGTCTCAGTCTGGACCTGAGCTTCCCCAAGCGTCGAGTCCAACTGTTTCCCTATAGGGCTGCATGGAGCAAGACCGTGGAGGCCTCGGCTTCAAGGACTTGGAAGAAATTAACTGACTCTGAAGCTGAAATCTCAGTGGTCCTGCTCCATGCAGCTCTACGGGATAAGAGAGGTATTTGGCAGCACCTGTGGCCTAGCCCCCAGGGATTGCCCTGGTCTCTTCATTACTGGGTAGCACAACATGCATTAAAGGCACAGCACAGCAGTGATCTACAAACACTTCTGCACCCAACAATCACTTCTCCCACCACGGGCAACTCCCAAGAGTGCAGGGGGGCCTGGCTCTGATGCTGACCTTACCGGGCTGTAAATCGGAAGTAACTCCAGTGACGCTGATGGAATTGTGCTGGTGAAAGTGAGGAGAATTAGGTACCACGAGCTCTTCCTCCCTGTAATAACAAAAGCTGGGAATCATTCTTTTTTTCGCCTCCTTTTTTCTTTCAGGGTTTTTTGTCTTACTTCTGCCTCCTTCTCTTCTGTCTCCAATCCTGCCTCTCAATTCCCTCTTCTCTCCGATTGTAAAAATCACCAGTAACGCAAACGGACAGACTCTGCTTGTCCTCTCCTCGCTCGAGCGCTGCCATTGAACTGCCCACTGCTCTGGGAAAATGCTGTCTGGCATCAGACGGGCTGCCATGGAAACCCCTCACTCTGCCACCCTCCCCAGCTCTCTTCTCCACAGTGATCTGTCTCTCTCCCTGGACTGCCGCCAGAACCCGTGGCCTCGTGTTGCTGTGGTGGTGACCGCTCAATGGTACGACTGATCAGGGACCAAGGTTATGGACCCAAATTAAATTAGTCATTTCTTCCCGTTGCACTGGTATGTCTTTGAGAAAGATAGCTACTGATTACAAACTCTGCACAGGTTTAATTCCCAGCTAGTCCCCTACAGCAGAAGTGTACCACCTTAGCTTGGATGTGTCACCCAAAATGCATATGAAAGTAGAATCCAAGTCCTGTGTGCTGTCAAGTACGCGAACGTAATATGAAGAGATGGACTCCAGCTGCAAGGTTTGTATTGGACCCTTACCAAAGTGCAGGGGTGTTTGGGTCTGGCCCATCATAGGAAGGGAGTGATCAGCAGTCTATAACTGGACCCAGTCCAAGCTTCCTGATTTGGGGATTGTTTAGGTTCTACTTATTGAGTATTTGTTACATCACAACTTGCTGTGAGAACAGGGAGATGTGTGTTCTCAGTGATCCCCCCTGGGACTGGAGGTGGTGAGGAAAACTGGGAGTGGATGAGCAAGGACCCTGGGATTGAGAACCAGGGGGGAAGGAGGGAAGGAAAGACGGTGCTAACAAGGAGTTAAGGGGCAGGATTAAAAGTGGAACTGGCTGGGCAAAGACTAACAAGGAGCTGTGTGGAGGAGGGGGGACAATGGGACTGGGAACTGATGGAGAACATGGGTGTGGGGGAGGGGTGGCAACTGGAGGCCAGGATGGTGAGGAGAGACTGATCAGGTGTGGCACTTGGGGCAGGGGGGAAGGACAGCAACAGGTGGGGTGGAACTGAGACAAGCTGGGCAAGGAGACTGGGCCTGGGAGACAATGGGGAGATGAACTGAGAGTCCAGTGGGATGAGACTAGGACTGTCTGGGCAAGGGGACAGGGACTGGGATGAGATTTTGAAAGTGGATGGCAATTATCTGCGGATAGCAGAGGAATGGTGAGATTCAGGAAGCTTGAGGTCCATTCCAGGCTTGAGAGAGTACAGACTCTTCTGCCCACTCCCCCCTGCCCTCCAACCTTGTCCCCCTCTGTCACCTCCCTTCACATCTGTCCCTGTGCCAGCCCATCTGTTCCCCACCCTTGGCTTCTCACCCCAGGTCTACTCTCCTCCTCTCGCCAGTCTGTCTCCACTCACTCCTCAGACAGCCCACTTCTGCTACCATTTACTCCTTAGCTGAAGTGGCAGAGATCTGTGTCCTAGGCGCTGACTTCATGGGTGCTGAGGGGCTGGAGCACCAAAGGGGGGGAAAAATAGGGGGGTGCTCAGCGGCCTTACCGAGCAGCTCCTCCCCCAGCCCCCCAGAGCCTCCCACCTGCCAGTGATCAGCTGTTCAGCAGTGTGTAGGAGGTGCTGGGGAGGGAGGGGAAGGAGTGGGGGCAGGAATAGGTGGGGTGAGGGTGGGACATGCTCGAGGGAGGGGGAGTGGGGATGGCACCTTGGGAGAAGGGATGGAGTGTGGGCAGGGCCTGGGGTGGAGTAGGGGTCGAGCACACCAGGGAAACCAGGAAGTCGGCACCTCTGGTCTGTGTGGTGGATCTAAAGGTTTCCACCCTGCTGATAAACCCTTTGGATGTCAATATAATGCCACCTGAAGGAATTTCTGGTTGTTCAGTTTGGTTTTTTTAAACTAGCAAATCTCTCACAATGTTAAAAATACACTATTAAGGTTGTAAAGTCAAACACTCGAAAGTTAGGAAATGCCAGAGTTAAGGTTGCCTGTACAACCTTAATTCAGTCCCCTTTTGTATCTGCATTATGATAATCTTTAGTCACATACTATTTGTTTTTCAACAGAACCCCTGCCTCACTTAGTGCATAGGATGGACTGCGCTTTGAGAATGAATTAGAGTTGTGCAATGAACGAGATTCTCTTCTGTAAGATCCCTGTTTCATCTGCTGCAGAATTTGAAAGATGTGTCATGAATGAGGGAGGGGAGGCAAGAAGAGAAAGAATGGTCTCATGGTTAAGGCAGTTGAATGCTGCCTTGAGAAACTAGATTCTCTGCCATAGAATTCCAGTGTGATGCTTGGCAAGTCCCTTAAACCAAACATTTCAAAAGTGGCCACTAATTGTGTGTTCCTCATTTCCCAGGTCCCTGATGTGAGACCATAGGGTCTGACCTGCAGAAGCGCTGAGCACTCACAGCTGCACCTGAAGTCACTGGGAGCTGTGCTGTAAACATGTAAAGTGCGGTTTAATGCCAAGGGCCCTGCAAAATCACGCCAGAGGCATCTCAAATTGAGCACCCTAAAATAGTGGATTCTTTTTACCATAATCTCTCTGCCTCCGTTCCCCACTTTACAGGTGGGGATAATAGCACCCTCTACCTTCCAGGGCTGTTGTAAAGATAAATGTTTGTGAAGCTCTCACATACTACAGTGATGAGTGCCACAGAAAAGCCCACGAGAAACCCGGTAATTCTGTCCTCTGAGCAAGGTTTGAATAGTGTGCAGTGGGCCACATGAACAACGAAAACAAAACAAACTATTCAATAGCTGCTCATTAAGAGAGCACAGGTTTTCTTGTGCACTGACAGAAGGGTTCTGTTGCAGGGGGAGCTGTGATCATGTAATTAGACTGTATCATAATTCAGACACACAAGGGGACTGCATTAAGGTTGCATAGTTAACCTTAATTCTGGCACTTCCTGACTTCTGAGTGCTTGACTGTGCAACCTTAATGTTCTTTTTATGTTTTCTGAGGGAATACACACTGCCTTTTTATTTCTCCTTTCAGAGCTGTAGGACATCTTCCCCAGCAGTGATGTTGTATGTGTGAGGCACAGTCATGCACACATCACTGAGAAGCTAAGTCCCATAACTATATGAACTCCATTACCATATATCTGTGCACCTCACCCTCTTTTATGCATTTACCCAGCCAATTCTCCTGTGAGGCAGGGCTGTATTACCATACACATTTTACAGATGACAAACTGAGGCACAGAGATTACAGGAGTCGCCCAAAGTGACAGTGGAAGTTTGTAGCAGAGCAGGGAATTGATCCCAGGTCTCCCGACAGGGCTCGATTTAGGGGCAGGCAACCCAGGCGACCGCCTGAAGTGCTGGGCTTGGGGAGTGCTGGGCTTGGGGTGCTCCTTTTGTTGTTAGCGACAAAAGGGAAAATAGAATGTCTGAAGTAAAATGTTTCAGGTATTCCGTATGTGGATTCATTTTTCACTAACCTCCTAGAATGTTCTGGACTTTTGTAGAATCTCATGGAACCTTTCCTGACTTTCTGAACACTACATTTTCCTTGAACCTCCTAAAATGTCAGTCATGCCCTCGTGGATATATAAGGGGCAGGGTGTCGCCAGTCAGTCAGTGAGATATAAGAACAAAGTGAAGTGAAGTGAGAGTCCAGCTGCAATATTGTGAACCTTGTTTTATTGTGTAATTGTGGTTAAATCAGGCATGAAAATCGTGCATCAAAGTTGTGAAATGCAATAAAAAATAAGGTATTCAAAAGTTTAACAAATGGAGGGGAGGGAGGTGGCGAAGACGCTCCTTGCCTGGGGTGCCGCTTGGTTTAGGGCTGGCCCTGTCTCCTGGGGTCTAGGCTTCACTCTTTTGCTGCTCATCAAAACATGTCAGAGAGTATCAGACTGAGAAACACTGATGTAGATCTTCATAAAATATAGGGCACCCGTCCTGGTCAGACATGAAGGACTGGCTGGGGTAGGAGGTGTGAAAGATGTAGGCTGGTAATTTCAAGTGCCTAACCACTACACCATCCTTCCTCTAATTATACTAATTGGCTACACTGCACATGCCCATTAGTTTCTCCATTATAATACATCTTTCTGGCTCATTATAATTGTGTGTGAAAGGTATTATTTAATCTCCAGACTCCAACCTTGGAGGATGAGCAAGAGGATACAGTAAAAGTTTTGTGCATATTGAGTCCTGGACACTGTTTGCTGTACTGGATCCTTGATTAGAAATACAAAGTTCACTGTAACAAGAAACCAAGTCAACTGATGTACACAATCCATAGGAAGACCCCATCCTGCTTCCTGATAAGGCTGAAACGAAGTACATTGTGTGGGTCAGCTTGACCATTTACACAGTCTCTGGTGTACTTCAATTAGCTTTGGAACAGGTCCTAGATGAGGCCTGGTAATCAAACCCCTCATTAACGCCAGATCGCAAAGACTTGTCCTAGGGTCACTGTTATAACTTCAATTTTCATTTTCCCCACAGAAATGTGTGGCATTGAAGGTGTAAACCGAGGTTGATTTTTAATACAGATGCTTAACTAACTTATAGCACATACAGCAAAGTTCTGTTCTCAGCTACACTGGTGCAACCTCCTTGATTTCAGCTTCCTCTGTTAAGTAGGCATCCATGCAGTTGAAAGCAGGATTTGGCCCCTAAGAGTGAGATTAAAACCCAGATTTAAGGTTTGCTACTAGCAGATATATATATATATATACACACACAAAAAGCAAAGTAGGGAAAAGAAGTAAAGATGATGTTGAACTAGATCCTCAGCAGCTGTAAATTGGCAGAGCGCCACTGAAGTCAGTCCTGATTCACTGCAGCTGAAGATCAGGCCCTTCATCTAACTCTTAGACAAATCCACTCACACCTCTCAATTCTGAAGTAGCCGTTCCCTCCCTGCCCCCCACAGCTGCACCTCATCTTCCATCTCCCCTTTAGATTCTAGCTGACAGTTCCACGGCCTTGTGAGCACGGCTTAGCTGCAGCCCAATGGGTATGTGACCTAATTCCCTACATTCTGTTTCAGTGCCTTTCTGTCATGCTGTTTCACCTTTTGAATTACTTTATTAGAAACCTCACCACTCCACATACTGCATACAAATTGGATAGTGTTCTTTGTCATTAATGCTAGCAAAGTAAATCAAATGTACAAACTTTTACAGGACTCTGTTATTACCATTATTATTTTCATTTGTTAACGATAAGGCCAATGTATGCCTGTCTGAATACCAGCTTGAGTGAAAGTTCCTTCTTTCCCTAAACATGTACAAACACTGGGCAATATTTTCTTGGGTTTTATTAACAATATATTTATTAACAAAGTTAAGAGGTTTAAAAATCCTTGCCATGCCAAATATCAGAGCCAATCAATCATTACAAGAGTGAGCTTTTTGTCTGGAGAAACACACAGTAATATAACCATCAGATCTCTCTGCTTAACAGGTATTAGCACGTTAGAGTGAACATCTTTACATTAACCATAACATGCTGTTTCTGGTGATCTTATTAAATTGAGTGATGTCTCTAATTACACATTTAACAAAGAAGACATGTCTATCAAATGTTAATAATTAAAAAAATTGGACAGGTGTGCTAGGTTTATTTTACAGGTGAGTGTGCTTTGCCCGAGTACTGAATAAATGGTAGGCAAATATCTAAGTAGCTGTTTGTTGTCTATTCTGCTGGGTTCATAGTTGGTATATTAATTTTATGACAATATCCCATATTTTTGAGACATTTCTCAAGGGTTGGACTATATTTTTTCAATGGGAGGCTATGAATAGCCATACAGCTACTAGCAGATGAGATTAGTTCTTCCTTTCTTTTGGGTGACTATTTCCATAAGGAAGCCCCAGGAGGATTACTACAGGATCATTTGGTATTTTGTTTATAAACTGTGTCCTAATACAATCTAATGACTGGATGTGTCCACAGTACATGCATAAAATCTTCCCTTTCACCACAATTTCTCCACTTATATAACTTGGTTTTTTAAATCTGACTCGTGTAAGGTACCATTTCAATGGTATCTTAAACTTGCTTTCATTGTGCTACAGACTCAGGTTGTTGATCCTCTTTTTCCAGATCACAATTCATTTCTCTGGGATCATTTGTCTGTCGAGATCCTTTTCCCAGCATGTCATATACGGACACTTCTTTTGTTAGGAAAGCTATCTGCAAAGATTGATATAAATTAGTTATTATTTTAATTGACTTGATGTCCTTGCTTCTATTGAAGTTAACTCTCTGTATAAAACAACTTTCCTGGAAAGTTGAGAAACATAATGCCTAACTTGAAAGTACTAGTACCATGAGATAGTGGGCCAGCTAAAGTTAGTTTTGATCTCTAAATAAGTTAGAAAGTTTCTTTACTGAATAGCTGGCCAACCGTATATATTCCATGGTTCTCCAAATCTTTAAAACTTTCTAATCTGCTATTTGGGTTAAGATCTGGATTATTTGATCTGGATATCACTGACAGGGAAAGAGGTTCTTATCTCTAGTTCTATCTCAGATTGCTTCAATAAAGGAGACTTGTGAGGCTAAAAGCAGCACACATTCATCGACAATTGTCTTCATTTGTGGCCCTTGTGAACAGGCTACAGGTCCAAAATTGGTCTTTGGTCTCATTTTTCAGGAACTAGAATAAGTGAGGACTACCTCATCCATCGAACTCAGTGGGAGACTCCATCACTTGTATTCCAGTCCCATAGAGTAGTCTTTGCTAAAGGATATTGTAAATTTCTAGGCAGTGTGATTTCCCCACCCCCCGTTAATCCT
Source organism: Chelonia mydas (assembly GCF_015237465.2). Classification (NCBI taxonomy): domain Eukaryota; kingdom Metazoa; phylum Chordata; order Testudines; family Cheloniidae; genus Chelonia; species Chelonia mydas. The sequence continues at coordinate 188,307,794 of NC_057851.1, forward strand.
TGGTAGCCTAGTGATATATACTCTGCCACAATTATTTGGAAAAGCTTGTCTACCCTGTTTAATGGGTCTGTACAAAATATCTGCACTCACTCTTTGTCTCTTCTTATCCTATATAAATTCTAACAATGGCTTCTGTATTCCTGCTAGGGTTTTATCTGGGATGATCACAGAGCAATTTTTGAAACAAGATGCCCTTGGGAAAATACCCTTTTTTTATTTTTTGGCTGTGACTATTCTTCCCAACCACAAAACTGTATTTCCCTTATCACTCCAGATTTTTTTACAAGTAAATCATAGAGCTCTTCTAAGTTGTTTGAGATTTGAATTGCCAGGCATTTTATAGAACTTGTTGCACATTTGTACCCAAATGTCTTCTGGAAGAATGGCCTCTGAGTCTGACAAATTTATAGCTAGCATTTCAGATTTGCCATAACTTAATCTGAATCCAGCGGCTTTCTCAAAGTCTTGGATTTCTTTAGATACTAAATTTAGGGATATGTGTGGGTTAGCTTTATATACTGATGTAATATTTGTATCTATTTCCTGATGTGTTCCTGCAAGTTTTATTCCTGTGACAAATTCATTGCTCCTTACCCTCTGTGCAAAAGGTTCTATGGCCATTGCAAAAAAGTAAAGGAGACAATGGACATACCTGCCTAGGCAATATTTTCTTTGCCTACCTCATCTCCACATATTAATGTCCTTCAGCGGCCCTTAATATTTGTCATTCAAAATGTTGGGGGCCAGCTTTCATTATCATGACAGAGTGACTGGGCCAAATCTGCCACCCTAGGCCTACGGGTGGGGAGAGAGTCAGCACACTGAAGTTCTCCTTAGGGCAGCAGATTATTCTGAGCAATTTCTGAAGAGACTTGGATAAGAGCTCAGGCTCATTGCATTAATACAAAATTATAAATCATATATCCTAATATAGTTTAACTGTCACAGAAATGCATGCAAATGGACAGGTGTGAATCTCATACTTGGCAGCAGGGGAGAGAATAAATAATAATAAAAGCTAATTACAAACACTAGATTTCCTATCATCCCATGAAACTGTGAAGTGTTACTCCCATTTCACAGGTCAGGAAACTAGAGGCAGAGAGCATAAGTGATTTCCCTAATAGACAGATCTCCAAGGATCTGAAAACTTATAAGATGACTAATATAATTGTTATTTAATAGGACAAGAGTACTCAGAAGCCCCAGTTGGGACTGGCACTGTACAATCATATAATGAAGACAGACAGTATTATTAATATGAACACACACCAGTCAGCCTTCTGCATGTTAAACTCTGACTGTCACTGAAAGAATTCCAACAGACCTACAGGTTAATATATGCAGCGTTGTTGCGGGCATGTTGGTCCCAGGATTTTAGTGAGACAAAATGGGTGAGATAATATCTTTTATTGGACCAACTTCTATTGGTGAGAGAGGCAAGCTTCTGAGCTTGCACAGAGCTGTTCTTCAGGTCTGAGACATTAAGTATGCTTTGCCAGACCTGAAGAAGAGCTCTGTGTAAGCTTCTTATAATCTTGCCCCTCTCACCAGCAGAAGCTGGTCCAATAAAAGATATTACCTCACCCAACTTGTCTCTCTACAGGTTAATGATCATTCAGATTCCTCTGTGAGGAATCTCAGTGTTTTTCTTTGGGGGCAATGCATTATCTTCCCCTGGCTGTGGGCTCACATACCCAGGCACAAAGCTGGTACCAGTAAAGTGAGCGTCTGTGAAGGAAAAAGTAGAGACAGCCGGATGGTGGTAGTACCCTGCTAAGATATGACTGACCACTAGGAAAACCTATACTGTCTTTGGTATAAGAAGTTATTGGGGACTGGAGTTAAAATGGTCTGATTGGTAGCAAGGGATGGGAACCAGATTTTAAATCTATCCATGTAGACCTGGTTGATACTCATCAAATAAGGAGCTAGCAGACCTTTAGCAAGACAAATTAGCCATCTTACTCTTCATGGAGCTATTCTGACTCCCTTCCCAAACAACTACAGCCAGTTTCATGTAGGATTCCCCATTATTCATCTCTTCACACCCATGTACAATCCTTCTGACCTAATAAAGCTTTCAAAAGGCAAAAGCCTTTGGGGAATTAACTAATATATGTGATGTCTAACAGGATTATGGACAGGTGTTCCCACATAGCTAAGCCCAAGAGAAGTCCATGGAAGAAGTTGGAAAACTCTGCAAGGGAATTTTTCATATTTTGGGTGGGGAAATTCAAGTTTCCTGTTTTGTCCTTTGTCTTCCAGGAAGGTGTTTCATGGCAACAAATGGAGAATGGGACTGCGTGTTATCCAGTACTGGCTCAGTGTCGTCACTGTTATCCCTGAGGTTGCAGCTCTGATTCTCTCTCGTCTTCCGCTTTGTGTAGTCATTTACACCCGTGCAAGGTGAGTGTGAGCCACTCCCTTTCTGGCTTAGTAGCTCTTTTCACCCACTGTGTAAATCACTACACAAAAAGACAGGCAGCATGTTCTCAGGACTGCCAGTGTTACTAGGTCGTACTGGTTATAATCATGTATATTTTTCACTGAAATTCTTTACAAATAAAGACCTGTTCTATTCTTGATGTTACAATCCTACCCCTGTAGCCGCTCTAGCTACATCAAACTTAGCAAAGCTGTGTTTCAAGGGCGAAAGTCTGATATTGTTACTCAGGCAAAATCTCCCTTTGGCTTTAATGGGAAATTTGCCTGAGGTGGAAATTTCAGGATTTGGTCCCAAATTATGAACAAATGTCTGCTCAATTTTTGGACCTGAATCTGCAAGCTGAAAGCTGAGCATCCCCCATATCCGTGGAAGTCAGTGACGTTAGATACTGAGCTCTTAGCGAAATCCGGGCCTTCAGGCAACAACCCCTAAGTAGTATCATCTTCACTTATTCTTTTAACTACCCAGAGTCGTTTGTATGCAGTATTGTCCTTTATTTAGCTGACAGCTCTCTATTAGTGTGAGACATTCAAGAGACTCTAGCCACAAAAATGTGGCTCTTATCAAAGAGGACATCAAGCAACAAATGGGAAATTTTAAAAATATTTAGAGAGTGTTTCAAGCTCATGGTATGTTTTCTTCTTCCTAATGCAAAGCGAGGTTCTTTAGAATCCATAATTTAGGTCCAGGAGCTTCTGGGAAGCAGGATAAATGGTAAACTTCATCAAAGTCAGGTGTTGTAGAATTTGTAACGCAGGTGTATAGTTTGGTGCTGGGGCCAGAGCTGAACCCAGGTCAGTTCTGGGCTCTTGTAGACCTGCTTATAATACAATAGGAACTGTACTCGATGGTGGTTTCAAGCCAGGTCTTTGGCAAACAAAATACTTCACCATGATAATGAGCACTGACTGGCACCAAAGGTAGCAGTTTAAAGAGCAAGGCCTGGGACTGAATGGAGAAGGAGAATGCCTTACCCCCTCACCCTATGTGATAGCACTATGCCAGGTCCGACATCCCTTTAATGGTTGGAATAGGGAAGTGTGTAGTAAGGGTAACAGAACAGCCCTGTCTTACCCATTTTGAGAACCAAACGCACAGCAAGTCTTCACAGGGGTAACTTTTGTGTGTGTCTGGCTTTGGCTTTGTACTGCACTTCAGTTTCCAGCTTAACCAAGCCCAGAATACGGTGGTGGTAGAACAGAAGGCTGTTCTCATGGTATTTGCAGCCAGGAGTAGAAGTCTGGTAATCTGGCAAGAAACCCTGATTCCCCCAGGACTTGCTGCCCAAAACTGCAGTCAGATGCTTCACACAAGCTTTGGATTCACATCTAAACATGAAGTAAGTCTGAGGGGAACTTGCTGAGGTTCATTCCCCCCGATAGTGTGGCAGCTGCTGCATCTGCTGTACCTGTTCTGCGGCTAGCGGGCTTCAGTCATCCCTGCTAACAAATGGATGATTTTACAAGCACTGGCTGCACTTTAAAACAAACTACATTAAACTTATGCTAGGAGAGTGGGGAGATTCCTTGTTAAATATATTCCCCCTTTACTTCTGGTAATAAACCCTCCATCTATCTCACCAGTGTCCCACTGCTGAATGATGGACCCAGAATGCATCACTGCATATGCCTTACTTTTAAAAGCAGCCCAGCAGTGACTGTATCTGGGGCGCTGACAGCACAGCAACATAAGAACTGTACTGGTTAGAAAGCAGATCTAGTTAGTGCTAATGCTGCAGGGAGTTGAGGGTAGGTAGCACTGCACAGAACTGGGCCCTATGCTTGTGCTGTGACAGGGACCTCACATCAGGGACAGCCCAGGACAAACCACGTTAACTGGTCTCTCCAGGCAGGCTGTATATTACTCTGTGCCTCTGACCATGTGATGCTGCTTGTTCTGTATCTCTGAGGCTTGTTCTGATGTCTTAGTTGAAATATTTTTCCTGGTGTATTTTTACATTGTGGGACCTGAAATAAAGTAGAATCCCACTGAAAACTCCTATTATTACCATGGCCTATGTCCCCCAGTGTGAATCTCTTACATGGAAAACTCCCTCTGAACCCTCTTTCCCAAGATAAGTTACATGAACCCCATTCTGTTCAGACAAAGGAGGGTCTACTGACGTTCAAACGCTACTGAGAATATAAATACAGTAGAAGCTCAGAGTTATTATGAACACCGGTCAACCAAACACCTCATTTGGAACCAGAAGTACACAATCAGGCAGCAGCAGAGACAAAAAAACAGCAAATACAGTCCAGTACTGTGTTAAATGTAAACTACAAACCAATAAAAGAGAAAGCAGCATTTTTCTTCTGCATAATAAAGTTTCAAACTTGTATTAAGTCAATGTTCAGTGGTAAACTTTTGAGAGAACAAACATAACATTTTGTTGAGAGTTACGAACATTTCCAAGTTACCAACAACCTCCATTCCCGAGGTATTCGTAACTCTGAGGTTTTACTTTATCTTTTCCTTCACTGTAAAGGTAGTTTTCCTATGATAATCCGTGGGAAATAGCATCACCTAGTGGACAATGTAAAGTGCAGAAATAGTCATGAGTTTTGCTACAACATATTCTGTGAGTTACTGTGATTCCAGCGAACATGGAATGATGATGTGATAGTGCCAGATATGTTCTGCATGTGTTTATCTGTTTGCAGTGTGACTGCAGCGAGGCAAGTGGGCTGATGTGAAAGAGAAGAGATACCGATAGGACGTGAGGAGCAGCAGTAAAGGTAAGAAAGCTGTGAGATTGGCGTAGGGGAAGGGAACAGGGTGTTTCTTCTCTTTCTCTTCTTCTCTGGCACTGGACGGTTGGAACTTGTTTGTCTGTAAGTGATCTCCTTTAGTGTAATTTCTACTTTAAAATGTAACATGTTCCATGAATTTCCTTATTTCCCTGTGGCTCCAGCTGATTATTCTGATGACAGCAATGTACTCGGTTATTGTATGCTTCATGAAAGGGCTTAGGGAGGCAATTTGCTGATGTTCTTATTTTCACCCTATAGATGTACTTGGTCCTTTGTTTAAAAAAAAAAAGAAAGAAAGAAAAGCACTCCTTATGCTGCTGCATTTGGAGAGGCAGCATGGTCTAGTGGATAGAGCAGTAGGCAAGGAGTCAGGAGGTCTGGGTTCTAGTCCATCCCCAGCCCTACCGATGACTCAGTGTGTGAGGTTGGTCAAGTCTCATTCCTCCCTTGTTGCTGCCTGTGTTGTGTGTAAGCTCTTTGGGGCAGTGTGTGTCTCTTACCACGTGCACGTTTAGTGCATAGCACAGTGGGGCCTCTGGGTGTTCCTGTAACATTAATATTGATACGTGCAGAATTAAGCCAATAGAATTGTGAGTGAAGTTAGGCAGGGCATTTTCTTTACTTGCCACCTGCAGTTATGTTAACTTAAAAGAAATAGCAAATGGAAACTATTTAGAGTCTCCAGCTGCTTTAGGCAGTATCTGTGTTAAACCGTGGATGCAGGAACAAGATTATTAATGGTGAAATTAGTCGTGTTGGATTTTGTGGCGAAACTATTAGAGGATCAGTGCAACAGGTTCATTGGAAAGACTGAACAAAAGCCCCTCTGGGTGGATGCTGGAATGAGCAATAGAGTGCAGATCTGATTATAAACTATTAATTATATTCAATGAAAATCATGAGTGGTGTGGAGAAAGTGAATAAGGAAAAGTTATTTACTTGTTCCCATAATATAAGAACTAGGGGCCACCAAATGAAATTAATGGGCAGCAGGTTTAAAACAAATAAAAGGAAGTTCTTCTTCACTCAGCGCACAGTCAACCTGTGGAACTCCTTGCCAGAGGAGGTTGTGAAGGCTAGGACTATAACAGGGTTTAAAAGAGAACTGGATAAATTCATGGAGGTTAAATCCATTAATGGCTATTAGCCAGGGTGGGTAAGGAATGGTGTCCCTAGCTTCTGTTTGTCAGAGGGTGGAGATAGATGGCAGGAAAGAGATCAACTAGATCATTACTTGTTAAGTTCACTCCCTCTGGGGCACCTGGCATTGGCCACTGTCGGTAGACAGGATATTGGGCTGGATGGACCTTTGGTCTGACCCACTATGGCCTTTCTTATGTTCTTATGTTGTTAGGGGTAGTGATATACGGTAGAAATGGGGACACGTGCTATTTTAGGGTCTGATCACACACTTAACCATAGTACTTTTATACACAGGAATAGTGTCCTTGAACTGAATAAGGCTATTCACGCGCACGCCTATTTACAGGATTGGGTCCCCTTTAACTCAGTTAACGGTTAGAGTTCAAGCCTATAGGGAAGCCTGGGGTTGAATTGCCTTGAGCTGACAAAGTTGTGCTTGTCTATATGAGAATGAAGGGAAGATCCCAGTCATGTGACATCCTTGGAGCATGGGCTTAATTAAGATTGATAGTTTGTTCAATATGTATGTCCTGAGGAGTTTAAAGGCCTCTGATAAAAATCAAGTAGTAAGGGTGGATAATGCCAATAATCTGAAGCTTTGTAATTATTCCTCTGTCTGAAATGTATCCAGTCAAGTGTACCTGAACCCACCCTGGCTTTTATTTGATCAATATTATTAATAAAGTTTGGAATGTTTTATGGAAAGGTATTTTTTCACCATGTGTTGATAGCAGACGGGTTGAATCGTGAGGTTTTTCTGAGACTCCATTTAATGTGCAACTGAAGGAAAATGAAAACCACTTAAATGTCATCAGCTAAGATCTCATGCACCACACACGCCAGCTGCCAATGTGTGCAGAGACTATATGTGGTAAAGAAGGTGTTTCATACCAATACAAAACATGCATTTGTATCCACACTCTTGGTTTAACCTCCCACCTATCCCGGTCATACAGATATCCTCTGCCAACTCTGGCAGTGTGTGACAAACAAGGAGCGTGTCTTGTCAATGAGAAATGGGTAAGTGTCGTTTTGATACAAAAGAATGGACCAGCTCCATCCCTGGTGTAACTCTTAGGACTTCACTTTGGCCTAGCACATAAAAATGAACTGTTCCCCATGAGAGGGATGGCATCTCTCACCCTGCAAAGGGAGGGTTAAAATCCAGACTGGACAACCCCCCTCATTGTAAATGGGTGTTGTGTTCTCACCCACTGACATCATACTGTATTAACAGAGCAATGCGGTCCAATTGCAGGGAGAGGTGTGCCCTGATAACTCAAGTGGGAGTTATACTCAAATTCCTGTGTCTAGGATGGGAATATATTGCAGCCCATGGAACTTTCTCAGTCCTGTGCCTGCTAAGATGGAAGTGATAGGGCCCCTGCAGGCGTTTGTAAACTTGGTGGGGATTAGAACTGTCCTCACAAATAAGGTATTCGCTGCTTTCCTTGCATATACCCATGACTGCCCTTGTAAGCGGCTCTTGAAGACAAACAGGGACGCTCTGATATTGCTATATGTCTTGTTTTGGTTTTCTTCGCTCCCATATGTGGCTGCTAGTTCCTCAAATAACTGCGACAGAGGCGGCATATGGCACCCTGCCACTTGCGAATTGCAGCAGGGCCGACTGCTTATTTGGGAAGTCATTACTGTCTCTCTTCTTTCCAAATAAACGATGAGTTTTGGCAATGGGGGCAACAACAAGCATTCTGTTTGCTTTGTGGGTTTTTAATGATTGTATCCATGTAATTGATTTATTCAAAGAAGGGAACCCACATCCTGATGGAACTAATTGTAAGCGTTTTATCATCACATCTTCCCTGGCACAATTACCTTGACAGTGCAGAACTGCTTTTCACAATCAGTCATTCCCTTTTATATTTCATTAAGAGGGCTGGGAAATGGTCTCCTATGCTCTGATAGAAATAACTCCCTGTTTACGTTACAAAGGATGGCTTGACTCTGTACCACAGAGCTCACCATCAAATGGTAAAGGAGTTGGGTAGATTACCTATATAGTTTCACACTTCCCCTTTAAATTGTGGGGTATGTCTACCATGGGGGGCAGGGGAGTGTGTTCTTAAGTCAGGTTAAAATAGCACTAAGGACACGATCACTCTGCTTTTTACGCAGGATAGCCACTCACATTCAAGCCTATAGGGAAGCGTGGGTTTGAACTTGAGCTGCTACCCCTGGTTAGAAGCTGAGTATCCCTGTCTGCACTGGTGTCTTAGCCCATGTTAAGAACAAAACCCACCTTTCCTTGCAGTGTGGAATCCCTTGGGCTAGTTCTCCCCTTCAGTGCAGCGCACAGGATAGGAGCCAGGGTTACACTCTTAGGGGTAGGTCTCTACAAGTTTCCCCTCCCCAAGTACTCGATTTGTATCATTTACATTCTAGTAGCACCTAGGGGCCCCGGCCAAGAGTGTGCTGTACACAAACCCACTGAGAGACGGTCCTTGACCCAAAGTGTTTACACTCCACATAGACAAGACTGGTAAGGGCTGGGAGGAGAAACAAGCACAGAGTGGTGAGGACACTTGCCCAAGGTCATACAGCAGGTCACTGGCAGAGATGGGACTAGAACCCAGTTCTCCTGAGTTCCTGTTCAGATCCCTATTCAACACGAGACTGCACGGTCACTTTCATGGTTTGTGCAGCTACCTGGAAGGAAGACAGAACACCTGTGCTTACACCCTCTGACAAGAAGGGGGTGAATTAGCATGGCCACAGGTGACCACGCTCCGAAGGATCACGCTCCAAAGGACCACTGTAGGGGAGCATGGCCATGGCCAATGCCTCGCCCTGCCCCTTTGCAGCAGTTAATGGCAGGCGTGCATGCTGCACTGCTGAGAAGGAGGAGACAGAGAAGATGTAAGCACCTCAGCATCCCAGCTGAGCTTCGGCTTCTCTCAGCACTCCTGAGGCAGACTGCCTCTGGCTCCTGCTGCGGTGGGTGTGATCCAGCCTTGTAACCTTGCCCCAGCCCTTTAATGTTCTCTGTCTGGCTGCGAAAAGCCACAACCTCCTCATGCTGGCCCTGTACAAGTGCCAATCCAGACAGCACCGTATGATGCGAATTCACAGGGGCATTGGCCTTTTCCAGATGGGCACATAACTTGGGGGCAATTGAACAGTTAAGGTGAAATATATACACTGACTGTGAGTCTAACCCCTCACCCCACCCCCAGTCTGCCACCTCTTTCCTACCTAATCTTTGGCAGCAAACCCATCTAAAGCACTCCTAGGGAGCTGCCACATCATGAGCTGACGGGGACTCCCTATAATTGAAGTTTATAATGCTGCATTACGAAGCCACACCTGCTTAGTCATCACCCCCTTGCCCTGCTCTCTTGCTTGCCCAGGGCTGCATTGTTGTATGCCTCTGTCACCAATGGATCATGTGTTTAGCTGCGCTCCTGCTGGTGGTTGCAATCTGAACCTGTGACTTGCTCTTTGCCTAGAGATGCTGCTGGGTTAATCCCCAAAACACCTACCTCTAGTCTCGCCTCTCCTTCCCAACGGCCTGATCCTGGCAGGCGCTGAGCCCCTTGCACTCCCATTGGCAACAATGGAAATTGGGTGAGCACCTCTTGCTCAGCACCAGGGAGGAGTGGGCCCTCTATGCTTAAACACCAAATATCCCTTCCCCAAAGCAGACCCAAAGCAAAGCGTTACCCCAGAGGTGAGAGGCCCTGCTACCCCGTCTTGTTCCAGGGTGTAATCAGCCCCTTCCCAGTGAGTCTTCCATTTTCTTGAAAGAAATTTAACTGCCCTTGATAAACCGTTGTCTCGAATGTCCGTTGTTAAGCGAATGAAGCTTTGCCATAGACTTCAATGGGGCAGGGCTGTAGCCCGAGTGGACTTTAGACATTTTTCATTGCCAGGCTTTTGGGGACTCATTATTCAGCACAAACATTAGTTGTCAATGCTGGCTGCGTGCTACTTTTCCCAGTCTAGTACTGAGGCAACTTCATTTTCCCCTCCTTCCTACGAGTCCGTTTCCTGAACATACCCACTGAACAACTGCTAGCTAGCAGCCTCCTCACTTGCACGCGCCAGCCTTCAATAGCCCACAGAACAGCAGCAGCCTCGCAGACTTCAGCTGTGACCGTTGTGGGGGCCACACCAGAGACTCAGCCCAGTGCTGTTGCTTCCCAGCTAATTCCCAGCCTCCCTTGCCTGGCCCGGTGCTGAGAATCCCTGTAAGCCCAACTGCTAGCAAGAAAATGTCTGATATGGTTGAGCCAAGAGAGTTGAACGTGGGGCCTAAACTCCCTTAAATAAGTGGCCTGATTTTTCAGAGGTGCTGCTAACAGCCACAGTTCCCATTTGTGTCCGTGTGGGCTTGCCTGGGCTCACCCCTCTGAAAGTCAGCTGATGGGGACTCCCATTAATTGGAACTTATAATGCTCCAATACTAAGCCACACCTCAGGGGCCTGTGGGGGTTTTGGTGCCTAGGATTAGGCCCCTGAGTATGACAATAGGGGTCTTAGCTTCTTGCTTTCGCAAGCATGGTCAGGGTACTTCCTTTCCAGGGGCATCTGAAATCAGACCCCTGAATGCCCCATGTAGAATTAAAATCTATTTAGCCCAAAACTACAATCCACAACCTGTCCATATCCAACCCAACCTGCTCCTAGGTGGGTCAGTCATGAAGGACTGGACTGGGCCTGGCTTTACATGGGGAAGGGGGAAGTCTCCTCCCTGCACCCTCTCGTGCAGCCCACCTAAGAGTTTGGCAGAACTGAATCCTTGCTCCAGCCACGCTCTCCTGGGCATGGGGGATGACTGAGCCTACTCTACACGCCAGCCAGGCAGGAAGAGGGGTGCCACTTCGCCCAGTGCCCCCTCTAGCTGCCTTGTGTGGCTCTGCACTACCCTCTCCTACAGGCTATAGCAACTTACCCAGTCAGCCCTTAGAGTTAACACTGGAAGCCTGATTTATGGTTGCCCTGTGGCCCCTCTATGCCAGCTAGGCTGGCAAAGGCAGCTGAAGGGAAGGCATAAGTCTCCCCCCTCCTGCTGCCCTCTCCCTAGCAGTCCTGGGCACTTAGGACAGACCAGAGGAGGGAGGGGGAATGTCAGGGGCAGTAGGAAGCATGACAGGGACTGTTCTGTGCCCCTGCCAAGCCCCATAGGAACCACGAAAGCAGGGGCACAATTCACAGCTGCCCTGAGGGCTGGCCTTGTCTGTGCTGGGGCTGCACTGGCTCCTGTGGTGTCTCACGAGGTGGCAAGCTGCTCCCTGCCCACTCTGTCCCTGTGCTGGCACATGAATATGGCCCCCCCGGCCTGGCCACCTGGTTTACTGTGTTCTGGCAGCTGAGGATATGAGCGGAGACTGAGGGCAGGCCGGGGAAGTAGTGCCGGTTCTGTAAGTCCACATCAGAGCCACTGCAGAGACAGGGACGGCCCACCTTCACCACAGGAGTTCCCAAGAACGAGGAGCAGCTCAGTTTTCCAGGCACCTCCACCAGTCAGGACATGTAGATGAGAGAGAGATGTGAGTACATAACTGGCTCAGCCCATCCGTGCTCTCCTCTGCTCACCAGTCTGCGCTACGAGCCCAGCTGATTTCTTGGGTATAGCTGATTGCCTGGATTTCACTGCTTTTCATATTTTTAAATGGAAGCTTGTTCCACCCATGATCAATTGTGATCCATTATGTTTTATCACTTCAGGCAGCAACTCCATCCCATTACAGCTAAATTGCATTTACTAAACATGGGCACTTTTTCTGATCCCTTTGGGCCGGGGGGAAAGCCCTACCGATGGTGAAGCACATCCTTATGCTTGGTCAGCCTGGGGAGGGGTTTAGATGCCGCTGTGCAGGGAGAAAAGAGGCACAAATATAATGCAAAACAGTATTTTCTCTGTTGTTCTGTGGTGCTCCTTGTTCCATGTAGACAGAGGGTTCTGGGTGCACCTTCCTTCTGCGGCTGCTTTATACAGTCTTCAGAGTAACAGCCGTGTTAGTCTGTATTCGTAAAAAGAAAAGGAGTACTTGTGGCACCTTAGAGACTAACCAGTTTATTTGAGCATGAGCTTTCGTGAGCTACAGCTCACTTCATCGGATGCATAGCATATCGTGGAAACTGCAGAAGACATTATATACACACAGAGACCATGAAACAAAACTTCCTCCCACCTCACTCCCCCGCTGGCAACAGCTTATGGGCTGTTGCCAGCAGGAGAGTGAATTTGTATGTGTGTGTGTGGGGGGGGGGGAAGGGTGAGAAAACCTGGATTTGTGCTGGAAATGGCTCTACTTGAGGATCACTTTAGATAAGCTGTTGCCAGCGGGGGAGTGAGGTGGGAGGAAGTTTTGTTTCATGGTCTCTGTGTGTATATAATGTCTTCTGCAGTTTCCACGATATGCTATGCATCCGATGAAGTGAGCTGTAGCTCACGAAAGCTCATGCTCAAATAAACTGGTTAGTCTCTAAGGTGCCACAAGTACTCCTTTTCTTTATACAGTCTAAGTCCTCAGTGGTCTTCACCATTTAGTGGAGAGAAATCCCAGGAGAGTTAGACACCTAAATACCTTTGAGAATCTGCGCTTCACTAACTGGTGCTTCTCTTGTACTCTGATCAGTGACTAGAACTGATTTGTTTTCCCTTCATCAGTACCGGCCCGCAGAAATTATCACTTTGTGGGTTCATCTCCTGCTACCTTTCCGGCTATGTCTTCAGACAACAGAAATCCTGAACAGAACACAACGAATAATACTTGCTAGCTACTCTAGGTGGTGCAGTGGCCAAACGAGTCTTGCTTCTGTAGGCCCAGAGAACAATCTACTTTAGCTCATGAGAGAACAGGTTTTGTCACATTCGATCTAGTCCTCAGTCAGCACTTCCCCATAGCACCAAACTCCTGTACGCAGTGTCCTGTTGGTGAAAGGACACCAAGACTAGCTGTTAGGTGGGATGTCATGAGCTTGCACTGCCTTTGCAGCACCTTGCATCCATGCACTACATGTCTATAACTAGGGCCCTACCAAATTCACAGCCATGAAATCTGGTCTTTTGTGTGCTTTTACCCTATACTATACAGATTTCATGGGGGAGACCAGTGTTTCTCAAATTGGGGGTCCTGACCCAAAAGGGAGTTGAGTGGGGGGGGGTCACAAGTTTAGTTCAGGGGGGGTTGCGGTATTGCCACCCTTACGTCTGCACTGCTGCCTTCAGAACTGGGTGGCTGGAGAGTGGCGGCTGCTGACTGAGGGTCCGTACCAGGCCATCCTTACTTCTGCGCTGCTGCTGGCCGCAGCTCTGCCTTCACAGCTGGGCTCCCGGCCAGCAGCCGCCGCTCCCCATCTGTCCAGCTCTGAAGGCAGCGCCGCCGCCAGAAGCAGCATAGAAATAAGGGCAGCAGTACTGCAACCCCCGCTACAATGTGACCCCCGCATAATTCCTTTTTGGGTCAGGACCCCTACAATTACAACACTGTGAAATTTCAGGTTGAAATAGCTGAAATCATGACATTTACAATTTTTAAATTTTATGACCATGAAATTGACCAAAATGACCCGTGAATTTGGTAGGGTCCTATCCATAACTGAAGTTCAGTCTGGGGCTTGGGGACACTCCATCAACTCACCTCTCCGGCTCATTGTTGCTACACCCTTGATCTCCTCTCTAAGTTAAGGGTCCTAGCAGGATTCTACAAGGGCTGCCCCTTCTCATGTGCATGGGATTCCAGTGGTGCATGTTGGATATCTAGTAGTTCTTGTGCCTGTGCAAAGTCTAAGTCAATGTATTTAAGAGACTGTGAAGAGGAGCTGTCATAGCTATGTTCAGCCTTTTCTGTCTGGCCTGAGATATTCTGCCAAGTTACCAGTATGTGGGGCGCTGGTCCTGTACTCCGATGTTATCATGGTAGCTTCGGGGGGAAAGGCTGAGAGGAGTGTGGCCTGTGAGTTCCTCTTCAGCCAGCCGAGGAAATTCTTTGGTAGGAAAGAATGAAAAGAGGAGGCGGCCACAGAGGGGTCCAGGGCTGCGTTTCTCTGAGGAAACAACCAAAGCTGCCACCAATGAGCAGGCTGACTGGAGGAAGAAAAGCACATTAAACCAAGACCAGAAAGCCCTTGACCAATGAGAGCAACAAGATAGGAACAGTTGGACTTGGAGACTCTGTTCTTGCCAGCACTGTCTTTGCTGGCAATAGACCAGTTGCACATTTGGTTGATAGCACAAATCTCTAATCAAAACATGTTTTTAGTTCTTTTTCAGCTCTGCATTATCATCTGTCCAAGTATTAATGATTCTTATCTAGTAGCCAGATAAAACCGGATCTTTTGTGAACACTAAAATTCTATCTCTTGCAAGATCCATGGCAAAATTATGCCCTGAATAGGAGTTATACATAGCGCCTCTGCTTTCAAAGCTCTTCTCTAACTAGCTAATCTTCCCATTTCTTTCTATGAGGAAGGTAGTGCTACTTCCTTACCTGTCTGTCTCCATTGTACACAGGAGAACCTGAAGCAGGGAGGGTTTGGCACATGCCCAGGGCCAAAGAGAGTTAATGGCCCACAGTGACCAGACTAGCTGAACTATACTCAGTGGAAGTCTGGAGGATGGCATTAAGCCACTCTAATAGCTCTGCCACCTTGGGGGCAGTAGCTGCTGACCCTGCTTCCTGGTGCAAGGCAGAGTAGGCTCATGGTACCCAGCCAGGGTGACCGGATGTCCTGATATTATCAGGACTGTCATGATATTAGGGGATTTGTCTTATATAGGCAACTATTACCGTCTTTCCCCCCCCCCCCGCCCCTGAAAAAGATCCTGATTTTTCACACTTGCTATCTGTTCACCCAGGTATCAGACAGACATGGTGGATTCCCAGCCATGACCCCCTTTCCCCAATCACACCCCCCTATGTAGGGGCCAGCCGGGGAACTCTATGCAACATACGGATCTCCCTACCTTGGCGAATCCCCAAGTAGCCAGTTAAGTTTTGAGTCGGCTTTGCATGGCCAGAGCAGCTCAAAGCAGGTTTAACGAGCCAGCGAATCTGACCCAGGATTAGATCGCTGACATTTCTGGCTGCTGGTCCCATGCTTTCAGACCGCTACACTGTCCCTCTCTAACTGCTTAATCATTCCCCAGAAGTAACTGATACAGCCATTCAGAAATAATTGATACAGACACTTGGAGCTGCTTTCCTCTTTGCTTTATAATGAAATAGCATTTGAGACTCAGAAGAACATTTTGTGCTGAATTCCATCCCTTTGTTGTAAGCTGATGGGACAGGGACCTCCCCTGTATTCCGGAGGCAGCAAGGGTTCAGTCATTAGAACTGAGTTGGCTTGAGTTGTAAAACGACTATATATGAATACAGTGTTCTTGTAGCCATGTTGCTCCCAGGATATCAGAGAGACAAGGTGCGTGAGGTCATATCTTTTATTGGACCAACTTTGTTTGGTGGAAGGGACAAGCTTACGAGGAAGAGCTTTGTGAAGCTCGAAAGCTTGTCTCTTCCACCAACAGAATAAAAGATATAATCTCACCTACCTGGTCTCTTCCATATATGAATACAGTCAGACTTCTCCCTCCCCTTGCCCAATGCCTAAGCAACATAAGCAAGAGGATGGTAAATTACTGAAGTGCTACCTCCCGGTGTTTGTGATTAAGGACAGTACAATCTATCCAAGACAGAACTAGGGAAACGCTTGAAATGCAAAAAGGAAGGAATAATGTCCGACAGGCATAAGGATAAATTGTAATTCTTTCGTAGGCCACTAGGTGGCATGGGACCAAAGTGTACAGGGTCGGGGCAAATTATTCTTGTTAGGAGGGTGCAGTAGAGAAGTGGCTGTATTGCAATATCCAGTGCCATCTGTTTTTATTGTGTTGACCTGTTAGATTGGTCTTCACACAAATCTGACAGTCAAGGTTAATTGTTTGGAATCATGCCTAACAATTAGTGCTGGGTGGAAAATGACAATGTATATATCACTCTTCAGCAGTGACACCCAATTACGTCCACTGCTGCAAATTCACTTCAGGCAAGGACTTAGTTTGTATTTTAATCATTGTTAAAAAGGTCTGTCCCCCCTGCCCAGTGAAACGAGGCCAGGTTAGTGGATGCTTACACTTCCTCCCATTTGTGAATCCTTTTCAGGTACGGTTTGAGCACGTGGTACACACCAATGACCACAATTAAATATTGGCTCCAACCTGAGCAAGTAATCTCATTCTATCCTAATGCAGCTGGCCACTTCCAGTGCTCACAGTTGTTGTGAGTTTATTTGATCTACAGGGGAAATTATTATTATAATGATTATTACATGTATTATGGTAGCACTTAGAGGCCAGGGCCCCATTGTGCTAGGCACCAAACAGACATATCTAAGAGACAGTCCGTCCCCCAAAAGTGTAAGACTATAGACAACAGGTGGGTAAAATACACACATGGTGGGAGCACAAGGAAACAATGAGACTACACTGGCCAGCGTGAAACTGCTTATCGTGCTGACCAATATTGTCTGAGTGTTTCCTTGTGCTCTCCTTTCTGTAACCACATGTTGTTTCCTGTCTGATACTTGAACTGTGAGTTTTTCAGGGCAGGGGCTGTCTTTGTTCTGTTTGTATGGCACCTAGCACAATGGGGCCCTGCCTGGTCCATGACTGGGCTCCTTCCTGCAAAAAACTAATGCTACAATTTGCAGAGCTCCAATAACACGGTCTGTGCAAGTCCTGGTCCTGCCTGTGCCCTCCAGCCCACACCTCTAGGCTCTTAGCCAGTGCAGAGAGAGTAGGAAGATATTTACCCCAAAAATATTGAGAGTTGCCATGAAGAAAGTAATGTATGTTTACCAGGGGGAACAAAAGACAAAGCAGGAAAAACAGATATGCTGCACTAGGTAGGTTGATTTTCAAGTGTTTCTACTTAGAGCCCAAGGCAGACAGCAGACTCTCCTGCTGCTCACATGGCTCCCTCTCTCCCAAAGCTGCCTCTTTGCAAAACTTTGCACAACTCAACAAATAGCCTGTCTTCCTAAGATTTAAAATTGCTCATATGCCAAGAAAAATAACTGGGAAGACTATGGGTAACAGCGCCACCTGTTGGTGCCTGCCATAACTATATCAACCACAATATCAACTCCTCAATATGGGAGTGGTGCAATGAACATCTTTTGTTAGAAAAGGAGACTACCAACCGCAGTGGTGAAAAGTACGTGTGAACGTACTGCACTGAGAACATTGCACGACGCTTGCTCACTATGCACTAGTGGCACAGAGCCAGCACAAAGCCTGTGCCATTGGAGATCCATAGGCAGACCCCTGCTCTTGCAGAGAGCCCCAATGAAGCCGGTGGGGGCCCTACAAAAGTGCTGGGATCTGCCTGTGCAAATTGATTGCAGGATTGGGCCCCAAGGTTTTGAAGTGGGATCTAAAGGCAGCATAGGCCTGGTGGTGGCTCCTCTGCATTTTGGGACCAGGTGAATGCTGGCTGTCAGGAGCTGACCACTGAGAGACACGGCCATCTTTCCACGACTATTTTCACCCTTCTTATTCACCTTAGATCTACAACAAGCTGTGGTTTCAGTAACTTCTTTCACAATCTTCCTTCCTTTCCTGTGAGAGGAACGGCACATCCTTGTCACTAAAATGTTGTTCCCCCAGCATGCGGGAGAAACAAATACCACGCTAGTTCCTGGCACCCTTTGAAGATTTTTTTCTTTACACACAACCCGTCTCAGAGACGAGACAGAATCAGTGCAGCCCAGACTCATTGGGTGCTCACAGTTACAGCAGCTTCAGTTCACTGTCTCTCAAATGCAACATCTGCCTCCTGTGAGCAACCCTGACATCCTCCCACCCGCTTCCCATGTGCTAGTGCTCAGTATTCCTTTACTAGGCTAGCAACAGTTTAAACCAATCAGCTACGCAACTATAACTGCTCCTCCCCCCCCTCCGCCCCTGAATAATAAATCACTTCAAGCCAGACTGAGTCAATGGGAGAAGTATCCAGCCCTTTGAGCCTAACTCAAAACACCACCTGCCTCTCCGGGTACTTCCAGAGAAGAAGCAAAAAATCTGCATGTATGCTCCCCTGAATGTGAGCGCATCGTAATATCCACTAAGAGGAAAACTACACACCATGCTGAGCAGAGACTAGATAGGTGAAATGCTGCCCCCACCCCACCCCCCTGACATCTGTGGGAGCTTTGACAGGATTTCACTCTGTGCAGTACCCGAAGACATTCATCTTCCATTTTGTTCTTGTCCTAGTAAGATCACACCCTTGAGTTTCGTATCACGTCTCTTCCCAGTCACCGTAAGCAGGATAGAGTCTTTCTGGCTCAGACAACTTGGCCTTCATGGGCTCAATTCTGCAAGGTGCTGAACAACTTCAACTCCAGCTGACTCCATGATTGGGCCCTACATAGAGGTGGACAAACCAAAATCTCTGATCCACAGACCCCTGAAACCTGAGGGAAATTCAGATCTGAATGTACTGGTTCAAGCCACTTGCTAGCCTTCCTGTCTCTCTTGACAATACCAGGAGATAGTAGTGATCATTCAGAGAACTGGATGTACTAGGAATATCAGAGAGCTCAATCCTGCAAGGTGTGGAGCACATTGGCCTTACCAGAGCAAAGCACTTGAGCTCAAGCTTAACTTTAAACGGGTGTTGTCCCGTTGTCGTCAGTGGGAGTACTTTCTTGCTTAACTTTAAGCACATGGATGGATCAAGGCCAGAATGCTCAGCACCTTGCAGGATCGAGCCCATATAGTGCAATCTCTTCTCTTCTGAACTCCCTTTAGGAAAGGGTCTAGCTTTCACTCATCCGTGCATAGGCGCCGACTCCCTGGGTGCTCCAGGGCTGGAGCACCCACAGGGAAAAATTGGTGGATGCTCTGTACCCATCAGCAGCTCATCCCCCCGACCCAGCTCACCTCACCCCTGCCTCTGCCTCCGCCTCCTCACCTGAGTGTGTCACGTCCCACTTCACCCCCCTCCCGTCCTCCCAGCGCTTGCCGCTGCAAAACAGCTGTTTCGCGTGGCAAGCGCTGGGAGGGAGGTGGGAAGGGGAGAATGCAGCGTGCTTGGGGAAGAGGCGGGGCCAGGGCAGGGATTTGGGAAGGGGTCCAATAGGGGAAGGGAGGGGGCAGAGTTGGGGCAGGGACTTTGGGGAAAGGGTTGGAATGGGGGCGGGGCAGGGGCAGGGGCAGGGAAGGGGTGGAGTCGGGGTGGGGCCAGGGGCAGGGGGGCGCGAGCATCCACCGGCACTGGGGAAAGTTGGCGCCTATGCATCCATGTGCAGTGTAATGACTGCCATTTAAAAGGGATTTGAGACACCGCAGTCATTTTCCTTTTTTTAACTGTAGGGAAATGACGACAGTGTCTCTAATACCACGCTCAGTGTGGTAACTTGTAGATGGTGACATTTTAATGGCAACTACTGCATTACTGTAATTCTGTACCCTTTTAGGAACGCAGGAATTGCCAGATTGAATCCGACCTGAGGTCTATCTAGGCCAGTATCCTGTCACTGACAGTGGCCAGTGCCAGGTACTTCTCAAGAAGGTGTAAGAACTACACTTGCTCACTATGCACTAGTGGCACAGAGCCAGCACAAAGCCTGTGCAATTGGAGATCCGTAGGCAGACCCCTGCTCTTGCAGAGAGCCCCAGTGAAACCAGTGGGGGCCCTACAAAAGTGCTGGGATCTGCCTGCACAAATTGATTGCAGGATTGGGCCTCAAGGTTTTGAAGTGGGATCTAAAGGCAGCATAGGCCTGGTGGTGGCTCCTCTGCATTTTGGGGCCAGGTGAATGCTGGCTGTCAGGAGCTGTCCACTGAGACACGGCCATCTTTCCATGACTATTTTCACCTTTCTTATTCTCCTTAGATCTACAACAAGCTGCGGTTTCAGTAACTTCTTTCACAATCTTCCTTCCTTTCCTGTCAGAGGAACGGCACATCCTTGTCACTAAAATGTTGTTCCCTCAGCATGCAGGAGAAACAAATACCACGCTAGTTCCTGGCATGATCGAGGAGGCAGATGTGGGATAATTTGCCCCGAGTCTGTCTCTTCCTAATCTCTAGATGGAATAAACCCTGAAGCATGAGATTTAATATCCCTTCCAAAGCTGTTATAATTAATTGTGAGGAGTCTGGATAGTCTTGTTTATAATAATATCCAATCCCTTTCTGAATCCTACATTCTTGGCCTCAACATCTTCCCATGGCAATGAGTTCCATAATCTAGTTCTGTGTTGCCGGGGAAAAGTATAATTAATTCTTAAAGGAGAGAACAGGGGTGAAAGTAAGATAAAAGACTTACAGGTACAGGGCCTGGCTCTGGGGCCCCAGAAGGGGCAGAGCCTCAGGCAGAAGGGGCAGGGCTGGGGGTCAGCCTCCCCAGCTAGCTGTTCCACGCTGCCTGGCGCCACCCGGGGCTCCAGTGACTATTTAAAGGGCCCGGGGCTCTGGCCGCTGCCACTGCTGTGTTTTAACGTCGGCTGTATAGAGGCCGGTACCGGAAGGCACTTCTTACTGGTACACCATACCAGCCCACTTTCACCTCTGGGAGAAAAGTCTCCTTCACATTCCCACGTTTCTGGAGGGCTCCTTCCAGTAATTCCCCTCTCGCTCTCTTCCCTCCCACAGTCACCCTACAGCTCCTTACCATGTTTTTTCTCCCATTTGGGCCTTTGGACTTTAGCCCTTTCTCCAGTACTTAATTTTGTGTCAGGGCTTGTCAGGCTGAGCCCTGGCACCTTGAGGCTTGGCAGTTCATCGTCCTGGCATCTCTGCCACTTGCTGTATCAGTTATCAATGTAAACAAATTGCTTGAGCCCTGGCACCTTTTCCATTACAAATTAAGCACTGCCTTTCTGTCTATTTGGCCTGGAACCAGGCATCCAGCTAATTAGTGTTTCTGCAGAGAAACAGGACACATTGTGATCCAGAAAACTGACCAGGCCACAGGATGTTTTCTCTCTCGTGCTGGCTCTTGTCCTTTAATGCAGACTTCTTTCCCCTCCTCTACAGTCAGCATCCCTCCTCAGCTGCCTGTTCAGGGTGTAGCGATACTTTCAGAAGTGCAGAACATTTAGGAGAAGCCATGGGCAAGTGTTCTGACTTTAGAAAAACTAAGAGGTACAGTGGATTTTACAGACCCTGGAACTGAGAAACTCCAGTGTAAATCAGAGGTAACTAACTCCTGTAAGTCAGTGGAATGACAAGTAACCCTGATGTGAGACCAGAATTAGGCCCAGTGCATGTAGGATTAGACATACCCACAGCAGCTCTGTTTAACAAATGTGTTGTACCATACACCAGATCCCCCTGTGTGATTCAGTGGAAAATTCCCCCTTTGTTTCAAGATACAGACATGGCTATTGCAAAGATATATGTACTGTTTTTCTTTAAACCTGTCACAGAAAACCAGGCAGGAGGGAGTCTGAGAAAGATTCTAATCAGAAGTTCTACAGTGAATGAGAAAGAGAGAGAGAGACAGTAATTTTAGGGATAATACTGACCCCTTAGTCTAATAGAGTTCCTTGTTCAGCGTTAGATGAAAGTGACTCTTGTTGTGTTTCTAGACCCTTGTTGCCTGGCAGCTATAGATACATTATTTAGTGGGGTGCAAGAGTTGAAAATACTGAGCTTTTATTCTCCACTGATGTCCACCTCCTTCTCTGTGCTTCTCTCTGACATTTAAAAAACAGTTAAATACAGGGTTTTTTAATTGTACAAATCATAGGTGTGGCTTGATTTCTATATTTGGAGGGGACAGAGGGGCTTAATACTATTAATAATAGGAATAGGTCTAACTTCTGGATTTACTTAGTGTTAGTGGTACTTAAATTACAGTGTGTGTGAAATCTCAAATACCGTTTATGTTCATTATTTAATCATCCTTAATTTTTTGTTTTAACTTATTTGACATGTTTACCAGCTACCACTTAAAAATCAACATTAGCATAAAATCAAATTGTTAAATGAAGAGAACCAAGCACTTTCATGTAACTCTGAATCATGTCTCCCTGGTTTTAGAGCTACATAAACATTGTTGTAACATAGAAATACCGTATTTACCTTAATATAGATGCAATTGTCTTGCCCTTCGGTGAGCGTAAATGTTCACAGTGTTCTCTGGAATCAGCTTTCTAGTTAAATTGGCTTCTATGTGAAGAAGAGCCTGTGAAGAAAATCTTTCTTCTCCCATGGTTGAATGCAACCAGTTTATAATCCGTTTCATTGCAGAAAAGCTTCATTCTGATGTGGCCATACTGGAAATGTGAGAGCTAACTGAATGAGTCTGGAATCGTTTGTATAAATATCCATTTCTCCAGCTGTAAAGTGAGGATTTACGTTGAGTGGGTCTGCATATTTCCGCAAGAGTCAATGAATGCCATTTTTGTCACACCTTAATACTGAGTCACATGCTGCAGCAACTTCCATTGATTCTTTTGAGAATCGTCTTTCTAACTCTGCAATTATGACATCCAAAACAGGAAGGTACAGCTGCTGATGCTGCCTGTTCTTTCAGGTGCAGTTACAATCTTGGGTGTTTCACATGCACTTGTTGCCCCTTATACATGCTCTCTTTGACCCAAACTGATTGGGACAATGAAGTCTCTCCCTAAGAGTTTCCAATGCTTTTACAACTCTTTGTCTTTTTGGTGAGTGAAGAGTGTCTTCATCTGGCACTGCAATGTTATGGTCTTGAGAGAATTCTGTAATTTCTTTCCACATTTCATTCCAGCCTTCTTCACTTCTGAGTTTCTCAAAGTACCCTTTCATTTTTTCTATGATAGCGGAAGTTTTTGCAAGCATGCTATTGATGCCTTGAAGTTCTTTGGGAGCAACATGAATAACTTTCATAATACGTTGAAAGATAATCAAGCATGCAATGAATGAAACTCCAGTGATCTGATGATAAAGACCATTTGCCCCCACAGACCACTTTTTGCTTTGTTCACTGAGATCTTTGACGCCGCATGATGGCAGTATATTGAGTTTTTGCTGCAAACACACTTCTCCACTTACATGCCCAACGCATGTCACTGGACTGCACAAGCTCTTGATGCTTAAGACCCAAAGCTGCCTGCAGGTCAAGAAACATCTGATGATTGGTTGGCTCTGCAAAGGCTGAATACAATTTCTCAAGTACATTTAGAAAGCCCACAGCACTAGGACTTACTTGACAGCACTCCACGAGGATGGGGTTGAGTTTGGGTTCCATGCAATGTGCATACATTTGCAAACAATGGTCTTCTTTCACTCTCTGCGGAACCCCAGCTACACGTCTTGACATCGCAGAAGCACTATGTGACCGGAGTCCCAGGGGAGCCAACTGAGGTCACTCAATTAGGGTGAACTGGAAAGAATGGGGCAGACGATCCCCAAAGCTGGTGGATAGTCCAATACTTAGATTTACCAAGCCAGCACAAAACAGCTTCTCTAACACCTCACTGGGTACCCAGAAGCCAACAACACAGTTCCCTTAAAGTAACCCAGCCTCAGGCCTCCACCCAGACACCCAAGTCAAACATGATGAGGATTACTGAAAATCTTATTCATCATATAAAAAAGTTCTACCAATCCCAAAGGATCAGACCCATTACCTCCCAGGTTCATGAATATTCCAGAACTTACCCAAATACACGCTTACAGCCAATTCTTATTAACTAAACTAACATTTATTAAGAAAGAAAGGAGAGAGAGAGTATTGGTTAAAAGATCAGTATACATACAGACTTGAATACAATTCTTGAGGTTCAGATTCATAGAAGAGATGGTGAGCTTTGTAGTTGCAAAGAGTTCTTTCAGAATTAGTCCATAGGTTATAGTCCAACGTTTATATTCAGAGTGGTTCAGTCAGGACTGGGATCTTAGTCCTTATGGCTTAAACTTCCCCTGCCTGAAGCATCAAGCAGCTCTGAGATAAAAGGGATTGGGACCCATGGGTCTTTTATACAGTTTTCTAGCAGCCATTTGACCATACAGTTCTGGGCTTTTCACATGAGGCTGGTTAATGGCATATTTAGACAGTTTTTCAGAAATTTTCTTCCAATCCCGCAACCTTTTTCTGATAAATAAATTGTCCAGATAGCCTGTTTCAGAGTAGAAGTGATGGCAGGGAAATCAGAATACAGCGTGTTGTTGAACTGAATATTTAACCCAAGGAAATGTATTGTAATGGAAAACTGAAAAAAGAACGGTTCTGTTTCTTAAACAGTCTCCTTGGAAAATCAGGCAGATGTGGTTGATTAGATCCACTGCTTTTTTTTCTCCAAGATCTGTAGGAACAGTTATGCTTCCACATCATCTTCAGTTGTTTCCGGACTCACTGCATCCAAAGATTCTAGATCCTCTTGCTGTACTTGTGATGATAAGGTGTCCAGAGTCGAAGCAAGTGCAGTGAATCAGCTGCCGACGGTTCAACAGTTGATTTCGCAAAAAACTTCAAAATGTCTATTTTACTTTTTCTCAGTTTTAGGTAGGTCTATCACATTAGGAATCTCAAGTGCATAGAAAATGTTTTAACCTGAATTGTAAACTACTGAACAAAAATCAATGTATACAGTTCGAGAGGGAAATGCCCCTCCAAGCCCCCTCCAATCTCTGCCCCGGCCCAAACCCTGATATCCTCACTTAGTTTTCACTCATTCCTTACTCATGGAAATCTTCCCTTGGCTTCAGTGAAAGTTTAGCTCAAGTAAGGCCCCAGGACCAATATACATCTCCTACGTCCCTTGAATATTAACAGCTCAAGACCTCCAGTATTGTCGTCTTTGTGCCCTGCCTGGATGCAGACTCTCCCCACTCTTCTCCCTTTATTCATCATCCAGTCCTGTGAATTCACAATGTGACGTCTGATTTCCATCAGGCTGGATGGCAGCTTTACAGTTTTCTCGCGGCCTCTGTGATCTTGGGCACCGGTTCTCTGCCAGGCATTCTGTAGATTTATTTGCACTGATTTACCTCTCAAATAATGGCATATACAGTAAGAGACAAAGTCGTGGGGAGATCAAGCAGAAAACCACAGAATAGTACCTTCCCTCCACTTCTAAAACGTCACTTTCCTTTGAAGATGCACTTGTCGGGCGGTTTGAGTTGCAGAAATTCTCTGTGAAGATTCCCCCACTGCTTCACCCCTCCAGTCCTCGCTTCCTTTCTGTCTCTCTCTTTTTGTGCTGTAGTCAGTGTCAGGGCCGGCTCCAGGCACCCGCATTCCAAGCAGGTGCTTGGGGCAGTAGTTAGAAAGGGTCGGCAGTGTTTCCGCCGCGGCGGCAATTCAGCAGCAGCTCCTCTGTCCTACCGGCCGCGGCGGCAAATGGACGACAGTTTTTTTCACTGCTTGGGGCGGCAAAAATGGTAGAGCCAGCCCTGGTCAGTGGCATCACTGAGAGCCAGTGTGGGAGATGATGATTCCTCTGCACCACTTTTTTGTTGTCTTGCTTCTGTGTAAGTAAAGCTGGAGTTTTTTAAAAAAGCAGCTCATTGTTTTCTGCTATGAAACTGACCTAAGAACTTTATTCATATCTGTACGCAGAATGATCTTTTAACCGCAATAACTCTTTCTTTTCTTTTTAAATAAATCTTAGATTCGTTAATAAGAATTGGCTGTAAGTGTGTATTTGGGTAAAATCTGAAATATTCATTGACCTGGTGGGTTATGTGTCCGATCTCTTGGGATTGGTAGAGCTTTATATAT